>NC_142492.1:10792594-11415161 GCF_965113065.1 Corylus avellana | reverse complement strand
GGTGTGCTGTCCACACTCCACGAACACTTGCAAATTGTGGTGCCAAGTAATCATTAGAACCGACGATTTGACAACACTAAAAGGGGTTGAAGCATAAACTACCACCTATACAAACATTCCTCTAGCATTGGAAATTCTTTGACTGATGTCCCCATTGGTGAATGAAATTCTCATTTTCAAATGTTATATATTCACACCATCCCAATTAAAAAAATAAAATAAATAAAACAATATCGTCGTCTCTTTTTGACTTGCGCTTTGGCCTTTTCCAATTTTGGGCACAATGGTTGTCTGATTAAGAAAAAAGAATATATAATTTGTCCAAACCAAACAAAACCCATATATGGGTTTACTTTCTTGCTGTTAAATTAGATTCAACATGATCATGTCTCTTATGATTCCTTTAGTGCGGCATCATATTTATGTTACACGAGTCAAATCCCAGGTGGACAACAAAAATTGTTCCTTTTCTTCATCTAAATCGATTGCTGCACTCACTAAAGGGAACCACCAGGTGTTACCCCCCCAGGTAAGTCTTTAAGCATATTATTTTTCGATCAATATCTCATATGCACCATATATATATATATATATATATGGGAATGCTAGGTACTGTTCTCTTAGTGTTTTTTGGTTTTTGGGTGGATATCATTTTCTAAAAACTGGGTAAGAGAAATAATTAAGGAACCCGTTAGGCCAGTTTCTATTTTTACTATTTTAGAAAGTAATATCCACTAGAATGAGAAGAATACGAGGAGAACACATTGTTTGGCAATGGGCATGTATTGGGGTTCTTGGTTTGGAGGTGATTAATGTGATATAAAAGTAGATAAAAAATTTGAATTTTTTGTATTGAAACGTGAAAGAGTTTTGGTTTATAGTAGGTTTTTTGTTTGAATAATAATAAAAGTAATAAGAAGTGATTAATGTGATAAATAAAAAGTAAGAATGTTGGGAAATTGGAAAAAAATAAAATAAAAAATAAAAAGAAGAAGAAGAAGAAAGAATTTGGCATGTCTTTTGCCAAACAAGGCCCTAGCATTTCTCATATATGTAATATACCCGGGTTTTTTTCATTACAGTAATTCTAATTACTCGTCTCTCGTCCTACTTTCATACCACTAGCTGGCTGATGTAGTAATGAACTTTTTTCTTTTTTTAATAAAGACGAGTCTAATGGCTAATGAATATTGCCACATTAGTCTACTGGTATAAGAGTGGTGTAGTTTAATGTTGGGACGTTTTTGCTGAATAATATATGATATAATTTGAGCCATTCTATAAAAATTCTTAGCGTATTAACTATGCGTGTTACTTGTCACAATTTTAGCCACATGTAACAATTTTAGAAAACCTAGGGTTTACGGTCACTAATTATTATGATTATTATTATTATTATTATTTTATTTTTTTGTGAGTAGTCACTAATTAATTAGTTTCTGCTATTATACATTAGATTAGAATTGGATTCCTTCCTTCAACAATCTGTCAATCAAATAACCCTTCCTAAGGTAGAAAAAGCAAACTATGTATCCAATCCAAACATGCCCTCAGATACATTATCATGGTATAGAAATGGTAGCTTTTAAAAGCAACTTTAAAGCTTAAGGTATATTATTATTTAGTCAAAGATGTCAAGCTAAATGTACAATATTAGTACTTTAGTGAGTCCTTGTAAGTGTACCTAATGCCATATTCCTATAGAGATCAAAGACTGGCTGGCCTTTTGTGTGGCTGCAAATGTCCTAGCAAAATTGTGTGATATTTGTCAAGTATAATCCAGAAATATTGATGTGGAATTGGGAAAAACTAGTGGAGATGGGAGTTTTAATGGTCAGTATCACTTGGTTAAAATATTAATTAAATAATTAAATTTATTATTTATTATCAGTATAAATTTTTAAAATAATTGGTAATAGTTTTACCAACACAAATTTCCTCCAAACTGGTTTGGAGGAAATTTTCTTTAATCTATTCTAATTGGGTTTCTAAAAAATTAATGTTTGGCTTCCTAGGTTAGTAAAATAACAATAAATGACTGTTAAAAATATTAAAGAAATATGTGAGAGATAACACTTAGCACTTATTAAAGTAGGTTGAAGAAAATTTTCTCAAAACTGGGCATATATTAAAGCAAAGATCTTGAATTCAAACCTTACTCTCTGTTATTTACCTCCCATTCATATTGGACCTCATTTATTTTCCGTTCACACGTGAGGAAGGACGTTATAATGTAAATTAAATGATTAAATTCATATATTCTTATTAGTTTAATTAGCTATTCATTTAAACTTTTGACTAGATAAGTAGTGATTTAACCCGCATAATAAAAACGGATCAATTTCTTTGAGATAAGTAATGATTTAACATGCGTGTAATGATAGTGGGGAGATTTCTTTTTAAGTAGCAAATTGTGCATGAGAGAGTTGCAAATTAAAGGAGATGATGTGGATTGATGGAGACAATATTTCTGTGCAAAGAGAATCGTCTACTCAAATACGTGGAATGTAAACATGCTACTCCAATGACAAAATAAAGAGGCATCTGTTCACTATAAATCTTGCTTTAAAATAAAGTTTATGATAAGTGACATTGATTACTTGCTAGAATCGTGAGTAACAAACCACCACTCAACCTTCTTCTTGGCTTTTAGGTCAAGAAATTATGGGAAAGAATCATTTTAATTATATTTATCGTTTAATATTTACTAGCCTATATATAACCAGCTTTATGCGCATGTTTTTGTCTTAAATTCTTGGAAAAAATTATATTTAATCTTTAGGGTTTCGTTTGATTTGAATTTTCAATTTCAAGACGTATTTATGTGACTTTGTCGTCAAAATTAAAGTTTTTCATATGTTACATGTGTTTTATTTGACATGTCAACATTCACCTCAACACTCTAATGCAATGTAACGCTAATGGAACCAAAGTCTTTTGTTACTGTGGGTTTGCTTTTTAGGTTCTCAGGTTTTGTGTTTTTTTAAGTGTTACGTGTCAAATCAATGATATATATATATATATATATTTTGTGGGGTCTTTTGTTTTGTTTTTATTTTTTATGAATGACTTTAACACTTGTTAACGTGACACTGCATTGAAATATTTATCATATGTCAAATGAGACATGTAACATATGACAAATCGTTAACTTTGACAATAAAGTAATAAAATACTTATTTTAAACTGCTTCCTCACATTGAACGATTACATGGTGTTAAGCAAAACATATGAATTTTTTTTTTTTTTTTTTTTTTTTTTGAAATGACTACTTATTTTAAACTTGAACAAAACCTAAGGTCTATATTTTTTAAATTGAAAACTTAATGACTAAATTCAAAACGAAACCTATTGGCTAAACATGATTTGTCCCTAAATTCTTCTTAAGAAATTTTTAGTTTGACAAAGCTGCCTCTTCCAGAAATCAAATACATAACACATAAAATTGCATCTTTACAAATAGGAAAAAACAAAACTTTTCTAAAAACAATTATACTATCAAATTATAAAAAATAAAATTAGATTTTAACAAAGGAAAATCTGTTCCTGAGTTGATTTCACATTTTTTTCATATCATATATATATATATATATATGCGTAATAATAATAATAATCTTAACCCAATTTGTGTATTTTTAAATATTATTAAGGGTTAAATACTCTATACCCCCTTGTGGTTTAGTTGATTTATTTTTTCCTCTCTAGGGTTTGATTTTTATCACATGAGGTCCTTGACACCTTGTGATTTGATAATAGACCAAATTAGTCATTCTGTCAGTTGACTGTTAGTTGACTTAACGGAAATCCACATGGACCAATCAAATATTGACACGTAGCACCTACTTAAATTTTTTTTTTTTTTTAAAAAAAAAGAAAAAAAATTGGGGGTAGCTCCTTGGCCATTTGGGAGCCACCCTCTTTGGCCATGGGGGTGGCCCGTGGCCTGGCCACCCCCATCTGGTCGGATGGGGGTGGCCGAGCCACCCCTTGGACACCCTTGGAGCCCAAGGGGGTGGCTGAAACCACCCCCAATGGGTACTGCGGGTGGCCAACCACCATTGGGGGTGGTTTTGGCCACCCCCTAAGCTCCATGGGGGTGGCCGAGCCACCCCCAGTACCCACTTGGGGTGGTTTCGACCACCCCCACCGGCCAGATGGCCCATGGCCAAAGAGGGTGGCTCCCAATTTTTATTTTTTTTTAAATGCATTTTTTTTTTTAATTTAAAAGAAAAATAAAAAAATTTTAAGTATGTGCCATGTGTCAACATTTGACTGGTTCACGTGAACTTCCGTTAAGTCAACTAACGGTCAACTGACAGAATGACTAATTTGGTCTATTATCAAAATCACAAGGACTTCCTGTGATAAAAATCAAACCCTAGGGGGAGAAAAATAAAGGAACGAAACCCATGAGGGTATTTAGTATTTAACCCTATTATTAAAGAGTAATAGAATAGTATTTTAAGCAAAATTTTGTTTTTTCATAAATACTTAGCCAAAAATAAAAAGATTATGTAACCTAATTTGTGTATTTGTAAATAATATTAAATAAATTAACTTTAATATTATGAGAAATGCCACTTACTATTCTCAAATCCTTCTCTCATCTTCCTTTTTTGAAAGTTAACCATTAGATTTGTAGGACTTACACCTTTACTTATGTGTGTCCTACAAATCCAATGGTTGATTTTCTAAATATGAAGATAAAGAAGAATAAGAGAATGATGAAAGAATATTAAATAACATTTATTTAATAGTATTTATAATTATTTTAATAGATAACGTTCTTCATCCATAAATACTTAGCCAAAAATAAATACTAAACGCACGTTTCACTTAAAATGCTTAGGGTTTGTTTGAGATTGTGTTTGAGGGGGGTAAAAGTGCTTTTAATACTCAAAAAGTCCGTTTGAAGAAAAAAATACTCGTTTGATAAAAAAATTAGAAGTGTTTTTAAAGGTTTAAAAAACTTAGAAATTACCAAAACACATTTTTGGCAAAAGCTTAAAAATGAAGCTTTTGCTCAAAAGTTATTTTTAACTTAAAAACTCTATTTCTTAAACACAATCTCAAACAGGCTCTTAGAAGTTACTATATGTACATTTTACTTTATAAAATTTTTTTTTTTAAAAAAAAAACACTTGTTGCAATTTTAGCCAATTCTCTTTAAAGATTTGGCCATACTTACATAGATCTAGAATAAATTCACTTAAAACTATGCTATGCAGCCGACGTCTAGGATAACTCACTCTATCGACATTGACTCGACAATAACTATTTATCTTTTAACAGCTCCACTCATCTATTAATATTCAATGACATAACACTAACTAAGCTCACAGATAGTACCAAGACATTTTAATACAGCCCACAAATCGCCCCTTCTACGACTTGACTATAAGGTTGCAACTTATTTGATCCTATACTCGATGAGCTGCTTTTGATCATATCCTTGATGTGGTAGTGGCTCAAATATCAAATGATACAAAGTTTGAGTAAAACTTACCTTTGAAAACCGGTTTACAAAAGGATGATGTCTCATAGCTTATATATACATGGTTAAAATTGTGCTTAAGCTAAATAAAACACTTAAGATCATAACAAATTGTTTAGTGGCTTACGTGACAGTAACATGTGATTGCAACGTCCCTAAGGGACATGTAGTACCCTAGCAGCAGTACTCTTAGCAACCAATGAACGTGAAAACCAAAATATTGCTGATAAAAGAACAAATTTAACTCAACTAATGCAAGTATATTTCCCTTTGAATTTGAAATTCTCTATCCTCCAATTCCATGGCAAGCTTTAGACAAATTTAACGTCTAGTAAACACAGGATTCACAGCATCCATCTAGAGCATGTGATTCGAAACATTGGTCAATATGTTGGGCCATTACTAGAAAGTTTACGGTCAATTGACCTGTAAGGCTTATTAAAATGTCTAGCAATATTCTAAAATGGTATCTTGAACAAAAGAAAAAAGAAAAAAGTATCAAATTTAAATATTTCAATCACATTGTTTAGCTATTATTTATTGATTATTATGTTGTTTTTTAAGGTTAAATCCAAAAAACTTTCTTGTGGTTTTCTTGTTTTATCAAAACACTCCATGAAATTTAAAAATCAATAAAACTTAACCTAAACAATGATTAAATTTATAAATTAATTTAGAATATAAATTAAATGATTAAATTTCTCATTTCATATTAGTTAAAGCTATTGGGATAAGAGATTATTTAACATGGTATCTTAGTAAATGTCATGAGTTTGAACCTTATCTTTGTCATTTATCTCTTATTTCAATTAAATTTTAAAAATAAGTCGTAATTGAACGAAATTAATCATTGGACTTTCTGAATTTATAATATATACGTACTTCAACCATTTGCCATTTTGTCACTTAAATAATAATAAAAAAAACCCACTTAAGACTTATAAAAACATTTCCACATATATACATATCTTTGCCATGTTGGCGTATCCCTAAATTATGAAGAAAAAAAAAGGGTGGTGTGAGAAAATCTTCTATGTGTTGATGAGGTTCTCCGGCAATTTACCTCCCATTTTCACGGAGCTACGTTACGGAGGGGGAAGACGGCGGAGAGTCATTTTAGTATTAAACAATGTTGTAGCATCCAAAAAGCATAAGCAATGTTGTAGCCAAGAACCACTAGTGCTCACTCAATTCAAACTTCCAAAGGACAATAAAAAGTCATTAATCTTATTATTTGTCACCAAATATACATATATGACACAAATAGTGTCCCACAAAAAGAAAAAGAGAGAGAGAGAGAGGGAAAAAAAAAAAAAAAAAAAGAAGAAAAAAGAAACCAAAAAGAAACCCTACCAGAAATTAACTAACTCCTGCTAGTCTATAACTGCCCAATTAACTACAACTTTAATCTCAGCAACATGTGGCGACTTATTTCAGGAAAAAAAGCCTTTCCCAGCTACTTTTTGCTTGAGAAAAAAGGCTTCCTAGTCATGTACTCTGGACAACCTATCCTATGAAACATCCTCCTGGGAAATCAAAATCCATAGTACTGCAACTGTGTGGCTCCAAAGGTGTTCACAAACTCCCCAATTCTCACTGTTCCATTCTCTTCATGCAATCCCTCAAGCTGCATACAAAAATGAATCAACTCTATGCCTAGAAAATGCTATCGATTATGAATAATCGTAACGGATTATCGACGTTTAGAAAGCCGTTGCGCTAACGAACAAGCAAAGAAGTAAAAGAAGCATTAAAATGCAGAGAAAGTTGTTACCCAGAGATCATCTTCGTCTTCAACACTGGTTGAGCATGCAGCCTTGGGAGTGTCACCGGGTTCGTCGTTGCGTGCGAATCTACCACGTATGCGGGGTCGGTTGTCGGCTAGTGTTTTTCGGCATGCATACTTGGTGCCAACACAAAGAACAGAAAAGCCAACCACATTTAGTTTAGATTAATCAAAAGCAATATTAACACACTTTGTTTAAGTATATTCATGTTAGATTATTATTATTACTAAGCTTTTTTTTTTTTTTTTTTTGCGAAAAAGAAAAGAAAAGGTAAAGTTTTGTCTTTAAACCAAACTGGTTATACCTTATTCATCCCCCCCAAAAAAAAAACGAAGAAAAAAGAAAAAAACAAACTGGTTATACCTTAATGGTCTTGTTGAAGTTCCTCTGGTTTCTTTTGGCTCTGTATTTGGAAATCCTCTCTTTTCTCTCTTCTGCACTGTAACGGCCTACTTTGAAATTCGTTTCCTCAATGAATGAGCTTTCTACGGCCAAAGAGCTGGAGAAGGACCTCTGGGTGGCATGGGGTGCTTTGGTGGTCTGATAATCAAGGAAGATATTTAGATTGAAAAACAGAGGGAAAAAAGAGAGGAAAAAAACAGAGGAAAAAAAAGAGTTATTCTGACCTGCAAATCTCCTGTGCTGCAAACCCTCCTCATTTGGCCACCAAAAATCTCCTGGTTCTGGAAACTGGGGGACTCCATGAGAGTGTCAAAGCGAGGCTGAAAGAGAAAGCCTGTCTTTGCATCAAAAGAATTACTGCTGTAGCTCCTCTGCATCAACTTAGCCACATTCTCAGCCCCTCCTCCACCGCTGTAACTGTGGGGAAGAAAGGCCTGGTGGTTGAAAGAAGACTCAAAACCCATTTGACATTCCTCGTTCTTGACCTCCAAACCTTCCAATCCAGACATATTCCCCAACCCGTTATCAAAATCAGAACCATTCTGCAGCCACTGCAAGGGGGTAGTCTGGTAAAGGTTCAAGCTCTCAAATTGGTGGCTGGGAGAGGAAGAGAGGAGTGTAGAAGAATAGTGGTCAAAGGAGTGAGATTCATCAACTGGGTTCTGCTGGTTTTGGCTGTCTGAAATTGCCTGGAAAATATCAAGGGGTGAGTCAGGGATGAAGGTCAGGTCTCCATCAGAGGAGACCATGTCTGAGCTTGAATGGCGGTAGAAAGGGTCGTGATCAAAAAGAAAGAGATCAGAAGACATTGAAACCCAATTCTTCTTCTCTGAAATCCAACTAGAAAACAACCAAAACAATTAAAAAAACCAAAAAAAAAAAAAAAACACGATAAAATCCCACGAGCAAGCAGTGTTTGTTGCTGATATAAAATAATTTATAGCAGCAAAATATATGTTTCTTTCTTTCTTTGGTGGCTATTTTGTCTGGGTATTTGGTTCTGAAACGGCAACAAAGCAAAACTGACACTTGGGTTCTGATTTGTTTATTCAAGGCTTGGGATTACTAGAGCTACAAGACAAAGAAAAGCCATTTCTCGTCTCTCTCTCTCTCTCTCCAAATGAGATTTTCAAACACAACACAGGAAGAGACCAGTCCACTTCCTCCTCTATACCCTATATAAAAAGAGCCAAAAAATTATTATTTACACTTTAACCCCTACATACTTTTCTAAGTCTCAAACTAACCTCGATACTATTGGATTTTCAAATTAAAGCCCATAATTAATTATTATTTACGGTACAATAAAATCTTTGATGCTTAATTTGAAAATAAAAATTAAAAAGATTTAAAAACATCTGCTATAGACGTATTAACAAACAAGAAAAACACATCCACACGAGGTAATGTGTCCAGAGAAATTGGTATAAGAAGCCGTTGATACATTTTTTGATAATGAAATCCGTTAACAACCAAAAATGGATGGCCCTGATAAAGGTTTACAAGTTAGTTTTTGATGTAATTGAAGGTAAAGAGGGAAAATTACCAGACACTTCCATTGATAAATTGGTATCATAGAGCCCTCCCTCGCATTATATTCTAAAGAAGTATAATATGATGTGTGAACTAATATGGTGCAAAATGCTTCTCCAAGTGGGTTTAGGTATACAAGGTGTTCATTGAGGATCAAAATTGACTGCAATTCCTTTAACAAATTACGACTTCCTCAAACCCTTAATGAGAATGATCATAATAGAGAGAGTCGATATATACAAACAGATGATCGGACAGTTTGAGACGTGACTCGCCGGCCATTGATTAATGTGGACGGCCAATTTAAGAGGTTTTGGGTCCCTTCATCGAACCTATCGAAAAATTCATTTAGAAATTTTCCCGTGATAACGAATCAACCAATAAGAAACCGCCACGTGGAAAGAAATGGCAAAAAAATTCCCAATTGGTGGGTGGGGACCGTGGGGTCGTCGTCGTTGACACCGTCGTCGTCCAAAGCTGGAAATTTGCATTTTGTATTTTGTCTCGGCGTTCTTCGAGGGGAGAACGTTTTGGTTTTAAAAGTCTCAACGAAGACTTGAAAATTGTATATACGTCTCTTTCACTTTTTCTTCGTCTTCGTGGAGATCTAGAGCTAGGGTTTCTTCTGCGCTTCTGGTTCAGTCTTTCAGGGAGAGAGAGAGAGAGATCGAGATTGTACAGACATGGCGTCGCAGATGCACCTGGACAAGATGCAGCTCCGCCAGAACTTCCGGAATCTCTGGCACACCGATCTCATGGGAACCATTAAGGCCGACACTCGCTGTATTCTCTCTCTCTTTCTCTATCTATCTATGTGCTTAAATTTGTTGTTATATGTGAATTCCTTTTGCTGATAGGGTGCTGAATGTGTGTGCAGATTGCTGCTTTGCGTTATGGTGGTAAGTGCTCTTCGATCCGTCGGTTTGTGTCGTAGATCTGATTAATGCTGTTGATTTCGTTGAATTTGTGGGAGGCTGTTTGACTTGGTCTGACCTTGGTTGACTTTGTGAATTCTTTGGTCTTTTGCTCAAATTTGAATGGTTTTTTTTGATTAATTGTTGTGAATTGCTTTAAACGGCCGTATCATTGTTGTGGGGGTCGATTTAGATCTTGTTGACATATATTTCATTGCTTAAGTGAAAGAGGGTGAGTTAAGGTTATCTTTCACTTTAGATTGATATTGTTTGGAATACAGTGTGAACAAATGTATCATTGGGAAAGTCTTATAGACGAACATTTTATTTGATCAACCTAAAACAATTTGCAGAACTGCATGTGTTCTTTGCATCTTGATTATGTGTTGACGTATATGTAACTAGCCAAATGACATTACTGAAAGCAACAAATGAGATTCCATTTTTAAACAAAAATTTAGGGAAAACGTGAAAAGTGAGTTATCACTAAAATTGATAGAATCATTATAAATTTAGAACTAAACTAAGCCACTAGCATAGTATATCTACCCATGCATGTAAGTGCATGCACACAAGCAGGCATGCATTTATTTAGGGCTGAGCATCTGACTTTAAAACCCAACTGCCTTGATGCTGCCGATTCAAAAACAACCAACATTAGTCTGTTACCAGTAGGTTGATGGTGTGGTGCAGTTCCTGATGATGAGAAACCAATGCCCATGGGGCTAGTTGCCTGTCCTGGGGGCTTGCAGTCTAATGATACCTAACTTGGCTGGCGTCCATTAAAACCAAAATTTCCAAAAATTTTGTATTCTTTCTTCCTGATATAATTTCAATTGTTCCTCACTTCCCTTTTTTTATATCACTCATTAACACTGGCCCTAATTATCATCAAATCCTCATCACTTATCAACTATCTCTTGTCCGATGATGCTGGTCATCCTCGCTCAACCCATTTTGGCCACATCCCTCCCCAAACCATACCTCATAATCCTTTAACTTTCCTCCAATCATCCTCGTACCAACCTTTATGATACTTGAGCCCTTCATGAACAAGCAAAACCGGCACTCTTCGTCCACTCCCTTTACTTCATCTTCTTCCCTCTTTTCAGAGACCTCCTTCCCTAATTGGTCCAAATTTTCTTGGGGGTTCTCTTCTTTTAGGATTTTGATGCTGATTGAGGGATCTAAGGGCTTAATTGAATTTGGGTTTTCCAAGGTGGCTATGGATTTAAGAATCAGAATTGAACATGCTAGGTTTCGCTGATTTTGGCAATTAGTATTGGGAGTCATTGAATTAGAACACAAATTGGTATAGCGAGTTTTTTTTTTTTTTTTTTTTTGAGTTTGAGGCTACTTGGGATATGAAGATTGCAAAAATGTTTAGCTGAAAAGTGAGCTTGAATTATATGGGCTGTTTGGTTTTTGAGGAAATGGCTGAATCAAAAGGTTTAGATTCCATAAAGTTCCTAATGGGTACTACATGTATTCTTTGTCTTGATTTTGTGTCAACATATATATACATATATGTGTTTGTGTGTGTGTGTGTGTGTGTGTGATGGGGACAAAGAGGCTTTAGTGTTAGATTACATAGACCATTCTGGCACCTTGTCCATTGGAACCCGTGTTTTCTTAGGGCGGTTCACGATTGGGAGCTTGAGTCCCTAGTGGCATTCCTCAATCTTTTATACTCATAAAAAATCCTTCCGAGGGAGACAGATAAAATTTATGGTCCCCCACTTGTAATCATAGGTTCAAAGTGAAGAACTATTACCGTACTTTACAGTATGGTGAGTCTTCCCTTTTTCCTTGGAAGAGTGTTTGGAAGGTGCAGGCTCCTCTTCGTATCGCTTTCTTCACTTGGATGGTGGCTTTGAGTAAAATTTTTACATTTGATAAACTTAGGAGGCGAGGTCCTACCCTTGTCAATCGGTGTTGTGTTTGCAAGAGGATTGTGCTTAATGAATATGGAAAGGGAATGCTCCTCTCCAAGGTCAGATGTCCAATTACTCCCAGAACAAGGAGACCCGTAAACCACCTTCTCATCCATTGTGAGTTTACTAGCGAGATATGGCATTTGATTCTCATCCTATTTGAAGTCACATGGGTCATGCCTAGCAATATTGTTGAGCTACTTCAATGTTGGAAGACACAAGGACGGGGACAATCCAAAGAGGCCATTTGAAAGCCATCCTTACTTTAATAATGTGGAGCATTTGGAGAGAAAGAAATTGACATCTTCAATCTAATGTGCTTCAACTAAAATCTTCCTTCTTGAGTGTCCTCTTAGATTGAGTTGTAACTTTTGTTCCTAATTTCTCTTCCTCTAACCATGCTGATCTTGTTCCCGTAGTTTTTGAACTCCAATAGGGTGGTTGCTTCTCTTGTATACTTCTCGTGTACGTGAGTTGTGCCTTCTGATAAATCATTATTCATAAAAAAAAAATATCACTAGCAAAATGACTTTATTCAAAATAGTGAATATGCCCAGTTTTAAACAGAAATTGAATGAAGTATGATAGCGAGTGATCGCTGAAAAATAATTGAATCATTGTAAATTTGGAACTAAAGTAAGCCACTGGCACAATATATCTACCCATGCATGCGAGCATGTGTGTATGTTTGATAGATGTCCTCTGAAAAGTATGTTTTTTGTATGACTGGTATAACTTCTGAATCTTTAGAAAAAGGAAACCAAAAAATGGCAAAGGCCATCTTGGATACTAGTGTACCATTTATCTAAGAAGTACCAATATTGACATGAGATACGGATTAAATATTTTACAGATATGACAATGCGACACTTCTTGAAAAACTAGGATACAATATGCTTACAATCTGTTAATAAGTAATCAATAAATATACATTTGTGTATGTATATTATATTATTTTTGATTTAGTAGATAAGTAACGACTACCAAAAATTTAAAAGGCCTATTAAACTTCTAAGTAATAATATATAGGAAAACGCACATATTGAGTACAAAATAATATAATATATTAGCTTTAATAGATATCTTCAAATGATACTATTCACAGGTATTCCCAAAATAGCATTAATCAAACTTCTCTTTGGTCCTTCAAATATTCAAACTAAAGCATCTAGAACCCCTTTTCTAATATTTGACCATAAACTATTTGAAAATAGCATATAGATCCTTTTTTAATTAAGAAAATTTACTTTCCCCCCATAACATGTCTTAGCCATGTCCCAGTTGTGTCCTTAAAGCATCTGTTATGTCCCAAAAGTATTTGACTTTCAAATTTAATCTTTTGAATCATGGACATGTATCAGACATGTATTCGAAGACATGTATTTGGCTCTGTCTGAGCTATATTTGTATTTTATATGTCAGCAACAGATACTCGAGCCCTTTCAAAGTCTCCGTGCTTCCAATATATATATATATATATATATATATCAACCTGAAACATTTGTTAGGCATTTGTCCTTACCTCTTGAGATTTTAACTTGCAACTATTGGTATATTGCATATCTTAGGCTTATTGTGTAAATCATGTTGATTGCCTTCCCCTCGTGTTAGGAAAATGGAAAATCCTATTTTTGTGTCAATATCTAAATGTTGATCTCTTATATTTTTAGTTTTCTTTAGTAGTAAATCAACTCCTCCCCTCCCAAGCTACCATCTTTTTCTCAATCCGCCCCTCTAAATCATGGAAATTGCTTCACAATTTAAACTTTGTGTTTCAATGTCTCCCTCTACCAAAATTAGGTGTTAATTTGGTAAAAAAAAAGTGCATTGTACGTGCTTACCTTCTAGGTGAAAGGATTGAAAGATCCCTAAGAAGACACTGGAACCAAAAAACATAAGCAGTTTGGAAACCAAATTCCCAAGAGCACTCCAACCATAAACCCAATGCTGACCTCCCAAAAACCAAAAATCCAAAACTGAAAATCAACCACCACCCTCCTTCAATATCGAAACTCAATGATATCACTAATTGCCATTGCACTCATTCCTAGCCCCCCCAATCCTAAACCCAATCTCTCTCTCCTCAATCCACATCACATTGCTTAACAACTCCTTAAACAGCATCGGCAATCAACTCCTCTCTCTCTCTCTCTCTCTCTCTCTCTGTCTGTCTGTCTTTGGAACCTCTTTCTCTCTTCTTTACTTGTCTCTTTATAAATGGTTTTACCGCCATTGTTAGAGCTGGACTTTGAGAACCTTAAAGCCCTCAAAGTCCCCGGTTAAGGTGCCATGGGCATCCACAATCAAGAAGCCGACCTGGCTTCCCATTGGCCCTTTGCCCTCAAGGTCTTCAAGAAGGGCTCTGAGCCAAGCTCGACTAGGAGCATCATCCCTGCTGTAAAATCCAGTTCCTGGCCCAAATCTGACTTGATACATCCCTCCTTCCCCTCCCAACTTGGCTACTTTGCTCTGCATGACTTCCTTGCTTGGCCAGTTTGTCAATGTCCCTAACAGCACTAGAAAGAGAACCATTATGATCATTAAATGTGGTCCTGTTTCTCAGAGGATGGGATGGGCCTCAGAAATGGATAGCGGGTAGGACTTAAGGAAGACAAGGAATATATGATGAAGCCAAACCTGAGAAACATATGGATTGTGGAGTCGGAGCTTGGTCAACATCTTGATTGTCAGATCTGAAAGAAGTCAGTTGTTTGCAATTGGAGGTGGAGCTGCTCTTTTATGAGATGCAGATGGCCTTGATGACAAGTAGGGAGGAAGGCTTCTGGACTCTTTTAATATCAAGGCCTCTTATTGCGTGATATGGCATTATAATCACATGAAGCAAAAAACTATTTTCTCATGAGTATTATAATCATTTCATCTATCTAAGGAGCACATGCAGTTCACATATTGCATTCGCTGCCCAATTAATTAAATGGAAAGGGGACATTTGCAATCGCACTAATTTAATTTTGGAGGGGGAATTGAGAATTTTTTTTTTTTTGGGGGGGGGGGGGGTTGTTGTGTGGGGGAGGTTAGAGGGAAGAGGAAGTGTAATTTATCCTTTTCAAGCTATTTATTATGGATAACAATTTTTCTCCCCTTACAGTGCATCTAATTTACTTTGTTTCATTGTAGTGCGCCATGCACATCATACTTGCTCCGGAAACGAGCTCTTTACGATGACATGTCAAGGTAATTGTTTCTTTTGATTCCTTTTTGACTTTGATCTGAAATATGTGACGTTTTGATGTTAATGTCATGTTCTCTATTCATTGTAGGTATGTATGCTGTGCTGGTTACATGCCTTGTAGTGGCAGGTGTGGAGAAAGTAAATGTCCCGAATTTTGCCTAGCCACTGAGGTATGGAGTCTATTTGATTACGGTTAGCATGCTTGTTGTGTATTCTTTTTGTTCAGATACTTCTTGGTTTAACATGCTATCTCTTTGCATCAGTTTTAAATTACCAATCAGCCATTGTTTGCATCCTTTATTCTGTGGAAATTGAAGTCTAAGAGCATTTCCAGTAGACTCTTTATAATAGAATATGTTCCATAAGTTTAGGGAATATGTCAAAAAAATCGCAAAAAACATCCCACAGCAGACTCTCTAAATGAACCCTAAAATATTAGGATTGCTACAGTAGAACCCAATGTTTTGGGTTCCACAATTGCAATCTTTATGATTATTAAAATAAATAAAAAATGATTCTCTCTCTTCTCTCCTCTCTCCTCTCATGTCTCACAATTCTCTCTCATCTCTCATCTCATATATATAATATAATTAAAAAAACAAATACTTTAATGATATAGGGAATGATTAAGGAAAGCTATTGGGGTGTATTTTGACATAGGGAAGCAAAAAGTAGTTTGGATTCTTAAATATAAGGAAAATTACGAGAAAACTGCTGAGAATGCTCTAAATAGGCTACCCAATTGACTATAAATTGTCTGATCGTTCCACAGGGACAATGTTTGAGTCTGTTTCCCTTAGCTCACAATATCTCTTGATAGGTTAGATTAATTACCCATGAGAAGATGGAGGCAGTGGTATTCAAAATTTTCAAAATAGTCAAAGGCATCACTTGACCATAAATCCTCTGTATATTTCTGGATTCCATTTAAAATTCATCAAAATTCATATAATAGCTTACTTTACCAAGCAACATGGAATTTTTATATATCAGAATTTTTTTTTTTTTTTTTCCACAATACAGTGGTCCCATCTTCAAATCACCTTACCCTCCCTCTCTCACTGTGACAAAGTCATTCCATTACTTGAGGGTTTTAGCAAAATATGACAAAATGAAAGAGGAATGAGCAAAGGCATAGATTAAACGATTATTTAGTTGCTTCTTCATATGAAACTAAGGGTGATGCTTGGGTGACTTTCGCTTCAATTTTCGGCTTGTTCATTGGCATCAGAGATCACGAGATGACCATACTAACTTTACAAGTCAGACTTACTGAAAGCTAAACTGCAGTTCTTTTCAAAATTGTTTTCCTTCTTTATAGTTAATGTGCAAGTTGGAAATAACACATCTATTGTTGATACTTTCCTCCATTTGAAATTATCAAAACCTCAACACATGTTGTTTCTTTCTTTCAATAATTCCTGGATTTGAGCACTGCAATGCCTGGTGGCATAATGTAGAGATTGGTGACAGCTAGACTAAATTAGTCCTTCCATTCGACACAATTATTGAAGCTTTAAGATGCTGATTTTATTAAGGTTGGATCTATATCATTACAACCTGATGTAGACTTCTAAAGCAGGAAATGCCATAGGATAGATAGGTGTGATCGCTGTTCTTTTGATAACTTCCTCCTGGATCAGTTTCACCTTATTTTTCTTTTGTTAGGAGGTATAGCCTACATACTCTTGGGAATTTTGTGCAAGAAAGAAAGTTAAGGATTTGAAAAAAATTTGTATCTTCTTTTTTTCTTGTTTATTTGTTCAATATAATCCTCTCCCCCCCCGTGTATCCTTATAGAGTAAAATAGAGTATTATTGGACTGTTTTTATACTGTATAAAAATTAAAAAAAAAAAAAAAAAAAATCGTCTCATCAAACATCACAATCCCTTTAATTTGCTCAGTTTTTCTTTATGGCAATATACTTTGCCACCGATTTGTCGTGGCTATTGATGAATGGAGCACCTCAAAATTGATTACATTGGTCTTTTGAACTTGTCATTCAGGAAGTGGATATACATAGATGAAGGTTTTCATTGCTTATCAACAACATCTTAACTTGTGTGGTAGTCATAAAGAGCTTCTTTCCTCGCAATTAATGATTTTATTATAATAATGTGTTTGATCTTCCAGGTTTTTCTCTGCTTTGGAAATTCAGTGGCCTCAACTCGGTTTTTGTTACAAGATCAATTTAATATACAGACAACACAATGTGATAATTGCATCATTGTAAATTCTCTCTCTCTCTCTCTCTCTCTCTCTCTCTCTCCCTCATATATTTGCAGCTCTTGCCCTCGTGTTTAGTTGCCACCGTTGAGTTTGGAACCCTGAGCAGACTGCCGGTGATAAGCCGGAGGAAGGTGAGGATGACGTCAAGTCATCATGCCCCTTATGCCCTGGGTGACACACGTGCTACAATGGCCGGGACAAAGGGTTGCGATCCCGCGAGGGTGAGCTAACCCCAAAAACCCATCCTCAGTTCGAATTGTAGGCTGCAACTCGGCTGCATGAAGCTGGAATCGCTAGTAATCGCCGGTCAGCCATATGGCGGTGAATTCGTTCCCGGGCCTTGTACACACTGCCCGTCACACTATGGGAGCTGGCCATGCCTGAAGTCCTTACGTTAACCACAAGGAGGGGGATGCCGAAGGCAGGGCTAGTGACTAGAGTGAAGTCGTAACAAGGTAGTCGTACTGGAAGGTGCGGCTGGATCACCTTCTTTTCAGGGAGAGCCAACGCTTGTTGGGTATTTTGGTTTGACACTGCTTCACACCCAAAAAGAAGCGAGCTACGTCTGGGTTAAATTTGGAGATGGAAGTCTTCTTTTGTTTCTCGACGGTGAAGTAAGACTAAGCTCATGATCTTATAAATGTTTCCTCCTGTTTTCAGGGTTTCATGTTCTGCCTACAACAAATTGCATGCATATTTTCCATAGTTGCAATGATTGTTGGAAGTGAGGAAATTTCAGAGGCTTCTCAATTATTGTCATGTTTGGCAGACATGGTGTACTGCACGTAAGGCTTTCATTCCCTTTTTCCTACTGGACATTCTCAGTCAAGATGTGCCAAAATAACATACTGATTTTATGATTAATTTTGTTTTCTGTAGGGTTTGCGCATGTATGCAGGTATGGAAGCGATAAGAAAGACTTGCAAGTGGGAAAACGTATCAATATTTGAATGAAATATCATATTGTAGTCACTAACTGTGATTATTTGCAGACACAACACAAGATCGAAATGGACAAGCGTGATGGCATGTTTGGGCCTCAAGCAATGGCAGTGCCCCCTATGCAACAGATGTCTCGCATTGACCAGCCAATTCCTCCGTCTGCTGGCTATCCACCTCAACCAGTCTATGGACAGCCCTATGGTTACCCACCTCCTCAGGCGCAGGGCTATCCACCTGCTGGTTATCCTCCACCTGCTTATCCACCACATGGCTATTCTAGGTGATGTTATTTTACAACATTACTGGTTGATTTGCAATGTCAAGGTGATTTTTTAGTGCTACATGTTGGGTTACAACTTACAAGTAATGTCACTATGAAAGTTCCAACTTGTGAATCCACCAAAACATATCTTGATCAAGCACTCGAGTCTTTGGTATTTACTTGCAGAGGGTGATGGGAACAGTGATTTATTTGTGTGTGATTTCGGTTTTTATTGCCAATTGAACTTCAAAAAAGTTTTATATAAATCCTAGCTTCTTGTCGTCCTATGGATTCGATTTATTGTATTTTCTTCTCCCTTTATGAGTGTTTGTATAGACTTGTTTATCGAGTATATCCATATATTGGTGTAACATGCAGCTGAGGAGCTGCTCTTGTGGTTTATCATTCGGCTCCATTTATTTTGATGCAAAGTGTTTTCCGTCGGAAAATGTTTCGTTTGCTGGAAATTAGAAACTTCATTTTTTGGTAATAAGGCATGAAACATATCTTGCTCATCTATTCCTCTAAATTTTACATGGCAAATTGTTAATTTTAATTATTTTTACCAAGAGATGGGTATTAAGAATATGTGGAGCTTATTTATTTGGAAACATCAAAACAATTAATAAAAAATTGCTACGGGTATACATTTCGTAAACCCGTGTGCTTTATATTATGGAATAAGATTTTGTTTATTTCATGATTTGATTTTTGTTTTGTTATATTTAACGGTGCACATATTGCCACGTCATTTTTAAAATATACACTGTGGCAATATATATATATATATACCACTTAATATATAAAATCTAACTTGGCGAATTTTGTTAGGTCAAAATAAATCATCTCTAAAATTGAAATGTCTGAATGCTATATAAATTTCTTTGTTTAATGCGTACTAAAATTTTTGTAGACTTCATATAACTAAATTGGGATACCGTTTTGGCCGGTGTAAAAAGCTGAGTCAGCAATCTTTGTTTAAGACATGCATAATAGACATCAAGAAATTGCTTTGTTTGTAATTCTTTTTAAAGGTTATTATTATTATTATTATTATTATTATTTTTTTTTTTTTTTTTAAGAAAAAAAATGCTTCGTGGGTATTTTATGTTTTAAGTTTTGTTGATATTTTTATTTTGAAAATAGAAAAAAAGAAAAAAAAAAAAGGAAAAAAAAAATTGATATCAAACGAAGTCAAATGGTTGGAAGTGTATACAAATGTCATTATTAGAAAGTGTAAATATATTTTTTTATTTTTGATTTTGATTTTCCACATGCGTGTTCTTTATATTCATAACCATTGTTTGTTAAACGCGTCAAAACGCATGTACGAATTATTTAATTTAATTTAATTTATTAATTTTTTTAAAAGAATCTGAATCCTAGAATCCGTCCACCAAACTCACCTGCATTTTGCAGCTGCAGGCATCTCAACTACCACCAAAGTCATATGTTAGGGGCGGCAGCTGCCGGTTCTTTATTATTCTTTTTGTGTTGCTTTTTTTTTTTTTTTTTTAATTTTTAATTTTATTTTACAAACATTTTTATTATATATTTGCCAAAGAGACTTATGGAAGTCTCGAATTTATAATGGATCCAAACTCAAGTCTCACAAATATATCTAATTAAAAATTAGATTAAAGTCAAAATGGCAAAAAAAAAAAAAAAAAAAAAAGAAAAGAAAAAAAGGAGGAGTTCCTCTTCTTTTTTGATGTTATTTTATTGACATACCCAATTGAGTAATTCTAAATTGAGAAGTGTTACATATTTATATCTTATTCATTTTATTTTTTTTTTTGTCACTCCGACAAGAAAGGTGTCAAGTTTGAAAGCCAAGCCATTTTCGTCGTTTGTGGATCACTCAAATAAATGCAGTAATTCGAGTGAAATTACAGTAGAACACGCGGTCGGTTCGAAGGGCGGATACCATGGATAACAATCCTCTTTTCTTTTTTCTTTTTTTTTTTTTTTCCTTTTTTTTTTTTTTTTTTTGTTGTAAATGTTTATCTAATGGTTTATGAATACGGTCAGTTATATCCGATCAAATCAATACCTGATTTGATAACCTTTTGAAGTGACAGAAATTCTATCAACAATTTGGACGGAAAAATTTGAGAAAAGTGTGTGATATTTAAAAATGATGAAAACTCAAGAATAGAATTTTTGTTTTAGGCATTCAACTGAAAAATTGGTGTTTATCCGTACTTGCCAAAGAATACGTCTACTCTTGAACAACCTTGATCAATTGGTCTTTATCAATTATCCCTACTTACCAAATGGTTACGTCTACACTAGAACAACCTTGAAAGCATGGCGTAGAAGGCCCCTTGACAGAGTCACACAACCCTCAAAACTTTGATTACGATATTTTGGGAGAATTAAATAAAATTCTCTTTGACCTTTTCTTAATTTTTTTATTTTATTTTATTTTTTTTTTATCAAAACCATGTTCTTATTACACTAATCAAACACGTGTCAATGCATGTTGTTGATTAGCTAAAATGCATAATATTACTGGAGATGCTCTAAAAAAAAAAAAAAAACTCACTGGAGATTCTCTTGTAGAAAAGTAAACATTAGAAATTGTTTCCAATAGAAAAAATAATTATGTTAAAATATATGGAAAATATATAATATTTTCAGTATATTCCATAACTACGTTAATATCAAATATTTTCTATTTATAGGCTGATTGTAATCAAATCAAGGGGATTTGATTACTATGCTTGTATTTATACATTACCTTATAAATATGGACCTTTGTATTGTAAACAAAAAAAAGTTAATGAGCATAATGTAACGCTTAGGGATATTCCGAGAGGTGGACGTAGGTGTCTAACACCGAACTAGCCATAAAATTCTTTGTGTTTATTTTCTATATTGCTTCCGCTCATATTTCTGCATCTTCATTATTCAACAAAAGTTATCTCCAATCTTACAATCTCCGCCATTTATTTTTGTGGAGAAAATTTTCAATAATTATTTCATTGAAGTCAAGCCAAACTCGAAGAAAAGTTTAAACTAGTCAAAAGTAATACCATGCTCGTTGCAGGTGTCTTAAGTTTTCATTGATTTGAATAATTGACAGTTTGGGGCCTTTCTAGAAGAAGGGAGATACCAAAAATTAATTTGGCTACCTCTTCGTAATGGAAAAGGATCGTCAAAATATAGGGCCCGTATTGCGATTTCAATAAGTGCAATTTTAAAAATTACGTTTTTAAAAATTACGTTTTTAAAATCGCTACTTTTTAAAATCGCACAGGCGTTTGGTAAAACATACTAAAAAGTATTTTTTTTTATCAATTGAGTGTTTGGATAACATTAGCACATAATTGCGATTTCATGACCAAATTACCAATATGGATGAACAAGACAGAGAGGATGAAAAAAAAAAAGAAAAAAAAAAAAGAGAAAATAAGGGTTTTAATATATTTTTGGTGGGTATTCTTAGTATTTTTTTCATTCCCGTTCTAAAAAAGGTAACTATTGCGCCAAATATCTTTATAATAGAAATCGTGATTTTGTTTTAAATTCGCACTTTTTTCAAATAAGCACCTTTTAATCAGTTTATGAAAATCGCAGATTTTTTTGCGATTTTAAAATTTGCGTTTTTAAAATCGCAATCCCAAACACCTTAAAGTTGCGATTTGATTTAAAATCACAGATTAGTTTTTAAAAAATGCACTCCCAAACGCACCCATAATTTTTTTTTAGTATTTAAGCAACTTATTTTACCTTATTTTCACTTCAAGACAATTGATGAGCCAGCTCAAGCTCAATCCTCTTCACATCGAACTTCTTTAGCAGCCGTGTATATATATATATATATTATCCATCTAGGTGTTTAATTTAATTATTATCTTTTTGAGAATCCCAAACCGTGTGGGCTCTTCCTTTGAATGCTCAGCTCAACCCCGACGGCATTCCCTTCATTATTTAAAGAAAAGAAAAGTTTAAATAAATAATTAAAAAAAAAAATGTACAAAGGATTCCACGTATATATAAAAGATCCTTACGTAGTATCTATCACCTTTCCAATTATGGACCATGAAAAATGAAAATAAAATCACAAGCTACAAATTATTGATCAAATCTTTTATTTTGATAAAATTATTGTTCTTGTATTGCATATAGTTAGTAAATCACTCTGTAATTTGAGTGTTGCCAGTAGTATAGATAGTCCACTAGCATTTACCGCGTCAATCATTAAAATATTAAACTTATTTGTCAATTTTTTTTTTTGGGAAAATTACAATTTACCTCTCTCCCCAAAGTTGACAGCATTTTTCAATTCAAACATCGAAGTTTCAATTTTTGCAATTCACCCCCACAAAGTTCTAATTTTTTTTTCAATTCGACCAATATTATCCCAAAATTCCCATATTGCCCCTGATTTTTTTTTTAAAATTTTTTATAAAAAATTAAAAAAAATAAAAATTAGGGGCAATATGGGAAGTTTTTGATACAATTGGTCAAATTGCAAAAATTTGGAACTTTGGGAGGGTGGATTGCAAAAATTGAAACTTTGGTGTTCGAATTGAAAAATACTGCCAACTTTGAGAGGGGGGGGGGGGTAAACTGTAATTTTTCCATCTTTTTTTTTTCATACAACACTCATATAGACTGCCATGCGAGTTTATAAAGAATGACAATAAAATTTGTAATAACCTCAAACATTTTTCGGATAATTTAGAGTTAGAAATAATTGTATACTACTTATAATAACCAAAACACTACTATTGACCTAACATGAGATGCTAGACCTATAACTTTTTTGTTAAATTACCATGCACGTGTAATATTTAATTGAAATATGAGATAAACAATGGAAACAAGGTTCAAACTCACGACCTCTATTATGATAATATGTTAAATCACCATTTATCCCAAAAGTTTAAGATAATATGAATTAGTTGATTTAATCATTTAATTAATATTCTATGTTATTGGGGATAAAATCTCATTATCTCTCAACAACCCTCAACTATCTCATAAGATCCTACATTATCCTAACTACCTCACCTTATCTCTCCACTATCTAAAGGAAAAAGATTTAAGAAGCAGTTACACAAATAAAACCCTATAAAAGGGAACACCAGGCATCAGTAAGGGGGATGGGTCATTATTTCTCAATACATTGCTAGCTGAGGGGTCTTAGATCCAAAAAATGCTTCAACATATGTGATTGAAAGATGTTACGGTGGCTTTAATCATATCTTGACTAGTGACAAAGTTGTAAAAGAGTTATAGGTGTAATTAACATTACTTTCTATTAATAAAGAAATGAGTGAAATTGCTCCATATTATCTTCTAAAATGTTCTTGAACATTTCCTGGTCGTTAATTTAACTAATTTCTAGAAGCAGTATCCCATAATATAAGGATGTTACCGTTTTATTTAGTATCTTTATTTATTTTTTATTTTTGTCGCTAGTAAGGATAAAGGATTCCTTATATAATTCGAATATAAAATGTATACACAAGAAAACAATAAATAATTCATGCCGGCAAAGAAACAATCCGTTAATGCGCCAAGGGACTCTCCAAGTCCTTGATGTTATTTCCAAGTCTTTTTCTTTTTTGAAATTTTACATTAACTTCTTTAAACTCTTGCTACATTCTGTTACGTGTAGTCATTGTTAGATAGTGGGTCTCTTATGAAGTATTATCAATTAAGTTGTTTTATTATTTTAATATTGTTGTGTGAGTAGGACTCTTATATTATGTTTATCTTTTTTATCTTGTTATTTGTTATTTGGGTAGGATTAGATTTATCTATTTTAAATGTAAGTCTTATCTCATGTGAGACTCTATTTTCTATTTTCTATTGTCTTTAAATACTGCATTATTTATGAATAAAGAAATCAATCAAGTAAATTATTCAAACCCTGTGTTTGTAGGAGTTGAGAACACCTCAAATTGCTCATAGGAGGTTTAGGATTCCTCAAAAATCCTATAAGAGGTTCAGGATTCCTCGAAAATCCTACCATATCAATCTTTCTACTTAGTTCTCATCACGTTACGTAAGCACGTAACAAAGTGGTATCAAAGCCAACTTTTCGTAACCCACCGCTTCAAGTTATGGAGGATTGTCTATATCAATGTGTTGGTCTAGTGCATGAACTCCAAAGAAAAGTGGAAGAATTCCAAAGAAAAATGGAAGTGCATGAACTCCAAAGAAAAGTGGAAGAATTGCAAAGAAAAATGGACAAGTCGTTTGGCAGATTTGAGAGCACTTTGGCAGAAATAAAAAATGAACGCCTACGTGAGCAGCAACAAACGGTGTTGCGGGTGCAAAAGCTGCATGCCCCACATCGCCACTACCACCACGCCAAAACTCAGCCGTCATGTTCAAAAATCTGACCACACCACCATCATCATATCAAAGTTCCACCACCAAAAATTCATCTGCACAATTCAGTCCACTAGCAAACACAATTTCACCATACCAAACCGGTCTTTAGTGGGACAAACTCCATCAGGTTCTCATTTCACAACAAAGACAAGAAATTTGGTGATCAATGCAACCTAGTTTTGCCGTTCACCAAAAAAAAAAAAAAAAGAAGATTGCCTTCTTTGTTTGGTTTAGAAAAAAAAAAAAAAAAAAAGTGAGTCAAAGGAGAAGGAAAAAGATTTTCACTGCAAGATTTTTGTCGATTCAAAGAGGGATGGAATGTTACATGTAATCAATTGTTAGATAGTGGGTCTGTTATGAAGTATTATCAATTAGGTTGCTTTATTATTTTAATATTGTTGTGTGAGTAGGACTCTTATGTTATGTTTATCTCTTTTATCTTGTTATTTGTTATTTAGGTAAGATTAGATTTATCTATTTTAAATGGAAGTCTTATCTCATGTGGGACTCTATTTTCTATTTTCTATTGTCTTTAAATACTGCATTATTTATGAATAAAGAAATCAATCAAGTAAATTATTCAAACCCTGTGTTTGTAGGAGTTGAGAACACCTCGAATTGCTCATAGGAGGTTTAGGATTCCTCGAAAATCCTATAGGAGGTTTAGGATTCCTCGAAAATCCTACCATATCAATCTTTTTACTTAGTTCTCATCACGTTACGTAAGCACATAACAAAGTGGTATCAAAGCCAACTTTTTGTAACCCACCGCTTCAAGTTATGGAGGATTGTCTATATCAATGTGTTGGTTTAGTGCATGAACTCCAAAGAAAAGTGGAAGAATTCCAAAGAAAAATGAAAGTGCATGAACTCCAAAGAAAAGTGGAAGAATTGCAAAGAAAAATGGACGAGTCGTTTGGCAGATTCAAGAGCACTTTGGCAGAAATAAAAAATGAATGCCTACATGAGCAGCAACAAACAATGTTGCGGGTGCAAAAGCCGCATGCCCCACATCGCCACTACCACCACGATAACGCCAAAACTCAGCCGTCATGTTCAAAAATCTAACCACACCACCATCATCACATCAAAGTTCCACCACCAAAAATTCATTTGCACAATTCAGTCCATTAGCAAACACAATTTCACCATACCAAATCGGTCTTTAGTGGGACAAACTCCATCAGGTTCTCATTTCACAACAAAGACAAGAAATTTGGTGATCAATGCAACCTAGTTTTGCCGTTCACCAAAAAAAAAAAAGAAGATTGCCTTCTTTGTTTGGTTTTAGAAAGAAACGAAAAAAAAATGGGTGAGTCAAAGGAGAAGGAAAAAGATTTTCACTGCAAGATTTTTACGACCTTGAGGACAAGGTCGATTCAAAGAGGGATGGAATGTTACATGTAGTCATTGTTAGATAGTGGGTCTGTTATGAAGTATTATCAATTAGGTTGTTTTATTATTTTAATATTGTTGTGTGAGTAGGACTCTTATGTTATGTTTATCTCTTTTATCTTGTTATTTGTTATTTGGATAGGATTAGATTTTATCTATTTTAAATGGAAGTCCTATCTCATGTGGGACTCTATTTTTTATTGTCTTTAAATACTGCATTATTTATGAATAAAGAAATCAATCAAGTAAATTATTCAAACCCTGTGTTTGTAAGAATTGAGAGCACCTCGAATTGCTCATAGGAGGTTTAGGATTCCTCGAAAATCCTATCATATCAATCTTTTTACTTAGTTCTCATCACGTTGCGTAAGCACGTAACACATTCATAATTACTCTTATAAACTTCAAAAACTCTCAATTTAATAGTGTATTAATCTTTAATTTTTTTAAAATTTTACCCTTGCGTCAGGATTTTCCATTAAATTCTAACAGAAGGATGTCAAAATTTCTAAAATACTCTAAAAAATTTGCAAGGACTTAACGGAATTTTAAAAAATACCCACGCTTGAATCTTTGAAAAATAATTTAATATTTGTGTTTTTTTTTTTTTTTTAAAAAAAAAAAAATGGTACTTTGGAAATTTTGATAGGATTTAAACAAAAATCTTAATGGATTGGTGAAATTGAAAAAAAATGAAAGATCGGTACATTAAATTGAGAGTTTTTGAAGTTTATGGAGCTAATTGCAAAGGTAGCAACTATTCAAGAGGGTTAAATTAAGTCCCTCCTCTCCCCTTCCCCTTTATTTATTATAATTTGTTGGCATGTATCAGCAGTAGGTGATTAGAGTCACGTCAGCTATTTTTTTTTTTAAAAAAAAATGAATATAGCATTTTTCCATCACATATTGACACGTGTCAACAAATTGTAAAAATGTTGTTGTAAGTCTAACATTTTTCAATTCAATATTGTAAACACGGACGAACTTGGAGCCAAAACATAAATGATGGGTCAAGCCTAATTAGAAATTATCATTTCTTTTTCGCTTTCCTAAAGAAAAAGATTAAAAGGACAAGTAAAAATATGAACAATTCTTGAAATGAGATCAAACAAAACCAGGTTCTTAATTGGTTTAAATAAAACTTGGCAACACACATATGATATGAGACAGCAAAACACAGTAAAAACAGCACCAAAAATGTTGGTAGGCCGTCATTGATGGTAAATAGGATGATCACACTATAACAAGTGTGGTCATCCCCACACCCGATTATTCCTACAAGAAGGTAATAACTTCCAGAGTTATTACCTTCTTGTAATAGTAACTTCCACACCCCATTATTCCTACAAGAAGGACACAACTCATGGTCAAGAGTTGTGATTGAGGCTCTATAATGAGACTATAAATAGAATCTCATGAGAACATATTTATGTTACAATTTCATTCTTACATTAGTAGGAAGGTAATAACCTCCCTATGGAGGTTATCTGAAAAGATGACACAACTCTTGGTTAAGAGTTGTGATTGGAACTCTATTTATAGAGTCCCATAGAACATATTTCTGTTACAATTTCATTCTTACGTTAGTCTCTCAAATTCTCTTGGTCCTCCATTAGATTTCCACCCTAACGGGGAGAAATCCTTCTAGAAGATCAATCAATAAAAACGTATAGTCATGAGTTATGAACAATATATCTTGCGATTTCACATGTCAAACTTGTGTTAACAAACAAAATCACCAAAAAAAAAGTGTCGTATTTTGCAAAATAAAATGTTCACATTTTCAAATTGTAGGTGAAATCAAACCCCAATTTTACTAAATACTTAATTGCATTTTTAAAAATTTTAAACTTTATTAAAGGACTATTTGGGTTTTTGATTTTAAAACGCATTTGGTCAGAAGAGGAATCACTCCCAATCTTGGGGGATCCCCGGCTACCCCAAAATTTAAAAAATGTCATAAATATTTGCAAATCTATTTTAAATTTTAGGTATTTTTAAATGGACCTACCAAAATTTATTTTTACCACCAAAGATTTTATTTGTTTAGTTTTGTCCCTCACCACCCTCCACCTGGTCTCCTAAAATTCTAATTTCACCCCAACGTTTGGTAACATCTCATTTTGGCACTTAATATCGTATATTAGCCTTTCAAAGTTAAAACCGCACGTTTGAAAAAAAGTCTCATTGCCTGTAATTTGAAAACACAACTTTTTTTTTACCTTTTCATATTATAATTTTTTAAAGAGGCACTTTGAAAAGATACATTTTTCTGCAATTTTTTATTTGGTTCGCACTTTTGGTGTGCGAAATTGCGCCAGAAACATTCTAAATGCATTTTGAAACCTCTATTTTTTCGAGCGGTATATTTTAAAACCGCCAACCCAAATAGACACTTCGAAAGTAAATATTCATTTTGTTTTTCAACCTTGTGCATGAGTAGCTATCTCAAGCTCTTCAAAATCCCCATTCACCTATTTCTTTCATTCTCTTTCCCATGAGGAGGAAAGAAAGAACAATAATAAAAACAAGTTTGAATATGTTTTCCATGAATAGCCATCCCACCTCTCCAAAATTTGATCCCACCTTGTCCCCACATGCATTACTTTCAAAGCAATATAAGACATTTTCTGTCCTCTTAGACCAAAATTTTGATCCCAAATTTGGCCACCAATGACCATGTCACACTCATGACACAACAACACATGCCATTTCAAACCTAATGCCATTGCCAACATTATCACATTCCCACAAGGCATAGAAAATCTCATTCATGCACAATCCCAATTCACCAAATCCCATAATACAACACGTCAAATCAAAAGAAATATACTATAAAAAATATATATATATATTTAAAATTTTTGTACCCAAAAATTCCTATATTTGTTTTTGTTATTAATTTATTTTGAAAGATTTTCTTATATTTTGGTTTTAAGAGCACAAAAAAAAAAAAAAAAAAAAAAAATTCATAGCCAAAGAAACGGTACAAAACCATGTAATTTCTAATAACTTTTCTTTTTTTTTTTGGTACCATTTTCGTATATGTACACATGAACAAACTCAAAAACCCATAACCCAATTTTTTTTTTTTTTTTTGGGTAAACTAAGAATCACTACCAACCAGTAAAATTTGCATATTCACTGTAAAAATCAGAAATCCCAGAAGCAGCCCAGAGCCTCTCATTGAGAGCTCCTTGCATATCGTCCGAAATGAAGGGTGTTCGGCACAGAGGACAAGTTTTCTGATCGTAGCCCATCCAACGGTCCAGGCAGCCTCGGTGGAAGATGTGGCGGCAGTTGGTGAGCCGGCGGATCTCGTGGTGGGGCTCGAACTCATAGAGACAGACGGCGCAGGACTCGGGGGGATCCACCAGGTCAGAGAACTTCACCACGGGGAGGATTTCTCGGATCAGAACCGCCGATACGGAGTCGAATTCGGGGTCTCGGGCCGGCGTATCGGGCCACGCAATGTCCGGTTCGAGAAAATCGGCGATGCCCAGGTGGCGAAACACCGCGTAGATGAGCTTCCGGAGAAAACCCAGAAGGCAAAGCACGTGGAGAAAGAGCTTCGGGAGCAAAAGCTCGGTGTAGCCCACTGGAAAACCCATGGAAGAGAGAAAAAAATGCTCTGAGCTTTGTTTTCTGTGTGTTTTTCGTATCTCTGAGAGAGAGAGAGAGAAAGAGAGGAGAGAGAGAGATGCAGAGGGGGAGAGAGGGTGTGTTATATAAAGAGAAAGTGGAGGGGATTGTGAATTGTCTATAATGGGTCTGCTTCTGAGAGTTTTTTGTTTTTGAGTTTTGATTTTATTTTACTTTTTTATTTTATTTTTATAGATTATGTTACTATTCACTGCTGTCCTATTCATAGTCTTTTACAGACATGAATCCATTTGATGTATAAAGTATGTGATTATGTTTATCACTCAATTATGATAACATTTACAGTACTCCCATGTAATTCTTATGTATACTTAAGTTAGAGAGATGCTTTATAGAACATTTTTATTTCATAATTATCTTACCATATTAACCTTGTAGTCTAACTAATGTTTGGATTTTGTTTTAACAATGACTAATTAAAAAATTAGTTAAAATTGTCATGACAGTATTGCAGAATAAAAAAGTAATTTATAGTATTATTCGTTAATTTTTTTTGGTGGTAAGACAAAGATTGTTTGTTTGTTCACATGAGTGTTTTGTGTTTGAATTATTTGTTTTGAAATGGTCAAATAGAAGAACAAAAGGTTTAAGGAACGGAGGTTTCACATTGATTTTTTTTTTTGTTGATATTGTTTGTTTTTGCAAACGAATGGTTATTAGTAGATCACAAAATAATAATAATAATAATAACTTTAGCACCGTATCCGTTAAGCAATCAATATTGTTTAGCCCAGCTCACAAAAAGAAAAGAATTTTTTCGTAAAAAAAAAGAAAAGAAAAGAATTTTGGTGTTGCTAATTCTAGATACAAGGACGGTTCTTGAAATTGTTAGAAAAAATAATTAATTATTATATTTGAAATGAAGGAAGAAAGAGTATATTTTATTTTATTTTATTTTTTTTAAAAAAAATCTAATTTCTCGTTAATTTATGAAGCTAAATTAATGTTATAGGGGAATTTTTTTTTTTAAAAAAAAAATGTTAAGACTACTTAGATGGTTTTGAGTGTTATGGGGTTCATTGCTCTTAAAAATGCACAAAAATAACATTTCATACAAAAAATAATGCTATACACTAAAATTTTATCCCACTTTATTCATATAGCATTAACAATCCGTGGTTGTTTTTTTATTTATTTTTTTAACAAGAACGGATTAGCATAAAAAGTATGGTTTTTTACATATTTTTTTAATAATGTTATTCTGATGTGACACTCAGGGGTGGAACTGCCCTTGCCTTTGAAAGGACAGAAGTTTCCCTAATTTTTTTTTTTAAAAAATTCCTAAATTTTATGTATTTTTATGAGTTCGACCCCTCAAAATTATTTTTTTACCCTTAAAGATCTTCATTTTTTAGTTATGTACTTCTGTCCCCCGTCCCCCCCATCTCAAATCTTTGTTCCACCCCTGAAGTGGTGGTACAGTCAATCAACCTTTAAAATCCAAGAACCAATTGACAGTCCCGTATTAACAAAGTGACATAATGTACATTTCATGAAAAATAACACAAAATAAGAAAGAGGAGTACAAGAGGCAAAGATCGAACCCTAGGAAAACGTTGGCAACATCACCCATTCCATAATGTTGTGTGGTAATTGTACGTCACACAAATGATACCACGACCATTTGTCAGATCGGAAAGTGACAAAATAGTTAGTGGAGAGTGGATACAAATCACTCCTCCGAAGGTTTCTTTGGTCACCAACAATCGCATGAATCGCATATAAACACAGCTTCTTTTTTCCTCACTAGCTTTGGCGATAGGGTTTAGGAAATTATCATTGCATTTTAATTTTAGTGTTTGTAAAGGTCACAGTCCCTTGGGATAGAAGTAACAACTCGCTAGATTCTTTGAATCACACACACACACACACACATATATATATATATATATATAAGGTAGCACTAAAAAAAATGTTTGAGAAAACTTCACCTCGTTGGATAGGTTATGGGTGTTGCAATGTTAACTTCAAACTATCAAAAATTATAGAGTACTATTCAATTTTTTAGATTTTTTAAATTTCATCCTTACTATTAGGGTTTTTGGTTAAATTAAACGATAAATAGGTGAATTTTTTTTTTTTTTTATACTTCTGTAAATTTTATAACGATACAAATTTACCCTTAATTATTATTATTATTTAAAAAAGAAAAAAGAAAAAGACTCATGGTTTGGCCGCGGGTCAGCAAATGTTAAGTTTTCTTTTTTAAAAACGAGAGTATTTTAATAATTTTGGCATTATTAAAATCCTAGCGCAGTGGTGAAACTAAAAAGAGTTGAAAAATTGGATATTTACCTTGCAACTTTTGATAATTTGAGGTCAATATAGCAAAATCAGTGACACATCGAGAGTATAAGAAAAGTATCTCTACCGCGTGTATATATATATATATATATATATAACAAAAGATCTCCAATAACTTTCTTGCTTGAAGATCATGAATGATTTTGGTAAGAGAGAGAGAGAGAGGGGGGAAAGAATAATTATTAGGGATGAATGATAGAGAAATGGGGCAAAGGAGGGGTAAAAGGGGTGTGTCAATGGTGTTGAAACGTCATAGAGACATGAAGTGGGGGATGATGGTTCCACCAATCATCCCTTTGGAAGCCCACAAGACTTGCAATTTCGTAAAGAAACAACAAATCAATGGGAAAAGATCGGGCTAGTTATGGCTATTGGCTAGTGGGGGTGATGATATTTGGTGTCATTGTCCTTTCTTATTTACTTGGGGCACCACTAACATATCAAATGCCTTTTATGTACTAATTTCAGACAATGTTTTATATATCTCCACTAACATACCAAATGGCCTGTTTTTTTAGACATTTTTCAACTCTCTCTTTCTCTCTCTCTTACGCTCGCACATTCTTATTCAGATAGTTTTCTTTTAAACTGAGTCGGAAGAAAATTCTTCAATTCAATTTTTTAAGCTTTTGATTATTCTCGTGATTAAGATTAACCCACTTGATCCCTTCATTGACCAACATGATGTGTAAAAGAAAGGGTGCATGGCTTCCAAATCACATAGCAAAATGCAAGTAAACCATTTATACAGAAAAAAAAATTTGATAATAATGACAAATTTCATTTAGAAGTATACTCTACGAATAAATTAATGGTGGAGATAAAATTCTCAAGTATTATTGAAGAGATTAATACTTCTAAACACTTACAATATCTTGATTTAGTGCTAGAAAAATATTAAATTTACAACTCTTTTACAACTTACTACATACGTATTAGTATGTGATTAAAGGGTGGTAAAACAAATTTAGTAACTGATGTGATTCCAATTACATGTTAACACGTGTCAGCAAATTTCATTACAAATTGAGCTTACATTTGTTTTCACTTATGATTAATGCCATTAAACGACGTATCCATTTCACAACAACTGACGTGAGGTGACGCGTTTTAAGTAGCGACATGAAAAGACACTTAAAACACGCTACGTCAACCATTATTCTTCACTTCTAGGGTTTTGTTTGTAAACTATTTTTTTTTTTGACATATCTATGTCAAATAATATTTTTAACAAAATTATATATCGATGTATAATTTTGGGATTGAGATCTCAATCAATTTTGCTGTCTGAATTGTTAGCGTAAAAGATATGTTAATATGGATCCACTTGCTTAGGCATGTGATCAGTTCGTTCCATGGAGACCGACTTAATTTCTAGCGATCCAAACAATAAATTATTATCGAAGATGGGAACCAATCAAACTCATTCATTAGAGAGAGAGAGAGAGAGAGGCAATCTGGCAAGCAGGATGGGTTGGAGGGAGAAGAAGAAAAGGGTGAAGACAATGTGAATGGGGGGCTGGGCAGTGGCATGCCAAGCAAGAAGCACCAAGGCCCTGTAACCAAGTGGCACTGACATGTGCCTGATGGCGCCACGGCAACATTGGCCCACCCGATAACAAACCCACAGGCTACAGTTCTCAGGCCACATTATTTTAACTCATGCACGCATCGAACCCCGACCGCCGGGACCAGACCTCTGACCACTCACCACCATATCTGTTTCGTTCCTCTGTCTCATTCTTTGTCTCTCTCTCTCTCCATCCCCTCCACTCCCTCATCAGAATCACAACCACTTTCTTCTTCACTTGTTTATGTCAACAGTTTTCCCCATCATATATAGGGCCTCTCAATATCTCTATGATTGATACTATAATACCATTGAGGCATTGATACAGTACAAATTAAGACTATTCTATTTATGTATTTCTTTTAAGAATGATGAGTATTTGGAAAAACAAAAAAATGGGTCTTCCATTTTATCTACAAAAAAGCAAAACAAGGTTAATTTGTGGGTCTCATACGTACTGACGGTGGAGCATTAGCAAAACAAGGTTAAGGTCTACTTTTGTGTCAACGCTGATGGTAGACCATTAGCGTCCACATTTTTGTCGATGCTGATGGAGCGTCCACTTTTGTGCATGTGAACGTTGTTTGTCCACCAACAGCGTCAACTTTGATTTCGATTCTAATTGATCTTCAGCGTTCATCGGAAATATTATTAGTGTCAACATTTGTGGACGCTGTTGGGTTATCATTGGCGTCGACTCCGTCGACACTGATGAGCTTTAGTTGGTCATCAGCGTCCACCTTATCAGTGTCGACATCAACAACGTCCACTATTGCACTTTAAGCGTCCAAAAAAAGTCAACACTAAAATTCAACGTTTTGTAGTGTGGGTACCGGAGGCCTCATAGGTGGTTTGGCCACTTTGCCTTTATCTCTTTCTTTTATTTTTTGGTGGTTTTTAATAATTTTTAAGAGCACTTTGAAAAGTAAAATGTAGAAATAGTCATGTGTAGCGCACGTGAGTCCATTTTAACTCCGGTTGCTAACAAAGGGTTTGATTTGTAAAGGTCATGTGTCAATTTTTTTAAGTTTTGCGGTATAAGTGCTAAAGAGATTATAATTTAGGAGGTAAAATGTATTTTCTCCTAATTTTAAACTTGATCAGATGGAGAAAGTGGGATTTTCTTGTTTTGAGCTCAAACTAGAAGGATTTGAGAATCCAAATTAGTCCAAAAAATGAATTTGGTGAACTATATATGTCCCCATATCTTTTGATATTGAATCACCTTTTCCACGCATGTGTTTACTTTCTGATCTTTTAAGTGATGCAACATGTAATCAGGTTGTGAAAGCAACATGTCAGTAAGTTTAACATATACAAAACAAACTTAGAGTGTGTTTAATTAAACAGATGTTTTTACTAAAAATTACAAAAAATGTCATATTTAGGAGTGCATTTGAAAAGTAAAAAAAATTCCAACCTTTCACGCGGCAAGCAAGGAGGTGCATGTTTAAAGATACACGTACAGTTTTAAAGGCAGAACTGCGATTTTACCAAACGCTTAACTGAGTTGTTAAAAATCATGTCTTCATTTCACAACGTTTTGAAATCGCTATCTTTTCAAACCCGCTAAGAAAAACCAGACTGAAATGAGGCAGGAGCTTGCCTTTCTGCAAGCTATCCGGCATTTGGCCCTATTAGGATCAGATTAACAGGTAGGCCAGCTAAATCCAACCATGATTTCTTTTTAATCCTGGGTGTAATGTTAATATCTTAAGCCAAAACCATCCCACTTGTCATATTTAACTAATTTTGGTTCTGAATTGTGGCTCACTCTTTACTCTTTGATTGCCTAGACATTTTATGCAGAAACTGCTTGAATTTAATATCTAATTATCAGAAATTACCTGCCATGATGTTGAACTAAGCTGAAGAACAAATATATATATCCAACCTTGCTTGTCAGATGTTGTCCATGCTTCACAACAATGTCCAAAAGACTAAGGAATAATTAATGGCAGGATTAGCAGCAACTTTATGTATTAAGCAGATGTAAAATGGTTTTCTGGGTTAGGGTTAATTTGACATGTGAGAGCACGTTGATCATTGCCTCATTGGTGATAAGGGCTGACAGGGACCACGTGGCTTTCCATATATATGTCTCTTCTCCTTTGTTTTCGGAAATTTCAAGTTCTAATCATTGTTTGTGTATATTTATTCTCCCTCTGGTGTAAGTGTTGAAGCTTTTCCTTTTTCTTTTTTTTTTTAATTTATTTATTTATTTCTTTTTTCTCTGCTATTTTTTTTTTTTTTTTGAAGTAGAAAGCATTCACTTTTTGATTGTTGATGTAGACTAATTAAAGAGCAGCGTCTTTAATTTTGTAAAGAGAAGCGTTTTTGTTTTCTACCCAAAAAATAAAAGAACAGCGCACGCTAAAAGAAAGATAAAACTCCGCAGTGTATTTGAGAGAAATTCTCTAATTTTATAATGATTCAATGAGTTAGTTTTACATTATAAGCTATCCTATTTATAGAAGAGAAATATTTGTAGAGAAAGTAAACCTAATCCTAGTAGAAATAGTAAATCTAATCTTAGTACAAATAGTAAACCTAATCCTAATAAGAAAAAGAAAATAATTAAAGCAAATCCAACCCCATTAAGGAAATAAAATAAAATAAAATTCTAATATAAAATTGATAATCAGCGGGAATCGTGACAATCTTTTATTTTGTATTTATATTGTCTGAGAATGGATAAAATTCTGATCAAGCGGCGCTGCTCTAATATTATTTTTGATATTTTCTTTTTCACCGAAAATATAGGTAAATATCGTCTTACATCAATTGTGCAGCAAAATTGCAAGCATATATGACTTGCCATTGAAAAAGATCATCACATTATGTCCTTATTTTGGGCTAATAAGAGATCTTTGGAACTATAGAGTATTCTCCTAGATGTTGCTTCTAAATTTGCCATTACACACACATACCAGTAATTATAAAACTATACAAGTCAAGCTTAATCCGACTCATTTAATTAAACGAGTCAAATTTCTCAACTCTAACTTGTTAATTTCCTGTTGAGTTCATAGGTCGTGTAAAAAACTGTCAAACTCTACTAATAAAGAGAGCTTTGGAATTATAGAGTACACTCCTAGATGGTGCTTCTAAATTGGCCATTATACGCACATACACATGCTAGTAATGGCTAAAAAAGCAAGGCATGCAGCAGAGGTATAGCTTGAAAAAGAAGGATTATGCAGAGATGAGCTAGTTTGATTCGCACCTGTCTGGCAAGTTGCTTATATATCAATTAGCATTACAGATATGTGTGTACCAAAAAAGTATAAAGGATACAGTCATCAGTGACATGTAATTACTGAAATATTTGTATGCATCTACTACCATCTTCTCCATTATATTCAGAGAATATGATTTCCAGACTCCTGTACAGTAGCTTTTGCTTTTGAACAGCTCACCCACCATAGCCTTTACTGTGCACCCACGTTTTGTTTGTGGGGAACAAAACCCCTGAGAATTTAGTGTAGTTTATTGGGAGAGTACCTACAGCTAACCAAAAATTGGCTTAAGTGGCCATTAAAGTATTAATAGTCACTCTCCCCCTCCCACCACTTTGTCCGTACTAAAATGTGAGCTTGTCCCCTCTTTGATGGAGATTTGGATTCTCTCTCAAGCTGCCATTATGTAACCTTGTCTTTTTTTTTTACAAGTTTGAATTCATACTCTATGTGGGTATATATATATTTCAATGATTTTTTTTTTTCTTTTGGTAGGTTCACTTTTAAGTCTTTAACTAATTTTTCCTTTAATCTTGCAGTTTAATGTTTTGTTTTTATAAGGCAAATAGTACACAAAAACCACAACAAACCAACACAGAAAAGAAAAGACCAGAAAAAGAAAAGAAAAAACAACAACAGAAGAAAGGGCTAGCACCCTTTGGAGGGCTGATGTCACTAATTGGTACAACAACGATAGGCGGCGACACGACAAAAAAATGAGAATGCTTTTACTTTGACCAGTAAAAACAGTCTATTTAACGGCAAAGATAAACGGTTCCGTCTTCCAATCAAGGCATATACACATGGTAGGTTTTGTACAAAAAAAACATGTCTTGAACTAATGTTGAAAGGGTTTATTGCTCTCACAGATTACTCAAAAGTAATGTTATAGTTGGGGGAATAGAGTAGATTAAGAGCATATTTTAGAGGACATTCTAGATGAGTGAACAGTTGAAGTAGAATATATTAGTAGCATAAGCTCATTGTTAATCAGTGAAGATGAGCATAGGGCCTAAAAAGGAGATTTCTAGGGGTTTGTAGGTGGATGGCAATGGGGCCATGATTGAGAAAAGCCAAGTGAATGGGGAGATTTCCAGACTCACACTGTAATGGTTGATGGAAAGATAACCATATAAGCTTAGATAGAAGTCAGAATGGTGGGTCATGTTGGCATGTGGGGATGTCTGGTGTTCTTCTACCTAACCAAAAGTGCTTACAAATGTGACCTTTCTCCACCCTCCACCCTCCACCTCTCTCTCTCTCTCTCTCTCTCTCAAACATACAGTGTTAAGATTTCTCAAACATGCAGTGTTAAGATTTGTGTCAAGAGGGACATTCAAAATTACACCCCGCAAAACATATTTTAAGAGCCGTCCATATAAACAGAGCGATACTATTGCACTTCAATAAAATTGATTGCTTCGAAGGAATCGAACTTTTCAATTGATCGCTTTGAAGGGATTGGCCTACAATTGTCTTAGACAAAATTATGCTTTCTCTTCATTGATTTGTCATACGACACATACACTGAATTTATAAAATGTAGCAAGACTTATTTAGGTAAGAAAATCTAGGATTTAGCTTACTAGCAGGGAATAGTTGAAAATAGAATCAATATATGCTAATACAACTTATAAAGGAAGTATGAATTTAGGGTTCCTAATTAACATATTAACAAACAACTCAAACACAAAATATTTTTAAAAACACATAAACAACTTTCATCTTTATGTCAAGTTCGAACATTTTTCATCCTCAAGGGGTAGCTTAATTAGTTAGGGACCACGCCTCATAAAGTGGATGCCATTAATTCGAATCTCCCTCCTCTTGTACGGACATGTAAAAAAAAAAAAAAAAAACAAAGAAGTTTGAACACTTTTCAAACCAAAAACAAAACATACCTCTAAAAACACATTTACAAACAAAGCAAATATCACTTTTGTGATGCTCTTAATGGCAGTTTTAGGATTTATTCAACCAAAAATGTTTTCATTTGCACTGTGAAATCACAAGATTGATTTTAACATTGCCCAATACTGTGCTGAGTAGAATATTTTTGGCTTTAGTCCAGTTGTTAAACCCATTATTGAATAATTATTCTTAAATTTGAACAATAATACCTAACTCAATTTCAATATCCTAATAGACTCTTCTGAGTTGATAGAACACAGAAAGTTAGGTTTTTAAAGTTATTTCATATTAGGTTGGCCTAATTTAGTGTTTATATTCAAACTAGGCCTCAACGGGATCATAACAATTCACTACTCTTCCATGCCAATGTTTACGTCAACTCACTCTATGACGGCTTTCACTTTGAATCTGATAGCCTTAGTAGGTTCACTTAAGCACCAAGTAACCTTTTTCATAAGTTGTCACCTTCGATATTCAAATACCATAACGAGGTATCCACTATGTCCCCAATGTTAGGTACCAAACTCATACTCCAAAAGCTCTAGAAAATTAAGCTCGTAAACACATTTCATATTAGGTTAACCCAGTCTAACGCCCTTAATTACCCCAAATTGAACTCCAGCAAAATCATAACAAAAAACTCAATTGACAAAGTCTTCAATGCAGCAATTGGGTGCCTTTCCTAATTATGTTCTGCCATATATCACTTATAAGTGTGTTAAAAGTAATAGCCATGATCATTTACAAGAAATGAAAAGAGATCTATATATATAATGGATGGAAGATATCAAACTTGAACAAATTATGCTTAATAAGTACTATGACATAATTTACAGGCGAAAATGCGTGAGCGTGATAATTGCTTTTGTCACGCAGCCTTATTCTAGTGGTAATGACCAATAATTGTATGTATCTGAAAAATATTAAAAAATAAAAGTAAAAAAGAAAGAAAGACATTATAACATAGTGCCACGTCAGTTTGTAGAGGGTTGTAATAAAAGCTCTAATACCCCCAAGAAGTTTATATATATATATATATATATATATATATATATATATATATATAGTGAGCTGTTTCTATGAGGTCTTGGCAGAAAACTTATCCATTCAAATGGTGATAACTCACTACTGAAATTCAATTTTTTGGTAACGGACCATTAATGACGTGTCAAGGCTGTTGACACGTTACTAAAGGTTAGTAACGTGTCATTGGTAATGTGTCTGGGGCGTTTCCAAATTGGTCGTAACTACTAGGGATTTAGTAAAGTGTCAATTTCTGACACGTTACTAAATGGTAACGTGTTTCTGACACGTTACTAAACTTTTAGTAACGTGTCAATTTCTGACACGTTACTAAAGTTTAAAAAATTATTTTAAAAAAAATTCCAGACAAAAATTTGAAAATTTTTTTTTCAAATTTTTTTTCCAGAATTTTTTTTTTTTTTTTCAAATAATATTATGGAATCTGATTTTCAAAAATCTAAACCCAGCACAGTTGATATCATGGAATCTGATTTTTTTTTTTTTCAAATAATATCATGGAATCTGATTTTTTTTTTTTTTTTTCAAATAATATCATGGAATCAGATTTAATAAACCATCAAATAATATCATAGAACTCAGACTGCCTTGAATTAGTTTAAACAACATATACAAACATCTGCAACTTTCCTCTAGAACTCGAGCTCCATTTATGCCTGATATTCAGCTATCTCCTTTTCAGCCTCTTCTTTGGCTTGTTTCGACCTAGCCATTTTTTCTAACAATAGAAAGACAAGCTATATATATTAAACCCCAATATATTAATGCAAAACACAAGCTATATATATAATGAGGAATATATATACCTGAGGAGATGGACGGAGAGAGGCCAGACCTGCCTGAGAGAGAGAGAGAGAGAGTATTGTGAGAGACTAACGCCGGAGAGGAATCCCTCTTCTTCGAAGAAGAGAAAGGAAAAGATAGAGAGAAAAAGAGAAGAAGGCCTGTGCGAGGGGGAGGTAGAAAAAAAATAGGAGGGAAGAAAGAAAGAAAAGGGGGGGGGGGGGGGGGGGGGGAATTGGTTGCAGGTTCCCAATGCCCTATTGTAACGTGTTGTTAATTTGGACACGTTACCAAATTGGTAACGTGCCATTATGACACGTTACCAATTTGGTAACGTGTCTCATTGAGACGTTACCATTTTGGTAACGTCCCATTATGACACGTTACCAATTAATTACGTGTCATAATGACACGTTATTACTTGGTAACGTGACATTATGGCACGTTACCAATTTGGTAACGTTCCATTATGGCACGTTACCATTTGGAAACGTGTCATAATGGCACGTTACCATTTTGAGAAAATAAGATCAAAACACTGAATAACAACCAAATTGTTATCAAACCACCTGATAAAAAATCAACCCATTGGATCCATAGCAGATAAAAGACCTAAGAGAGATTACCGATGGAGGAGCAAGGGCAGAACGACGGTGGTACGCACAGTAGTGGTGGCATGCAGACCCAGCGTGGGTTGCCGCGACCCACGGTGGGTCACAGCCTAGACCAGCGTGGGTCACGGCTAGACCCACACTAAGTCACATCAAACCTAGACGTGGATCACGATTGGGTCTCGGCTTGTGACCCACATGGGTCAGTTGACCCATGGCGGGTCACAGCTGGAACCCAGCATGGGTCACGGCCTGACCCACGGCACCCAACTCCTGCAACTGGTTTTCGGCTCTCTGTTGCTCCGACGAGTTCCTGAATCTCACACATGTCATCTATTGCACCATCTGCCGGAAATACTTGCAATTATTTTAAGAAGGTGGTGCTGGATAAGGCAATACAAGAAAAGGCCTAGGAGAGAGAGAGATAGACGGAGAGAGAGAACCGACCGGCATGGGTGGTAGCGTCCGGGATTCGGTTGGGTGGGGGTGGTAGCAGCATGATGGGATATATATATATATATATATATATACCCAAAGAAAATTTTAAAATAGTTAGGTACACATTAGAAAAATAAAATAAAAATACAAGCCAGCCATTATAGGGCAGGCCAACTCAATTTGATTATTATTATTTAGTTTAATTACTATTGTGATTGTTATCCTCTTTTAGGGTGTGTTTGGGTGTGCATTTGAGAGGCATGGCCTAAAAGTGCGTTTAACATTCAAAAAAATTGTTTGGAGGGAAAAAAAAAAAAAAAAAGAAAACCGTTTAGTAAACAAAATTGAAAATGCTTTTAAGGGTCCAAAAATGGGCAAAACGCACTTTTGGTAAAAGTTTCAAAATGAAGCTTTTGCCAAAAAACATTTTTTTGACTTAAAAGCTCTATTTTTTAAACGTAACCCCAAACATACTTTAGTCAAATTTGTTTTATGAAAATCGAATTTGTTATTTTATGGATTGTAAGCCAAGCCTCATAATTGCCAAAGCAGGAGCTATAAGAGCTAAAAAACAAATAAATAAATAAATAAAATTGACAAGCTAGGGAACTATAGAACAGTGGACCCTGTTTTGAATGTTGGCCCAATTTCATATGCCATAGATCCCTTTGTTAACCAAAGATTCAAAGGAGGCCCAGGCTGTGGCATCTGCAGAATATCACATAGGCCCAAGCCGCCCAACAATTATTTTTTTTAATAGTTTGAATTATTATTGATTTCAGCTTGAGAATCTTTGGGTTTTATAAAGGATTTAACTTCAATGCGGATGGGCCTTAAAACCCAACTTTTGTTGCCCCCAATCACCAACTGCCACATAAGCAAAATGTACAAAATTATCTTACAGCTTAAAACACTAGATTTTTCCTTATTTCATTCTGCCGACAACCTCTCACATTTCTTCTTCTTCCTTTCTCTTGTCATTTACCAGAGAAAGAGTGAACCTTCTATTTAACAGTTATCTTCTCCGGCGTTAGGGTGATAAAATCCCTCAAGAGTTAACCTTCTACCTCTGAGTTTTAGATTTAAATCTAAAAACGAGTTGTAATATTAGAAACGAGTTTTAAAGCATTAGAAACGATTTTTTAGGCATTAAAAATGAGTTTTTTAGGTTGGGTTTTGTGGGTTTTCTAGCGGGTCAGGTGGGTTTTTTGGCGGATTCTTGTGGGTCTCGCTAGACCCACACCGGGGTCCAACCAGACCCACGCAGAGGTCCGGCCAAACCCACGTTGGGGTTCGGCTAAACCACCGGTATGGGTCTCACCAGACCCACACTAGGGTTCGACCAGACCCACGCTATGCGTCGGGCAGCTTGGATTTTTTTTTTTTTTTTTTCGGTGCTTTTGTTCTCAATTTTATTTTTGGCATTTCTCTTGGATGAATGAGGTGTCTCAAGGTAACTAGATGCTGCAAAACATCATTTTTAAGGTCTACCAGATGGTAGGGGCTCTCTTTATAAAAGGGTCTACAATGCTTGATGCACGCTTTATCTCATCATTCCATCTGGTTGATAAGGTTGAGATAAACATGACGTAGTGCTTTTGAATACAAGTCACAAGGACAAATCGTAAGGCAAAACCCAATCACAAATGTTTTCTTTCTTTTTTTTCTTCTTTTTATTGTTGGTTTTTTTTTAATTTATTTATTTATTTATTTTTTAACTTAAACTTTTGAAATAAGTGGTAATTTAATATGGTAATAGAGTCGAGGTCTTGAGTTTAAACTCTACCTCCATCATTTAGGGTCCGTTTGGGAGTGCGTTTTTTAAAAAAATAATTTACGTTTTTAAATCAAATCGCAATTTTGAAGTTTTTGGGATTGTGATTTCAAAAACGCAAATTTTAAAATCGTGAAAAATTCTGAGATTTCTATAAGCTGACTAGAGGTGCTTATTTGAAATAGTGCAAATTTAAACAAAAATCACAATTTCACTTAAAACAATATTATGCGATTTTAAAAAGTAACGATTTAAAAAACACAATTTTTAAAATCGTACTTATTGAAATTGCACTCCCAAACGGGCCCTTAAAGAGAGTTTGAGCCCACACGTAAATATAAATGTTAAAATATTGATTAAATTAACTTATTCTTATCGGCTTAAGCTTTTGAACTAAAAATAATGCTACATGCAAGACCTTTATTCATCATTTTATTCTTTAAAATTGACTTGACTTCTAAAATAAAAAATTAAATGCCTAAAAATACAAGTAACATTTCTCATAAACCTATAGTACTTCCCCTTACAATATTGTAGTGTCTAAAGAAAGTATTCGAAGAAGCTACCGCTGAATTCTGTAATTGGGCTTTGTGTCGGGGGGTTGTCCTCGTACACCTACTAACTGACTAGAATAAATGTTCCAACCAACAAAGTGTCTATGTGGCCCAATTCAGCTGTCACCAAATCTATTCAAATGTGCACCATACTAAAAAATTTCTGTTTTGAGTTTTCTTTGCTCCATTTATTTTAAGATGATTAGAATATTTCGATAATTTTTCTTGTTCTCGGTAACGTATTCAGACAGTTTAAACACTTACTCAGACAGATGAGCTCCATCGAGAGCGTCTCATAATCTCTTACAATCTTTTGCACTTCAAACAAGAGATTGTAGGGAATTTGATCCTTTTAGGATACCTTCCAAGATTTCTGATAATATATGATATAATATGTGTTGTAATTTTGACGGCTCTCGACAGGAAATTTATAAATGCAATAGTAAAGGGCAAGAGATAATGCACATAGATGAAAGGATCTCATTGGATAAGCCACATATTGACCATTTTATGACCCACCCACCCTGCTTGAGATGCTTTTTCTAAATTAAACCCAGAAGAAAGGGACATATGGAGAGAGAGCACATGATGCCCAAAAATGCCAAGGTATCAAAATAAAGTGCAAGGGAAGCAAAACATCACAGCCTGTAATGAAAAAGAGATTAGTCTAAGACCCACTTTGTCCTCCTCCATTAAGTCCAACAAATCGATTTATAGGGTGATTTGAGTGCTCTAACTTTCGCTTTCACTTATGGCACTCCCGGCCCTAATGGTGTTGAGTGCCCTAACTTTCACTTTTACTTAAGGCACTCCTTATCTTTAGGAACATGGTTCTTTCTATTTCAAGTAAAATGAAGAAAAATCATCTCGTAATTCAGATTAGATTTTACAGTATTTAATAGTGTTCATAATGTTCACGTTATTTTAAGCTTTAAATAATATTACTACATAAATAATTTTATACGCCGTTAAATACCGTAAAATTTATTCTCTAACTCCATTTCTCTTTGAACAAGAGAGGACCCTCCTCTGCTTTTAGCAGGGAGACTGAACACATTTACTCATGTCTTAGGCACAAAGAATACCACATGGAAGGGTGCCCATCATGGTGAGATCCTGTCAGTAGCCTACAACATATCAATCAAACATAATGATGATAAGGTCATACCAATCCTTTCAAAGTAGTTTCTTTTAGTTGTGTTCTGTTAAAAAGAATGGTCAACTGGGCTACATGTGAACCTTACAGTAAAACATGTAATATATAATTATGTCGGTGCCCGGTTGGTTTAACGGTTTTAAAACTCATTATTCTAGAAAAAAAAAAAAATTAAAACGCAATTAATAAAAATGTGGGTTTCAAAAATAGAGTTAAACATTTAGTAAAATACGCATATTGAAAAAATAGTGCCCAAAAATGTGAATTTTTTCATATGTTTAAACGGTTATATTTTCACATTTGTAAATGGATCATCTTCTTAAATTTTGTTTAAAAACGCACCAAGCCAAACGCACTCTTGGTAAGAAGCATGATATTCTAGAGATAATGAATAATTTTCCACTGCCCGTATAATTGCTCATTAGACATGGAAAGTAAGCCCCATGATGTTGTAAGATTCAGATCTCTAGTAATTTGGACAATAAATGTAAGATAGTTTTTATGAGGTCTATTAGTTCAAACAATTGAGCGGGTTGTCCGAGACTTGCTTGGACAGATAAACCTCATAAGGATTCTCTCACATTTACTGTCTGAATTACTAGCAATCCAGACAACAAAATTATAAAATTCTCTATTCAATGTCGCATAAGTTTTATCAAACTTGTTATTTCTGCAACAAGTAATATTACTCTTCACACACGTTAGGACAAATCAGTTAAAATATGTTACGACAACAGCAGTAGAATAGGTGCTAAGAGTATCATTTCTCTTATGCAATATGTGTAAACAAAATTAATTGTTGCTTATAGAAGGGGTGAACCAATAGCAATGAGTAAAACCACAGGTAAGGTGGAGTGTTTTGAGGGTTGACACCCAATATTTAGCGTTAACAAGTTCAATCAATCATGGTGCTTGACAAGGAACAATTATAGTTTACAATAGTTGTCAACCAAGTCCAATCAATAGACTACATTGACCCAGGAGGGTGCCAAATGCCAAATGGCTGTCAAAGAGCATGAAAACAAATGTCTCAATTTTTACATTAGATTTAGATTTGAATGATGACAAATAATCCATATTTTTACCAATTAAAACCACCCCATTTGATCATCCAAGAGTCCCTCCTAATCACATGCCTAAAAAGATCCAAAATTCAATAATACATACATACATAAACACACCACAATCCCCACTCATTATGCAGCCAAAAACAAAGAAACCAAACAAGCGCACACTGTGCACTTGTGGGTCTATGCATGAGGGTCACTTAGGTCCCCCCTTCCTATAATTTTTATAGGGACCATCTATCTCAACAAATATGTGAATTGTTCGAAATTTATTAGAGTAGGTAAATCATAAAAGAACGAACACAAATAGGTAAATTGTTCAAAACTTATTAGAGTATGTAAATCATAGAAGAACTCTCTTATATTTACTGTCTACATTATTAATAATTCCAACAACAAAATTAATGAAGTGTCGACCCACCTACTCTTGCCCTTTTCCTATAAGGCTATAAGACAAATACAGAGGCTCACCTAGCAAAGTCACCAAAAGTAAAAGCCAACACACACGGCCACACCTCCTCATCTACACAAGCGAAACAGAGTAAAAGCAGATACTTAGGAGTCATCCCTCACATTGAATGCTTCCTCAGACGCTGTTTGTTGTTCTCGTGTCTTTTTCTTTTCAAATCCAACGCACCCCGTCTCGTTTCCACCGCCATTTTTAATAATCTCTCCCTCTCTGCCACTCTCTGATACCAATGCCATAAACAAAAGGACAACTACACAAAAACAACACCTACATTTCATGGCAGCAACAGCAACAACAACAGCGACAGCAAAAACCACAACAGCGTCAGCTACTGCTCAGCTCAAAGCGCAAACCCACCAACCCACCAAGCCCAAACGCCGCAGGTATCGGGAAACCACCATCTCCTCCTCCGCCGCAGCCACCACAGACTCTCCTGGATATCACCTGACCCGGAAACCGGACCCACCGGCCATTGTCTCGCCCGACCACCATCCCTGGTGCTGCCCAGCATCGAAGACGCCTCCGCCTCCACCTCCTCCACCGTCTCCTCCACATACACGAGGTACCCATAACCGGAGCACGGAACCCAGTAACTCGTCGCCGTCCAATTCGCCGTCGAGCTTCAGGATCCGATTCTCTCCGGGCAGTCAGTCGCCGGTCATGGACTTCACGTCCACTTCGACCACGATGATCAACGGTCACGATTCATTCCCATCGAGCTTCACGAAGTTCAACTCGGCCCTCACTGCCGGGCTGTTGAACCCGATGTCGCCGCCACCCCCACCCGAAAAGTTGACCCGATCCAGCCCGACCCTTTTCGAAATGATGGCCAGCGAGCCCGAAATCCACCAACCCAGAACCCAGATCGCACCCCAAAACGCCGCCCCAATGGTCCCCAAACCACCCCCGGACGGGCAAGCCCTCACAATGCAGCGAATCTCCGAGATCCTATCTAGTTGGAGCCCGGGAAACCAGTTCAACGACCCCACCTCGAGCGACATCAAGCTCACACTGAGCTCCAAAGAGGGTCTCAGTGTGTCAATGAATCTCCACCGTCAGATTCTCGTGGCGCACAGCAGGTTCTTCTCAGTCAAGTTGTCTGAGCGGTGGGCGAAGACGCAGAGAGCAACGGGGTCGCCGTATATAGTGGAGATTGCGGACTGCGACGACGTGGAGGTGTACATCGAGACGTTGAGGTTGATGTATTGTAAGGATCTGAGGAAGAGGCTCATGAAAGAGGATGTTCCCAGAGTTCTTGGCATCTTAAAGGTATTGTTTTTTTTTTTTTTTTTTTTTTTCGAATGGTTTTATGCTATGTTTGATTTATGGGAAGATGTGGGAATAGACGGGTGTGTTAAGAAAATTTAGGAATTGATGCTTGGGACTTGGGAAAGTTAAATCTTTGTGCTTAATTTAGGTGGCTTACTCTTATGCTCTGTTTGATTACTGGGAAACTGTAGGAATAGACGTACGTGATATATATATATATATATATATATATATATATATATATATATATATGGGTTTTAGTAGTTGCTGCTTTGGGGAGTTGAGAAAGATATAATCTTTGCGCTTAATTTATGTGGTTTCCCCCCCAATATTTTTATGCTCTTTTTGATTGCTGAGAAGCTGTAGGAATAGACAGATATGTTAAAACTTAGTGGGTTTTAAGAATTGCTGCTTTTAGGAGTTGAGAAAGCTATAACCTTTGAGCTTATAATTTTAGGTGGGTTTTTCTATTTTTGGACTGGTAGTGAATGAAAAATAGATTCTGTAATTTGGGTACCAAATTTTGATTGAGGGATTATTGGGGTTGCGAGGGTATTGAAATGGTTCATGTTTGTGCTATTATTTAGGTATCAGCAGCGATTGGGTTTGATGCTGGAGTGTTATCTTGCTTGGAGTACTTAGAAGCTGCCCCTTGGGCTGAGGATGAGGAAGAAAAGGTGGCTTCATTGTTGTCTGAGCTCCGTCTTGAAGGTGTTGGGGCTGGGGAAGTTTTGAAAAGGGTTTCGGTTGAGGTTACTAATGGAACTGAGGATGGTAATGACAATGAAGGAGTGCTGCTTAAACTTTTACATGTAGTTCTTGAAGGCAAAGATGAGAAGGCGAGGCGGGAAATGAAGGGATTGGTGTCGAAGATGCTTCGTGAGAACTCGGAGCAGAGTGATCTCCGGAAGGATTCGTTGTACTCGGCTTGTGATGGGTGTTTGCAGTTGCTTTGCCACCATTTTTTGAGGGTAGCAGGGTCGGACTTACAGGATGTGGGTCAGATTGCGCGACAAGCGGATAATTTGCATTGGATTTTGGATATTCTGATAGATAGGCAGATTGCTGAAGATTTTTTGAAAACATGGGCATCTCAATCTGAATTGTCCAGTGCACATTCTAAAGTGGCTGCAGTTCATAGGTTTGAGGTTAGCAGAGTTACTGCACGGCTATTTGTTGGGATTGGGAAGGGGCAACTATTGGCTTCTAAGGATGTGAGGTGCTTGCTATTACGGACATGGCTGGAGCCATTCTATGATGATTTTGGGTGGATGAGAAGGGCATCAAAAGGCCTTGATCGTCACCTAATTGAAGATGGTCTTAGTAACACAATTCTCACTCTGCCTCTAGCTTGGCAGCAGGAAATTTTGCTAGCTTGGTTTAATCGTTTCTTGAACTCTGGAGAAGATTGTCCAAACATACAAAGAGGTTTTGAAGTTTGGTGGAGGAGGGCTTTTTGGAGACGAAATGGCGAGCAGGAAAGGCAACGACCATTAAGAATTACAACTGCCACTGTTGAGAACTAGAAGTCTATAGTTGCACAATGTAGGAAAGGTTGGTGCTCTAACGGCTCTGTTGTCTCCCAATTCCCCTATGTAATGACTTTGGTTATGATCCTTCATTGACGGTTGTATTTTTTCTTTGGCTTCTTCCTTTCTAAACCGGGATGGGCAGTTGTTCATCGAGGAGTTAACTTCCATAGAGGTGTATCCTGTATTTACCTTGACTGGAAGTAGCTGGGTTTAGCCTGGAAGAAGATAAAGACCTCTTGGTGCAAAGTCCTTATCACGTTGAGAAGTAAACTGAGTAAACTGGTGATTTGATGCTTAAAATCTACTTTCTTTTTTCTCTCCCTTACTATTTTATCTGAATTTGTGTTTCCTATCGTCTAGTAGTTTTCATCTTATACATAATCTTATCTCCAATTTGATGATTTCTCTAATTGGAGGATTAACTCTCACAAAGAAAAGAACAAATATATTAGTGAACTCGGAATCAGTTGTTGAATGACACGTGTGGGCTAGCTATTCTTTCACGAGGTAGGTAAGTTATCCTCAAAAGTAGATTGGCTAGGCATGCAATTTGGCTTAGGTCTTGTCCACTCTTCAAGGTTCAAGTAGCCATTTCTCTCCTCGCCAGCACTGAAGAAAGTTTGGAATTATCGGATTGAGTAGATCATATGTACAATGACAGTTTGATTTGATTCATTTAGACATTTGATTTCAATAAAGGCAAATGGTCAAATCATTACATAGTTGCTCACTATTGAAGTCATAATGCAAGAGTATGCATCTTTGAATAATGCAAACCACATCCGTCGACTCATATGATAATGTCCATGCATGTCCAATTTTTGTATGATATATGTTAGCTAATGATCCAAATGCTCTTGTCCCATATGCTTCATTTAGAAAGTTGGTTTACCTTGAGTTCTCAGTTTTTTCTTGTAGAATTACTTTTTATCAAGGTGAATTTTTTTTAACCAAGCATAGTCCTTGTAGTTTGTCTCGTTCTGTATGCCGACATATCTTATACATGTTGAGCTTTTGATTTGTGACATTTGGGCATATTTGATGCCACAATTACTTTTTGTTGCTTGTTATAAGAGTGTTTGGAGTTTAATGTAGTTGGCAGGACTAAGATCTCAACCTATCATTGATTATCTTTTGCAGTTTCAGAGAGATAAAAGATGGGCTTTAGGATGTTGGACGTTACATGCTAAGATGATCACTATGCAAGTATTACTGTTCAGAACAGCATAGATAATTGGTACTTTTGTGGCCTGATAATATTAAATTTAGATGATTGTTCTTTTTATTTAATTTTTTTGACCTAAGTATTCTTAGGAATAACTTATGCAAGGGTTTTCCTGTGGGAATAACTTGCTTCTTCATTGATCTTTGATTCTGTGAACTTAATATGCTAGAGGAGGCTGGGGGATTCCCATTCTACCAAAAAAGTTGATCCTTCTTTTAGCTCTTTAAGCAATACACAACTTGGTGCATTATTTTTCTGTGAGAAGTGGATGCCTTGGGAGATAACTTTGTTGTGGTTCTTATTGCTTTATAAATCCTTTTCTATAAAGCCCAAGCTACACTCTACAGGCATGGGGAAAAATGTTTAGCAAGCCTCTCCACCAACCACTCATAGAAAAGATTTGGAGTCGATTTTAGGGTTTGCAGCTGAAGACAGACCATAAGTCCCTATCTAAAAGTAATAAAAGAAACAAAAGGAATTTTTGGGTGGCCTCTTACTAAGAAATTCTGTGGGACGGGGATTCAAAACGATTACTTGTCGAAATTGCTAGTAATTTGTGCAGCTAAAATGAAAGAGCTTATATAAGACTCATGTCCAAATAAATTTTAGGTTATTCGGCCGTCTATCCGAACATTTAGATTTCATATAGACTCTCACAATAACTACCATGGCAATATGGGCAGCTAATTGTTGTTGATTCCTATGCCTGAACTGGGTCTACATTGCACATGCACAATACATTTAGGGTACCATGTTTAGGTCAACAATGTCTGCTCATTGGTGAAAACTTCCACCGCACAATTAACTTTGTTACTAGATCAGAGGCTATAGATCTCTAAACACCTTTTAAAAGCAGAAGCTTATGGAGAATTGGCTTTACTAAAGATAATTAAGTCATTAGCAAAAAGGAGGTGAGAAATGGAGAATAAATGTTCTCTTGAGGACACCTATGCTCTTAACTTTTAGAAAGAGTCTAGAAAAGATTTACTCTTTTATTATAAAGGGGAAAACGCAAAAAGTGGATCACCTTGACGAATGCCTCTACTAGAAGAAAATTTCTCATAAGGATAGCCATTTAATAAAATCAAAAATGAAGGGAAAGAGATGCATTGCAATATCCACCCTATCATTTAAGGATGGAAGTCAAGCTTCTTGAGAATTCAAAGAAGAAAAGATCATTCCATCTTGTTAAAGGCTCAAGTTTAGCTTCTTTAAGCTTATGTCCCTGTGTTGCTAATACACAAACCCATCTCAAAAAGAGGCTTTTATGAAAATAAAGAAAAGGGTTAACTACATTTATCCCCTTCAAACTGCTATTATTTTTGCAATGTCTTTAATAGGTTGCAATATCCCCCCTCACTTTGTGAGCTAAAACGATGAGGTTCCTCTTTATGCTTATGAATAAGAGAAAAATAAGCACACAAAAAAGCGTTGTAGAGAAGCTATTATTCTTTTGAAAAAAAGCAAAAATAAAAAATGGGGGAAATGAGATACAAAGGAGATCTTTTCCACTTCTAATTCTTAAAAAGAAAAGAACGGATGGATGATTGGGAATGCTTCCAAACACGAAATTTAATGTGGCCCATTTTAATATGATTTGTACATCTTGATATCTTTAATGCAGTTTAATTATGGAAGGAGAGTACCACCTAAAAGAATGGATCATGCTCTTGGCTGATTTTACTAGTGCTTAAATTTCATTTACTAGCTAACTAACAGATCATGATTCCCTGTTATTAGGGATCTCTATTATTATTCCTACTTTTTGTTATTAGGCAAAAGGTAGTGAAAGTGAATCTTCTGCCCGAATAGAGGGTTCACCCAAGTAATGCTACAAGTTACTCTTATGTTACTTTTGTATCCCTACAAGAATAATGTGGTTCTTAAAATCACTATTAAGCTTGTGATTGATCATTATTGGATTTTGATCAAATTGTTATTTTAAAAGCCACCTCATTTTTAGAGGGACACAAGAAGGACTTGTAGAATTACTCGGTTTACCCGCCTAAACAAGTTGCTTAGATAAGAACTTTTTTTACGAGTAATGCTACATAGGGCTGTCAATTTTAACATGACTTGCGAACCCGACACGAACATGATACGAAGTTAACAGATATTGGGTTTGGGCTTATCAGGTTCGGGTCTTAATCAGGTCTATCCAATTAAGACACGATTAAATTTGTGTCTGGCGGGTCGACCCGACAGGTCCATGGGTCGATCCGCTAGACACGTTTAATAAATGGGTCTGGCGGGTCAGTTGGGTTTGGCGGGTCAATCGGGTCTGGCGGGTCAACCGGGTCTGGCAGGTTAGCCGAGTCTCGAGTGACCCGCCAGACCCATTTAATTTTTTTTTTTTTTTTTTTAAAAAAAAAAACTATGTCTAAGTTCTAACTAAGTTAACCCTAACACTTCTTGACTCACTCACGTCTTCACTTCACTGGCCTATTTCTTGTTTTTCCGTTACTTTTTCTAAGTGGGTTTATATATTAAAACATTCTCTTTTAAAACTTTTTACTTTTCTTGGACGGTTAGGATAAATTTGACTAATCCTTTGGCCCAAGAGATCCCTTTATTAAATTATTTTTTTCAAATTTTGATTAATGGTTTTTTTTTTTTTAATGGGTCGGGTCTACCCGATATAACCCGATTATGCTAAACGGGTTAAGCGGGTCGTGTCGGGTTACCCTGATATTTTTCGTGTTATAATCGTGTCAGACCTGCTAACCCGTTTAGCTAAATGGGTTGTGTTCGTGTCTCGGGTAATTGGGTCGCGGGTCTTAACGGGTCCTAATCGTGTCTACATGGCTATTCGTTTTGCCAGCCCTAAATTGCTACAAGTCATTATTGTGTTCCTCCAAGAATGATGTGACTCGTAAAATCACCATTGAACTTGTAATTGATCATTATTAGATTTTGATCAAATAATAATTTTAAAAGCTACCTCATTTTTTAGAGTGACGCAAGAGAGATTTTTAGAATTACTCTCATTCCCTACGATTGTTCTTATCCTCACTTTTTTTAGCAAGAGATTATAAAAATTTTGCCTCTCTCTTTTCGGGGTTAGAAAACCTTTTAGCCTCAATTGGGGCCCAAAAGGTTTGTGTAAGCAGCCAAATTGGAAATTGGGTTATGAAGGTGACCTTATTTAATGTACGCATATGAGGTGCTTCCTAGGTAGAATAGGAATATGTCAAATTGTGTGATTAGCGTGTAAGGGGGGGTATGAACATATCTTTACATAATAAAAATAAGATGTGGTACGAATCAGAAAACATTGATCCCTTGAGGATTTCACAATAAAATTGACCCCTCCCTCATGATATGAGATTTCACCAACTTCCTCAAGGTTGGTAATGAAAATGCTGACTTTTCTTTTCTTTTTTTTTTCTTTTTTTTTAAAAAAATTAAGTGATAATAATTTTATTTTTTTGATAGATTCAACCAAAAAAAGGAACTAACTTTATTTGGAATATTGTATACTTATTTTGTTATTTTATTTTTGTAGGCTCTCTCCCTCTCTCTCTCTCTCTCTATATATAAAGTACAAAAAGAGAGAAGGGGGCCCAACAAACTCCCCATTAAATTCAATGTAGCACTAAAAAGAAAATCTAGCAGTGCAAGTGACCAAATTACCAAATATGAATAGTTATTGCATTTTATATTCTTTTATTTTTAGTGATAAATATTTTTTTTAATAGAATAATCATTCTGCGTGCTAAATGAGCTCTAAAAAAAATTGAATGAGTTAAAGAATTGACTCGGTCCAATATCTTATTAGCCCAAAGGCCAAGAAAGAGCGGCCAGACCGATGAGTTTTGAAGCATTCAAGAAATGAGCGGTTTGAAGGGTCATTTCCAATGGCAGCAAAAGGATCTTGTATGCCGCGACAAGAAAGATTGTATTGAGATCGACTTGACTGGAAATATATATATAAAAGATACGGTTAGTTGATAACCTAAAATTCAAAATTCAAAGAACTTGAAATCATGGGTAATATATTACCAAACAATATATATAAATATGGAATTCTATTTTATTTATTTATTTATTTATTTTTAGAGTCTAGGGTTTACGTTGTTGTGTTCCCCCAAAACCATAAAAGTTTGAAATTTATTTGTGAGGCCAAACAATCATTATATTAACCAATCTAACCCCCCAATGTCAAAGTCAAATTCCTCGGCAAAATAAGCATATAATCTTTGACCCCTGTCAATGTCACAAACAACCCCCAAATAGGTTCTAAAATTTCTACGTTTTCTTCTTCAAAATTAGGTCTTATTACTTGTCATAGGAAGAGATTGAATAGTTTCAAAGCAAGAAGATCGCCTTGTAACAAGCTAAAAGCTTTGTTAATTTAGAACTTTTCCAAATAAAAACACATGACCAAAATACATACAACAATACTAATCTCATGTTTGTTAACTACTTTGTTTTTTGTATGTTGTTTTTGTTTTGCTTTGTTTTGTTTTTTTTTTCTTTTTTTTTTGTTGAAACAAATCGATATGTTGTTTTTGTTGTTCTCAAGTCAAAGACACGATATTAGAAAAAAAAAAAAAAAATTAGAAAAAAAGTCAAAGACACGATAACACTAATTTCATATTGGTTGATGCATGTACTGGCTTAATGGAAAGCCGCTTAAAACAAAATATGTGGAGTTAGTCAGTGTGAAGAGCTAGTAACATTACTCTAATAACATTAACAAATAACTCAAATTATAAAACACAAAACAATCTTTAAAACACGAAAATAGTTTTCACATTTATCTCACAGATAAAACAACAAGCATACCTTTAAATCTCTATCTTATTACTTGTCACCATGTCACTATCTACATAATTTGTCAAAATAATACAATTGCATGGGAATTTTCCAAATCTGTCTTATTAGCAAAAAGATCAATAGTTTCAAAGCAAGAAAAATCAACAAAATGTTACGATTTTAGGTAGAATTTTATTAGTTTTAATTTTAAAAATTCAACAGAAGCATAGGAAGTTTACATCAACAAGGAGAGTGGGGAGTGGCAAAACTCTTAGAATAAGAGATAAGTTCCTCAATAAAATTTTAAAATAAGCGGTGAGAAATAATAAAAATTATTTTTTCAACTATTTTTCAATCATTTTCATATAGTGAATGAATGAATTTACCTTTAAATTTGTATATAATCCATATGCATGCGTGGTTGAAAGATGATTGAGATAATAATGTGTAACATGCATGTGTCTCCGTAGTAGCAGCCAGGGACGGAGGGAGGGGGCATGGTCCCCCCCAATTCCTAAGAACAAAAAAATTTTAAGGTAAAATATATATATATATATATATATATATATATATATATATATATATATATAAGTTATTGGCTCCTAGCAATAAAATTTTTTGGCCTTTGACCCTTGACAATAATAGTTTATGGCTCCGTTCCTAGTAGTAGCAATATCTATAGTAGAAACCTAATGTAATTCGAACTTACTTTAACTTCTTTACACAAAAATTTCACACTCATAGGTAATTTTTAAAACCACCATCAAATATGAGATAGATATTTATTAAATTTTAATCCAATGATAATTTTAAAAACCATCTATGAATGTGAAAAAAATAAAAGTAAAGAAGTGGGAGTAAATGTAGCTTTACTCATGTAATTCATCTACTCTGTTCTTATCGAATTATCCTCCAATTTTCTCACAAGCCTCTTTTTTTTTTTTTCCTAAAAACACAATTAATGCTATTTTTATTTGAATAAAAGAATGGTCCTATCTGCTACGTATATTTTAAATTTGGTTAAATCTGAGCCATTAAATTTCATAGAAATTTAGAGAATCCCGATAGGGTATGGTCAATGAAACACAAATTGAGAAAGGGGGTAATATCGGAGGATTGGGCAAAAAAAGGGAGGGCGATATGGGGATTAAAAAAAGCATAAATACGTGGTGAAGGGGCACTCCACCTTTGCGTTGGTTCATATAACATTATACACGAGAAGAAGAAGAAGAAGAAGAAGAGGGAAGAAGAAAGAAAGAAAGAAAGAAAGGGATTGGGGGAAAGGAAAGGAAAGGAATCAAAAAGAAGGCGCAAGAGGGAAAGGAAAGCCAACTTCCGCGCGGCGTTGGCGTATTGGAAAAGGAAGATATTGTGTGGAAGGAAACAGCAGAGGAAAGATCGCGAAGAAGCGCACAAGGTTTTGGATTCCAAAGAGGGAGAGGAAAGGAGGGGAAAAGAATCGCTGAAAACGATTGTAAGAGAAAGGGTTTTGAGTGCCTTGCTCTCTCTCTCTCTCTCTCTCTCGTTCTCTCATTGTTTTGCGTTTTGGTTTTTGCGAACGAAGGAATCGGCGAAGAGATCTGTGGATTTCAGCGGAGGTAACCGAAACCCTCTATATTGTTCAATTTATTGTGTGTCTTGTGTGTTTTTGTCCTTGTTTCTTGTTTGGATTCTGGGAAAAGTATGGGCTGGAAAACCCTAGCGATTGCGAGGGATGGCGGCGCTCCTGCCGCAGGATCTACCGGGCTAGAGGAAGATGTGGATTGCGAGGTTGGAACAGGTCGAAGATTTGAAGCCGCTCATTGGGGGTTTAGGGTTTGCGTGTAGATCTGTTTTAGGGATTTTTTTGTGGAGTGGACTCTCGCTCGGTGGTTCAACGCAATCGTTTCGTCTCTCGTGCTTTGTTGAAAGCCTTTTTTTCTCCCAAGACTCTGATTGCAAGGAGTAGTTTGTTCCTCTTCTCTTGGTGGAGTCTGATTCGCTGGATTTATATGCGGTCTGGTTGGGAACGATGAGAATCGACGATGATTTGTTGATTGGAGTAGTTTATAGGTATTGTGGGGGTCTGATTGGATCCCATTGATCTGATTAGATCTGTGGCTCAACACGTTGTCTCTGCCGATTACCTTCGATTGCTTTTCATGAAATTTATGTCAACTTGGTTAGCAAGTTTTGATATATCGAGGCCGCGATCCAGGGTTGCTTGATCAAAAGATGGGAGTTTCGGTTTTGGTCCCCTGGATGGTCGGCAAAATTCTATGGGGGGTTTGGATGGAGGTGGCTTTGCTATCTTCTTGAAGCCGTAGTGTTTTGTTTTTCTTTTTCAATTCGTCTAGAAATTTGCGAATTGATGTTAAGAGAGAGCTTTTTGTGTTCGTCACAATGTTCGGCTCTGTCTCCATCTTGTTGGTTGTGAAGGAACTTCTCTTCTAAATTATATGTTCTATCTGAAGCCGTACTATGTCTCTATGTTGCCTGCCTGCTCTTTCTCAAATTCAGCACTTTATGAGGCTTTTTCCGGCCATGTAGTATTGTTGAGGTGTTGCTGCAGGTGAATGGTGATGTACATTCATGGTGTTTGCCTTGCATCTGTGTTAACTGAAATTGTGTATGGTCTTTTCATTGTTCATTCTTTGAACCCTTTGTTCCGAATTGCAAGTGTTGGCTGTGCTCAAAGCCAAATTTTGTATTGAGTGTCTTCTGGCCCTGAAGTCAGCTGTTAAAGGCCAGCCATATAGTGGAGCCTTCTCATCAGTTTATGTACTCATTAGAGAAGCTTTTTATTGGGCTGTTTAAGTATTTTTAATATAAATTTCTACCGTATTTTGGTGCTGGCGCGTGGTGCTGATCTAAGCCTTGGATGTTTCACAGGCTGGTAGTCTGAGAAGCTTCTGGACTTTCTCCATCTCTGATTAGTCAACAATGAGAGGTCCCTTATAATGGTGGGCATTGAGGATTATTTTCGTCATTGCATCATGACACATTGTGGTTCAGATATAAATAGAGAAAATTTATATCGCTATACAATGATTGTGGATGTGTTTAAATGTTATCAACGTACATATGGATGAATCTTGTTTTGATTTGCAGATTTGCTTCTGTTCCTGCACTGGGGTGTCGGCCTCAACTCTTGAGATAAGCAGAAAACAAACCGCAACGGCATGCTGTAAGACCTGTGGTGGAAAGCCTTTGGTTAATGGGAGGGGGTCATCATCCAGTAGCATGCCGGGTGCCGTAGGTCTGGAACTTACCAGTTTTATCAACTCTGATTTGACTTGGACAAAGATTAAGAAAGGTAGTAGGAGTTCATCAAGGCGGGCTAGGAAATCACTGCCAAGAAGCTTGAAAAATATTGCAGAACTGGTCAATAAGGATCCCAAAGCTGTGGACATGCCTGTTTCTGAATCTGAGAAGGTACCTTACATGCTAATTTTTTTCTTTCTCTCTCTCTCTTTTCTTTTAGCAATTTCTTATCAGCAAAAATATCCATGCTATAAGACATGACACTATCTTATCCTGTTCTATTTGGCAGCTCGGAGTGAGTGTTCTTGGGTGCCGCTTCAGTGAAAAGGCAGAACATGTACCAATCAAGAAGAGGAGATTTTTGTTTAGGTCACCATCTCCGCCACCTGCAGTCCCTTCTCCGTCTCCTGAGAAGACTGGATTGCTTTTCAAGTTTAAAAATGATTTGCATCAGGAGTTTCGTACCGAATCATTGGCCAAATCTCAACCTGGCGCAATTAAAGCTGCTGCTTCTACGAACGATTTGGGTCAAATCCTAGATTCTAATCTTCATATTGATGTGAAGAACCTGGTTAGGGAAAATGATAAACTTGATGAAACTGAAGACTTCTCTGGTATCTCAATACTTGCTGCTGCCGCCTGCAGTAACTGTTCTGGAGGAGATGATGGTCATGCTGAGGAGGGTTCGGGAATGGAAGAATCTTTTGTGCATGAGGTTGCTTTTGAGGGTTCAATGAATAATGAATCATGTTCGTTGTTGAAGGGAATTTCCAAGGAAGACCGGAGTTCTGCTGAAATTTCTAAAGGAGGAGCTGGATCATGTATTTCCATCATGCCTGTAGAAGTTGCTGCCTCTTCAAGAACTGCTAATTCCTCAAACTGCCTATCTCATAAAAATACGACGGAGGGTACATGCACACAGGATCTTTCTATGACTACATCAAAGGATCTTTCAAGCAAGAAGGATGAGGGAACAGATAGACTGCAGGAGTCCTCTTCACGTGATGATAGGTTGCACTGGGATTTAAATACAGTAATGGATGCATGGGGGCAACCTTTTGAGCAGTGTTCCGATTCTCAGACCAATGTTGCAGTTGGCATCTCTGAATACGGGAACAGTATTTATAGTGATAGGATGGGGAGCTCAGAAGATCATGAGTTACACAAGCAAATTGAAAGCATTGAAGGTAATGCTGAAAAGGAAACACTATCTAGTTATTCTAGAGATATGGTACATAAGACGCAACAATCAAGCGTAGAAGAACATAAATTGGATGCTTGCACTGATACTGATAGGTCTGTTTGCTTGCAAAAAGGGTTACTTTCTTCTGAGATTGATTATGCTCCAAGTATGGATTCAGTTCAAGGAACAAAATCCTTTCACAGTCAAGAGGGTATTAGCCCTAATTCTGGATCTGTTGACTTGGTTCCAGCAGATAATGCACTTGGACCTCAAAGTTCTGCTAATGTGGATAGAAATGCTTCAGCCCAGTTTGGAACGTCTGGATCTACAGGGAGCAATGAAAGTTCATCCATGCATCAAGCTGGCATCTCGGATATATGTTCAAAGTTCACTCGTCCTAGACCAAACCATGGTACAAGCACATGTGTATCTGAAGGAAACAGCAATGCAGCTTCCGTTGGTGTTACTAGTGTGAAGAGAGTAGATGATTACACTGCTGGTGTTCCAACAGGTGAAGTTATATCCCCTTGTACTCAGGTTGAGAAGCATGAGATTGCTCTTTCTCCCATAGCTTTTTGTAGTAAGGCTGCCTGTGAGAATGGGGATGTTGCAGACGACAATGCTGAGGGTGCTGAAGGAGCTTCCTTTCTTGATAATGGGATTGCCCCTACAAATACAGTTGGCTTGGAGACCAGTCAACCACAAGAATTTGGGCCTTATGATAATGTTGTAAAAAACTCTGCTTGTAAGTTGGATGAAGTGGGTCCTCAAACTTCTCCCATGTGTATAGAGACGCCCACCTCTGGTGTACTGGTTGGAGGTCAACCTGCAGTTGTTGTGGGTATGGCCACGCAGCAAGGCAAAGTTTCTGTTCAAGATAATGCTGAAAGTGGTTCTCAAATGCTGCTCGATGGTGAGGAACCCAAGCCCTTGGAAAAGTGCGTGGCATTGTTTCACTCACCCTCTTGTGATGCATGCCCAGGTTCTTCTGATGAGCTTGTTAATATTTCTGATAAGGTGGCTCCAGAAGAACCTTTGGGAAACAATTATGGCTCTGATATATGTCATGATGATGGCCATTTAGTTGGAATTGAAGATGCGAGTGAACTTGAGATGGATTATGATTCTCAGTATGAAGATGGGGAAGTCAGGGAATCCATTGTGCATACTTGGGAAGATTATCATGGTGAGGATGTAGAGAGTGAACATGTGGATTATGGATCTGACAATACTATCACATTAGGCTGTGAAGGTGATCAAATGATAAAGAATACCCAGGAATCTAGCTTCCAACCTCATCCAAGTGGCTCATTATTGACAGAAGTTATTGTGGCAGGATCTGGAATGGAAAGTGCATTCAGAGGACTCTTAACAGGGAAAGATGCAAACAATGTGGTTGGGACAAGTGATAATGTTGACAATAAACCGAGCGTGGGTACTGGCAAGGTGACCAGAAATAATGAGATTGATGCCAGGGGCGATGATGCGAGGAAAGCAATCCAATCAGCTAGTTTAGATATGAAAATGACTGCATGGGATCAGTTGCTGGAGTGCCAAAAAAATCCTTCAGATATAGAGACTGGAGTCAGAGATGGCATCAGCTGGAAGAAAACTGATGGAGACTGTGTAGGTGAGTTGGATGCAGAGGATACTGAGGCAAGGATTGCTGAGTCGGGAGTGTTTAAGAGGGATTTGCGGTCGCGTATTGAAGGCCGAGCATCACGCAACATACTTTTTGGAAAGGATAAGGTATCTGTGCAGGGAAGCAGGTATTCATCCGTGACTTGTTATTTTCTTATGCGATTGGTACTCAAATTAGATACATAACTGGTATTGATTGATTTTTTGCTAATTATTTTTACTTTTCAGATACAGTGATACTGATGATTCAAATCCTAGATTTGAAAGGGAGTCGGGGTCTTTTCAATCCTTTGGTAGGGGTAGATATTCTCGGCAAAATCACACTAGAGGTCGGGGAGGTGATCGTTGGGTGGATTCTTCAGAAAACCATAGGGGCTTTAAGCGTCACCATTCTCCTAGTTATCATGGTCCAATGACTCTTCGTCACCTTGGGTCCGAAAATAATGCACATCGGTCTTTTAGAAGAAGTGGATCACCGGTTGGAAGGGATGAGGTTTTTGGTGTGCGTGTGGGTGTGGGTGTCGGACCAACTAGAGAGATGAGCCCGTATAGGCGTTTGAATCTTGGCAGGGGAAGGCCCATAAGATATGGTCCTCAAGTTGACGGGAGAGGAACTAGGGGGAGATATCAAGGACCACCGCGTGGCAATTTCCGTGAATCTTCCTTTAACCATTCGCATCCTTCAGCCAGGAGAGAGAGAAGCTTCTCTCCTACAGAAAGAAGAGTGAATACTCATGCGCATCAATCCTGCACAAAATCTCCATCAAGATCTAGAACTCGTTCTCCCATTTGTGGTACTTCAGGTTTCAGACACAGAAGTAAGTCTCCTAATTTCAGATCTGAGGCCGGGATGCAGAGTCTGCGGTCACCTCACCAGCGGCCTGGCTTTTTGGGTGATCATATGGTAGGTTTTAGGCCAATGCGAAGAGTTCGTGATTCCCCACCACCTCATGACCCAAGATGGATTGGAGATAGGAGGGATGAAGTCAGTCATTTCAGGGAGCATGGATACAATCAACGTACTTCAGTTCTAGACAAGAGATTACCTGGGAGATTTGGCCCACGGGATGACAGGTTTGACTTGATGGATGGCCCTCGAAGCTACAGATCTTTGCATCCCGGAAGATTGTCGGAGATGGACGGAGTTGGTAGAGGCAGCCTAAGATATGATGATAGAAGGAAAGATGTTTATAAATACCGATCAAGTAATCTTGTAACCCGTAATGATACAGATGGACCGATCAAGCGCTTTCGTTATGATGTTGAAGACGGTTTTGTGGCTGCACGGAACTCTCGTTATCAGGATGGTGCTGATTTCAATGGCCGATGGGAACCTAAGGATTACAACAGGGGCATTGACAGCCGAGTAGGTGACGTGGCTAGAAGATCTGGAGTAGGAGGCCCATATGAATTCCAACGAGATGGGAAATATGATGGTAAATCAAATTCGTCTGCAATGCGGGAAGTAGAAGAGGATTCATCTCCTAGGAAAAGACCTTCTTGATCTTTGTGCCCCAGAGCCCCCTTTTTGCCTTCACATTGGGTGCATCTGCAAGCGGACAGAAATATACTGACCCTGCTGATTTTTTTTTTCATCTTCAGCAGGAAAGCATCCAAACCCTGCAGTTCTCTTTATATGCCAGTGCTTGTTGGATTTGCATTCACTCTTTTTATTATCTTTTTGAATTGTAGATGAGGTCTAGTTGTTGCTTCTCATTTTTGACTTTCCATATTAAATATATATTGTTTTGTGGCCAATTCTGGGTGATATAGCCTCTTTGGTGGCCATTGAAATATATCATCAAATCAATGAAAAAAGTTCATTTATTTGTCAGTTCTGCCCAAAAGTGAATTTATTTTGAGTTTTCCATGTTAATCTAAGAAGAATCCGTTATGTTTACTATTATTAACATCAAGTCTTGTGCCCATGACCCCGTTGTTACGATGTAGCATCAAAGCTCCAAAGCGCCTGTCCATTTGGGAAGATCTGTGCATATACATTTCTGGTCATGATATTTTAGTGCCTTGTTTTCTCGGGAAAGAGGGATTGAGACTTGTAAATTGCTCATATGGTCGAAATTGTAGGCTGCATATGCTGGTAGTTGTCATTCTCTGGTTTTTGCAGGTTTGGTTGATTTCTGAGAATCTTATGTGAATGCAATTTTGTTGCACAACACTTCTAATAAGACAAAATGCTGGCTGGTGAAGCTATATATGGCAAAATATGGTGCTCCCCTTTCATTTATTGCATAATGAGGTCTTACTTACAGAGCAAGTGGACGATTTTCTTTTCCTTAACAATGTCTGGATAGGGGTTTTGGGGGGTGCCTTTTGTTTTTCCTTTGATATAAAGGTGTAATTCTATTTAGCTTCCTTTGGCAAGGGAAGGGCCAGCACTGTAGCTGGAACGGTACTGTTCCAGCTACAGTGCGAGGCTGACATTTTCAGCTTTTTCAATTTTTTTTTTTTTTTAAGCAAAATATTAAAAAAAAAAAAAAAAAAAAAAAAAAAAAAAAACAGAAAACAGAGGGGAAAGATGGGGTGGCCGGACCACCCCATTTTTGGCCAAGCCACCCCCTGGCCGATCTGGGGGTGGTCGAACCACCCCCGTGGCCAAGGGGGTGGTCCGGCCACCCCGACCACCCCCTTGGCCCAAAAAAAAAAAAAAAAAAAAAAGAATCGGTGCATTTGGGGGTGGCCGGACCACCCCCAAGGGGCTGGGAGTGGTTTCGGCCACCCCATACCGGCCGTATGGGGTGGCCGAAACCACCCCCAGCCCCTTGGGGGTGGTCCGGCCACCCCCAAATGCACCGATCCTTTTTTTTTTTTTTTTTTTTTTTTTGGGCCAAGGGGGTGGCCGGACCACCCCCTTGGCCACGGGGGTGGTTCGACCACCCCCAGATCGGCCAGGGGGTGGCTCCAGCCACCCCCTTGGCCAAAAATGGGGTGGTCCGGCCACCCCATTTTGGCCAAGGGGTGGCTGGAACCACCCCATCTTTCCCCTCTGTTTTCTGTTTTTTTTTTTAATATTTTGCTTAAAAAAAAAAAAAAAATTGAAAAAGCTGAAAATGTCAGCTCCGCACTGTTCCAGCTACAGTGCTGGCCCTCCCCTTGCCAAACGAAGCTTTTGTGTTTTGGTTTCTTTGTTATACTTATTTCATACCCAAAAAAGTCACTTAAAATAAGTCAGTCGATGTGAAAGGTGACATTACTCTTATTAAAATGCTAATCAAAGAAACGAGACCTTAAAATCTTCCGAATTTATTGATCTAACACACTGAATAAGGGGAAAAAGCTAAAAAAGAAAGAAAGAAAGAAGAAGCTAGTTTTGTGGTTTCCACACAAAACCATATTGCAGATTCCCCCCAATTTAGTGATTCAACTGAACACCTAATTGGGCATGTTGATGTAGTTTGTGTGGTAATGATGCTGTTAACCATAATTAGGCTCTTGGCTTGCACTTTCTGGTGCAATTTGTTGATGATCCACATCCTGGCTGCCCTCTTCATCGAAGTGTGTGAAGAAGGAATTCATCATTGGGCAATCGTAGTTTAATTCTCCTGGTTTTGCAAATTTTTGCCTTATCAATACAAAAGCCAACAAACACCAAGGTTAGCCTCAACAGATAAAAAAATAAAACTTGATTTTACCCCCACCCAGGAATTTGGGAATGTAAAAGTAAAAATAGTTTTTACCATTCCTGATCCATCAGCATTTCATCTGTTAATCCAAACCCTCTTAGCTCTTCTTCAGTGTGATGCACTAATAAGCTGTACCTGTAGATAATATAGGACAATTTTTTTCTTCAAATTGTATTAGAAGAAGTTTGTCTAACTTAGTTTATTAAATTGATATCTATCCAAAATGCATGCGACATGTTTATGAGAATCACATCGCGAAAAATGTATCGTTTTGAGTTGGTTTTTAAAAAATTATAGTTTGAAAACGTAGAAAAATCTGCGTTTTCAAATCGCATGCAAATGAGTGCATTTTTGAAAACTAAACTACGATTTTTTTTTTTTTTTTAATTTGTTTTTTAAATATAGATCCTAAATTTGTAGTATGTAAATGTATTTTCAGGATTTTTACTATAATATGTTGTCATGCAGAGGAATTAATTGATTTGAACCTTGAAAAAAAGTTCCCATGGGATTAATGAGAGAAAAAAGGATTACCTTCCACCGTAACCTTTTTCCATAACAACCATTTTTCCATTGCCAAAGTTATTAAGCCTCTCAAACTGCTCCACTGTCCATTTGTACCATCTCATTAGAAACACTCGGAGGGTCAGGCCATGTGAGACTATCACCAAGTTCATGTTCGGGTTTCGTTGCCCCGGAGGCTGAAAGCGTCCGATATCAATATCCGATCTTAGTGTTTCTCTGAATCCTGTTGCATTGATACATATGGGGTTGAACATTTTGCTGTAATTTGAGAGAAAACGATACAAACTTTAGGTATAACTCATTCTTGAAAACCGTTTGCAAGGGAAGGATGCCTAAAACATTTAAAATAGTAACATACTACCACGCTTCCGAATTCGGCGTACACGGCAACCTTCTATATATTCTATAGGTTGTCACTTCCGTAACTCAAACCCGTGACGTAGTGTTTAATTTTGATACCAAATGATACGAACTCACAGGTAAAACTCACTCACCCTTAAAAACAAGGGAATGTGCCTAAAAGCTCAAGTGGAACATTTAAAATCGTAACAGAAAATGATTGCGCAGTAATAAAACTAAACTACCTGTTATTCTGTCATAAACATCAGCTGCAGATTCTCCATTGGGAAAGCGGTAAAAGAAACGACCATAAAGCATGCGCATGGCTTTCTCTAATCGCATCTTCTCTCTGTCCTGAAAATTCCCTTTTATGGAAAGTTGTAAATGAAACCCATTTAAGAGATTTATTCTTTTATGATGAAAACAATTTACAGTTAAATGGGTAAGTAATTATTTGCTTTAATAACCCATTTGGAAACTAAACAAAACTTGGGTGGGTTTTAAGCTAGAGATATGATACAATTGGAAAAGTGAACCTGTCAAACAGTTAATTTCCACTTTGGTGATTGCTTGCAACTGAATTTTTGGGTTTCAACATTTCTCAGTTTTTCGGATGGCCGGACTGGCGATGTCTGATGGGTCACTTGCAAAATAAAGGAAAAACTACAAGAGACCAACGGATTTCCGAAGACCATTTTCTCTATTTTGCAGGTGACCAATCGGCAGTCCGGTCGTCTAAATACCATCTTCAACACTTTTTGACTGTTTTTGTCAATCTCTTGTTTTCTTTTTTAGCAAGGTGGACTAAATGAAAGACCTACCAAAATCTTGTTCTCTTAGACGAGGCTCTTCTCTCATGCCAGCAATTCTTGGGCGCTCAAATGCACAAGCTAAGCTCTTTAATGTCTCCAGTGTTCTTCTATAGGGAGAAACATAGAAGTAGACCTTCCAATCCCCTGCTTTGTCCTGCTCAATCAGCTCCTTGATTTCTCTCCCACACTCCAGAGCTTCAGCCATTCCTTTCTCTGTCAGTCCAATCTTTGGATCAGCAACTCTTGTGTACACACTCTCATCAACATTTCCTTCACTCTGTCCATGTCTTACCAGGATTATCCGGCGTGGCCGAGGAGGCGGAACTTTGGCGGCCGAGCTGCTGAGAGCATTCTTTTCAGGAAAAGTAGCCAGCCCATTACTTGTTACCTTAACAGATTCCCTTGACTTCTCACAGCATTGGATGGAATTTGAAGCAAACAGTTTTGGTTGCAAGATTGGGAGAGCTGAGGCTGAGGATAGAGATGGAGAAAGAGTGGCCATAGCTTGAGAGCTATCCAAAAAGATAACCAAGTAGCAGCAAAAGTGAAAAGGTCTAATTGACTCATGTTAGTATGTGAACTTGACTGTGGTTGATCTAGTCTTTGATAGGCAAGTTTTAGTTCATTTCATTTCATGCCAAAAAGGAGTGGCCTACACACCTTCAAGCCATAGGAAACACTTTCCAATTTCCTTTATAGTTCTAGGGAATGCAGTTTGTAGTCTAGGACAGCAATTCGTGTTTGCGTCTTAAGTTTAAGTCATGTTGAGACATGGGAATAAGATGACCCATATAATTAAACAGGTCAGACCCTCCAACCCTAACCTGCTTATTTCGTGTTGGATTCATGTCAGATTCGTAGGTTGTGTAAAAATTGCCATATCCATATGTCGCTTGTCGAGGCATGAATATAAAACTATATAAGCCTTGATCCTAACTCGCTAATTTCGTATCGAATTTATTGGTTGTATGAAAAATTGATAGCCCTCATTTATACGTGCGAGTTGCTGGTGAACTTTATTTGATAGCGGTCGATGTGTGGTGGAAGTTGGAAGGGGACCATTTTAAGCTTTTGTGATGTTGGTGAATGCTTCACTCAAAACAAAAGGAATCCATATGGATCATGGAAATTGGAGTAGGGGACCAATGTTCTTCTCTAGGGTCCCAAATAATTTGTCCTCTAGGATGAGGAATCTCAAGTATGATTGCAATTGCCAATTGATGATAACAGAGTATTCTTTTGCAAACTTTTTTTACCAAAATAATCATCAGAAAATTGGGTAGTTAAACTTATCATAAAACACTGATTACCATAAGTTTTTCATAAGTTAATTGTGACGTGTGATTAGTGTTAAAAATTGTTGTGATTTTATAACTTTTAGTGACTTTTATAAATTCGATTTCCTTTATGCTAAGGGAAAGTGTGTGTTTTCTCAAATACTAGCCTTTATCATTATCAATTGAGTAATTTCACTTGACTGATGTGACAGTGTCTATTAGTCATTAGATCAGTCTTTATTAAAAAAATAAATACTACTAAAGGGCACTAATGACCACATCAACATAGAGTGTCGTATGTAGCATTACTTTAGCGAGTGAGTTCTTCCTCAATCTTGTAATATTAACCGTTTGTTTGAAGTTATTCAATCACTCAAGACAAGTCAAATCCTATGTTTATTGTCTTAAAAATTGGACCAATAAGGTTAATTGGGCCTGTTGTTGTGGTTTGCCTAATTAAACCTTTTCGTTGCGGTCCAAACGTTAATAAGACAGGCCATAGTTTGCGAATCCCAATTGCCAATATGAGGCTTAGGGTTGAGACTTGCAATATTTTTTTTAAAAAGGCCTGGCCCATACTTGTCTGATGAAACACAAAACTGAATTTGTCCCTCCTAGTCCTACGTGTCGCATGGACAGCCACATGATCGTTTACATTTTACTAGCCGACATGACAAGTGTCATATAGACTGTCATATAAATGTCATGTAAACTGCTAAGTTATACTCTATTTTTAAGTGGCTGACTTGTCAAATGTAACATGAACCGATTCGTTAGTTTGTAAAAAATTTATAGTAAAAATTATAGTAACTTTAGCAGCACTCTTGCTACAAAGTTAGACTTGCAAAGTCGTTTTCAGTGAAATTTAAATCTCTGGTTAGTTTTCTTGATGATCTGAATTTCCTAATGTAGTGTTTAATTTCTTGGTGCTTTATCGTCCACAAAAACTATTTCTCCACTCCACCCAGACATTACACTAAATTGTACATCACCTTCCACTCAAAATTCTTCATAGAAACTTGAAATATGTCCTGAAATTGAATATTTGTTAGTTGATAAAAATCATGTAATCTAGACTTAAATCTGTAACCACTCTGTGCAGCCTCTCGAGAAGATTTTGTTACTTGTTTAATTCATTTCCTACCCTTTGTATGTATTTTTGCATTATTTTAATTCATTTCAGGTCTGTTAATTGAGGAGCCCACCCCGTTTTTTCGTTTTAGGATCGTCCACTTTTTTTTTTGTCAAATCGGGAGTGTGAATGATTCTCTATTGTTAACCTTTCCTTTATGCAATTAGAACCAAAAAAAAAAAAAAAAAAAAAAAATCCTAAATTAATGCTACATGATATGGAAGTAATTCCCTTATATAATTCTTTCAATGATGCAACACAGAAACCTCGATTGACAATTTTTTTTCGAAAATACTAAGAAAGAGAGCAAGTATTGGTAGTCCGTAACATGGCAACAAAAAATAGATTATTTCTGTTTTTAAAAGTCACTTAAAACACACCACGTGTCTCTAAGAAGTAGCTCAATCAGTTAAGACCATGCTTAATGAAGCGGAGGTTACTAGTTCGAATCTTCATTCCCCCTCTTATGTGGACATGTCAAAAAAAAAAAAAAAAACATCAAGTCAATTAATATAAAATAAACATGATAAACAAGTGTAGCGTTATTCATTTTATAAAGGGAGCGGGAGGAAGCAACTATTCTTTGTTTTACCTCCAACTACAACTTGAACCTTATTTCCCCAACTTTTCCTTATATATATAAAACCAAGATCCCCAGTCAAGCAGCCCAACGACTAAAAAATTAGTGTTCATATATATATATATATATATATATATATATATATATATATATATAACAAAAGAGTACCTCTCACTAGATTTGTCTCTTATAGAAATGGGTTTTTCTTAATCATCCCAAAGAAAAATGCTGCCGGGTTCGCTAAGATACTTCTTGTAATTGACAACACAAAACATTATTCAATCCAACATACGTGCAAGATTAATTAACCTCTTATTTAAATCCATACAAATTTTCCTTCAAATTGGTTCACTCTATTAATTAAACTGATATCCATTCAAAATGTATGCAATAATTTACAATATTTTTAATTATCACGTATATATATATATTATAAGTAACACGTGTCATAATATGATTAGTATACGTTAACATGTTAAGTTAACGAATTTCGCTAGCTTCTCAAATAGTAGGGATCAATTTATTTCTCTGCTTACTCTAAAAAACGATTAATCACTTTTTAAACCCCGAAAAATTATTTGTCAAAACTTTGAACCATAAAAATCAAAATTTTATTTATTTATTTATTTTAATTTTTTTTTCCCAATTGTTGAAGAAACAAGAAAAAGAAATAATTCATTAGTTGTTGAAGAGACATGCCCCATATAAGACAAGAGGCATAGGCTTTTCTATTTTCTTTTAGTTATTGTCATTTGCATTGACTTTAGTCCTGTCGGTGACTCATCTTTCGTGCAAGCGAAGGAGAGAAGGAATTAATTAATAGAGGGAAGAGTGTAGTTTTGGAAATATTAATATTACTTAAATCTTTTATATAATTTGGATTGTTTGGTTAATTAATTGAATTTAATCACTATATTTATACCATTTTTAAAGTATCAATTCCTTCCACCAATGAAGCTGTCAAACACAAGTGTACTATAATACAAGAGACACACAGTTTTCTTCAAAGGACACTTGTTTTGTTAATTTTAATAAGCATGTATGTAAGAAGTATATGCTCTAAGATACGTATTCGTATCAATTTAACTAATTGAATTTGATGAATTTTTGTTCAATCTAATTTGAAAGAAAACTTAATCTTAAAACAGCTAAAGATGTAGAATTAACTTCATCTTGATTGTAGACTTTTGATTTTTCATCATAGTTTGTAATTTAGAAGGTGACAATTCGTGTTTGCTTTTAACGTGGTCCTCAAGGCTTGGAAAATTTGCCATTTGGTGATTTATTATTCTATTTTAAAGTTTGATTTCTGGGGTATGAGACTTTGGAAAAGTTCAGCGCATCCCCCCGGCATAGGACCCCTAATGGTGACACTTTTACCGACGACCACTCGAGAGTTCCACGAACCGACGGACCATTGACCGACGATTGCCTAAACATGACAGGAAAGCAATATCAGGAAAGGCATCCCTTCACTTACAGGGAATTTGCAACCGTCCATGAATGAGTCCCCTGCCTTTTGTGCTTACCATATCAGCCCTACTTGCGGGTTACAAACCCTAGTTTGACGTAGGACATTCATCTGACCCCTTTTATCTTATAATCTCTTACATTTTCAGAGATTATCTTAGTGACTTAATCCTTAGACTATTCACTGTCTGTTTTTGGAGATATTCTTGACCGAATTACCAAGATGCAAGTCAATTGTATGAACACATGCATGTGGACTATTAGAAATGGCCCAAAAGAAAAGTAAAATGTTCACACTTCAAAGTACACACAAACATACAAAACAAAAGACGAAATAGAAACTGCAATTTGTTTTAGGAATTACAACGTGAAAAGTATGTACTAATAATTTTCTAAGCCTTGTATTGTAGGGGCTCCATATTTTAACTTTTTGTGTTAAAAGTCCAGGCATGAGCCATGCATTTTGTTTGGGTGACTTCTCTCTGTCGTAGCCATCAGGTTCCGTATTGACTTATTTACATCAAAGGGTCCATTTGCTCGTGCTCTTGTCAAATTGCTGGTCTCTTGCACCCCTCAAAGTACACTACGTACCAATTGGTCAGAAGAAAATTTTAGGGTTTTCTTTTTTTTTTTTTTTTTTTTCAACATGAGATAAGCAAGGCGTGATACTGATGCGACAGATAACATAATGCTTATTATGTTTATTATAATTAAATTTAGAGGAGATTTTATAAAATTTTATTAAATTTTCATTCGTTTTGATACTTTCTTCCTATTACTTAAAAACTTTCAATTAAGGGTATCAAATTTTTAATTTCTGTCAATTACTCAATTTTATTAGGATTTTCTGTTAACTTTTGTCAAAATACCCACTTTTTTTAAGGAAAAAAAAAATTAAAAATTAAAAAAATTGCAAAGATGTTGCAAAGATTTTTTATTTATTTTTTATATAAAAAGAAAACTGACTCAATCTATACACTTTTTTTTTTTATATATAACAAAAAAGAAGAAAGTATTTTGATAAGATTTAATAGAAAATTCTAATGGAAGAAGGTAAATGAAAAAAAAAATTGAAAGTTTGATACCCTTAATTGAAAGTTTTTAAACCTTTGAGGTACTTTCAAAATGCGTGAAAATTTATGAAAGTTTTGCAAAGTCTCCCCTTAAATTTAATTAATCATTTTTTAATTAACGTGACAAACTTATAAATTGACTTGAGTGTCTATGTTAGTTTACAAAAAAAATTGTAGTAAAAATTATAGTATTCTTTATAGCACTCATTCGTTTAAGAGGAGTACTTAAAATTTTGTGCACTTATAAGTAGGTTTAAATAAAATAAAATGTTACTTTGATTCATTGGCCTTATAAAGAATGGTGGCTTTCTCACTTTAATTCACTTTAACTTACTTGAAATTAATCATTATATTTAAAATTATGTAGGCATTTATCAACCATGATATAAAACAGACGTCAGTTTAATAAATCATATAAAATTTAGGACTTCTTTTCTAATTTAGTCTACTTAAATTGTTTTTAATTTTTACATATATTTTGAATACATGTCAATTTAATAAATTAGATTTTTTTTTTTATAAAAAAAATCTCAATATAATTGTATCTTATTATTATGTTGATTATCTTGATGATGAGGGAATTTAAGGGGGTTGGTTGCCGAAGGATTAGATATTAATTATGAGGAATTATTGGTGGGTCAAGAGCCTTAGAAAAATCTTTAAAAAAAAATGTGCAAATAAAAGGTGAACCAGGACCACCCAATTGGCCATGACTCCTGGAAGCCCCTCAGTGGAGGATTGGAGGACTTTTTCTCCAATGGGTTTCTCCAAGCCGCCTGACCAAACATCCTCCGATGTAGGTCCAAAGTGCAGTATTGCTGGTGCGCATGTTAAAAAAGAAGCTAATCTTTTGGGGGAAAAAAGAAAAAGAAAAAAAGTATATGATAAGGAAGAGTAATAATCCTTAGAATTTTTTTTTAACGGAAATATGAGGATTTCATTGATTAAAGATTACGAGCATAAAGCTTTAATAGAGCAGAGCAAAAAGATCTTATAGCACAAACTAAGCATAAAGTTTTGCAAAAATCATAACCACATGCTATGATGTTACAAAATCATATATATAAATAAAAATTCTTACAATCATGTACTATTTATGATTTCAATATTTTGCTAATCCATGCACAAATACAGTTAAAGAGCAGATCTGTTTCGAGCAAATTAGATTTAAGACATGAATAGTCAAATTTTCTAACAAAATTTATTTAAACTGGTCGTGAGGGATAACCCCTCACACCAGCTGCTTTTTTTTAAAAAAAAAAAAATGGAAAAGGGTTACGAGCAATTAAAACACTAAAAAATAATACGCTCATGGTTTATTAGAGGAAACAAGTAGCTTTAAAAAAGAGGGTAAATTTGCCTCATGACTGTATATAATAAGAGTATTGTTATAAACTGATGTGTCGGTTTATAATTAGTAGAATGATTGAATAAAAACCTTGACTTGTCAATTTAAGTGGCTAATGACTAACTTGTTAACCATATACTCTTAATTATTTTATTAATTATGAATTGTCAAATCAGTTTATAAAGAGGTTATAGTAGTTAAATAACTACTTATCCAAAATTTTTCAAGAGGTAGCTCAATCGGCTGGGATCACGCCTAATAAAGTGGAGGTCATTAGTTCGAATTCGTATCCCCCTCTTGTGCGAACATGTCAAAAAAAAAAAAAAAAAAAAAACTACTTATCCAAAAAGCTTAATATGATGGAAAATAATGAATTTAATCATTTAATTAATATTCTAACACTTCCATTTACGCTAAGTAAAGTCCAACACATAATAATAATATTTAATAAAGTGAGTTAAATAACAGAAACAATGTTACCTCTACTAGTCTAATACAATATACAAACAATAATAGAAAAAAAAAAAAAAAAAAAAAAAAATTTATCAAAAAAAAAAAAAAAAAAAAAAACAATAATAAAATTAATATGGAGAACCCGTAATATTTTTCCATATGTTAATTCACATGTTATGATTGGACCTTAATGTAGATAAATAAAGACTCAAAGGATTAGATATAGACTCTTGAGGATGCTAAGAAAAATAAAAGAATTGAAAGAGAAAGTTGTGGGGGAGCCAGGGTAGGTGTGCATGCCCCCAAGGATATAGGATCATTTAACTTTGTTGATCAAATGCATGTGAATGATGCAACAATAGATTTTTTTTTTTTTTTTTTTTTAATGTGTTATAAATTTTATATAAAGGTAAAACTAATTTTTGATGTTTTGGACTGTTTATTAATATTTTTTTTTTAGAGAATAAAATTTTAACAAACGAAGCAAATAACTTGCAAGGGAATGGACTTGCAAGGCAATGGATGGAGTGCAACTCATGTAAAATCTTTTGGACAATGCCCTCCATGATTCTTCATCATAAATCCTCTACAAACTTTTTGCATAATTCATATATATTCTTTGATCAATTAATTAATTGATTTTGCTTAGGGAAAGCATCCAAGAAGCCCACAAATTGGATAGTCATGATTATATATATGGCCATATTTATTACTCTATTGACATTCCAAATTTCTGAATATGACCAGTACTGGTTATTGGATTATCACATCATTGTTGTCAACGTGTAACATTTGTGGTGATATATATATATATATATATATATATATATAGTAAGTGGATTGTTCCTAATAATAAGTGATATTAATGGAGTTGAAAGGTATCTGGGTATGCTGAATATTGAAAGTGCCATTTTTAATCCCTCTTATAGCACCGATTTTTATCCAATTCAACCTACCTTTTTGGCTTTTCTGGGTTGGCAAAATTTCAAAGTTTGTGGGTCCTAATTTACCCACTGCTTCTCAATTTTGGACATGACTAGAACTTTCCCCTCCCCTGACCAAAAAAAAAAACAAAACTGTATCGATTGGTTAGAATGCAAAAAAAAAAAACTGTAATTTAAGCGCTAGATTAAGGTCACGTCCTAGATCTAATGATATGATAACTCGTAGAAGAAGGAACCAGAGCATTTGGGGAGGAATTTGTGGAGGACTTTTACAATCGAGGTAGATAAACTTATGTGAAACTACAATATTGTAATTTTCAAGCACGTCTACTTTAATATAAAATGTGCATTTTTTAACTGTCATGAAATGCTTTAATTTGCTATTTAATGTTGTGAACCCTAAATTGTGAGTAAAGATAATGAAATTATTTGCAAAATAAATTATTGAGTAACTCATATATACATGTATGGTTAATTTAATGAAATTAATTGTATGACACAATCACCATGGGAAAAAGAAGCGAAGGATCTTGGACATATGCATGTATACCAATTTATGCGGATTTCACCTTATGGCCCAGTTGTGTGATGAGAGAGTTACCTTGGATTCGAGAGTTATTGTGACCGGCCGGCGTAATTACAATGGGTGGGGTCACCATGGTTCGGATTTCACTAGTTGGGTGGATCACCCGAGGTCCAACCCGGTCAAGCAACTAGTGGTAGCTCGCTATGTGCAATGTCGAGGCACCGGGGTTGTACCTGATGTTTTTGATCAAGACACATAATTAAATCTCATCGTAAGCAGATTAAGGGTACAAATAAGCGGTTCTGACTTGCATCAATATGACTGATTGGAAACCAATTGCATGATGATGTGTGTTATTCTCATTAATTGTTTTATAAATATTTAGTTCACTGCATATTGACGTGCTTCGTTGGAACAAAAGAAGGATCAAAGGAATGCAATTTTCCTTTAGTATTTTGTGTTTTAAACCTTTGTTTTACAGTTGAAAACTTGACCTCGTTCGAATGAACTATAGCCATATTCGAACGAACACGTGGCTCATTCGAACGAACTTCCTCAAATCTTAATCTCAGCCGTTCGTTTTCTCCTTCATGTGCATTGGAATGCCATGTAGAGTTCCCTTTCGTTTGAACAAACTCTAATTTTGTTTGAAAGAATTTCACAGATTTAAATATTTTTGTCAAATTTTAATACCTTATTGATCAATAACCTAAGGCATAATTCCTGACTTTGTCAAACCATGGTAAATTGTGATCATTGCGAAACTATAATTAAGACATATATATTGTTGCAATTGAAATTTTAGGATTTAATTTCAACTCTAGAGTTGTTGTATAATGTCTCCAAAAATGTGTTATATATATATATATATATAAGGCATCCACGGTTGTCATTGTCACACCTAACATTTCCAAATTTATGAAAGCTTGGACCAAGACCCTTTTGAATTTGAAAGAAAAAAGGAAAAAAGGAAAAAAGAAAAAGAATAAATAAATATTATATATACCTTACTATTTTTGGTCCTCTACCTTCAATATTTTTAGATAAAAAAATCCCTCGACCATTCTAACATATAATTAGTTCTAAAAGATGAATATTACCAGAAAACAACATTAAATCAATTCAATCAATTCTTTCACTTTCACCTACATTTTTAAACAAGGGCTAAGCCTCTCCTTTTGTCCCTTAACTGCCCCTCAAGATTTGTAGGCTTGATTGATAATTGCTTAACTATTTTGATCTAGCCGTTGGTTTGATGGATGACTTCTGGGATTGGATACTTGATCAGAAAGCATATATATGATCATGACAGTCCATTCAAGAACAAAAATGGGTGAGGATTTTGATGTATATTGCTAAAAGAGACTACTAATTTTAACGGCTATGGAGACAATAAGGGCCTTTTTTTTTTAATTCATATCATGGTGTGTTAAAGTAATTCATATATAGCCCGCCAGAACAAAATTGCTTTTTGGGTACGTCTTTTACTCTTCACATTGATTCATCACACAAATTTTATATTGACTGACGTGACATGTTTTAAATAGTTTCTCATGTCAGTCATTTAAAACATAATATGTCAGCCGATGTAAAATAGGTGCAAAGCATGTTTTGCTTATGGCATATCACCAGCTTTCCACAAAGACTCAAAGGGGAAGATAAAAAGAAAAAGAGTGGGATTAGGTTAGTAGTGAAAGCATGGAATTAGAAGTATTATATATACTTCACCTCAGAAGTTGACAACATGGACCAGAAGAGTGGGCAAAGAGGAGGACTCATGATTTAGTAAAATATATACTTGTGAATAGGGCTAATAGGGACAATTAATAATATGTTAATTATTTACCATAATTTGTGCAATTGTCCTCACCTTTGTAGGGCTACTGATGAAGAGGGAATATCATGGAATTTCATGCAGCCGCCATTATTGTGAAGGAATTAACTAGGAAAAGATAGGGACAAGAGGGAAAACTTTGAAACATCAATGATAGATGTATAGGATGGCATGGCATTAAGGCCAAAACAATAATAATATTTTTAGCCAATTAAATGGTAGAATGTTGATGCTCTAAGTCTTCCTTGGCCAGGCTTTATTCCACCAAAACCAAATGGTAATGACATACTTTTCTTGGCATGAAAGCCTATTTCAACGTGTGATGGACAAGTATATATTAAATGTAACAATCAAACAATGACACATTTAGAGGTCCCTCATCAAAAAATTTTCTTTCTTTCATCTAGAAATGACCTTTTGAGGTTGAAATATTGACTTGTACCCCTGATTTCAAATGTATGTATATATATATACACATCACTGCTAGTGATGTATAGCAAAAATGTGACAAGGGTCCTAACTTTCACATTTGTTACAATGAAACAAATAACGAAAACAACCTACAACACCAACCCGATTGGTATAATTTTCTTCTTCTTTAAATTGGGTTGAATGAATTTAATTTTTTCGATTCATTTTATTAAATTAATATATGTTTAAAATACATGTAAGTCTCATATATGTGTTTTTTTAAAATGAACATAAGAATCCTATGGGAGAATTAAAAATACATACAAAAATTACTATATATTTTATATAGGGGTGGCAATTAATGTTCGTGCATATGTCAGGTTCAGGTTGTATCGAGATATGCATGGGCATAAAATTATATAGATTAATCATAACCCGACCTATTTAATCAAATAGGTTATAGTAACTTCTTTCAACTCTAACTCGCTAGTTTCGTGTCGAATTTCTGTCGAGTTCGCAGATAATGTAAAAAATTGTCGGTCTCTCTATCGCTTGTTGAATTCGAGTCATAGTAAGGCATATATATAAAACTATATATGTTAATTTTAACTCGACCATTTTAATTAAATAAGTCAAATCTTTTAACTTTAATCTACTAATTTTATTTCGAATTCATAAGTCTTGTTAATCCTAATTTTAAACACATTTTAATTATAATAAACTAAATTGAATGAATTTATTTGAATCCAATTTAAAAGTAAAACTTTGTCCTCCTCGTAAAAGTAAAAAGCATATGGGTGTTGTATTTTAAACCCGTGACTATCTCAAGTAGTACAACACCATAATCAATGACAAAAACCAAAGGGTGAGATCATTTCTAGCTGCAGAGCACAAAAGGCTTTTTCACTTTTGCAGTTTCAAAGATATGTACGGAAGAAATCTCCCCATTAACTATTCAAACTAGCGTTGAATCTCATCATGAGTTATAAACTCCAGCTAAACCCTAATAATGTGGAAATGATTTTTGAAAAATATTTTTGTTTTTGTTTTTGTTTTTTTTTTTTTTTTAAGTGTTTGGCAAGTGCAACTTAAAATAATAGTTAACGAAAAATATTTTGAATATTTGATGTCGAATTCCAAAAATGAAAAGCATTTGAGATTATTTCCATACCACGGACTTAAGTATAGTGCTTTTCGATAGAGCTGAATTAGTGTATGATTCAATTGGCATGAGGAAGCGCACTTTTGGTCTCACCGTCTAGACCTTTTCTAACATTGGTTTTCAATGAACATGTACTACTATAATCATTCTCAAATTAATAAAGCAGTAACTCTAATCATCTCTCTTGCTTTTTTCCTAAAAAAAATAAAAATAAAATAAAATAATTCTACACAAACTATCAAATACACATTTTTTAACCTAGTAATAAAAATTACCATTAGATATTGAATAAATTACTAATTTTTTTTTTAAAAAAAATTTAATGCATCACTAATTAGTGTAAGAGTGAAATATATATATATATATATTATGCTTAACAAAGAAAATTTAAAAAAAAAAGCTTTATCCTTGTGGTCATATTTGAGCAGCAAATTAAGGAGTAAAAGAGGAAGAAGAGTCGTCCTGAATGAAAAGCAAGAAAGACTGATCCGTACAGAGTGAAGTACATAGCATTTTGAGTGGACCCCGGCAGCCATTAATGAGAGACCAATCGAAAGCTCCCAAACAATAATTTTACGCCATGCTTGGGAATTCCAAAGACTCCCACTTTCATCTCTTCTCTTTATCAAAAAGATGCACTGCACACATCATCATCACTACTCTACCCCTCCCTCTCTGCTCACTACTACTGCAACACATGCACTTCCTAGCTAGAATGGTCCATGCATGCATAAACAAATTAGTTTATGCATGACCAACAACAATAGCATATCAGGACCACGGACCACCCTATATATATATACACATATATATACCCTAATCTAATATCCATAGTTCCAAGTTTCAAGCTCTTTAATTCCTCTGTAAAAATTATACATTACTGCTGCTGTTAATATCTATCAATGGCCTTTCTCTTTCACTCTCCCCCCCGTCTTTTGTGGTGGGTGTTTATATATGGAAAGACATGTGTATGTATGTATGTATGTGTTGCTAATGTGCGAGGGGGGTGCGCAGTGTCTCTCCCACCTACCAAAGAGACTAGAGAGTACGTACAAGGAGGGAAAGCCAAAGAGGGAAATGTCGTCAGCATGGTGTAGGGCATAGGGTGAGAGAGAGAGAGAGAGAGAGAAGCAAATGGCAAGCGGCGGAGAAAGCTCCTGGTTTAGGACCACCTCCTTTAAAAGGACAAATTTTTAAGCCTCTAATGGGAGCCTTTGTATACCCCCACTCTCATGTTTTGGCGCGTGTGAACATGCTCTTAATTTCAATGTTAGATTTGGGTCGGAGCAGTAAATACGAGATAGTTCTTATAGATTGGACAAACTGTTCGACACCTGTTTAAACAAATAAATTTCATAGAAATTCTCTCATATTTTCTGTGTTGTTTGATTGATGGGGAGGGAAGAAAACCTTTTTGGTGTTTGTTTTTGAAAATGATGAAATGAAAGTGAATGAAAAAAAACGTGTGTGTAGGATGTTCTTCTCAGAAACAAATATTGTAAAAGGACTTACTCTTAAAGCTATGTATACATAATTAATGTGTATATATATACCATTATTTTTTTAGAATTATGACCTTTTAATTAGTGAAAATGGCTTGAAAAGGTACTGGAGTTATTATTCACATGTTGAATTGGAATTTATTTATGAAAATTATATTTGGAAAATGAGCCTTGCTTTGATTTCGACTTAGAAATTAGTTTCTTTTGTCTTTCTTTGTCATATATAAGAGATTCTTATGATATAAGTTATAGTGATTCACAAAACTTGAGTTTCTCAAATTGAATTGGACAATAACTGGTTCAGAAATGTTAGAATATTGTGTTTTTCTTTTTTAATTTTCGTCTAATTAGACGAAAATTAGTAACAGAAGGTCTAAATTGAAAAATTTTGAAATATTAGGGAGTACATTGCCAATTTTTAGAAATTGTGATTCAAATTAAAATACTCATAAAACTTCAAAGATAAAGTGAATTTAACTCTATATTTTTTAAGCGTTGAATAATTAATTAAATTAAAAATAAATAGGTGGTGATTTAACATCTTGCAACTTCAAAACCAAGTCCTCCATTGTTTGGAGTTTCTCAGCTTTGGCCATTTTCTATCAAATTTAAAACACATGGTGATAGTCTGATAGCTAGCAGGGTTTGTTTTTGTGTTATTGACTTATTGGCAATGACACCCCATATTCTGCGCGTGGAGTTGGCGTATTTTCATCATAATAAAAAGAATAGATGCGGTCCCATGCAATGGGGAGAGAGAGAGAGGCAGAGAGAGAGAGAGAGAGAGAGAGAGAGAGGGAGAGGGAGAAGATGGGTGGAGTGCTTTAAGACACCAATTAATGAGAATTAGATGGAGAAACATTGGACCACCTCATCTCATCCCACAGAGTCCTTATTTTGGGAACATTTGTGCACAACCCCAGGAGCATCTATTCTCTCTCATCCCTCATCTCTCTGTGTCTGAAAGACAATTTGAGAGGAAGCCTGAAATTGTTTGGTTCGGAAGAAAAAAAAAGAGTACACAAAAACTGGTAGCAGGCCCACCAGAAGGAAGCCTCACTAAAATCCCCCATCTGAAAAAGCCTGGAAACGACTCCTACTTAGGAATGGCTTCTTGGGATTCGTTTCCTACGAAGATCTCTGAAAACCCATCTCTTTTTTTAATGTTTTACTAGTTCTTGTTTTCTGGGTGTGTTTTTTTCGGTGGGATTTTCTGTTAGTGTGGGGAGGTTATGAAAAATAATCATTAAAAAAAAAAAACAGAACATGTCCTGTGGCGGCTAAGGTTGTAGTTTTTGTACCAGAACAACATTACTCTCTGTTGTTTCTGTTCCTCTCTACCAGTTTACTGAGTTTTAGTATTTATTTATATTTTTAATTTTTAAGTTTTGATTTGATTATAATAATCATTTACTTTTTTAATTATTGGCTATGAAATAATTGAGGGGCTTATTTGGTTTTCTTTCTAAGAAGTCTATTTTGGATGTATTTATGTCATGCTGCATTGACCCACTTGAGCTAGAGAGAGAGAGAGAGAGAGAGAGAAGAGCATATATCAAATGATGAACATGGCTTGGAAGTCATCATCACCCTTATCTGATCTTCTATTTCTGAGGAGATTTTTCTGATCTTTCTTCCGAGGTTGGCTTTCACGGTATACCATGTTGCCTTACTAGAAGAACAAGTCTAAGAGAAAGAAGCTGGTAAGAAACCAAAACAAGAAGTTTTTTCCGTTTCCTTTTTCTTTTTCCTGTATCTGATTAATCACAAAGGTACTTTTTTGGTTTGATCCTTTGAAATTGCTCGATGCCCTCCAACTGTGGATTAATGAAGTTTTCTTGGTCTTGATGGGATTGCAGTTGCAGAATCAACATCCATTTCAGTATCAGATTTTTGTTTCATGGCTCAAGAACAACACTGTGAAGATAAATCCGGGAACATGGTTTCTTCAGGTGGGTTTTGTTACTCAGATGTTTCATCAAGTAACCCGACCATTCATCTGGTGAACCAGATCCAAGGTTTTGAGTCCAACAACCAAGAAATCTTGATCAACTTGACGACAGGGATGGAGATGATAGGGTTTTCAAAGAATCCACAGCAGCAGAGTGATCAGAGTAACTCAGCTGTCATGTGGAGAAATCTTCAACATGGTTCATCTTCTTCAAAGATGATCAACGAGTCCTCCACTAATGATTTCTATCAACATGTGTTCAATAAGCCTGATTTCTCAGCTGGGATTTCTGAAACAATAGTGGGAGCTCAGGACTCTGCTGCAGCAGGAGGATGGCAAGAGAATAGATTGCTTGTTGATGGTAATTCTTCTTTGAGGTGTGTTTTCCCTTGTGAAGGAAATGAAAGGCCTAGTCAAGGGCTTTCTCTCTCTCTTTGTCCAAGCAATCCTTCAAGTATAGGGCTACAATCTTTTGAACTAAGGCACACTAATCATCATCACCATCAAGACCACCAAGAAGATGATCATATGAGGTTTGTTGCTTCGAGTTCTAGAGATGGGTTTTATGGGAAATCATCAAATATCCAAGAGCAACAAATTATGCAAGATGGGCTTTTGGGAAAAGCTGAAAATTTTCAGTTCCAGCTCAGGAACTCTAAGTTCTTAGTCCCTGCACAGGAGCTTCTGAACGAGTTCTGCAGCCTTGGAACAAAGCAAACTGATCATCCTCCCAAGCAAAAATCCCACAAGGCCAAACAGTGGGAAGAGGATAATAATGGCAGTACTAGTTCTTCCAGAAAGCAGGCTCTTTTCTCCCTCGAATACATGGAATTGCAGAAAAGAAAAACAAAACTGCTTTCAATGCTGGAAGAGGTACATATATTATATATGTCTCAGATCTTGTTTCATCACTCCATTAAAGTTCCTTCCTTTTTGCCATTTTCCCCACCACTTTTCATTCATTCCTCAAAATATGGAAATAAATGTAAAAATAAAATAAAATAAAATTTTATCAAACACAATTGTAACTTTTTACTCGGTGGATGATGGATTGGGGCCTTTTCATTAATGCTCACCTCAGGACAATTCCTTTGCCTTTTCATGTCATCTTGTTTTTCTTTTTCATTTTTTTTTTTCATCTTACTCTTACTACATATTTTATGCTGCAATTCTCATGGCTCTTCTATAATCGATCTTCTTCTTAAGGTGGACAGAAGGTACAGGCACTATTGTAATCAAATGAAGGCGGTGGTGGCGTCCTTCGAAGCGGTGGCCGGCCACGGAGCTGCCACGGTCTACTCCGCGCTGGCTTCAAAGGCCATGTCAAGGCATTTCAAATGCTTGAGAGATGGGATTGTCGGTCAGATTCAGGCCACCAAGAGAGCCATGGGTGAGAAAGATCCCGTTGCACCCGGGGCAAGCAGAGGAGAAACACCAAGGCTTAGGATTCTTGATCAAACACTCAGGCAACAGAGAGCTTTTCAGCAAATGAGCATGATGGAGAGCCATCCATGGAGACCCCAACGCGGACTCCCCGAGCGATCCGTTTCCGTTCTCCGAGCATGGCTTTTCGAGCATTTTCTCCACCCGTAAATCTCTCTATATTTTCTCTTTCCGTTCTACAACGACTGTATTACTACTGTCAAACAACTGAAATGACATAGCAGATATCGTTGTTGCGTATGCATATTCGCACGTCCTCATGTTAGTAAACTACAAATTTGATTTCACAAGAGAATCAATGTCTTTTCACCAAAGAAGTAAAAGAAACACAATACACTTGTGGTTGTTTTAGTACCATGAGATCGAGTTTCTCCCATTCTTCGTAAAGTCTAATGTTTTGGTTGTTTCTACCCAACAACATTAAGATTCCAATTTCATTCTTGTCATATTATCGAGTTTCTCTCTATTACTTTTGTGTGGATCTAATGCTTTTGATCATCTCATGGAAAACTTTTGCAGGTACCCAAGCGATGTTGATAAACATATCTTAGCCCGCCAAACTGGTCTCTCAAGAAGCCAAGTACGTCTACATCTTTCTAACCTTTTTTTAACTTCTCATGAATTAGTATATAGTATAAATAGGGCATATCTTCTTAGGATCCATACTTTTTTTTTTTTTTTCTTTTTCTTTTTTTTTTTTTGTTTTTGGCAAGCAATTCTGTTGGGATCCATACTTTAATATAAACAAATTAACATATATACAAACTGACAAATGCATTATATATATATATATATATATATATATATATATATATATATATATATATATATATATATATATAATAATCTAATGTATGCCTTTTTGCTGTTGTTGTTACATATGCTTCAACAGGTGTCCAATTGGTTCATTAACGCAAGGGTGAGGCTGTGGAAGCCTATGGTGGAAGAAATGTACGTAGAAGAGACAAAAGAGCAAGACAACATGGACATGACTTCCCCAGATGGGATTATTGCAGATCTTGACGCCATCAATGGCCGGCAAAATCAAAACCCACCTCCATTAACACGCCTTGAGGATGATCAAAAACCTACACAAGGCCAACTCGTCCGAATTGACTCAGATTGCCTCTCATCCATCATCACAAACCCAGAAAAAAAGGACCCAAAAACCACCAAAACCCCCCTCCAAAACCACCAGATCATGCACCAACACCAACACCAACCCCAACAACAACAACAACATGGGTTTGGTCGGATTGAGACATTTGGGAACATGGAGCTGGACTTTTCATCTTATGCTAATGATCACAGCACTAGTACTGTTCATCAGAACTTCAATGGAGGTGGCGTGTCTTTGACGTTAGGGTTGCAGCAGCATGGTGGGAGTGGTGTGAGCCTAGCCTTCTCACCTGCCTCTCAGAGCTCTTTGTTTTATGGTAGCAGAGACCACATTGAAGAATGCCAGCCAGTTCATCAGTACTCCCTTCTGGACAGCGAAGGACAGAATCTGCCATACAGAAATTTGATGGGTGCTCAGTTGCTCCATGACTTGGCTGGATCATAGACAAGTAAAAGGCTTGATCATGGTGATGGATGGATGGATGGTAGATAAATTGTTTTAGGTACATGCAGATAAATACTTTCCATACATATACATAAAGCTATACTTGGGTAGGTAGTAGTATGAAAATGATGATCATGGTATAATTTTTTTGGAAACTTTTCTTGATTGTAAGAACATGCTTATATTACCCTTTAGGTTAATTTGAAGTTGCTGGTGATGCATATCTTTCCTTCCCTCTTTTGGTAATTAAGAATCTGTATTTCTCATGATTGAGTAATTAATACTATTTTGTAGACAATTATGTAATTAATCTGATGATGTGGCAGTGGAAATCGGCCATTGGATCAGACTATATATAAGTAGTTGGTCATTTCTCTGTCCTTTTGGGATTGGTGATGAAACCAAGTAGTTGAATCATATATATGTGGTTCTTGTTTAATTTGACATTTCATGATATATATCTCTTGGGAATCAAGAAGATCTTTTCTTTATCTTTTAATTTGTATAAATGCAATTAAATAAAGCAGCAGAATTTGGTTGGTTCCCTTGTTTTGGAGATTAAGACAATTCCTCTAGAAATTACAAAATATCTTGATCATTTGAGGGTTGTGGTCCCTAATTCGACCCTCATGAAGATGATATATCCCATGCCAATAAGAATTGCAATTGCTTTATGATTCGTCAACTTTGGGGGTGGTTTATGCTGCTGCTTTTGCCAATTGAAAAGGTGCCTTTCATTAACTGCCTTTTTAGTTAGTGTGAAAGGCATTAGGGTTTATATGGACTAGTGGTTCCTTACAAGGTGCAACTTGTTAAAGCTTCAAGAGATGCCCACCAACGTATACGACTTCTTCATTGCATTAAAGAGATTTCCAAGTTATATATATATATATAATTGATTGGTTAAACAAAAGAAAATTAATCCACACTCGATCGATCCGTTTAAAAACCCCAAAGCTCGTTCATATACATCCTATATATTTGGGAGAATCTTTGGCATGAAATATTAAAAGGTCGTCATTTGTTCAATAAGAAATACTTTGCAATGCAAGATGATCCGCGTGAACAAAATATGTAAGTGAACGATTCTAGTTCAAGGATATTAGAATTCTCGATCTTACGAGCATTAAAGCTGATGATCATTGTTAGTACAACAACCGCACGTCATTCACCAAAGAGCGAATCTGTAAGGAAGAAAAGAGGTTAAAGGGATTCGCTGGTTTGGATCCAGCGAAACCACTCCAACGCTCAATTCAATTAGCGTATATGAAATAAAATTTTAGCCGAGTTTTGTACGTTAAGGTAATTAAATAGGGCTACGATCTTATGAACTTTTCAATGGGTGGCCAAATGAGAAACCGTCGGTAACCGATTTACTCCACCCACCATTATATAAATTCCCCAGCAGAAGATGACTGTGCATATGACTGTATATGGATGTGCCATGCATATATGCATGCATACATAATGTGATAAAATGTATGTTGAAATAGGCTATACCTTTAGAAATGGGAGCCTTAGAGGGCGACATATCGAAGACGTACGCATTGGGGTTTGCATGCATGCTTGGCTAGGATCATATATATATAATATAACGTAAGTCTTTATAAGAGAAAAGTATTACTCGCTGTTACTGTTTTCATGAGTTTTCTTTCCTTGTCCCTTTCACATTTCATAACCATTTCCTACATCGATCTCAATTTTCTTATTTCATATATACCAAGGGAATCATGCAAAGAGATTTGCTAATCTCTAATTAGAGAAAATATATATATTAGATTTACATAATAAACAAATGTGATATCGATTCAGTTGTTCTGGGTGGCGGCTGGTCTGTGCGCTTATTTTTTTATCATGTTGCTGGAAGAGAGTAGATTTTGTAGTAATCTAGTGTTTTGCTAACATTTAATTTTCTTGTTCGATCTGTATCTATTGCTTATTGGAGGGCACAAAATGCTTGATTTGTGCCTAAATCTTATAAAAATTGTTATCATCTTATCTTTGTAGAAAGCCGACATAACACTTTGCGCAAGTATTAGAGTTGACTGCAAACATCAAATGCTCGGGAGGTGACCTATAAGAAAAGCAAATTAAAGGGTTAGAGTGACTCGCTTAGGATGATAGCGGAACCACCTCATATGCTTAAGTTAGTGAAAGTGAGATGAAGGAAAATAATAGACATAATGTATATATATATATATATATATATATATATAAGGTTCAAGAAAGAGCCTACTTGTATTAGAGATTTCTCTACCTTTATAGAGTTGTTATTCCCATCTCCAATTGGTAAGGATAGTTGATATGTTAAATGCTAAAGATCAATATGGAAATAAGGGGGCCCCCAATAAATTGCCTTCCTCCTTCTGTGATATGTTCCTTGACTGTAAATATATAATTAAGCAAGTTAAAAATGATAGATTTCTTACCTTGTACGACCACGACTATTAACACATATAGCTCTTGATTTAAATGAATTTTTAAGTAAACGTATTAACATATATTAAAGAGGTACGCATGGTTCAGTACTTAAAGAACCAGTTTAGTCACTAAAAATATATGAGTGTATGCCACGTGTCGCAATTCTAAGACACTCTAAGGAAGAATTCCGCTTATATATATGTGTGTGTGTGTGTGTGTGTGATGGGATACCTCTTGTAGCTTTAACAGTTTTTTCCCAAGAAGTCCAAGAGCAAATACCTATTGGTGGAGATGCTCTAAGATAGAAAAAAAAAAAAAAAAAAAGGTTTTGGTTAGTTTTTTTTTTTTTTTTTTTATAGAAAAATGGCTAAGGAATACCATGTCATATGCAGAAAAGAGACCAATCGCTGGACCACTAGAAACCAAATTTAGAGAGAAAAAAAAAAAAAAAAAAGAAGTTTAAATTTGTGGTCATTAATTTTAGACAAAGTGATATTAAAGAGCTCAATTGTAATATGATTAATTTATTCTTAGATATGAAGAAATCCTTGCCATTATCTACCATTGACTTTGAAACATATTTTCCCTGCCTACATAAGTAGCTAGCTCATGTGACATAGTTAGATCCATGTGTAAGAGAACGGGGGGGGGGGGGGGGTGGTCACCAAAGAAATAATTAGCATTACTAATTAATATAGCATTACCATATAGTTTGATAAAAACAAGCATAATTAATTTGTATTGCCATATATGTTTTTCAAAAATAAAAAGAAAAAAAAATAAAGAAACATTTTTTTTTTCCTTCCCATTGAATACTCATTAGGCCTTTAGATTACACACCAAGAGGTACTAATCCCCTCCTTTCTTTTAAATGCTTTTTTTTTTTTTTTTTTTTTTGACATATCTACAAAAGAGGAGGAAAAGTTTAGAAGGTGATTCAAAAAAAAAAGTTGAGAAGGTAATTCGAATTAGTGACCGTTGTTCCATGAGGCATAGCCGCCAGCTAATTAAATGCTTTCTTAGATGTACGCAGAATTCGATTTTAAGTCTCTTATATGTCGATGACAACTTTTATCAATTGATCAATTAATTAACACCCCCGAAATGCTTTTCACTTTTTTATGTTTTTAGGATAAATACACGGGGTAGCTAGGCCAGTAGGGGATTTTGTATTTTTAATTTTGTATTGCCATCTCCGTCGTCAACCCACCACCCAGAAAGCACCGTCTTCTCCGATTGCCACCGAGCCACCACCTTGCGGCCACACCAATCCATCGACCCATTGAGCCGCGCAACCTTGATTTGGGGTTGAGAGGTTTATTCTAAAATGTGCTAGGCCCGGTATGTACCCAATTGAGAAGTGAAGATATGGATCTATGATTACATCTTGTAAACAAAAGTATGGGCCATAAATCGGCCCATTACTTCTTTTTGTCGTGCAGGCCCGGTTCAGTTCCCATAGGATTTCTTGCTCACCAATCTGTTCCATTGTCTGATTAGGGTTTTTCATACCCAAATCTCTCTCTCTCTCTCTGAACAAATTTCACAGCGGATAATGCGACAATCCTCCAAGTAGAAAAAATGGCGTATTGGGGACGAATTCACCAATCGAAGCTCAAGCACTTGTCGTATCAATGGAAGAGATGCTATTTTCAAAACCATTATGCGTCTTCGTTCATTTCCACTGCTTCTCGTGCGAGTCCGCGTCTTTTAAAAAACCCCAGTTGTGTTAAACAAAACAGTAACAGACCCTCTGATTTTTGCAATAACATGAGGGTTTTTGGTGCTTCAGCTCAGGTATTTTTTGTGGGCATAGTTTGTTGGTTCTTTTATAATTTTTCTTTTTGTTTATCTTTTTTTAAATTTGATGAATTTGTATTTGTTTGCTTTTGTTTCAAACTTGGAGAACTGGGGGTTTTGTATTAAGGGTTTTTGTTTTCGTGATTTTTTTTTATTTTTTTTTTTTATTAATGATGTGGCAGTCTTCAAGTTCGAGTTTACGATTGCTTTCTGCTAATGGGTGTGCCGGGAATCGCCGTTTCAGTGTCTTCAATGAGTTTTCAGAAAAAATGAAAGGCGAAGCTAACAGGTGTTTTTTGTATTGTTTGTTCAGTTCCTTTTAAGCTTGCTCTCTGTACAGTTATGGATAACCAATGTTATATTGTAAGGTTTATGCTTTGTTTGGTCGCTGATCATTGTTTTAGGGGGGTAATATGTATGTGCTAATAAGTAGACGATGACTTTTTAACCGGGTCTCTATTGGGTTGCCTCTTCTTGTTCATCATTTATGCTTGTCCCTGAGTTTTCTTTTGTATGTATGTTTGCTTTATTTCGCTGCATGAAAAATGATATTGGAAACAGAAATAAAGTATAACTTTGATATCTAGATTTTTTTAGTTGTTTAAGAATGGATGAACAATGAAGTCTGACTGAGCCTGGCATGACTTTTTTGTTTATTTCATCTGAACATAAAATCTTTTCTATTGCTTTGATTGAGTAATGACCAACAAGGGATTCTGTTGTTGGAATAGGCAGAGAGATATCTTAGGCTAGGTAATAATGTTAATATGCGTAGAATGTTACTACTTTTGCAGTTATGTTGAAATTTAGGTTTTGGAGATATAAGTATTTGTTGAGTTTCTGAATGACAGTGGCTCAAGTTCCCATTCTGATTTTGAAGCTGAAGCGAACAAGTTTTTACTTATATCAACACTTTATCATTCATGTCTTCTTTAAACTCTGTTTGTGATATTTAGTGTGGGACTTTATATATGTCTTAGGTTAGGTAATAGTGTTATAAGCTTAGAATGTTACTTCTTTTGTAGTTAAGTTGAAATTTAGGATTTGGAGATATAAGTATTTGTTGAGATTCTGGATGACAGTGGCTCAAGTCCCCATTCTGATTTTGAAGCTGAAGCAAACAAGTTTTTACTTATATCAACACTTTATCTTTCATGTCTTCTTTAAACTCCGTTTGTGATCTTCAGTGCGGGACTTTATACTTGTCACTCTGTTGGATGCAGAAATCCAGAATTCCAACAGTCACTCAAGGAGCTGAAAGAGAAAGCAGAAGAGCTAAAAGGGGTCAAAGAAGATCTGAAAAATAGGTAATATTGTAATTACCTAATGACTTGTGTAATGAGCTAAAAGGGGTCAACAATTACTCTCTTGTATACTTCATGTGTACATGGGTTGCGCCCCTCTATTGGTTGTTTGAATATACATTATTTATCAACAAAAAAAAAAAAAATAGCTTTATTAGTTATTCGGCTGAGACATACTTTTGTATGTCAAGGCTTAGTGACACTTCAATGGTGGGATTGAGATGGTGAAATGGCGAATGCAGAACAAAGCAGACAACTGAGCAACTGTACAAGCATGTGGATGGTGTGTGGACGGAGGCTGAAGCAACGGCTAAAAAGGTTTGATTTAAATATATTATATTGCAGAAAGAAAGAAAGAATTTACAGATAACAGCGCACACTTCTGAATACATTCTATTAGTTGTATCATATAAATTTTCCTGATGCTTCCATCTGATGTTCTGCAACACATGGTTCTGGTCTCCAGTGAATTTGTTTGTGTGCTTTTGCTTGCATTTGTAATTTCATCATCAGCGGTGTCTTCAAATATGTGTAGAGGTTGTGTTTAGCTTGTATGGTGGGTCTTAGGATCCATCTTGGAAAAATTATAGGTGTATCTTTGGTACTCGTCTTCCAAGATCTGCAGCAGTTGTTGCTGCCAATACTTTGCTGAGGGTCCTTAACAAGGCCCTTGTTAAGCATCAAAAGTGACTTTCATCTATATTAGTGAAGTATTATTCATGATATTGTTGTTGTTTTTAGGTTTCTGCCAACATGAAAGAGAAGATTTCAGCTGCAACAGAGGAGGTGTGCTTTCTGTCTATAATTTCAGTTCATCAGTGATGTACTGCTCTACATATTTTTCATTGATGAGTGATGATAGTACTTTTTTTTTTTTTTTTTTTTTTTTTGTGTTGAATGATGATAATATACTAGTTATTTACTGTCTTATGCGATTAGGTCAAAGAAACTTTGGGGGTTGGTAAGCAAGAGTCTTCTGAATTTAGTGGTACTTCAGCCAATGATGGCTCCAATGTGAAAGATGGAAGCAAGGCCTCATCTGGAGAAGAGAATTATCAGCAGTCTGCATCTGGTGAAACTGCAGAAACTTTGTTTAGCAAATTTAAGTCCAGTCTTCCTTCCCAGAAGGTTTCTTTGGCATTCCAGAAATTAAAGGAAGCAAAGATCACTGACTTAGCAAAGAAGGGATATGATATTGTAAGAGATGAATTAAGTGGTACGACAAGTAAGAAAAAACACCTGCAACATAATCCTTCCACATCAACAGGTGAAAGAAGTACAAAAACTGATATCGTCATTGTACCCACAAAGCAGTCCCCATGGAGTAAAAAGTGGGAGGCATTCAAAGAGAAGGTAAATTTATCCTTGTTGCCAACTCTACTTCGAAGATCATAGAAGTTCTATCTATTTTATATATAATTTCTTGTCTCTCATCTGAAATAGATTTTTTCTTTTCTTTTTTCTCCCCTAAGCTTCATGGTAATCCTACATTCAAGCGTATCAGCGGGTTTAGCGAACCTGTTGTCACAAAGAGTCAGGAGGTATTTTTCAATATAATATTGTTTCATTTCATTTGCCAGTTTGTCTAGTTGAAATGCTAACCCGTTCTGCTTGGTTTTCTTGTTTCTACTGCAACTTTTTTTTTCTTGAAATAGCTCTAGTCATTAAATGCCATGTATGCCCATGCTTAGGGTTTGAACAAAAATCAGATGCCACTTAGTGGCAAGACAAGTCTGATGTGTTCTAAATAAGAATGGGGTTGAAATGGGGGTCTCTATCTCCCTTTTCTGTTGCACTGCTGATTTCAATTGATGAACTCTTTTGTGAAGGGATGAGGGTGTTTGGTTAGTGGGCTTTGCGTTGGTGTGTTTGTTTGAGGGTTTTTGGGTGGTTTTTTGGTTTTTCTGGGTGGGTGTGCTGGGGTTTTTCTTTGGGTTCGCTTTGGCCCCCTTTGTATACGCTGTGTGTAATTAGGGACGCCTCTCGCTTTTCTCCTTCTTTAATAAAACTTCTTATTACTTATCAAAAAAAAAAAACAAAAAAGAATGCCTAACTACAATATATTGACATCTTGTACAGAAGTAAACATGTACCTGGTTATTTTTTGAAGCTAGTATTTAAATTTTCAGAGACCTTACAAAGAAGGAAAATTTAATCTATAAAATGCAATCTTCAATTATGGTTTTCTCAGTGCCAATGCCATATGCTTACCCTGTTTTCTTGTTTATTGCTTTTTGTTGCTTAGTGTCTACTGTAACTGACAATAATTGCTTATCTTTTATTCCAATTTTTTTTTTTTCTTGGTATTTAAATTTATTCAAATTGGTCTAACCATAAGGGAAGGGTTGAAGTACTATATCCTTCTTGAATTTGTAATGTTATGCATTTTAAATTCTAATTGACATTTAATAATTTAATCACTGACAATGACATGTTATTCAGTTTTAATATTCCTTATAATTGATGTTAGCTTTCTTAATACTCAACCGCTTGCAATGTGCTGTAAATTTTGTCTGGGTTGGAATTGGCAGATTGCAGAAGATGTGCGGGAAAGATGGGAGACAAGTGATAACCCCATTGTTCACAAAATTCAGGAGTATGCTTTTCTGCCTTGATATTTTTCCCCTTGTTCTACTAATGATTTATAAATTGTAAGGGTACGTAAAAGAGTTATTTCATGTGGTATTCTTAGTGCTAATTTGACCGTCTTCTGTTCGACAGTCTCAATGAAAGTATCTTTCAAGAAACAGATGCTGCAATATCAGTCAAGGAAATACGGCAACGAGATCCGTATGTTCATGTTTCTGCTGGTTTTTGTCTCAGAATTTGAATTTCCTATTTTAACAACTTTTAACTTTTTTCACTTTCTATAATATTTGTGTGGATTAGATCTTTCTCCTTACCAGAGTTTGTGGCAGAAGTTCAGGAAGCGACCAGGCCAGTCCTCCATGCTTACATGAAGGTGAGGTGCTGAGCTTCTTTAGGAAATTTGGAATGGCGTTGCCCTTCTATTCTGTCCTTTTCTATCACATTTCTTTCCAAGATATGTGGTTCATGTGAGTGCATTGGAGTTTCTTGTATGTATCAAATTATCAATGGTTTATGTTTACAGGCAGATGTCGAAACTCTTCAGAAGTATTGTGGCCCTGAAGTGATAGAGCGGTGTAAAGCTGAGTATAAGGCTTATCAAAGCAATGGCATCTTTTTTGATAACAAGGTAAGAAATTTCACTTTCCTCAAGTCTATCACGCTGTTTCTTAGCTTTTGTTCAAGTTTAATGCATAAACAAAGGTCTATGACTGTTTCTGCCCAAATTGGGTTGCATTGTGTTATAATATGCAAAAAATATAAGAGAAATGGGGATGAATCTGCTTTTCTTAATGCAGATTCTACATATATCAGATGTTGAAGTTAAAGAGACCAAAATGATGGGAAATTCTCCCATTATAATCTTTGTGGTATGCATTTCCTTTTTCTTTGAACTTGATAGCAAGCATCTTTAGCACTTCTCTTGTGCACACAATTGCTGACATTGATGATCTCTTCTGTGGAATCGTCACAGTTCCAAACACAGCAGGTCTATTGTGTACGTGATAGACATGGTTCAATAATAGAAGGGGGCCAGGTAAAACATGTTTTTTTTTTCCCAAGCATTATGTTGGCCAAAAGTGCAACTTCAAACTTAAAAGCGATATTCATGGTTCCCTTAGCATTGGTATTATTATCTACCATTATATAGGTGTAAAATTTATGTCTAATAATGACCAGAACAACTTGAACTTCAAAAAGTAGCTTATGTTGATTCTTCAGCTTGAATTTTTTTTGAAAAATGTTTGTTTGTCTAGATTTTACGAACTTAAAATTTTAATATTATGATGTACATCGGGATCTTGTGCCCGTTATTCAGTGGAGGAACATTATATTGTTGTCCAATGCCCACTTCAAAAACTGAAAAAAAAAAAAAAAAAAAAAAAAAAAAACCACTTAAGCGCATCCAACAATCAAAGGAATAATGCAAGGTCATAACTCATAAGTCTATGCGGTAGCTCAATCATTTGAGATCGGTCTTTGATTTGAAAGTATTTTTGAAGTTTTACATGTCTGTTTCTTGTATCTTGGCTGAGTTTTTTCTTCTTTTTTTGTCAATATTAAAACTTTGAACCTTGCTGTTCATTTGTGATGAATATATAACATATTGAATCGTTTTACGAGATTGTTGTGCAAGCTGGAAAAGTGACAGACAAACTGAACTTGTGTGATCATAATAGTTAACATCAATAAAGTGGATATCCGTTTAAGAAATCATGGTTTCGGGTATGTCTATTGAGTTCTGGTCAATGTCCATGGCTTCAGTATGGCTTTTGAGTTCTATTACATGTTTAAGAGCCTCATTGATATGTTTTCCATGGATTTGCACCATTTGGAGTGTCGAGTAGCAATCCATGTCTCCTTGTGTTAACATGAGCATGTTAAGAGGTGGCAATTCGTATTCGCATCATGTTCGAATTGTGTCGAGGCATGAATATAAAACTATATAAGTCAACTCTAACCTGACCATTTAATTATACGTGCAAGTCCCTTCAACCCTAACCCGCTTATTTCGTATTAGATTCACAGATTGTGTCAAAAATTGTCAGTCGTAAATATTGTGTGTTGGATTCGGGTCTTGTTGAAATATGGGTATAAGACTATATAAGTCAACTTTAACCTAACCCATTTAATTAAAACATATCAGACTTCTCAACTTTAGCACATTAATTTTGTGTTGGGTTTGCGGGTCGTATCAGTCCTAAGCATGTTTGGGTGAATTGAGGAGTGCAAGTTGGTATGTAATTCATGTGGAATATCAAACTCTGGAAACTAATAGAAAGCAACACTAGTCGTATCCTTCAACATATGTACCATGTTATTGTGTAGAAATTAGCTTAGCTATGCTTATATGATCATATAGACGCATCTCTAAGCATTGCATTCAAGGAATTATAACATCTTATTATTATACCGCGATGGCCATGCCCGTAAGAAATTTCAATGCTACTAAACATCCTGTCATATTTTGTGATATTTCTAGGATACAATCCACACTGTATACTATGCTTGGGCAATGCAACTAGTAGATGCAGAAGAACTTGGAGATGGTGCTCTCTACCCAATATGGAGGCTAAGAGAAATGCAACAATTTGGAGTCCTAGCCCTAATCTAGTTGTAGTCTCATTTTGTTGATGCATGTTGTACTCCCCCCTTATTTTTGGGGTACAAATTGGCCTGGGTTTTGTTTCATTCCAGGGAAACACTTGTTAGTAGGTATTTCTTATTTATTTTTTACTGAATAAAGAAAAGAGGTACAATGCACTGTTCATTCATTTGAGAGAGATTTGTTTGTCAATCTCAGAAATATTTAATTTGTAATAGATGAAATATGTACCACCAAATAGAAGGTTAACCTATACAAAACTGAAATGGACACAGTTTAACACATCCTTCTTTTTTCTTTATTATTTTTTCTGAGGCATACAAATTTAAAGCATAAAAAGCTTTTTATTAAAACTGGAACCATATCGATCCTTTGTCTCGGCCGTTGTAGCATGTGTTGCAACTAAATGCAAATGCAAGGATTTTGCTCGTTGCATGATTTGACCCGACACTTCATAACACGAGCTAATGATAGCCATGCATTATTTTGTGTTCGCGTCTCCGAAAACACCCCTCTCAACCCATGATAATTTAATGCACTTGGGAGGCAGCTGATCTTGAAGTATGAATCATTCCAGGCACATTAAGATGACCTAATTCTCCTCTTGGAAAGGGGGGTCGTCGCACATAATTATTTGTACTGCTACTTGAGGTGGAGTATGGCGGTGTAATAATGAAGCATTAGCGGTCCTCTGGTGAAGCAATGGGCAAAATATGGACCACGGACCAGGAGCGTGGAGCCCACGGCATTACACCTCGAGAAACGAGAGGAACCTTCATTTCCGGCCTCCGGGTGGGTCCTAATTGAAACAATCTGCTGCTAAATGGAGCCCACTTGTCTCACCCACTTTGAAGAAAATGTTCAAAAACCAACGCCACTTTTTTCAATGGACACAGTCATGCCACTAAATCATTGGACTAGTACAATACATGGGCGGGGCCTCTATGAACTACCAAGTGTGAGATCTGATTTCATGAACTACTGTTGTGTGTCCCACCTAATGTTCAAAAACCAACGCCACTTTTTTCAATGGACACAAGCATGCCACTAAATCATTGGACTAGTACAATACTTTTGGTTGGACTAGTACAATACTTTTGGGGGGGGGGGGGGGGGGGGTGGTCTATGAACTACTAACCGTGAGATTGTGTTCAAATTTTTTTTTTTTTTATCAATTAAAGGCTCATTTCGTGAGTTAAAAGTCGTTAATTCAGATGATTTATCTGTCATTTTGTCCTTATAAATATAATTTATTGTTACTTTATTCCTATGAACTACAATGCATTATCACTTTACTCTCATGAATTACAATGCATTATTACTTTGCCTCCATGAACTACAACGCATTGTCACGTTGACCGTCTGAATTAACGTATTTAACTGACGAAAGGGGCCTTTAATTGACAGAAAGATGGTTTTGGGCACAAAATGGTAGTTCATGGGGTCGGGTCTCACAGTTAGTAATTCATAAGGTCAAAGTGAAAATGTGTTGTAGTTCATGAGACAGAAATGTAGTTTTCCTATACTTTAGGCAAAGAGATATAATTCGTGTTCGCATATTGAGTTTTGATTATTTTAAAGCATAGAGTGAAAAGCTTTTTAAACTCAACATGCGATTATTTTAAAGCATTGATTATGTAAAATTTATGATTAATATCTTTAAATATCGCATGTCGAGTTTAAATTGTATCAAAATATAAATATAAAATTATATAAGCCAATTTTAATAAGCTCGCGGCAGACTTCGCAATATAAATTTATTTTAACCCTATTTAAGAGTAATAAATGGATGGATTGGATACCCATATCACTGCTATGAGTGTCCTTTCTGTGACCTCAACATTGTCTATACTCTATACACCGACACTTTTCGTTGCCCTTTTTCTTATTATTATTATTGTCATTTACTGTTCTTTTGGTCGATCTTATCCATGAATTTGCAGAAGGTAGAAGGTACATAGATGCACAAGATTCATACAGATTTCCTCGTATGCTGTTTTAAAAGGTCAAAAAATGCCACAAAAATGAAGTGAATTCCCCTTGGTGGGGTGGGGTGGGCCGGTGGGGTGTTATATCATGGACTACTGTGTATTAAATTATGACCGTTGACGTTTACCTTGAAATGAAATCTGGGCCTCTACTTTATGTCTCTGAGTGATAGATGTGACTTTGGTCGGATTCTGTTCATGCATTTCTTCTTTCAAATGTTTCTCCACATCTTCAGAAAAATCCCTACTTTTTGCAAGTAATTTTTGTGATATGAAAATGTCATGAGAGTTTTATTTGATGCGCAAAAATAACAAATAGGTTAATTTATTAATTTTTTATCTAATTTTTTAGCAAAGAACGTCAAATAATTAGTAACGTGTTATAATTTAATTAACGTTGATGTAGCATTTGATGATTTCTATTAAAAAAAAAAAGCAAAAATTTGGTGCGGGATTCTATTTGTTATTTGTGCGTACGATAGAGAGCTCTCATAATATTTTTATATCACTTGTAATTTATTACAAATTGGTATAATTGTTAGGTTAACTTCTCAAAACTTTTTTTTTTTAGCACCACCACCTTCTAATGAAGATTAACCAAGGCCTCAATTCCATCCATTGCTATACATATTTTTATAACATAAGGATAATGAAGATTAGTTTAAGGCATGCAATCTAATAGGTACCTAACTCCAAAAGCTTCATAATGTGAAAAGTCAAGTCTTTGAATCTATTACATATTAAGCTTGGCCCGATTTGGCGTTTTTACCCTAAATTGGATCATATCACGATCATAACGATCTGCCACACACTTTCGTATTGACATCTACAATGCCCCGCTTTATAGCAAGGTTTCACTTGGGCTACAATGACCCTTTTCACAAGTAAACTTTTTAATAAGTTGTTTTCTCGAGATTCAAACACATAACGTGGCGCCCGCTCTCGTACTAATTTGACCCGATTACCTTAAATTGAGCCCCACTAACATTATATCACAATCCCAAAACCAAAATTAAAGAGAAGGGGACAGGACATCACTGGACGTTGAAGCTGACATGAATTTAGAACTAATTAATGGTCTTCCATATATTGGCCATTGAATATTTTATTTTAGTGTCTTAGATTACATTATTTTATCTGGGTTTCTCAAAAACATTCACGCACCCACAGTAATATATATATATTATTAAAAAAAAAAATGAACATGAAATGAGACGAGGTTCTTGTTAATGCTAATCTAATAATCACGGGTTTTCAAATTGAAGTACAATAATCCCAACACAATCCAACAAACCCTAGATGCACCTGTCCAGAAGAAGGCAACCTTTTCAAATAAACAAATAATGTTAAATCATTGATTGTCTTAAAAGTTATATATATATATATATATATATATATATATATATATATATATAAATTTAATTATTTAATTAATATTTTAATACTCTTTTTTAATAAGCGAGGACCATAAAAATTGAATGACAAAAAAAAAATTCAAAAAAATCGAACCCAGAGTATTTTCTTTAGTAAATATATTCTTCATTAATGAATAAAAAGATCAACCAATGGCAGTTTGCTCACTGATTACAAAACCATATATACAATTTAGAATTTTCTCAAGCCAAACACTATCTATGACACACTTAATGGTTTCTCTATTCAAACCGTGAGCTGCTAAATTTGCGTCTCTTTTAACATGTTCAATCTTGCATGATCTCAATAAATATATACATTTTTTAATACCATCTACTGAGCATTTATTCTAATACCATGATAAATAACTGACTGTCCCAAAAAAATAGCTGATTTTATATATGTGAGTGTGCAATGAATAGGTGAAGTTTAGGTCTCATGTTAAGTGAGACATCATTGTCATCTTGCTTGGGTGTCAAAATCATCCAAGGATTTAAAGCTATTTTATGTTGTTTTCTTTTAGTGAAGACCTAGTTCATCATCAATAAGTCAAGGGACCATTATTAGAAAATCTAAGCCCTCATCAGGTTGCCTCTGAAGCAGGGCCAGCCAGACCCCTTGGACTCTATAGAGCAGATTTTTATTTAGAGCAAGAAATTAGGGATGCCTTTGGACCCACTTTGGCACACTTATTCAATTCAAGTAATGTTAAATATTAGACTCTTATCTCACTTTTATTTGATTGGATTGATATTGCAGCATTTATCAGTCGTTGGATCAGTTTTGTTTTACAAAAATAAATTAATTAATTAAGAGCTGATGAGTATTGTCACATTAGCATAGTGAGATGGGGTGTAATATGTAGCATTTCTCTTCGACTAAATATTAAAATTTGAGTAATGCTATACACCACATTTTTATTTCTATTTCTGATGTAACATTGCCAATTAACCCTTATTTAAAAAAATAAATAAAAAATAAAAATTTAAGAATACCACATCAATAAAATGGGGTGAAAGTATAATTAAAATATGATTTATAACATTTCTCATAAAGTTTTGCCAAAAAGTAGCATGGTTTTGACCTTGCTGAGGATGATATTTGACACTGTTAAAATTGGCCAGGGCCAGCTAACTTGGTGAGAAATAAGAGGTGAAAAAACAATAGAAAGAAGTACAACTAATTCCTTTTCTTTTTCCTTTTTTTTTAAAAATTTTTTTTATTGGCTTTAAAAATGTTGTTTGATACTATTTAAGAAGTATAACTATTTAGGCAATGACTCTATTAGTTAATGTGTTTTGAAAGGGTAATTTTTCTTTTTAAAAAAAAAATACAAAAAGTTAAAATCTTTTTTATATTTTTTTTAAGAGGGGCAAGTTTTTTCCTTTACCTGTCCACTTTTATATATATATATATATATATATATATATATAGATAAAAGTTGGCATAAAATTACTCTTGTATAAGTAAATACTCATAAATGTTTTGTGTTTGAGTTGGTTGTCAATATTTTTATTTACAAAAGACAAATAAAAATACATAGTTTAAATTTGAAATCATCGGCCGGCTAGGAGGAGCGGCACCTTGTACCATTTATCTTGTATTTTGTTCCATTTCACCCCTTTTATCCTCCCCACCTCTTCTCTCTCAATTCCTACTTCTTGTCCCACCACACTCTTAGAGGTTGGCAAATTAATTGTCTATTGCCTATCAACTGCCATTGATTTGTCACGGACCGGCAACTAACTTTGGACGCAGTATAATTTTTTCGTCAATTAACCAATTTTTCAAACGAAATTTGAATTTTATCTGATAAGCTTCCTTTTTTTTTTTTTTTTTGGTCTTACTGATTTTTAATTGTCCTTTTGGTCTACGTTCTATTAATTTACTTTTTCTTTTCATTTATAAAACATAGACTTTACTAATTATATTATAGTTGCAAAAGAGTTGATAAATGAAAATATAAAAACTTGTAACCAACAATTAACCAACCGCATTAACTGACTAACTGATTAATCAAAAAAATAAAAAATATTCCTTGTCGGTATGAAGTCGGCCATAGTTCAATAGCCAAAAATACTCTTACCAACACCAACCAATACCCACCCCACTCCCTCCCCCCTCTCACAATCCTATTCCCTCCTTTCACCCCCTTTTGCCGCTACTCTCCACCTCCTCTCCATCTTGCTTCTCCTTCCCTCCCCTAGATCTAGCCCTCTTTCATGTCTCATTGTCCTCCTCCCTTACACTATGGGATCTTTTTGATAAAAAACTGCCTTCTTTATGAATGGTGGGAAATAAAGTGAATATATATATATATATATATATATATATATATATATATATATATATATATATATATTCCTTTCTTTTCCTTTTGCTCAGATCCATTGCAATAAACTAGTTCATTTTGCTCACCCCCGCAGTAGCCATTTTTGTCTCCAACAGTCCAATGGCGAGCCCCCCCTCTAACAGCGGTGCTACCGCTTTCAGCATCAAATGACCATCAAATCTCTCGCCGGCCGGCTGCCCTTCTATTCGACTAATCCATTGGCCTATTTTCAGTTGATTATGTTCTCTACCAACATTATTTTTGCTAGTATGATGTTATAATAAGGATTTGTGCCTTATTGTACTTGGATCTTTAAGAAGGTTATTTGCTAAAAACTGGAAAAAAATAAATAAATCGTCAACATGGTTTGACAAGAGTCTATTTCTTTTATGTCCCGCCCAGGTCACACCTCAAGACTCCCATTTAGAAGCCAACAAGTACAAAATTCTCAATTGCTCAGCCTTCTACAAAATGTATGAACTACAATTTTTGTACAATAAAAATTTTGGAGGAGCGTGGAGAACAATTAAAGAAATAGACTAAGAATTAGAGAAGAGGATGAAGAAGAAAACCAAGATGAGAAGAAGCTCCCAGCCTGAAGATTGAACAATTATGGCTATACTTCATTGATTTCACCTTCCCTGCATACACCCACACCTATCACCATGGTGCCTTTCTTCTGTGATTTCATGACTCTGCAACAGTTTCTTCGTGGAGACTGCCAGAAACCAAGCAAAAGGAAACCACATTAAACATTTTTCCTTCATATTTTCCCTCTTAATTCCTGAATTTTTCCAACAGGGTCTGTTTAGTTATGAAATAACATGATCATCCTATGTGACAAGGACTTGTTGCACCCAAATCAACTGATAGGCCTCAGAAATTGGGGTGAAATTGAAACAAACTTCAAACATTTTAATGCAAAAATCAGAACTCAAATGAACAAATTGAAAACTAAGTGAAACTTGGAGGTAGTGTGTATATGGGTAATTTACCCTCAGTAATGGCAGTCTGAAAACAAAGGAAGAGAGATTGAAGAAACCACTTACTCTATCCCATAGATATGGGTCGGGCTTCTTATAGACCTCCACTCTGTCAACACTAGCAGGATCAGCCATCTTCCACCTGCACGAGGGGTGAGAGACGCGATGCCAAAGATATTCACTCACTGTCTGGTTTATTGAAGAATCTAATCTTGCCTTTGACAAGTAAAATACAAAAGGCTTTTGGCAGGGGTTTCGGCTAACTGGACGGGTGTTGAATGCGTAGGCAGTATAATCTGCCTTTCTGTACCAATTCAAGAATGTCCTTGAAGGCATTTCTATCTCACGGGGTGAAAAGACTCCCCGGTATATTTGAACAGCAAAGCCCCATGAAACCGAAATAGTCCAACTCCTGGATTTGTCGTAGCAAATAGATTGCTGCATGAGCCCTGCAGAGTCCAACTTCATAGGCACGGTAAGCCGCTGGAGGGCTTGAACCCGAGTCACATTGGGGAAGATGGGCTCAACCACATCGAGGTGATGCAACGACACCAAGGGCGTCACTGGATGCGCCGCAAGAAGCCCAAACAAGTTCCCGTAAACATCATACTGTTGTCATTGACCACAAACAGAAAGTGTTAGAACCAGTGCTGTTGATCTTTCACAACAATGCACTACAAATTGCTTTGGTAATTGGGAGCACTCAATCAATCAATAAAATCAGACACACAATGTAGAAATGAAATTAGGGCAACACCATCCTCATCCCTCACCTGCTTCCAAGGCCAGAAAGCTAACCCTAAAAAGGCAATGTTGTCTATTAGAACAGAAATCCTGAATTCGACCCGTGTCTCCATAATTACAATAGAGAGCACCCATTAAATTTTCTTCAATTACAAAGCCAAAAAATTTCCAGATTTGAAAAAGTGTTTCAAACTTCCTTATTCAATCTCATTGTTAAGTTCCCTTGCGTATTTAACCTTGTACTTGCCAACAAACTTAAACATATTCATTTAAAGCAGGCAGCCTAGGATTCCAATTTCCAAACAAATGGGCATTTGCAAATAAAGTATCTTTCGTTTAGAAGAATTCAAATTAAAATTGAGCCCAATGCTCTCTCTTGGACCTTCTTCTTCGAGCTCTCTCTTGGACCTTCTTCTTCTTCTTCTTCTTCTGCTTTGTATGTGTATGTATGCTCAGAAAGTCTCCCTCCATGTACAGTATTCTATAAAAGGAAAATGATCTCAACGAACCACAAAATGCTCGTGGGTTTCAAATTGGAACATATGGGTCCCAACGCCTTTAAACACGTGGGTCCCAACGCGTCACCGACGAGCCAGGAAATGGACAAGATAGAGCTAACAACCCCATTTATGTCAGACCCCCAAAGCTCCTATACACCAATAAACTTACGGTCTAGAAAGTCCGATATATCGGAAATCTCGAATACCCAGAAACGAAATACCGGCGATAGGATCCGAAACGAAACCCAGAAAAGCAAAAGCAATAACAATAGTTAAAAAAACAAATGGCACCGACGGACCTGGTGAAAGCCGAGTTCTTTGGTGAGTGGGACACCGAGTTCGGCCATGCAAGCCTGCATGCGATCATCGGAGCCGTACAGACCTGGGTACCTCTGTATGCAGCGGTCCTGCATTCCGGCGAGTGCTTTCGCTAATGGGTAGCTGAGAGCGAAGCCTCCACCGCCGTAGGCCATGCCGTACGAGAAGTATATGTTCTGCAAGTGGCTCTCCGATAAGCTTCCGATATAGTAGAACTGGTTGTGGTCGTACTTTCGGAGAATCCGGACCAAGTTCTCGGTGACGAAAACGGTGTCGTCGTCGCCCATCACGAACCAGTGGACGTCCTCGAGCCCGAGACGCAGCGTCTCGGACACGATCCGCGAGATCCGAATCGCGGACCGGTGGCCCTGCCGGTTCGTGTACGAAAACCGCGACGTGTTACCGGAGATCCTCACCGGCGGTAGGCCGTTGTCAAGGGAGCTCTTCACCGGACGGTCCAGCCACACTACGCCACGCATTTCCTTGGGCTTGAACCAGAGCTTGATATAGTTCTTCCTCTTCTCCCAAAACTTCGCGGAGGCTGCGATTCCGAACACCACGTTCCGGAGCTCCGTTCTCCGGTGACCCTCAATCAACGGCGACGATGACTCGGTGGTGTTCGGCACCGAAGACGAAGAAGAAGAAGAGAGTCGGTGACGGGGATTGGAAAAAGGCTCGTCATCGCAAGCGCGTGAGGTTGAGACGAGCTTGAGCGTGTAGACCATGTAGGTGACAGAAACGGAGAGGATGAGCCAGACGAGGATCTTCGGTAAAGCTCGGTTCTGCGGACCCGACCCGGCCTTGGGTGTCCCCACGGAGGGGCTTCTCATCTGATCCCAAATCCCTTTCTCCAACTCCTTCTGGCCGGCTTTCATAGTCTCAGTGCTTCACAACTCCAAACAAAAACCAAAAATCAATGTGGGCGTTTGGAGAAGTGAAAAGTAGATTGCGAAGACCCAGATCTCATTTAAACGATCAGAATCAGGAAGACCCAGAAAGGGAAAATGGGGATGGGAGTGACGAAGAAGAAGACGAAAAGCAGAGAGGGGTAAAGGTCAGAGAAAGCATGCAGAGGTGCCAGGTTGCAGAGCCTCCCAGCGAATAGAGATGACACTGGGAAACACACTTCTCTTTTATATGTGTGGAATTTTCTTTGTTTCCGGTGAGGTATCTTGAGGGAGATTTTTGGATGTGGTCACTTGGATCTTTTTTAAACGTGTGAGTGAGATTTTTTCTGGACGGTCGGTGTGATCTTTGATTTTTGTTTGCTTCTCAGTTCTATTCAATGTTGATGTACTATTGTACTATGATTCTATATATATACTCAAAATTGAAGAATAGGCTTCTTTTTGGTAAAACCATTTCATTTTTTTTTTAAATAATATTAATAAACAACTCAAAATATAAAATATTCAAACTACTTTCAACTTTATATCATATCAAAACACATTTCAAAAAAATATATATACATACAATTTAAAACGTATTATAATAAGAAAAGTGTTAGACATCTAATCCATCTCTTATCCATATTTTTTGCAAATTCATCATTATATTTATATAGTCTTACAAATTTAATAAGAAAAGTGTTAGATATTTAATCCATCTCTTATTCATATTTTTTTACAAATCCATCATTAAATTTATATAATCCTACAAATTTAATAGCAGATTACTCAAATCACTCATAAAATGCTAATAAAACTCTCTCTCAAACCATGATAAAAAAAAAAAAAACCAAAAACAAAAACATCTGACAGTTGTTAAGTGAGGCGTGTGGGCCAGGAAGGGTTCAACTTTCCACGAATCAAGACGGGCTTGGAGGAGGAGGGAGTCCATGACGCCATTGACGCGTCTGATCTTTACCAGGACGGAATTGACTACGTTGCGCTGTCGTTTTTTATCTCTCTAATTGATTTTTTTCGATATCCCATAATAAATGTTTTTTTTTTTGTAAATTTGTGGCATTATTTAATATTTATTGCATCTTATTTAATGCTTAATTGTTGTGGTTGAAACGATGACATTTGTCTGCTCCCATTATTCAACTTTTTAATGATGCAATCCTTAACTACGTTAAATGCATTAGTTTGAATGGCTTTTTTATTTATTAACGAAATCCAAAGAGTTAATGTATTAAATAAGAGTAAATATATTATATTCTCATCATATTTTTATTTTATTAGGTTGATGTATTATATATTATATTTAATTTTTGTTAAAAAAAAAAAAAAAAATTCAAGAGTTGATGCTGTCACATTAGCCTATGTAATATATATCATAAGATTTCTTATTAAATAAATGACAAATTTTTTAAAATAAAATTTGGCCGAAGAAAATTGTTTTAATTCAATTTTTTAATTGATATCTTATCTTTTTCTTTAAATCATGTGAAAATAATATGTTCTAATAAGATATGTCACTTGATTGTTATTATAGAAATGTTAAATAATTTAGTTGATAAAATACAATGACATTGAATTTTTTTTAAAAAATTAGGATTAACTAGATTGAGATTTATAGATAAGGGAGAAGTCTGGTATATAAGCTTACCCTTAAAAAAGCTGCCTTCAATTTTAATTATAATTACTGTTTTACAGAGATTTTTTATTTATTTAAAAAATTGTATAACTAAAAATCAAAGGCCTTTGCCAATGAGAATAATTTCAATAAAGATATGGTCTAAACTAGGTCTTTTATGCCCTCTAATTGAGAGATGTGTTGGAACACAATACAAAAAATGGATAAATGCAAAATTGGTCTTTGTGATTGGCCTAATTTACAAATCACTCCATGTGGTTTAAAAAATAATTTATAGGTCTTTAGGGTAGGCCAAAATAACATTTTACTCCTTGAACTCATTTTCCGTTAAATAACTTAACAGAAATTGTTACACTGCAACATCACACACAATAAAAATAAAACATGTGTTCTTTTTTAATTATGCTTTTAAAAAATGACAAATAAGCTTTTCCACGTCATTTTGAGGCTCCAACACACACTCCACGTCAAATTAAAGAAACATAATCCCTCTATATCTCATGTGCCGCCATCGTCTTCATCTTCCCCTACGATTCTTGTCGTCATATTCATCTTTGTCTTCATGCCGTCATCTTCATCTTCCCCACTAATTCTTGCCGCCGTCGTCTTTATCTTCCGGAAAAAAAAGACACAGAGAGAGGAATAGATTGTTTCCGATGCCCGAAAACAATTTTTGAAGATGCTTCAATACCCAAAAACAAATCTGAATTTCTATAGAAAGACTGCCAAAAAATATATTAATCTAAAAACGCATATACCCAAAAATCTCAGAGTAACTCACAGATCGAAGATTACACCCATCGAAATATGAAGACGACAACAAGAATAGTTAGGGAAGATGAAGACGACGTTGGCACAGGGGATATAGTGGGATTACATTTATTTAATTTGACGTGGAGTGTGTATAGGAGCCTCAAAATGACGTGAAAAATCTTATTTGTCATTTTTTAAAAGCATAATTAAAAAAGAACACGTGTCTTATTTTTATTGGGTGTGATGTTGCAGTGTAACAGTTTATGTTAAGTTATTTAATGGAAAATGAGTTCAAGGAGTAAAATATTATTTTGGCCTACCCTAGGGACCTATAAATTATTTTTTAAACCACAGGGAGTGATTTGTAAATTAGGCAAACTACAATGACCAATTTTGCATTTATTCCTACAAAAAATGCACGTCTAGTCGAGCACTCCAAATTGAGTATGCCCCACTAAGAAAATCCACTATTTGGGTAAAGGTGGCTGCGCTGTCACCCAATTGTTCTAAGCTTCCATATGAGACACAATTTGGCACGGTCCATAAACACGCATTTTTAGTATTAATATTGTGTTCCAAACTAATGTGGTAGCTTTCCATTGAAGGATATAAAGTAGAGGTATTAATTCGTGTTCGCATGTTGAGTTTGGGTCATGTCAATGCATAGATATAAGATTATATAAGTCAACCTTAACTTAATCTACTTAATTAAATTGGCCAAACTCCTCAACCTTAATTACCCTCTAATCTTATATTGAGTTCGTGTCGAGTTCATTGGTCATGTCAAAAATTGACAGTCATTATATTGCGTATCACATTCAGGTCATGTCAAGACATGCTTATAAAATTATATAGGTCAATCACAACTTGGCCCATAGAATTAAACGGGCTAAACTCTTTAACCCTAAGGCTTTAATTTCGTGTTAAGTTCGCAGATCGTATAAAAAATTGCTTGCCCTAATCTAAAGGAGCTGATTAGATAAAGGTTGTTATTAAATCCATTCTCTTTGCCAATTGCATTACATCAACGTGCAACTCTCAAACAATTATAGAACTAAAAACTTTGAAAATTTATTGAAAATCCATGCCCTTATAAGGACCCAAGTAAACTTCTGCCCGCACGTTCATCATGACATGAGCTGAATCTAATGAACTAGAATAAAAATGCCACTTATACAAATACGATTCATTTAGTGGATAATTTTGGTATCTCAAGTACCATTTAATAATTATATGGTAAAGGCATGATGGATAAAGTGAAATGGAGAAGCGGTTCAAATTATATTATATTTATCTAATGGTATATATATTGCTACACGGTAAATATGTTGACGTGATATCACGTATATTGTTAAATGTAACAATTCAAAATATAGCACATGAAATTGAGAGTTTCATATTCCATGTGGCAAAGGCTTTTGATTTTCAGTGAATAAAGGGAATAAGATTCTCTCTATTTTAAGTGAAATGCAGATGAATTATTTTATGGTTCAGATTCGATTTCATAGCATCTAACCATGTAGCGTGGCATTATTTACACGGTTAAATGATGTAAATCTAATAAAAATCATGAAATGACTTCTATTCCTAAATAAAGGCCTTTACATTCTTAATAATTGACGTGGCAGTTTTATTGTGCATCCTGCGCACACAGGACAGATAACGGAAGCCTTGCTCTTCTTAATTTAAGAGTAATATTATAAAATTATGCCAATAGTACCGGTAAACCGTCAAAACCCAATTTATAATGAGCCAACAAAATCTCATGACACAACAACATTCTTAATCCCATGTGAGACCAATGATGTCCAATTGGGGACCAAAAAGAGCCATTAGCTTCATTTCCCTATTAATTTGCTTAGATAATCAGCAACCACAAAACCATCCAAATGGTTAACAAAGATATCTTCCTCGTATTATAGGCAAAGCACCTCTCAATTTTTGGTTAAAAAGCTTTGGAAAGCGATGCTTCTGTGGTCCACACATGTTTGAACCCACATTGCCATTTTGTTTGCTTCATTCAAATCAAGTTTTACAACATTCCTTACGGTTAGACTATTATTTTTTTACGGTATACGAATTTTATATGTATACAACATGAAATTAAAGGATTATAATTTTAGTATAACGAGATTCGGATCAAATCCAATTGACCAGATTAGACATTATCAATAAACAAATTAATCTTGAACCAATTTGCTTAACCCACATTCCTACCATGCTTATACGTGAGATTCATTTGGTTTAATATTTTCTCCTCTTTGGTATTTGTGCAAATGGTTTTGAAAAAAAATATATATATTTGGTTTTAATTTGAAAAATTATTTTGTTGTAATATTAAAGGATTTTTTTTTTTTTTTAATGAAATTCACGTTTGAACAAGTATGTTTGTTCGTAGTTTTGAGGAATGTATATTTTTACTTTTGAAAGTACTTTTTATTACCAAAGAAGGCATATGACTTCTTTTCTTTTTCTTTTTTTCCTAGGCAAGAATAAAAAAAGAAAAAAGAAAAAAAGAAAGAAACATGAACTGGCAATTGCTGGCAAAAGTCTTGGACTTGAAAAGGAAATGACTGAAAGGACTGATGGGAAATTGAGACTTGAGCCGCCGGTTCTCCTTCTTTTGTAAAACATTTACCACCTTTAACGGATTGAGATCCCTTTTAAAGGGGGAAGAAATTAAAATTTTTTTAATTATTAATCGAAGTCATTTATTGTAAATTTGATGATCTATGGGAGAAAATGGTAGCTATTTTTGTATAATCGAGGCATTAAATGCTAATTTTTGTTTTACTGAAGTTTAAATGATTTTATAAATCAATGAGTTTAAAATGAAGGGTCACGATTAACAATTAGAGAATCTCCAATTTCTTCCGAATTAGAGGGGATCCGAATTTACCTAGAAGGCCTTGGTTAGTAGATTGGGATCCTAGCAATACCTATAAAATTGCACATCAAATTTTTTTTTTAAATCCTGGCCATTCGTTTTCATCTAACTGCCACCAATCCGCCACGTGTCCCATTTAATATAAAATAAAAAAATATTATTTAAATTTTTTTTTTTTAAAAAAAAAAATAATAATAATGAAAATAAAAAATAAAAATTTATTAAAAAACATGGGGTGGTTCAGCCACCCCATTTTCCCCTAAGGAATGGCCGGCCACCCCAGCTCAGCCTAGGGGGTGGTGTTGACCACCCCCAAAGGCCGGTTGGGGGTGGCCTACGCCACCCCATGGGGGAAATGGGGTGGCGAACCACCCCATGTTTTTTAATAATTTTTTTTAATTTTATATTCATTTTTAAAATTTAAATAATATTTTATTATTTTATATTTAGTGAGACACGTGGTAGATTTCTAGTTGTTGGATGAGAGTTGATGGCCAAGATTTTAAAAAAATTTGATGGGCAATTTTATGGGTATTGCTGGGATCCCAATCCTTGGTTACTACCCAAGTCAGAGTACGGTGTGTTTGGCAACTACTTGGCAAAAAAAAAAAATTATTATTTTTCTCAATATCAAAATCAACGTCAACATTTTTATTTTTACATCACATCAATCACTTTTATTACTATTCAAATAAAAAAATCACTACAAAATATATATATATATATATATATATATATATATATATATATATATATATTCACATTTTCATACAAAACATTCTTTTTTTTTTCTCACATCAATCAAATCTGCTACAGTTTCAGTCAACTTTCTTTTTCAAGTCCTTCGGCAAACATGTACATCCAAGAATGCTACAGTTTTTTTTAGTGTTCTCATGATCTTACGTGAATATTATTTTCTAAAAAAAAAAAAAAAACTTATTCCAATCGTTCTTTTTTTTTTTTTTTTTTTTTCTTAAAAAAAAGTAATATCCATGTAAGATCAAGAAAACACCAACAAAAAAAATACCGGAGAAACCGTAGCATTTATCATAATTTACATATGAAATATATGAACAATTCATTATCATTGCAATTACTTGATTGCAAAGATTCCATCACACTCAAATTCCAACAATTCACCATACTGCCACGGCTAATTGGTTACCAAGCTAAAATGTAGTGTTATATATGTGGATTGGAATTATCTGATATTAGGAATTCAAATAATTTAAAAGAAAAAAGAGTTATAAGAACCACCTATCCTTTTTTTTTTTTCTTCTTCTGAATTTTATGTGTTTTTTTGAAATTGACTTCCCAAAATTATCCTCTTATAACATTGGAGAAGGATCATTTTCATTTCATTTGAAATAAAGAGAAACTGGTCCTTTATTTTAGAGGGATAATATTGTCCAAAAATATGAAATAACAATATTACCCTTCTTAAAGTAAAGAAAGGGCTATTCTTCATTTCATTGAGGATTCGTTTCTCTTACAAGTCTAATTCTAACGGTAAAGCTCACCTGTTTACGATAAATGACCTCTACGACTCTTCTTTCTTAAATTGTCCAAATTTTTGGACAGCCTAATAACAGGAAATCACGGTTAATCTTTTCACCTAACTTTGACATTGGTTAAGATCAACATCTTGTAATAATGTTGAAAAGTTGTGAGGCCTAAGAAGACCTTTTTGACACATTTTGTGCAGCTGGTTGCAATGATTTGAGGTCCATCTAGGCCATAACAAGGAAGAAAAAAGAAAGAAAAAAAAAAAAGAAAAAGAAAGAAAATAAAGTAAAAGCAATAAGATATTGGATCCAATAATGTGTGATGAGTGTGGAAGCACGTTGGACACGTGTTGGAAGCTCCCAAGCCCCCCCTATCAATTCTCGCGTGTTTAGTGGGGGAGGTAGGTGTGTTTAGTGTATCCTCTACAATGGAGGACCATTTTTTCAGGTTGATATTAAAAGAAAATAAAAAAGAAATATTTTGGTTTTTCTTCCATTTTTTTTTTTTATTGCATTAAGATTCTCTAAAGTTGATGAGGTGTTTTATTATGTAGAATATTTTAAATGTAAACCGTTATTTTAAATTAAATTATCAATATTTGTAACTTTTGTTGACTCAACATCTAACACCTGAATATTTATTCATACTTTAGTGTATTTTTAAAGTAATATAGAATAATTTGATTGAAAACGATGGTTGAAATTTGAAAAAAAAAAAATCTACTTAATAAAATATCTTATAAATTTTAAAAGATTTTGATATGTTTTTATTTAATAACATAAGAATTAGTTTTTTTTAGGGGATTCAAGAACGTGAAGCTTTTATATCAGAGAACATAAAGCTGAAAGCTGAAAACTGAAAACAATACTTTATTTAACCATACAATTAAAATAATATGTATTTAAAAATGGATGTGAAAATTACATGCTCTTTTAAAAATGCATGTAATTTTTATCTATTGTAAGGATACATATCAATTAATAAACTGAGTTGAAGAAAATTCTTACAAATCAGTATAGAGAAAATTTTACTTTCTTTGTTAAACCTTTTCTTTCTCTTTGCAAAAAAGAGATTACCGAACAACCTAAAACACAAGACACTTAAAACCCGTTTTCACATTTACGTTATATGAAACTTTTTTCAAAAAAGAAAGAAAAAAAAATCTCCAAAAAGTATTAAAGCGAAAGCGGTTATCGATTGATTTTGACTTGGTGAAGCCCAATTAAGCACATAAATAAGTTAGATTATTGGAGGAGGAGGCTGAGAAATGGAGAGGCCAACCAAGGACATGAAAGAATTTGATTATGCGATTGATTTTGACTTGGTGAAGCCCAATTAAGCACATAAATACGTTAGATTATTGGAGGAGGAGGCTGAGAAATGGAGAGGCCAACCAAGGACATGAAAGAATTTGATTATGGTTTGACTCAATTTCTCTCTCTGGATCTTGTCTTTCACTTAGACTTGTGTTGTCTCTCTCATTATTTCAATCCTAGCTGTTGTTGTGTTTCTCTTTTTTCTGATGGGCAATGATGATGCTTTAAGGTTGAAATACAACATAGGGTGTAAAAGTGAAAATCTGGGGCCATTTTTTTTTTTTTTGTCAACATAGAGTACTAGTAATACATCATTTGTGGCCGGAGTAATAGTAGAGACCATCTTTTTATCACTTTTTTTTTTTTATTTTTTTAAAGTTGATGTGGTTTTCAAAATCACTATTGGACAAATCCAAATATAATTCATCTAAAATTTAATAATGATTTTAAAAGACACATTAACTTTAAAAGAATAAAAAGATGATCCTTAACATTACTCGTTGTGGCAGTGATTTGATGGCTTCAAAAAAATCTTTGGATATATATTAAGGTTAGAGTTCAATTTTTGAAAAGGAAATTCTCAATCCTGTTAGTAATAGTGGTCTTGGGACTCATTAATGTCGTGATGGAGTTTGACAACGGTCTAGACCCCTCTGTACCGTTCTCAACAACGACAATAATAATAATAATAATAATAAAAAAAAAGTACTATTAAGTAAAAGCTCAGCCAATTAGACTTTCCTCTCTTGGTTTATTCTTATTTTATAATTATTTTTTGCTTAGAATTATTGATTTGATTATTTTAGGAAAATAACAAATGATTTGTTGTGCCCAGTGTGTGGTGTGGAAGTGGAGACGGTGGGTTATACTTTGTGGAGATGTCCCGCAGCTCGGGATGTCTGGTTAGATTGCAATACCAAAATTCAAAAAAGCACTAGCGATGAGGATGCTTTCTGTCATATTTTGATGAAACTACTCGAATGATTGGAGGCTTCGGAATTCGATCAGGTTGCATGCGTTGCCAGGCAAATCTGGCTAAGACAGAACAAGATGGAGTTTGAGGAAGTGTTTACCCCTCCGAAGATTGTTGTTCAAATAGCAGCTGATCAACTGGAGTTTCATTTAAAGGTGGCTCCAAGGGGCAAACGGCGGTAGGAAGAAGATCAGCCAGCAACTTGTAAAAGCTTGGAAAGCACCACCTACGGGGACTGTGAAGCTCAACTGGGACGTAGCCGTTGACAAACAAAAAAAGAGAATGGGTGCAAGGGTTGTGGTACGTGACTACACTGGCGGGGTGATAGCAACGCAGTGTTTGACGCATCCTTATATCAGTGACCTAGTGGTGGTGAAAGCTATTGCGGTGTGGACAATAGTGGCGCTCTTGGGATAGCTCGGAATCATGGACACCATCTTTGAGGGGGACTCTCTCGAGGTAGTGCAAGCGGCAAGAAGGGAGGAGAGGAGTTGGTCCAAGTTTGGGAACCTGTTGGAGGAAACAAAGGAGATGCTTCAAGGTTGTCACTCGTGGGAAATTCAGCATGTGAGGCGAACAGCAAATGAAGCTGCTCATAAAGTAGCAAAAATGCGATTTCACTCAATGTAAGCCAGCTATGGTTAACTACGACTTCCTTTTGCATCAGGGATATTGTAATGGCTGAATCAGCAATTCTTGATTTATGAAATTATTCGATTTCCCTAAAAAAAAAAAAAAAGAATAGAAACTTTTGCAGCATAAAATTTATGCTTATGTAAGGAAGGTTCGATTGACAATTTCCAATGGCCCTTCCTCCAACAAGAAGTTTATCAGATCCCTCAAATCAACGTGCCCAACAGAACTTGAATTTAAGTGTATTCTACTCTCTCTTTAAAGTGTTAATTTATCTAATCACAAATCAAAAATTTGATGTTTATAGTAAAATAAAATTAATTAATTGAAACCAACCTAATAGAGAATTAAAAAACAAAACGAGTAGAATTTTAGTAGAAAGTTACGAGTACTACAACTTTTACGACAAATTTTTTTATAAACTTACGTGGTTGTCCATAATTAATGAAACAATTAAGCGAAAAATTTCACTTGCTAATTTAATTGGTTAGTGGCTAATTTCTCAACCATATACTAATAATTATTTAACTAATTATGAACTGTAACATTAGTTTGTAAAGAAATTATAGTAAAAATATAATATCCTAAGCATAAGTTTGCTATAAAAAACCACAAATCTCTCAAAAATCAATGCTATAGCTAAATATATAGTATAAAATATTGAATTATTGTTTATGGTACAAAACCAAACCTTGTGAACCTATAGCTCACATTTGCAAGATTTTGACTTTTTTGGACATAAACCCTAGTCTTTTAGGGCTCCACTTGTTCAAAACTTAAACCATTATAGAACTAAAAAGTAAAAACCCTAGAAGCTTCTTTGAAATTCAATCCCTTAGTGGGACCAAGTAGATTTTGGCGTGGATTGACTGTAATTAAGAAACAATAATAAAAATGACATTTACATACGATTTCTATTATAGATAACTTTAACTATATTATATAAACTAAAGTACCTCTCCAGTCTTTGGGACATGTGAGTTTTGCAGTGATTTTTGTAAAATTCGGACAACTTAATTTTAAGGAATCATCATCAACCTAAAAACCAGTTCAATTTACCTAATTTGTAACGAGCCAGCAAATTAAGCAGAAGTTGAAATAACTATTTTTATGTAGATTACCACACACTCTTTAGAACATTTTGTATAATTTTTCCTCAATAATATCCTTAATCCCATGTGAGAGCAACGATGGATGTTGGCTCAGGAGCCAAAAAGGGTCATTAATTAGCTGCCTTTCCATAGTAGCTTACATAATCAGTAATTCTTACTTTAAAACAACAACTTATAACTATATATATCCAAATTGATAAGAAAATGGAAGTCAATTTATTAAATTAATTGCTTGCCAGGATTTCTTCCTCGTCTTTGTTGTTCATTTCTCTATCACTTTATGTGTACTTTAATCCTACTAAAAGTATAAACCTCCACCGGATAGACAAACCCTTACAAGAGACAAGGTTAAAAAAACCTCTTCGGAAAGGGATGTTTTGGCTGTAACCTGGATCAACTCAACCTAGCTCTGATCCTCTGCACTTGGGCTATAGGTCAACACAAGTGTGATATTTGTGACTCGACCACTAAGCGCAACCCGCGCAACCCATTTGATCATTTACTCGAACCGGGACTGATTTTATACTCGACATGGAACTTGACTTTGATATCAAAGGATATAAACTTTGAGTAGAACTTACTCTTAAAAAATTGGCTTATAAAGAAAGGGTATTCAAAAGCTTATATACACATTGTTGATATTAGATTTAAATTATGTGGGGCACAATGATTGTAACATATTGGGCCTCATTTGTTGATGGGAGAGTTTGTGTAAATTCATCATTTTTCTATTAATTTAAGCTTTTGAGAACGACATTATCTTGTCATTCTCCTCACATCTCAATTAAATATTATACTGTGTTGAGCTTCACTTATTAAGAGATAGTGTTAAATATTAACTAAATAATTAAATCAACTATTTTCCATAAGCTTGAATTTTTAAACTTTTAAAATAACTGGTGATTTACTAGTTGTCACATCCTATATACCTGCAAAAAGCCCATGAGATGTTGTTCAGGATCGTTGAGATCAGGGACGGAACCAAGAAATTTTATGGGAGTGGGCCAGCCATTTTTTTTGTTTTTTTTTTTTTTTTCGGTTCTTTAGAATTTTTTTATTAAAAAAAAATATATTTTTGTTATTTTTTATGAACTAAAGACATTGTAAAGCCAAAAAAATGGGCATTAAAATTAAATGATATCAAATCATACAAACTTTGAGTAGAACTTACCCTTAAAAAATTGGCTTATAAAGAAAGGGTGTTCAAAAGCTTATATACACATTGTTAATATTAGATTTAAATTATGTGGGGCACAATGATTGTAACATATTGGGCCTCATTTGTTGATGGGAGAGTTTGTGTAAATTCATCATTTTCTATTAATTTAAGCTTTTGAGAACGACGTTATCTTGTCATTCTCCTCACATCTCAATTAAATATTATACTGTGTTGAGCTTCATTTATTAAGAGATAATGTTGAATATTAACTAAATAATTAAATCAACTATTTTCTATACGCTTGAATTTTTAAACTTTTAAAATAACTGGTGATTTACTAGTTGTCACATCCTATATACCCGCAAAAAGCCCATGAGATGTTGTTCAGGATCGTTGAGATCAGGGACGGAACCAAGAAATTTTATTGGAGTGGGCCAGCCATTTTTTTTAATTTTTTATTTATTTATTTTTTTCTCAGTTCTTTAGAATTTTTTTATTAAAAAAAAAATATTTTTCTTATTTTTTATGAACTAAAGACATTGTAAAAGCCAAAAAAATGGGCATTAAAATTAAATGATATCAAATGATACAAACTTTGAGTAGAACTTACGCTTAAAAAATTGGCTTATAAAGAAAGGGTGTTGAAAAGCTTATATACACATTGTTAATATTAGATTTAAATTATGTAGGGCACAATGATTGTAACATATTGGGCCTCATTTGTTGATAGGAGACTTTGTGTAAATTCATCATTTTCTATCAATTTAAGCTTTTGAGAACGACGTTATCTTGTCATTTTCCTCACATCTCAATTAAATATTATACTGTGTTGAGCTTCACTTATTAAGAGATAGTGTTGAATATTAACTAAATAATTAAATCAACTATTTTCCATAAGCTTGAATTTTTAAACTTTTAAAATAACTGGTGATTTACTAGTTGTCACATCCTATATACCCGCAAAAAGCCCATGAGATGTTGTTCAGGATCGTTGAGATCAGGGACGGAACCAAGAAATTTTATGGGAGTGGGCCAGCCATTTATTTTTTTATCTTTTTTTTTTTCGGTTCTTTAGAATTTTTTTATTAAAAAAAAATATATTTTTGTTATTTTTTATGAACTAAAGACATTGTAAAGGCCAAAAAAATGGGCATTAAAATTAAATGATATCAAAAGATACAAACTTTGAGTAGAACTTACCCTTAAAAAATTGGCTTATAAAGAAAGGGTGTTCAAAAGCTTATATACACATTGTTAATATTAGATTTAAATTATGTGGGGCACAATGATTGTAACATATTGGGCCTCATTTGTTGATGGGAGAGTTTGTGTAAATTCATCATTTTCTATTAATTTAAGCTTTTGAGAACGACGTTATCTTGTCATTCTCTTCACATCTCAATTAAATATTATACTGTGTTGAGCTTCACTTATTAAGAGATAATGTTGAATATTAACTAAATAATTAAATCAACTATTTTCTATACGCTTGAATTTTTAAACTTTTAAAATAACTGGTGATTTACTAGTTGTCACATCCTATATACCCGCAAAAAGCCCATGAGATGTTGTTCAGGATCGTTGAGATCAGGAACGGAACCAAGAAATTTTATTGGAGTGGGCCAGCCATTTTTTTTTAATTTTTTATTTATTTATTTTTTTCTCAGTTCTTTAGAATTTTTTTATTAAAAAAAAAATATTTTTCTTATTTTTTATGAACTAAAGACATTGTAAAAGCCAAAAAAATGGGCATTAAAATTAAATGATATCAAATGATACAAACTTTGAGTAGAACTTACGCTTAAAAAATTGGCTAATAAAGAAAGGGTGTTGAAAAGCTTATATACACATTGTTAATATTAGATTTAAATTATGTAGGGCACAATGATTGTAACATATTGGGCCTCATTTGTTGATAGGAGAGTTTGTGTAAATTCATCATTTTCTATCAATTTAAGCTTTTGAGAACGACGTTATCTTGTCATTTTCCTCACATCTCAATTAAATATTATACTGTGTTGAGCTTCACTTATTAAGAGATAGTGTTGAATATTAACTAAATAATTAAATCAACTATTTTCCATAAGCTTGAATTTTTAAACTTTTAAAATAACTGGTGATTTACTAGTTGTCACATCCTATATACCCGCAAAAAGCCCATGAGATGTTGTTCAGGATCGTTGAGATCAGGGACGGAACCAAGAAATTTTATGGGAGTGGGCCAGCCATTTATTTTTTTATCTTTTTTTTTTCGGTTCTTTAGAATTTTTTTTATTAAAAAAAATATATTTTTGTTATTTTTTATGAACTAAAGACATTGTAAAGGCCAAAAAAATGGGCATTAAAATTAAATGCTATCAAAAGATACAAACTTTGAGTAGAACTTACGCTTAGAAAATTGGCTTATAAAGAAAGGGTGTTGAAAAGCTTATATACACATTGTTAATATTAGATTTAAATTATGTAGGGCACAATGATTGTAACATATTGGGCCTCATTTGTTGATAGGAGAGTTTGTGTAAATTCATCATTTTCTATCAATTTAAGCTTTTGAGAACGACGTTATCTTGTCATTCTCCTCACATCTCAATTAAATATTATACTGTGTTGAGCTTCACTTATTAAGAGATAGTGTTGAATATTAACTAAATAATTAAATCAACTATTTTCCATAAGCTTGAATTTTTAAACTTTTAAAATAACTGGTGATTTACTAGTTGTCACATCCTATATACCCGCAAAAAGCCCATGAGATGTTGTTCAGGATCGTTGAGATCAGGGACGGAACCAAGAAATTTTATGGGAGTGGGCCAGCCATTTTTTTTTTTTTTCGGTTCTTTTGAATTTTTTTATTAAAAAAAAAATATTTTTGTTATTTTTTATGAACTAAAGACATTGTAAAGGCCAAAAAAATGAGGCATTAAAATTAAAAGCTATCAAATGATACAAACTTTGAGTAGAACTCACGCTTAAAAAATTGGCTTATAAAGAAAGGGTGTTGAAAAGCTTATATACACATTGTTAATATTAGATTTAAATTATGTAGGGCACAATGATTGTAACATATTGGGCCTCATTTGTTGATAGGAGAGTTTGTATAAATTCATCATTTTCTATCAATTTAAGCTTTTGAGAACGACGTTATCTTGTCATTCTCCTCACATCTCAATTAAATATTATACTGTGTTGAGCTTCACTTATTAAGAGATAGTGTTGAATATTAACTAAATAATTAAATCAACTATTTTCCATAAACTTGAATTTTTAAACTTTCAAAATAACTGGTGATTTACTAGTTGTCACATCCTATATACCCGCAAAAAGCCCATGAGATGTTGTTCAGGATCGTTGAGATCAGGGACGGAACCAAGAAATTTTATGGGAGTGGGCCAGCCATTTATTTATTTATTTTTTTTTCGGTTCTTTAGAATTTTTTTTATTAAAAAAAATATATTTTTGTTATTTTTTATGAACTAAAGACATTGTAAAGGCCAAAAAAATGGGCATTAAAATTAAATGCTATCAAAAGATACAAACTTTGAGTAGAACTTACGCTTAGAAAATTGGCTTATAAAGAAAGGGTGTTGAAAAGCTTATATACACATTGTTAATATTAGATTTAAATTATGTAGGGCACAATGATTGTAACATATTGGGCCTCATTTGTTGATAGGAGAGTTTGTGTAAATTCATCATTTTCTATCAATTTAAGCTTTTGAGAACGACGTTATCTTGTCATTCTCCTCACATCTCAATTAAATATTATACTGTGTTGAGCTTCACTTATTAAGAGATAGTGTTGAATATTAACTAAATAATTAAATCAACTATTTTGCATAAGCTTGAATTTTTAAACTTTTAAAATAACTGGTGATTTACTAGTTGTCACATCCTATATACCCGCAAAAAGCCCATGAGATGTTGTTCAGGATCGTTGAGATCAGGGACGGAACCAATAAATTTTATTGGAGTGGGCCAGCCATTTTTTAAAATTTTTTTAAAATTTTTTTTTTATTTTCAGTTCTTTAGAATTTTTTTATTAAAAAAAAAAAAAATTTGTTATTTTTTATGAACTAAAGACATTGGAAAGGCCAAAAAAATGGGCATTAAAATTGAATGATATCAAATGATACAAACTTTGAGTAGAACTTACGCTGAAAAAATTGGCTTATAAAGAAAGGGTGTTGAAAAACTTATATACACATTGTTAATATTAGATTTAAATTATGTAGGGCACAATGTTTTTATCATATTGGGCCTCATTTGTTGATAGGAGAGTTTGTGTAAATTCATCATTTTCTATCAATTTAAGCTTTTGAGAACGACGTTATCTTGTCATTCTCCTCACATCTCAATTAAATATTATACTGTGTTGAGCTTCACTTATTAAGAGATAGTGTTTGTTGAAGAAGGAAATATCAGCAACGGTCATAAATTAAATGAGAAAATAAATCCACAACGTTAACATCCCATCTACGTGAATGATTTCCTTGTATAGAAGATCACAACATCAATTCTCAACGGCTATGTAAACCAAAATTTCTGTATAAATACATGTTCATGTAATTCGATTATCATCAAGTAAATATACAAGTATTTTCTTCTATTGGATTTTTTTATGGTATCAGAGAATGCAAAAACTCTATTTCTGTAAGTGAAAAACAGAGTCTCATTTTTTTTCTTACCTGCTGCACTTATCTCTCTCTGTTGCAGTATCTCAGAAATACCTTGCCCGAGTACTTTGGGGGCTAGTCTCACTCTTTTTCGCCGGTCAGAAAACATTCGGGTCGTCAGTGGTCCTCGTTGGTCAGAGGCCACCATTTTTCAACATCACGAGAGCGACCCAGTGGTGGTTGTTTGGTCAGAGGTCACCAATCCACGCCCAAAGGATTTTCCCATTCCGATCCTTGCTCAGAGGTCCTCCCCGCTCCAACCCACACTGAACCCGTGCTTATTGGTGTTGCGGCAGCCGGTCCTCCCACTCCCGTCGCACACCCACACCGTAGCCACCAACCCACAAGCAGAATTTTTCTTCCATATAATTTTTTTTTGGCCTGCTCCGGTTTGCCCATTCAGATTCACCCAGATTTCATCTCTGCTTGAGCACGTTCTGTACTCCTTTGTGCGTTCTGTAACAGCACCAAAGAGGAAGGAGATCCCATTTTCAGCTTTTAGGTATTTCTTGCTGTACCTCTTTTCTTTTCCTTCTTTTTTTAAGTATTTTTTTTGGTTGGATCAGACCTATCTCATAAGTAGAACCATTTATCCACTTACTTACTAAGCCCAAAACCAGTAGCTTCTTATTTTGTTTTTTTTTTTCCAAGCCCACTTATTATCTATAGAAGCCCACAATCCAATTTGCCTCCCTGTTATACTACATGTAGTTTAGGCTGGTCACACATCACCCTAAGCTACAAGTAGTTTAGTGTCACACCACCAAAAAAAAAAAAAAAAAAAAAAAAATCAATCATGGTTGAAACTACAACTCCCACATCCTCTACAGTGTCTATACCTCCTTGCCAAGATCCCAATCATCATTTATACCTCCACCATTCCGATCACCCTGGTGTGGTACTAGCATCTCAGTCTCTTAATGGAGACAATTATCAAACTTGGAGCCGGGCAATCATTATGGCTCTCAGCGCCAAGAACAAGCTCGGATTCATTGACGGGACCATCTCTCCACCAGTAGCCTCCTCCGACGATTTTCCACAATGGAGTCGTTGCAACAATATGGTAAAATCTTGGTTATTAAATTCCATTTCTAATGACATTTGCACTAGTGTTATTTATTGCAACCTTGCAAGCGACATTTGGTCGGATCTTAAAGAGCGATTTTCTCAAGTGAATGGTCCTCGCATGTTTCAACTCGAGCAAGATATCAGCACCCTCGTTCAAGGCACTTTGCCTATTGCCACATACTTCACAAAACTCAAAGGGTTATGGGATGAACTATCAGCACTTCAGCCCACCTCCCCTTGCACCTGTGGCGCACTAAAGGAAGGTCTCAAACTACAGCAATGTCAGCGTACTATCAAATTTCTCATGGGTCTCAATGAGTCATATGCAGCTGTTCGGGGACATATCCTCTTGATAGAACCATTGCCTGCAGTAAGTCGTGCATATGCCTTGGTCCTTCAAGAGGAACGCCAACGTAGCATTACCATCCCACCCACCATTGAGGGCATTGCCCTGGCTGCAAAAGGCAATCTACCACCACGAAGGGACAATCGATCTATTTTTCAGAAGAAGGAAAGACCGAAATGCACTTATTGCGGTCGTGATGGCCACACTACTGAGCGGTGCTACCAACTTAACGGATTCCCTCCTACTCGTCGCAAGATTGACTCAGGCTCAGGCTCTAGCCTTAAGCCCCGTGCTCATCAAGTTTCCACTACCAGCAGTTTTCCTTTTACACCTGATCAATGCCAACAGCTCCTTGCAATTTTGAATAATGTCACTCCACAACAGTCCATGGCCCACCAAGCAGGTAGTACCGAACCATCTCTCTCAGGTATGTCTTCTGTTTTATCTAATAATTCATTATGGATTCTTGATAGTGGTGCTACTGATCATATGGTCTGTTCTCCCACTGCCTTGACCCAGTCATATCCTGTCCATGGTCGTACTGTCCAATTACCTGATGGCTCATATGCTTCCGTAACTCACATTGGATCTGTGACTTTCTCCCCATCACTCATTCTTCATAATGTCCTTTGTGTTCCTACTTTTCATTTTAACCTAATCTCTGTACGTACACTATGTCGGACATTGCATTGTCTCATTATTTTTTCTTCTGATTTTTGTCTCATCCAGGACCTTCGCTCGATGAAGATGATTGGTCTGGGCACTGAGTGGGATGGCCTGTATCACTTCACTAACACGAGACCCTCACGATGTCAGGTGGCAAAGTCAACCTCACAGCTTTGGCATCGCCGATTAGGTCACCTCTCCAATAAAGTTTTGTCATATCTTTCCAATAATGTATCTGAAATTTGTAGTTCAAATTCAGAACAATGTTTTATTTGTCCTCTAGCAAAGCAAACACGTATACCATTTACAACTAGTCATATTTATTCTATTGCACCTTTTGCATTAATACATGTTGACATTTGGGGTGGTTACCGCACATCTTCAATTAATGGGGCACATTATTTTCTGACCATTGTTGATGACTACACCCGATGTACATGGGTATATTTGATGCAACATAAATCTGAGGCTCGTTCTCTTCTCCAATCCTTCATTAACCTTGTCGAGAACCAATTCTCGACTACCATCAAAACTATTCGTAGTGACAATGGCCCTGAATTTATTATTCCATCCTTTTATTCTAGCAAAGGAATCATCCATCAGACTAGTTGTGTCTCTACTCCCCAACAGAATGGAGTTGTTGAACGCAAGCATCGTCATCTTCTCAACATGTCCCGAGCCTTACTCTTTCAAGCCCACTTACCCACACGTTTCTGGGGAGATGCTATCCTTACTGCTACCTATTTGATCAATAGAACGCCTACCCCCTCCTATCTGGAAAATCTCCATATGAGAAGTTACACAACTTGAAACCTCAATACAATCACTTGCGAGTTTTCGGTTGTTTATGCTTTGCTTCCACTCATTCACAAAATCCATCAAAATTTGACCCTCGTGCCATACGATGTGTCTTCCTCGGCTATCCTTATGGTCAGAAAGGATACCGTCTATATGATCTTGAACATCACAAAACTTTCATATCTCGTGATGTCATTTTTCATGAAGATCATTTTCCTTTTGCCAAAACTCCCACTGAGCAATCTCTACAGGTCTTACCTATCCCTTTTGACATTCCTGATAATGTCACAAACCCTTTGTCACCTGTTGTTGAAACTCAAGTTGCCCCTTCCACCATCCAGACTTCCGCTTCTCCTTGTCCGGTCACTCGGCGATCCACTCGGTCGACCCAGCCACCTGCATACTTACGTGATTTTCATCTTGCACAGGCTTTACCGTCTCGTCCTACTCAATCGTCTGAATCAGCGTTGGTGCGTTCGTCAGGTAACCCTTACTCCCTTGATTCCTTTTTATCTTACACATGTCTCTCTAACCACCATCGTGCCTTTACCACTGCTATTTCCCTTGCACAAGAGCCAAAGTCCTTTTTGCAGGCCATGCAAGATTCCAAATGGCGTGATGCTATGCGTGCTGAGGTGGATGCTCTTGAGTCGACTCAGACATGGACTCTAACTCCTCTTCCACTCGGAAAGAAACCCATTGGCTGCAAATGGGTTTACAAAATCAAATATTACCCAGATGGTTCAGTGGAACGGTATAAAGCTCGCTTAGTGGCTAAAGGTTACAACCAACAAGCAGGCCTTGATTATACAGAGACCTTTGCTCCTGTCGCTAAGATGATAACTGTTCGCTCTCTCCTTGCACTTGCTGCCTCATGCGGATGGCACTTGCATCAACTTGATGTAAACAATGCCTTCCTTCATGGTGACCTTCACGAAGAAGTCTACATGCACCTTCCTCCTGGTTTCGGACGAAAGGGGGAGACTAGAGTTTGCAAACTCAATAAATCTTTGTATGGGCTTAAACAAGCGTCAAGACAATGGTATGCAAAACTCTCTTCCACTCTCATTAATGCAGGATATAAACAATCCAAGGCCGACTACTCACTATTCGTCCGATCCCACGAAGGTAACTTCACAGCTATTCTCGTATATGTAGATGATATTATATTGGCAGGCAATAACTTGGAGCAGATTCAAAAGCTTAAGAAACATTTGGGGGACCATTTCAAACTCAAAGATTTGGGCAACCTAAAGTATTTTTTGGGTATCGAAGTGGCTCGTTCAAAGAAAGGCATCTTTCTATCACAAAGAAAGTATGCTCTTGAAATACTTGAAGACACAGGCTTCCTCGGTGCTAAACCCAACACTTTTCCCATGGAGCAAAATCTGGCACTCAGTAAACATGATGGAGACCTCATTGCGAATCCCTCGTCATATCGTCGACTAGTTGGTAAGTTGATTTATTTAACGATTACCAGACCAGATTTGGCATATGCAGTGCAGGTGTTGAGTCAGTTTATGGACAAGCCACGAACATCTCATTTAGATGCAGCACATAGAGTATTACGCTACATCAAGCAGTCTCCAGGACAAGGAATTCTCTTATCGGCCACAAGCAACATTCAATTGCATGCATTCTGTGATGCAGATTGGGCACGATGTAGAGACACTCGACGTTCAGTCACTGGATATTGTATACTTCTTGGAAGCTCACCAATATCTTGGAAAACAAAGAAGCAGACAACAGTATCCCGTTCTTCAGCTGAGGCAGAATACAGAGCTATGGCTTCAACCTGCTGTGAAATTACCTGGTTAAAACAATTGTTGGCAGACCTCTATATCCCACATCCACAACAAGCAAAATTGTATTGCGACAACAAGGCGGCCATCCACATCGCCTCGAATCCCGTCTTTCATGAAAGAACAAAACATATAGAAATTGATTGTCACCTCATTCGGGAAAAGTTGCAGGATGGCATAATTCAGACTTTTCACATACCTACCACTCAACAACCCGCTGATCTATTTACTAAGGCTTTGGGTTCAAAACAATTCAATCACCTACTTGACAAGTTGGGTGTTATGAATATCCACTCCAACTTGAGGGGGAGTGTTGAAGAAGGAAATATCAGCAACGGTCATAAATTAAATGAGAAAATAAATCCACAACGTTAACATCCCATCTACGTGAATGATTTCCTTGTATAGAAGATCACAACATCAATTCTCAACGGCTATGTAAACCAAAATTTCTGTACAAATACATGTTCATGTAATTCGATTATCATCAAGTAAATATACAAGTATTTTCTTCTATTGGATTTTTTCAGTGTTGAATATTAACTAAATAATTAAATCAACTATTTTCCATAAGCTTGAATTTTTAAACTTTTAAAATAACTGGTGATTTACTAGTTGTCACATCCTATATACCCGCAAAAAGCCCATGAGATGTTGTTCAGGATCGTTGAGATCAGGGACGGAACCAATAAATTTTATTGGAGTGGGCCAGCCATTTTTTTAAATTTTTTTAAATTTTTTTTTTATTTTCAGTTCTTTAGAATTTTTTTATTAAAAAAAAAGTATTTTTGTTATTTTTTATGAACTAAAGACATTGTAAAGGCCAAAAAAATGGGCAATAAAATTGAATGATATCAAATAATACAAACTTTGAGTAGAACTTACGCTGAAAAAATTGGCTTATAAAGAAAGGGTGTTGAAAAGCTTATATACACATTGTTAATATTAGATTTAAATTATGTAGGGCACAATGTTTGTATCATATTGAGCCTCATTTGTTGATGGGAAAGTTTGTGTAAATTCATAATTTTCTATCAATTTAAGCTTTTGAGAACGACGTTATCTTGTCATTCTCCTCACATCTCAATTAAATATTATACTGTGTTGAGCTTCACTTATTAGGAGATAGTGTTGAATATTAACTAAGTAATTAAATCTACTATTTTCCATAAGCTTGAATTTTTAAACTTTTAAAATAACTGGTGATTTACTAGTTGTCACATCCTATATACCCGCAAAAAGCCCATGAGATGTTGTTCAGGATCGTTGAGATCAGGGACGGAACCAAGAAATTTTATAGGAGTGGGCCAGCCATTTATTTTTTATTTTTTTCGGTTCTTTAGAATTTTTTTATTAAAAAAAATATATTTTAGTTATTTTTTATGAACTAAAGACATTGTAAAGGACAAAAAAATGGGCATTAAAATTAAATGCTATCAAATGATACAAACTTTGAGTAGAACTTACGCTTAAAAAATTGGCTTATAAAGAAAGGGTGTTGAAAAGCTTATATACACATTGTTAGTATTAGATTTAAATTATGTAGGGCACAATGATTGTAACATATTGGGCCTCATTTGTTGATAGGAGAGTTTGTGTAAATTCATCATTTTCTATCAATTTAAGCTTTTGAGAACGACGTTATCTTGTCATTCTCCTCACATCTCAATTAGATATTATACTGTGTTGAGCTTCACTTATTAAGATATAGTGTTGAATATTAACTAAATAATTAAATCAACTATTTTCCATAAGCTTGAATTTTTAAACTTTTAAAATAACTGGTGATTTACTAGTTGTCACATCCTATATACCCGCAAAAAGCCCATGAGATGTTGTTCAGGATCGTTGAGATCAGGGACGGAACCAATAAATTTGATTGGAGTGGGCCAGCCATTTTTAAAAATTTTTTAAAATTTTTTTTTTTATTTTCAGTTCTTTAGAATTTTTTTATTAAAAAAAAAATATTTTTGTTATTTTTTATGAACTAAAGACATTGTAAAGGCCAAAAAAATGGGCATTAAAATTGAATGATATCAAATGATACAAACTTTGAGTAGAACTTACGCTGAAAAAATTGGCTTATAAAGAAAGGGTGTTGAAAAGCTTATATACACATTGTTAATATTAGATTTAAATTATGTAGGGCACAATGTTTGTATCATATTGGGCCTCATTTGTTGATAGGAGAGTTTGTGTAAATTCATCATTTTCTATCAATTTAAGCTTTTGAGAACGACGTTATCTTGTCATTCTCCTCACATCTCAAGTAAATATTGTACTGTGTTGAGCTTCACTTATTAAGAGATAGTGTTGAATATTAACTAAATGATTAAATCAACTATTTTCCATAAGCTTGAATTTTTAAACTTTTAAAATAACTGGTAATTTACTAGTTGTCACATCCTATATACCCGCAAAAAGCCCATGAGATGTTGTTCAGGATCGTTGAGATCAGGGACGGAACCAAGAAATTTTATGGGAGTGGGCCAGCCATTTTTTTAAATTTTTTTTTTTCGATTCTTTAGAATTTTTTTATTAAAAAAAAATATTTTTGTTATTTTTTATGAACTAAAGACATTGTAAAGACCAAAAAAATGGGCATTAAAATTAAATGATATCAAATGATACAAACTTTGATTAGAACTTATGCTTAAAAAATTGGCTTATAAAGAAAGGGTGTTCAAAAGCTTATATACAAATTGTTAATATTAGATTTAAATTATGTAGGGCACAATGATTGTAACATATTGGGCCTCATTTGTTGATAGGAGAGTTTGTGTAAATTCATCATTTTCTATCAATTTAAGCTTTTGAGAACGACGTTATCTTGTCATTCTCCTCACATCTCAATTAAATATTATACTGTGTTGAGCTTCACTTATTAAGAGATAGTGTTGAATATTAACTAAATAATTAAATCTACTATTTTCCATAAGCTTGAATTTTTAAACTTTTAAAATAACTGGTGATTTAGTAGTTGTCACATCCTATATACCCGCCAAAAGCCCATGAGATGTTGTTCAGGATCGTTGAGATCAGGGACGGAACCAAGAAATTTTATTGGAGTGGGCCAGCCATTTTTTTTAATTTTTTTTTTTTTTTTTTCAGTTCTTTAGAATTTTTTTATTAAAAAAAAAATATTTTTGTTATTTTTTATGAACTAAAGACATTGTAAAGGCCAAAAAAATGGGCATTAAAATTAAATGCTATCAAATGATACAAACTTTGAGTAGAACTTACGCTTAAAAAATTGGCTTATAAAGAAAGGGTGTTGAAAAGCTTATATACACATTGTTAATATTAGATTTAAATTATGTAGGGCACAATGATTGTAACATATTGGGCCTCATTTGTTGATAGGAGAGTTTGTGTAAATTCATCATTTTCTATCAATTTAAGCTTTTGAGAACGACGTTATCTTGTCATTCTCCTCACATCTCAATTAAATATTATACTGTGTTGAGCTTCACTTATTAAGAGATAGTGTTGAATATTAACTAAATAATTAAATCAACTATTTTCCATAAGCTTGAAATTTTAAACTTTTAAAATAACTGGTGATTTACTAGTTGTCACATCCTATATACCCGCCAAAAGCCCATGAGATGTTGTTCAGGGTCGTTGAGATCAGGGACGGAACCAAGAAATTTTATTGGAGTGGGCCAGCCATTTTTTTTAATTTTTTTTTTTTTTTTTTTTTTTCAGTTCTTTAGAATTTTTTTATTGAAAAAAAAATATTTTTGTTATTTTTTTTGAACTAAAGACATTGTAAAGGCCAAAAAAATGGGCATTAAAATTAAATGCTATCAAATGATACAAACTTTGAGTAGAACTTACGCTTAAAAAATTGGCTTATAAAGAAAGGGTGTTAAAAAGCTTATATACACATTGTTAATATTAGATTTAAATTATGTAGGGCACAATGATTGTAACATATTGGGCCTCATTTGTTGATAGGAGAGTTTGTGTAAATTCATCATTTTCTATCAATTTAAGCTTTTGAGAACGACGTTATCTTGTCATTCTCCTCACATCTCAATTAAATATTATACTGTGTTGAGCTTCACTTATTAAGAGATAGTGTTGAATATTAACTAAATAATTAAATCAACTATTTTCCATAAGCTTGAATTTTTAAACTTTTAAAATAACTGGTGATTTACTAGTTGTCACATCCTATATACCCGCCAAAAGCCCATGAGATGTTGTTCAGGGTCGTTGAGATCAGGGACGGAACCAAGAAATTTTATTGGAGTGGGCCAGCCATTTTTTTTAATTTTTTTTTTTTTTTTCAGTTCTTTAGAATTTTTTTATTGAAAAAAAAATATTTTTGTTATTTTTTTTGAACTAAAGACATTGTAAAGGCCAAAAAAATGGGCATTAAAATTAAATGCTATCAAATGATACAAACTTTGAGTAGAACTTACGCTTAAAAAATTGGCTTATAAAGAAAGGGTGTTGAAAAGCTTATATACACATTGTTAATATTAGATTTAAATTATGTAGGGCACAATGATTGTAACATATTGGGCCTCATTTGTTGATAGGAGAGTTTGTGTAAATTCATCATTTTCTATCAATTTAAGCTTTTGAGAACGACGTTATCTTGTCATTCTCCTCACATCTCAATTAAATATTATACTGTGTTGAGCTTCACTTATTAAGAGATAGTGTTGAATATTAACTAAATAATTAAATCAACTATTTTCCATAAGCTTGAATTTTTAAACTTTTAAAATAACTGGTGATTTACTAGTTGTCACATCCTATATACCCGCAAAAAGCCCACGAGATGTTGTTCAGGATCGTTGAGATCAGGGACGGATCCAAGAAATTTTATTGGAGTGGGGCCAGCCATTTTTTTGAAATTTTTTTTAAAATTTTTTTTTTTAAAATTTTCAGTTCTTTAGAATTTTGTTATTAAAAAAAAAATATTTTTGTTATTTTTTATGAACTAAAGACATTGTAAAGGCCAAAAAAATGGGCATTAAAATTGAATGATATCAAATGATACAAACTTTGAGTAGAACTTACGCTGAAAAAATTGGCTTATAAAGAAAGGGTGTTGAAAAGCTTATATACACATTGTTAATATTAGATTTAAATTATGTTGGGCACAATGTTTGTAACATATTGGGCCTCATTTGTTGATAGGAGAGTTTGTGTAAATTCATCATTTTCTATCAATTTAAGCTTTTGAGAACGACGTTATCTTGTCATTCTCCTCACATGTCAATTAAATATTGTACTGTGTTGAGCTTCACTTATTAAGAGATAGTGTTGAATATTAACTAAATAATTAAATCAATTATTTTCCATAAAGCTTGAATTTTTAAACTTTTAAAATAACTGGTAATTTACTAGTTGTCACATCCTATATACCCGCAAAAAGCCCATGAGATGTTGTTCAGGATCGTTGAGATCAGGGACGGAACCAAGAAATTTTATGGGAGTGGGCCAGCCATTTTTTTAAATTTTTTTTTTTTTTTTTCGATTCTTTAGAATTTTTTTATTAAAAAAAAATATTTTTGTTATTTTTTATGAACTAAAGACATTGTAAAGGCCAAAAAAATGGGCATTAAAATTAAATGATATCAAATGATACAAACTTTGATTAGAACTTATGCTTAAAAAATTGGCTTATAAAGAAAGGGTGTTCAAAAGCTTATATACAAATTGTTAATATTAGATTTAAATTATGTAGGGCACAATGATTGTAACATATTGGGCCTCATTTGTTGATAGGAGAGTTTGTGTAAATTCATCATTTTCTATCAATTTAAACTTTTGAGAACGACGTTATCTTGTCATTCTCCTCACATCTCAATTAAATATTATACTGTGTTGAGCTTCACTTATTAAGAGATAGTGTTGAATATTAACTAAATAATTAAATCTACTATTTTCCATAAGCTTGAATTTTTAAACTTTTAAAATAACTGGTGATTTACTAGTTGTCACATCCTATATACCCGCCAAAAGCCCATGAGATGTTGTTCAGGATCGTTGAGATCAGGAACGGAACCAAGAAATTTTATTGGAGTGGGCCAGCCATTTTTTTTTAATTTTTTTTAATTTTTTTTTTTTTTTTTTTTTTTTCAGTTCTTTAGAATTTTTTTATTAAAAAAAAAATATTTTTGTTATTTTTTTTGAACTAAAGACATTGTAAAGGCCAAAAAAATGGGCATTAAAATTAAATGCTATCAAATGATACAAACTTTGAGTAGAACTTACGCTTAAAAAATTGGCTTATAAAGAAAGGGTGTTGAAAAGCTTATATACACATTGTTAATATTAGATTTAAATTATGTAGGGCACAATGATTGTAACATATTGGGCCTCATTTGTTGATAGGAGAGTTTGTGTAAATTCATCATTTTCTATCAATTTAAGCTTTTGAGAACGACGTTATCTTGTCATTCTCCTCACATCTCAATTAAATATTATACTGTGTTGAGCTTCACTTATTAAGAGATAGTGTTGAATATTAACTAAATAATTAAATCAACTATTTTCCATAAGCTTGAATTTTTAAACTTTTAAAATAACTGGTGATTTACTAGTTGTCACATCCTATATACCCGCCAAAAGCCCATGAGATGTTGTTCAGGGTCGTTGAGATCAGGGACGGAACCAAGAAATTTTATTGGAGTGGGCCAGCCATTTTTTTTAATTTTTTTTTTTTTTTTCAGTTCTTTAGAATTTTTTTATTGAAAAAAAAATATTTTTGTTATTTTTTTTGAACTAAAGACATTGTAAAGGCCAAAAAAATGGGCATTAAAATTAAATGCTATCAAATGATACAAACTTTGAGTAGAACTTACGCTTAAAAAATTGGCTTATAAAGAAAGGGTGTTGAAAAGCTTATATACACATTGTTAATATTAGATTTAAATTATGTAGGGCACAATGATTGTAACATATTGGGCCTCATTTGTTGATAGGAGAGTTTGTGTAAATTCATCATTTTCTATCAATTTAAGCTTTTGAGAACGACGTTATCTTGTCATTCTCCTCACATCTCAATTAAATATTATACTGTGTTGAGCTTCACTTATTAAGAGATAGTGTTGAATATTAACTAAATAATTAAATCAACTATTTTCCATAAGCTTGAATTTTTAAACTTTTAAAATAACTGGTGATTTACTAGTTGTCACATCCTATATACCCGCAAAAAGCCCACGAGATGTTGTTCAGGATCGTTGAGATCAGGGACGGATCCAAGAAATTTTATTGGAGTGGGGCCAGCCATTTTTTTGAAATTTTTTTTAAAATTTTTTTTTTTAAAATTTTCAGTTCTTTAGAATTTTGTTATTAAAAAAAAAATATTTTTGTTATTTTTTATGAACTAAAGACATTGTAAAGGCCAAAAAAATGGGCATTAAAATTGAATGATATCAAATGATACAAACTTTGAGTAGAACTTACGCTGAAAAAATTGGCTTATAAAGAAAGGGTGTTGAAAAGCTTATATACACATTGTTAATATTAGATTTAAATTATGTTGGGCACAATGTTTGTAACATATTGGGCCTCATTTGTTGATAGGAGAGTTTGTGTAAATTCATCATTTTCTATCAATTTAAGCTTTTGAGAACGACGTTATCTTGTCATTCTCCTCACATGTCAATTAAATATTGTACTGTGTTGAGCTTCACTTATTAAGAGATAGTGTTGAATATTAACTAAATAATTAAATCAATTATTTTCCATAAAGCTTGAATTTTTAAACTTTTAAAATAACTGGTAATTTACTAGTTGTCACATCCTATATACCCGCAAAAAGCCCATGAGATGTTGTTCAGGATCGTTGAGATCAGGGACGGAACCAAGAAATTTTATGGGAGTGGGCCAGCCATTTTTTTAAATTTTTTTTTTTTTTTTTCGATTCTTTAGAATTTTTTTATTAAAAAAAAATATTTTTGTTATTTTTTATGAACTAAAGACATTGTAAAGGCCAAAAAAATGGGCATTAAAATTAAATGATATCAAATGATACAAACTTTGATTAGAACTTATGCTTAAAAAATTGGCTTATAAAGAAAGGGTGTTCAAAAGCTTATATACAAATTGTTAATATTAGATTTAAATTATGTAGGGCACAATGATTGTAACATATTGGGCCTCATTTGTTGATAGGAGAGTTTGTGTAAATTCATCATTTTCTATCAATTTAAACTTTTGAGAACGACGTTATCTTGTCATTCTCCTCACATCTCAATTAAATATTATACTGTGTTGAGCTTCACTTATTAAGAGATAGTGTTGAATATTAACTAAATAATTAAATCTACTATTTTCCATAAGCTTGAATTTTTAAACTTTTAAAATAACTGGTGATTTACTAGTTGTCACATCCTATATACCCGCCAAAAGCCCATGAGATGTTGTTCAGGATCGTTGAGATCAGGAACGGAACCAAGAAATTTTATTGGAGTGGGCCAGCCATTTTTTTTTAATTTTTTTTAATTTTTTTTTTTTTTTTTTTTTTTTCAGTTCTTTAGAATTTTTTTATTAAAAAAAAAATATTTTTGTTATTTTTTATGAACTAAAGACATTGTAAAGGCCAAAAAAATGGGCATTAAAATTAAATGCTATCAAATGATACAAACTTTGAGTAGAACTTACGCTTAAAAAATTGGCTTATAAAGAAAGGGTGTTGAAAAGCTTATATACACATTGTTAATATTAGATTTAAATTATGTAGGGCACAATGATTGTAACATATTGGGCCTCATTTGTTGATAGGAGAGTTTGTGTAAATTCATCATTTTCTATCAATTTAAGCTTTTGAGAACGACGTTATCTTGTCATTCTCCTCACATCTCAATTAAATATTATACTGTGTTGAGCTTCACTTATTAAGAGATAGTGTTGAATATTAACTAAATAATTAAATCAACTATTTTCCATAAGCTTGAATTTTTAAACTTTTAAAATAACTGGTGATTTACTAGTTGTCACATCCTATATACCCGCCAAAAGCCCAGGAGATGTTGTTCAGGGTCGTTGAGATCAGGGACGGAACCAAGAAATTTTATTGGAGTGGGCCAGCCATTTTTTTTAATTTTTTTTTTTTTTTTCAGTTCTTTAGAATTTTTTTATTGAAAAAAAAATATTTTTGTTATTTTTTTTGAACTAAAGACATTGTAAAGGCCAAAAAAATGGGCATTAAAATTAAATGCTATCAAATGATACAAACTTTGAGTAGAACTTACGCTTAAAAAATTGGCTTATAAAGAAAGGGTGTTGAAAAGCTTATATACACATTGTTAATATTAGATTTAAATTATGTAGGGCACAATGATTGTAACATATTGGGCCTCATTTGTTGATAGGAGAGTTTGTGTAAATTCATCATTTTCTATCAATTTAAGCTTTTGAGAACGACGTTATCTTGTCATTCTCCTCACATCTCAATTAAATATTATACTGTGTTGAGCTTCACTTATTAAGAGATAGTGTTGAATATTAACTAAATAATTAAATCAACTATTTTCCATAAGCTTGAATTTTTAAACTTTTAAAATAACTGGTGATTTACTAGTTGTCACATCCTATATACCCGCAAAAAGCCCACGAGATGTTGTTCAGGATCGTTGAGATCAGGGACGGATCCAAGAAATTTTATTGGAGTGGGGCCAGCCATTTTTTTGAAATTTTTTTTAAAATTTTTTTTTTTAAAATTTTCAGTTCTTTAGAATTTTGTTATTAAAAAAAAAATATTTTTGTTATTTTTTATGAACTAAAGACATTGTAAAGGCCAAAAAAATGGGCATTAAAATTGAATGATATCAAATGATACAAACTTTGAGTAGAACTTACGCTGAAAAAATTGGCTTATAAAGAAAGGGTGTTGAAAAGCTTATATACACATTGTTAATATTAGATTTAAATTATGTTGGGCACAATGTTTGTAACATATTGGGCCTCATTTGTTGATAGGAGAGTTTGTGTAAATTCATCATTTTCTATCAATTTAAGCTTTTGAGAACGACGTTATCTTGTCATTCTCCTCACATGTCAATTAAATATTGTACTGTGTTGAGCTTCACTTATTAAGAGATAGTGTTGAATATTAACTAAATAATTAAATCAATTATTTTCCATAAAGCTTGAATTTTTAAACTTTTAAAATAACTGGTAATTTACTAGTTGTCACATCCTATATACCCGCAAAAAGCCCATGAGATGTTGTTCAGGATCGTTGAGATCAGGGACGGAACCAAGAAATTTTATGGGAGTGGGCCAGCCATTTTTTTAAATTTTTTTTTTTTTTTTCGATTCTTTAGAATTTTTTTATTAAAAAAAAATATTTTTGTTATTTTTTATGAACTAAAGACATTGTAAAGGCCAAAAAAATGGGCATTAAAATTAAATGATATCAAATGATACAAACTTTGATTAGAACTTATGCTTAAAAAATTGGCTTATAAAGAAAGGGTGTTCAAAAGCTTATATACAAATTGTTAATATTAGATTTAAATTATGTAGGGCACAATGATTGTAACATATTGGGCCTCATTTGTTGATAGGAGAGTTTGTGTAAATTCATCATTTTCTATCAATTTAAACTTTTGAGAACGACGTTATCTTGTCATTCTCCTCACATCTCAATTAAATATTATACTGTGTTGAGCTTCACTTATTAAGAGATAGTGTTGAATATTAACTAAATAATTAAATCTACTATTTTCCATAAGCTTGAATTTTTAAACTTTTAAAATAACTGGTGATTTACTAGTTGTCACATCCTATATACCCGCCAAAAGCCCATGAGATGTTGTTCAGGATCGTTGAGATCAGGAACGGAACCAAGAAATTTTATTGGAGTGGGCCAGCCATTTTTTTTAATTTTTTTTAATTTTTTTTTTTTTTTTTTTTTTTTCAGTTCTTTAGAATTTTTTTATTAAAAAAAAAATATTTTTGTTATTTTTTATGAACTAAAGACATTGTAAAGGCCAAAAAAATGGGCATTAAAATTAAATGCTATCAAATGATACAAACTTTGAGTAGAACTTACGCTTAAAAAATTGGCTTATAAAGAAAGGGTGTTGAAAAGCTTATATACACATTGTTAATATGAGATTTAAATTATGTAGGGCACAATGATTGTAACATATTGGGCCTCATTTGTTGATAGGAGAGTTTGTGTAAATTCATCATTTTCTATCAATTTAAGCTTTTGAGAACGACGTTATCTTGTCATTCTCCTCACATCTCAATTAAATATTATACTGTGTTGAGCTTCACTTATTAAGAGATAGTGTTGAATATTAACTAAATAATTAAATCAACTATTTTCCATAAGCTTGAATTTTTAAACTTTTAAAATAACTGGTGATTTACTAGTTGTCACATCCTATATACCCGCAAAAAGCCCACGAGATGTTGTTCAGGATCGTTGAGATCAGGGACGGATCCAAGAAATTTTATTGGAGTGGGGCCAGCCATTTTTTTTAATTTTTTTTTTAATTTTTTTTTTTTAATTTTCAGTTCTTTAGAATTTTGTTATTAAAAAAAAAATATTTTTGTTATTTTTTATGAACTAAAGACATTGTAAAGGCCAAAAAAATGGGCATTAAAATTGAATGATATCAAATGATACAAACTTTGAGTAGAACTTACGCTGAAAAAATTGGCTTATAAAGAAAGGGTGTTGAAAAGCTTATATACACATTGTTAATATTAGATTTAAATTATGTTGGGCACAATGTTTGTAATATATTGGGCCTCATTTGTTGATAGGAGAGTTTGTGTAAATTCATCATTTTCTATCAATTTAAGCTTTTGAGAACGACGTTATCTTGTCATTCTCCTCACATGTCAATTAAATATTGTACTGTGTTGAGCTTCACTTATTAAGAGATAGTGTTGAATATTAACTAAATAATTAAATCAATTATTTTCCATAAAGCTTGAATTTTTAAACTTTTAAAATAACTGGTGATTTACTAGTTGTCACATCCTATATACCCGCAAAAAGCCCATGAGATGTTGTTCAGGATCGTTGAGATCAGGGACGGAACCAAGAAATTTTATGGGAGTGGGCCAGCCATTTTTTTTAAATTTTTTTTTTTTTTTTTTGATTCTTTAGAATTTTTTTATTAAAAAAAAAATATTTTTGTTATTTTTTATGAACTAAAGACATTGTAAAGGCCAAAAAAATGGGCATTAAAATTAAATGATATCAAATGATACAAACTTTGATTAGACCTTATGCTTAAAAAATTGGCTTATAAAGAAAGGGTGTTGAAAAGCTTATATACACATTGTTAATATTAGATTTAAATTATGTAGGACACAATGTTTGTATCATATTGGGCCTCATTTGTTGATGGGAGAGTTTGTGTAAATTCATAATTTTCTATCAATTTAAGCTTTTGAGAACGACGTTATCTTGTCATTCTCCTCACATCTCAATTAAATATTATACTGTGTTGAGCTTCACGTATTAGGAGATAGTGTTGAATATTAACTAAGTAATTAAATCTACTATTTTCCATAAGCTTGAATTTTTAAACTTTTAAAATAACTGGTGATTTACTAGTTGTCACATTCTATATACCCGCAAAAAGCCCATGAGATGTTGTTCAGGATCGTTGAGATCAGGGACGAAACCAAGAAATTTTATTGGAGTGGGCCAGCCATTTTTTTTAATTTTTTTTTTTTTTTTCAGTTCTTTAGAATTTTTTTATTAAAAAAAAATATTTTTGTTATTTTTTATGAACTAAAGACATTGTAAAGGCCAAAAAAATGGGCATTAAAATTAAATGATATCAAATGATACAAACTTTGATTAGAATTTATGCTTAAAAAATTGGCTTATAAAGAAAGGGTGTTCAAAAGCTTATATACACATTGTTAATATTAGATTTAAATTATGTGGGGCACAATGATTGTAACATAGTGAGCCTCATTTGTTGATGGGAGAGTTTGTGTAAATTCATAATTTTCTATCAATTTAAGCTTTTGAGAACGACGTTATCTTGTCATTCTCCTCACATCTCAATTAAATATTATATTGTGTTGAGCTTCACTTATTAGGAGATAGTGTTGAATATTAACTAAATAATTAAATCTACTATTTTCCATAAGCTTGAATTTTTAAACTTTTAAAATAACTGGTGATTTACTAGTTGTCACATCCTATATACCCGCAAAAAGCCCATGAGATGTTGTTCAGGATCGTTGAGATCAGGGACGGAACCAAGAAATTTTATTGGAGTGGGCCAGGCATTTTTTTTAATTTTTTTTTTCAATTCTTTAGAATTTTTTTATTAAAAAAAATATATTTTTGTTATTTTTTATGAACTAAAGACATTGTAAAGGCCAAAAAAATGGGCATTAAAATTAAATGATATCAAATGATACAAACTTTGAGTAGAACTTACGCTTAAAAAATTGGCTTATAAAGAAAGGGTGTTGAAAAGCTTATATACACATTGTTAATATTAGATTTAAATTATGTAGGGCACAATGATTGTAACATATCGGGCCTCATTTGTTGATAGAAGAGTTTGTGTAAATTCATCATTTTCTATCAATTTAAGCTTTTGAGAACGACGTTATTTTGTCATTCTCCTCACATCTCAATTAAATATTATACTGTGTTGAGCTTCACTTATTAAGAGATAGTGTTGAATATTAACTAAATAATTAAATCAACTATTTTCCATAAGCTTGAATTTTTAAACTTTTAAAATAACTGGTGATTTACTAGTTGTCACATCTTATATACCCGCAAAAAGCCCATGAGATGTTGTTCAGGATCGTTGAGATCAGGGACGGAACCAAGAAATTTTATGGGAGTGGCCAGCCATTTTTTTTTTTTTTTTTTTTTTTTTTTTTTTTTTTTTTTCAGTTCTTGAGAATTTTTTTATTAAAAAAAAAATATTTTTGTTATTTTTTATGAACTAAAGACATTGTAAAGGCCAAAAAAATGGGCATTAAAATTAAATGATATCAAATGATACAAACTTTGAGTAGAACTTACAGTTAAAAAATTGGCTTATAAAGAAAGGGTGTTCAAAAGCTTATATACACATTGTTAATATTAGATTTAAATTATGTGTGGCACAAGATTGTAACATATTGGGCCTCATTTGTTGATGGGAGAGTTAGTGTAAATTTATCATTTTCTATCAATTTAAGCTTTTGAGAACGACGTTATCTTGTCATTCTCCTCACATCTCAATTAAATATTATACTGTGTTGAGCTTCACTTATTAAGAGATAGTGTTGAATATTAACTAAATAATTAAATCAACTATTTTCTATAAGCTTGAATTTTTAAACTTTTAAAATAACTGGTGGTTTACTAGTTGTCACATCCTATATACCTGCAAGAAGCCCATGAGATGTTGTTCAGGATCGTTGAGATCAAGGACGGAACCAAGAAATTTTATGGGAGTGGGCCAGCCATTTTTTTTATTTTTTTATTTTTTTTTCGGTTCTTTAGAATTTTTTTATTAAAAAAAAAATTTTTTGTTATTTTTTATGAACTAAAGACATTGTAAAGGCCAAAAAAATGGGCATTAAAATTAAGAATATGGCCGAAATATTTAAAAATAGGGCCAATTTTTTTTTGGGAGGCCATGAATGTTGATATTTTTTAGTAATTATCTTCACACTTGTTGACAATTTGAGCCATTATCAACAGATTGTAACATATTGGGCCTCATTTGTTGATGGGATAGTTTGTGTAAATTCATCATTTTCGATCAACTTAAGCTTTTGAGAATGACGTTATCTTCGTCATTCTCCTCTCATCTCAATTAAATATTATACCGCGTTGAGCTTCACTTATTAATAGATAGTGTTGAATATTAACTAAATAATTAAATAAACTATTTTCTATAAGCTTAAACTTTTAAACTTTTAAAATAACTGGTGATTCAATAGTTGTCACATCTTATATTCCCGCAAAAAGCCTATGAGATGTTGTTCAGGGGATCGTTGTGATCAGGGACGGAACCAAGAAATTTTACGGGAGTAGGCCAGCCATTTTTTTTTTTTATATATATATATATATATATATATATATATATATATATATATATTTTTTTTTCGGTTCTTTAGAATTTTTTTTATTAAAAAAAAAATATTTTTGTTGTTTTTTTATGAACCAAAGATACTGAAAGGGCCAAAAAAGTGGGCATTAAAATTAAGAATATGGCCAAAAAATTTAAAAATAGGGTCAATTTTTTTTTTTTGGGAGGCCAAATGATTAAAATTAAAACTTTACCTTTTTTTTTTTTTTTTCCTTATTTTTGTGGGGTGGGGGGATGGCCTAAGCGGGTTCCCCCTCCATCATTGGGTTGATACGATACAATTTAGTAAAAAACAACTAAAAAAAAGAAAAAATAGTATAAAAAAAAATTACGTGATTTGACAATGTGTTTACCTTCATAAAAGTAAGTGGGTAATTTTTTAATATATCAACAAAGAATATGATATATATACATATGTCATAGTACTTACATAATTTAGAATATGATTCACCATCTTTAAAAGATGCAAACTTACTCAATATTCTATTCCTCGTTCCAAACAATTTATCCACATTCTTACCCTGATTATCTTATACGAATAATTCATTTTTATTTAATATTTATGCAATAGACTTGGGCTTGGAAATGACAAACAACACGTCAGCAATGAAGACAATAATGGGCCGGAAATTGAGCCTTGGGCTCTGTCCTTTCTTGTTTTTTTTCAAAAAGTCATTTCTTAAGCAGAAAGAAGGCCTCGCTCTCTTATCTATTATCTATGGATCTTGCACGATCTTCTTAGAGTATTAAATCAATAAAAGGATTTTTGGAGGAACCAGGTTAACTGGCCCAAGGCCTCCCCGTCCAAGTCGCCTTCTCCCCCTCCCCGCCGGTCAATTTCTCTCCGTTTGGGTCACCTTCTCCCTCTCTCAGCCGGTTACTTTCTTCCTCTCTCGGACGGTCACCTTATATGCTTGTAAATAAGGCTTACAGTACACAAATCTCGACCTACCCTACCTACACTATCAATAATATTTTCTCCTCACCACATAGCTCTCCATCACATGCCATATTGACTTGGGCGTCAGAGTCCCTCTACCCCTTTAGGGTTGGCGGGAGCTTCTGACGCTTTTTTCCTCATTAGCAGGCAGTTCTCCTCCCTTGAAAGACGGCTTGGTGCTGGTTATTCTTGACATCAACAATTTTGATTATGAATTTGAAACTTTTTAAAAAACCTTTTCAAAGAAAAATCATTTAGAGGCCGACCATCACATAATTTGTTAATTCTATTAATTTAATTAAATGTAGAATATTTAGCAATCGCATGTCATAAAAATAAATAGGGGTAATTTCACTTTAGACCTTTGAATTACCACGCGATTTGAGAAATCTCTCAAAACTTTAAAACCTCTCAATTTTGACCATTGAACTTTTAATTACAATCAATTTGAATCATTCCATCAGATTTTAAACTGTAAAAGTGAGACAATAACGTTTGTACCCTCGAATTTTTTATAAAATTTCAAATTTACCCTTAATTCCAAATTAAAAAAATTAATTTTAATTTTTTTTATTAAAAAAATCAAGGATATTTTGATTATTTTAGGGGTAAATAAGGAAAATTAATGGCTAAATCTGATTGAGGAGTTCAAATTAACTGCAATTGAAAGTTCAAGGGTTCAAATTGAGAAGTTTTGAAGTTAGAAAAACCTTTTCAAATCGGATGATAATTCTATAATTTAAAAGTGAAATTACCCCAAATAAATATTAATTTAATAAATTTCCGCCCACCCGGATGAAAGGAAAATCAGTTTATTTATCCTCGCCAAAACGTACAAAATTTCGCGCCTTGAAGCCTTCTTTCGCTTTCTGTTTGTAAATTTTCCCACAACCCCAACACCCCCAACGCCCCCGTCGCTCTCGCAGAAGGAAAAGCCACTCCCATGCACCATGCATGAAGAGACTCAGACGATCCATCAAAACCCTACTCACCAACGGTCTCTTCTCACAAGCCCTCAAAGCCTCAACCGTCTCTCTTCCCAACCCGCACCTTACAGACCAAACCTACGCCCTCTTCATCAAGTCCGGCCACTCCCTCGACCCCTTCCTCTCCACCACTCTCATCTCCCACTTGTCCAAGCTCGGAGATTTCTCTCGCGCTACCAAATTTCTTTTTGACACCCAGAAACCCGATAATGTCGCCTTCAACGCCCTCATTTCTGGATTCGTCCGGTTTCGCCGACCCGGGCCCGTTTTCGAGCTCTTTCACACGTTAAGGCATATGGGTCTGAGACCTGATGTGTTTACTTTGAGCTCTTTGGTGAAAGCGTGTGAGAGTTTGGAGGAAAACGAAGCTGCCCATGGGGTTTGTTTGAGAATGGGATTTGGGTCGGCTGCGTATTTGGTGAGTGGATTTGTTGAGAATTATGCGAGAGCTGGGGATGTTGAAAAGGCTGAGAAGTGTTTTGGGGAGTGTTTGGAAGTGGACAATGTGGTTTGGACGGCAATGGTTTGTGGGTATGTGTGGAATGGGGAATTTGAGAGGAGTAAGGAGGTTTTTGTGGAGATGAGGGGTTTGGGTATGGAGCTAAATGAGTTTTGCTTCACTGGGGTGCTTGGTGCATTGTTTGATGTCAGAGAGGGGGAACAGGTTCATGGGATTGGTGTTAAGATGGGTTTGTTATGTAGTGGATCGATCCATTTGAATAATGCAATTATGAGCATGTATTGTAAGCGTGGGAATAAGGTGGCTGCTGTTAGGGTGTTTGATGAAATTGCTGACCCAGATGTTGTATCTTGGACTGAGCGAATTGGAGCTGCTTGTGATGGTGTGGAGGCTTTTGAATTGTTTAAATTTTTGCATTCTGGAGATTTGGAGATGAATGAATATACAATGATCAATGTTTTGTCTGCCATTGCTGGCCCTAGGCTGTTAAGTTCTGGCAGGCAAGTCCAAGCACTTTGTCAAAAGGTGGGGTTTTTGCAGGTGATTTGTGTTAGCAATGCATTGGTATCAATGTATGGGAAGTGGGGTCGAATGGATGATGCTAGGCGCATTTTTGATGATATGCTTTGTCGAGATTCTGTTTCTTGGAATTCTCTGATTGCTGGGTCCTCTGAGAATGGATTTTGTGGTCAGGCTCTTGAGGTGCTCTCTAAGATGCGTGATCTTTCAATACAGCCAAATGAATATACTCTGGCTAGCATTCTGGAAGTGGCTGCCAGCTCATATTCTGTAAAGCAAGTGATGCAAGTCCATTCACATATGATTAAATGTGGCTTCATGTTGGATGATTCTATGGTGTCTTGCTTGATAACAACATATGGGAAATGCGGCGGGGTTGATGAATCAAAAGAGGTATTCTCTGAGATTGATAAGATCAATGTGGTGCACCTCAATGCAATGGCTACTACCTTTGTTAACACCGGGTGTCATGCCGATGCTCTAACATTGTTCCACACCTCAAGAAGCTCATACCTTGAGGTGGACAGTATAATTTTCAGTATTGTCCTTAAAGCTTGCGGTATTATGACCGATTTGGTACACGGAAGAGTAATCCACTCCCTGTGTCTTAAATTTGGAGTTGATCAGGATAGTTTCGTTGAAAGCACTATTATTGACATGTACTGTAAGTGTGGAAGCATAGGTGATGCAGAGAAGGCTTTCAGGGTTATATCTAAAGACAATTTGGCTGCTTGGAATGCTATGATAATGGGATATGCTCAACATGGTTGTTTTCATGAAGTTTCCGAGATTTTTGATAAGATGTGCAAATTTGGAGTAGAACCTGATGAGATTACTTTTCTTGGAGTTCTTACTTCATGCTGTCATGCAGGGCTGGTGAGAGAAGCATGGGCTTACTTAAACTCTATGTTTCAACGTCATGGAATAATCCCGCATTTAGAACACTATGCCTGCATGGTTGACCTGCTTGGTCGAGTTGGACTCCTAGAAGATGCAATGAGGACAATAGATCAAATGCCTATTCACCCTGATGCTCATATATGGCAGATTCTTCTATCAGCCTGCAACGTCCATGGAAATGTTGCTCTGGGGAATTTCGCAGCCAAAAAACTTCTTGAGCTGCAGCCTGGAAATGAATCTGCCTATATTCTTCTGTCAAACCTCTATGCTTCTGCTCGTATGTGGAATGCTGTTGGGAAATTGAGGAAGGAAATGAAAGAAAATGTAGTTCGCAAAGAACCTGGTTATAGTTGGATTCAAATTGGAGGATCCATGCATTACCTTTTTGCTGGCGACACATCACATCCTGAGAGTAAAGAAATATATACGGAGCTAATGAGGCTGTATGAGCATATACTAGTGTCACCAGGACTGGAACAAAATGATGTTTTTCGAATGGAAATATTAGCTATGAAGTAGAGGAATTCAAGTTTGATTTTTACCTCAATTAACTATGGGGTTTCTGTGTTTCCAGAACTCATCAACTTTTGTACCTGTCAAATCTAATCAGGTTGGTGTATGAAATCCACTCGATAGTATGTTACATTCGGTATCAGAAAATTCCTCTGGCTAGCAAAGGGAGGCACAAGTCTGAAAATGCCATAAATTAGGCTGTGCAGCTGAGCATTCAAGGTAACGAACACGACTGTGAGATAGAATTCCCCATGAAAATTATAATCAGCCATAAGCTATGGTTGCAACTTGCAAGGTGTTCATTGCTCACTGAAGGGTCTGTAATTGTTAACCTACTTGGGTACTATGTTACTAATCACAAGTTATAGGCTCAACCAATGGTATCTTACTTCCATTACGGATACCGTTAACAATTATGAAGTTCTTTCAACTGAAATCTATAAATGAACTCATCGGAAGAGTTAAAAAGAAAAAAAAAAAACGAAATGCTTGATTGATGGATAAGTTGGGGAGTTGGTGTAGATGCAAGCCAATATCTAGCTGTACTAGATTCCTTTCGGACCAACTTGAGATTCATTGAATTGATACAATGACCTGGCATTTGACTGATAATTGATTCATGCTTGAATATACTAGTGGTTGTGAGACTATCTGATTGTGAACACGTGTGGGTTGAGAAGAATATGAAAGATCACATTATCTTTGTGATGGTTTATGGTTCTTGCTGTAGAAAGTGGATGAGGACAGTGGGTAATTAAGGAATCTGTGATGGATGAGGATGTGGTAGAATTAATGTATATAATGTTTAGATATTCTTTGACCATTATGTTTATTTCACGGAGCCAGTTTCATATTATATAGTGTAAAGATAGATTGTGGAGGTTGCTTTACCCAGAATGGCCTAAAGTCCCGGTAAGAATAAGCTTGGCACGTGAAACCTTGCTACAACATGTATAACCTATTATTTGACATTTTCAAATGCCTCAGTAATACACATTTATTGTAACTCCTAATTTTAAGCATTGGAATTGCTTTATTATATTTATTGGTGGGTGAAATTCATCAAGTTTCACACCGGATTCGATGTGACCTCTTGCCTTGAGTAAGCTGGATTAGGGGAACCGACGCCGAACTTACTGACTTTCTTACAAATTACATCTCATATTGTTTCAGGCCAATGTCTATTGGTTTCATACTTGGTTTTCATTAAATAGTTGTTCTTTAATTTAGTGGCCCCTTCGGTAAAAACTCTGGTAGTGGTAATGGTATGACATGCTAATTTGCTTTCATGTTAGCTTCTGTTGCATAACCTTTGCCAATCGTGAAATCATGCTTGTCCAGTTCAATGCTAATATTACCATGGATGTTGGAAACTTAAGTAAAATCAATCAGACTAGAAACACTGTTCAAAGAAGAAGGGAAAGAAGAGGGAAAAATAAAGTAGAAGAAGAAATTTGTAAGTACATTAAGAGCTAATCATCAAGGATCATACAGTGTCTTGACATCAATACTTTCTATTGTTTCAGGTCTCGCTCCTAGGTTTTCCTGCAGGAGTGTTGGCGATCTGAAGAGGCTTTAGAGAGCACAGAGACTATCGAATGGAATGCATGTGCTGCTATCCTTGACTTTATCTGCCCCCTTTTTGGAAGAGGCATTTTGTCCCCCAAACTTTTGGTGATTGCAGTAGCGGGAGCATTACTGACCCTGTTGCTCATTGTGTAAACAAAGGCGATTTCTCCTTCTTCCTTGAAGATATTCTTGTTTGATAAATTTTGGGTATGATCCAATTTGCATTGGTGATGAGTTTATATAGCACAACATCTACCCACTATAATACCAGTGTCTGGGGGTGATTTGATCTGGGTGAATGAAGCTAGAAACAGCCTTTGCAGACTGGTGGGGGTTGGGGTGCATGCCAGCGAGATTGTCTGGCTGTCCAAGATTCCTTTCAACTCAGCTCGAGACAACCTGAAATCATAGTAGGATGGTTTTGAGCACGATGGTTTTGAGCCGGTCTCATCATAAACACGTGTGGGTTCAAGACATATCAAGAAGCTCCCTTGTTGACCTTGGGGCTGGTTTCTGGATTTCTTTAGTCAATAAGGTACGGGAGGATGCAAATTCGTATAATGGTCAGGATTTAGTGATTTGTTGTTTTGTTATTTTGACAGGAATAATATTATTTAGTACATTGTTATACAACTGCAATACAATTGAAATGTCGTAACAATAAAAATTTGTCATTGGATTACTATTTGTAAAAAGAAAAATTGATCTTTACTGCTATGCCATTCTAATTGTATAACAGTTGTATAATAGTCTACTAAATAACATTACTCTTTTGACAGACATAATTTGTTAGTTTAATACAATTTGGCCGGGGTTTTTGGAAGCAGAGCTCATATTTATGGATGTTTTTAATGACTGTCCTTATTTTCAGGGAGATCTCATTGGAAATGTCAAGCAAACTTGCTCAATTATATGTTATATTTCATGCTGCATCACATGGTCGACTGGTTTGTTTCCCAGGGAGAGACTCGTGCATTGGGATGATGATGATGCTGACGGTTGTGATGACCATTATACTCTTTAAAATTTCCCCTCGTAGTTCTTTTGTTATGGAAAGTTGCATAAAATTTGCGTGTGTTTTTGCTCATTTCACTCTGGAAACCAATACTACTGCTAGAATTGAAACAGGGGCTCATCTTTGTCTTGCATACTGACACTCCTGCACACTCCTGCCATCTGTGCGATGCGCTACTTACCGTATTGTATGCATGAGAGCAGAAACAGAGACTCGTGCTTAGGGCATGTCTGATAATGGTTTTGAAATGATTTGGTCAAAGGGGATGGCTCCCAAATGGCCGAGCCACCCCCAATTTTTCCCCTTTTTTTTTTTTTTTTAAAATATGTGTCACGTGTCGACGTCTGATTGGTCTACGTGTCAGTTGTAACGGTGAATGGACTAATTTGGTCACTTATCAAAACCACAGGAACCTCGTGTGATAAAAATAAAATTACAAAAATAAAAATAAAATTAAAAAATCCTAAAAGAGTACAGAGTATTTAACCCTTATAAATAATAAGATTCTTGTAGGCCTCAAGATAAACATTTGACAATCTTAAAACTCATTGGGCAGCCATCCATATAATATATGCAAGTGTTTATGGTCATAGTCAACAACATAAAGCCGTGAATGCACATAACTTTTCTGCTCTATGTTCAACAGTGCCAAAAGATTCCCAAGACCTAGAGCTCTACTCTATTGAAGCTATATATATATATATATATATATATATATATATTACAGCAATTTCCGCTGGCGTGCCTCCCAACACCCCCCCACCGTTTTAGACTTTTAGTGATTCTGTTCCAATCGTATGTTGTGGGCTGCGACTCAAAATCAGATCAAGCAATTGACTCACAACCGCCTGATTCAATTTAATGTAAACATTTTTTTTTTTTTAAATTGACTTGCAAAAAATAAAAAATAAAAAAATAAAAAAATTCAAAAGTTTATATACATATGATTAAAATTACATTTAAGTTATATAAGACATTTAAAATCGTAACATACCATAATGCTTCGCAGTTGCTGTCCATGTCTACAGTCCATCTATAAATTACCTATTCCGTGACTTAAATTCGTGATGTGGAGTTTGACTTTGATGTCAAATAATACGAATTTTAGATAAACTTACCTTTGAACGCCTATTTGCAAGGAAAGGGTACTCAAAAATTTATATTACATATGTTTAAGATTGCATTTAAGCTATTTGTGACACTAAGGATCGTAATACCGTGCGGTTCAACGTTTAAAATCCTTCATATCTTTTAAAATGCACAACACCTATTTGCTAGCGGTTTGAAAACTGATTTTTTTTTTAATTTTTTTTTTTTTAATTTTAAAATTTTTTAATTTCACAAAATGTCATATTTAACTACGAGTTTGGAAAAGCAATGCAGATAATGAAATATATTAAGAATGTTTGGTTGTTTTAGTTTCTTGGTTGAAAATATTAGATAATTAAAGTTGGCAAATTTGGCGATTGACAAAATCTTGGTGTTGTGAGGTATTTGCCAAAAGTATGCTCATACAAGAGAATGCACCCAATGCCCTCTTTGGGACCTAGGGCAAGCTTTCATATATTCTTTTGTTTACCTGTAAATTCTAGCCGACCATCCCAAGAATCCAGGTATCAAGGGGAGAAATATTCCATACTTATTATTCATCCAAAAACTTAAAAAATAAATAAATAAATCACTCCTTATTCTTCAGTGCAATTTAGGCAAGAAGAGCATCAACTTGGAGATCTAGATCCTCAACAATTTGTTGTTGGGACTGCTAGTAATCCAAGTAATAAACGTAAACGTAAAAAAGCTTCTATGAAGCCTACCTATCTAAAACTTATCCAGGCAAATGAGTTTCTGACGAAATCTCTCATATTTATTATCTAAATTACTAGCAATCTAAACAGTAAAATTGGAGCCCCTATGATGCCTACCTACCTAAAACTTGTCTAGGCAAATGAGTTTCATATTGATAGAATCTCATATTTATTGTCTAAATTACTAGCAATCTAAATGGTAAAAGTGGGTGCTAATACTTAAGGCAGAAGTGCTAATAGTACGTTGCCATTTATATTGCCTATATGCTATTCTTAGGTGTGATGTCCTCGTACAAAGGGAATCACCATTTTGCCAAAAGAGTAAATTCTTAGATTTCATAGCAAGGAACAAAACATTGGAAAGCAAAACAAAGGAAACCAAAAACCCCCTCTAAATGGAGATTCCTTGTTAAACTAAGGAAAAAGACGTATCTTTATTCTTTGCTCTATTCTGTCACACTACACAACCTATTAACCCTATTCTTTTCTTTAATTTCTCACCATCATCATGTGCTACTGCATTCAAATGATTTGACAACAAAATCGCCCGGCCGGACTCATCTTTTCAGAGGGTAATGGCTGCTGCTATCAATTTCTCCGGCCAGGCTTCACCGCCGCATATGTGCTTCAAAGCAGTGGCAAGGCACCCCCGTGGCATCTTGCCCTGCAAAGAAACTTTTCAACTTAAGAACAACAGCTTGAGATCACTGCAGCATGGCCTTCATGTTGGAAGGAAGGCAGAAAGTAGAATGTTGAGTGGCCGAGCACCCATTATCGTTATGTCAGCAAATAGTCATTCAATTTTCGAGTCATTTTCATCATCTCCATCAGACACAATCAACAAATTTTACACAAGCATCAATGAGAAGAACTTGAAGGAACTAAGTGAATTCATATCAGAAGACTGTTATATTGAGGACTGCTCCTTTCCCCAACCATTCAATGGAAAAAAGGTCTCATCTTCTAACTATTCTTCTTAACTAGCATTGAATACCTATTTTTGTTACATTAACAGGGCACTGTTGCAGGAGATTATGCATTTTTATGAACAACTTACTGCATCCATGGGTCAGAATGTGAAGTTCAGCATTGGACATGTTTGTGAAGGAGATGAAAACACAGCTGGAGTGCAATGGCACTTGGGTAATTCCCATTTTTATTGTTTCAGCTACTTGTACCCCTACAAAATATTTCTGTGAATGATGAGTTTCTTCTATGATATGGTAGAATGGAAACAATCACAGATCCCCTTCACCAGAGGCTGCAGCTTCTTTGAGTACTCAAAACATGGAGAAAGAATAATCATCAAGTATAGAAAAAACCTATTCAATTCTTAGCCTTTCAATTGCACCAAGAAGATCATTTTCTCACAAATTGATATTTCTCTGCAGGAAAGCTCAAGTTGTAATTGAATCACCAGTCAAACCAGGACGCTTCGTTCTGGTAATTCTGCAAACGATACTTCTCAGAAAAAAAAAAAAAAAAAAAAAAAAAAAAAACCTCCCAAGTGTATGACAATATTGTGAACACCAATGACTACATATATTTTTTGAAACTTGGATTTTATTAATCATGGGACTTGCATCATTAAATTCAGATTCTATTCAAGACAGTGACATCACTATTTGATGATTTCCCAAGGATCACTGAATGTATGTTAAACTTCCACTAACTTTCCACAACTTCAGTTTATCATAAGCATCATATCCTCATTCTGACACACCATTGATATATGACTACTTCAGGGTTCCTAAGAAGTCCTCATGTCATATTTCAATTGATAATGAAGATTTACAACATGGTTGTGGCTCCTTTTATCAATCCGCTAATAACAGGCTACATACAGATTTGGAATCTCTCGACTCGGATTCTTCTCTTCACATTCAACATTTTGCGCTACATTTCTAAAATCTTCTTTAAGTAGATAACATTGAATATACAAGTTCTATTTCCACATCAAGGCTACCAGTAAATGGGTGGCTTCAGATCACCTGTCAGTCATCGTTTCCGTCACAACTAGACCACGTATCGAACAATGAGAGAGCGAGCAATGGTCCAAGTACAGGCGGGAGTCGCGGTGGCCTGCTTAAGGCGACAATAGGATCATTCTTTTCTTTTGTAATTAGCCCTTCTTCCCAAGGATTATTGTTCCCTTGTTTCTTTGGCATTGAAGTGGCCAATGTACCTGATTTCATTAACATATTATTGTAAGATAAAGGAAATTCAATATACAATTGCAATCATAAGGGCATCAAAGGATGAGTATGATGTAATTACCCCATGATCCAGCCATAGGGAAGATTTGTTTGAATTTGTACTTTGCAGGCGAAAACACAGCTGTTCCACGCATGTAGGCTCTAGTTAATTATTTGATGCCTCTTCAGCAAGCAACAATTAAACTAAGAAACCAGCAATCCTACAAAGTGGAAAACATGGTAAAAGATCATCAAGAATCATCATTTGGGCAAGTGTCCAATCCAAATACCAAGCTAAATAAAGCAAAATATAATCATGATAGCAAAGTTTGGGCAGCAATATCATTGGTTCATCTTCCTAAAGATGTACTTTTGTGTTTGTTTGTTAAGGAAATGTTCTGAATTTGAGATCCTCCCTCCCTTGAAATTACCAAACCACTTATCCAAAAACACTGATAAAAAAGAAACTAATATATAAAAAAAAGTAAATTTAATCATTTAATTAACATTTTAACATTAACTGCTCCTTAATTATGTCCGATATGACCTTAATCATTCAAGATTACACACATGCATGCTTTAACATAGAAATCATGCTTCAAGTTCTTCCTTAATGCACCATTTTAACTAGAACAAATTAAGCCAAAAACTAATGAACAAAGTTTTTCAGCAAATTGGGTCGAAGAAAATAACTTTTTCTATTAAAAATACATATAAAAATCACCTGCATTTTCAATCCATGTCAGTTTGGAAGAAAATTTGTTCAAAACTAATACAATCTAATTAGCGAAAGCTGAGAATTGTAAAATTTAGCAAAAAAATTTACGAATAGAGAGCAGAGTAAAAGAGAAACAGAGCGGGATTAACAGTACCTGCTACGGTTCTACTTCGCTTTCTGGGCAGCCGGCTAGAGACTGACAACGTTGGGAGATTCCGTGTTTTGTGGAGAGCCGAAGAACGTTCGGGAATTTTCAGGCTGTCTGGTCCCACCACTATAACTGATCTCAGGCCCTATGGACAGTTTGATCCGACGATCTGGACCGTTTGGATTGATTCTGCTAACGCTATCATGGACTAGGCCAAGCCCGGCCCGTTAGTCAGGCTACTATTTGAACCAAAGCCCATTAATGATAACAACCATGAATTGCAGTTTTGTGGCAGATAAAAAAACAAAGAATTAGATTTTACCTAAAGAAAAAAAAAAATAAACAAGAATTTGATTTAAAAGCATGCAATACATCATTCTATCAATCATTTCATTTTGTAAATTTAATGAATTCACCATTAGACTTGTGAATACATGTGAGTCCCACACAAATTCAATGGAGATGGTTAAAACCTATAAACTCAAGAAAAATATTATACAGACTTGTTGACACATGTTAGCATATCATTGAAGGGTATTCATTTTCTTTTTCTTTTTTTTTCTTTTTTTAAATTACACAGTCCAAATCACATACTGACATGTGTTAACAAGTTGTAAAAGAGTTTTAAGTATAACATTACTTTAAACTCAATGGTTTCTAGTAAATAGAAATATTTAAATAATGACAAGAGAACAATTATAGGCAGTCTTATTGGGTAGAAGGATGAGTAATATTACTCTTCACACAATTTTATCATATTTATTTAGTTGATGTGACGTGTTTTAAGTGGCTTGCACGTTAGTTACTTGAAGCAAAAGAACAAAAGAAAAACCAATTAAAATATGTCATATTAGCAGAGCACATTACCTTGACTTCGCGCGAGCAAAATTCGAGCAAAGCATACAACTTTGATTCCGTTCGAGCTGATTTCGAGTCGTTCATCCTATCTTTCTATTTGTCATTCTTCAATTGGTCATGTAAATAGCATAAGCATCGTCTCAGTGGCGGAACTAGAATTTCACATTTGGATGGGCCAAACTAAATATAAAGTAGTAAATAAAAAAATCATTATTCATTTAATAAATAAAATCATTTTAGAACAATCAACAATATGTACATCTTTAAATCGTTCCTCGTCAGTGGTTTTTTTTGTTGTGGTTATTTTTTGGGTGTGTTGCAACAGTTTTCTCAACTTTACAAACCACCTCTTTTTTAGTGGCTAGGTTTCTTAGTTGTCCCAAGAAGCGATGGACTTGGATCCTTTGAAATGGAGAGGAACAAGTTGGTTTTTTTTAGGGGGCAATTTTGTCATTTATGGTTTCCTGTTTTTTATTTGAACAAAAATTTCCTCTTAAAACAATTAAATGGATACCCTCAATTTCAAAATGGAGAGGATCCTTCTCCAGAAGCAATACGACCGCGTCATTTATTTGATACATTTCTTTTTATTTTTTGTTTACCTTTTCTTATGAGAACATTTTGGGACTTATTGTTAGGTTGCCCAGCCGTTGATGTTTTTTTCCCTTTCCTGCTTTCCCATATTTACTTAGAATTATTTTATTTTTTATTTGTTTTTGGGTAAAAGCGTATAAAGTTCATTAATTGGTAATAAACATCCAATTGGACGATGTTGTTTGGACGTTGGTGGATTATTTGCTGGCAGCCTCCACATGGCAAGAACTATTAACTGACACGTGGAGGTCTGTCGTTTAGTTTCCCCATCGTTGCATGTCAATTTCCAAATTAGGCTTTGCTACTTGTCATACTTTTTGATGCTTGGAAGTTGCAAGTTGCAAGGCGGCCTCTCAAACTCAACTCCTAGCTTCCTTGCACGTCATCTCTTCCCAAAGTGAAGTACTGCCTTGGACGTCAAAACATCCCCTTAAACATCATCATTAGGTTGAAGGAAGCTTCTCATATTTCTTATAGCACGTGATGCTAATCACATATTTTAAGTGAAAATGTTACTTTAATAAATTGAATTAAAAAATCATTTCTATCGTTGAACTTAGAGGTAACAGTTCATGTTCATGTGTTGAATTTTAATCGTGCGTCAAGACATATGTATAACTATATGAATCAACCATAACTTGACATGATCAACTTAATTAAATGGGTTAGACCTATCACCTGCAACTCGTTGATTTCGTGTTGGGTGTCAAAAATGACCAACATTGGTGTAATGTGTTGGGTTCGGGTTATGTTAAGACATGTGTATAAGATTATGTAGATAAACACTAATCTGACCAATTTAATTAAATGGATCTAGTGCCTCAATTCTGATCTTCTTATTGGGTTCAGGTTGAAATTCTCGAGTCATGTCAATAATTGTCCGCCTAAATTTTCTTTTAGACTGGGTTGGAGGAAACTTCTCAAAGACATTTGATTAAACTGACATATGTCCTTCCTTGTCCCTCTCTCTCTTCCTCCCTTTGGTAACAGTGCTCGATGTCTTTTCCGTACTCTTTTTTGGTCTCCATTTTTGTAGTTTCGTTTTAGATCTAGATCTAGTTCTTCATTCTCAGATCTACTTGTCCTGGTCAGCTTCTCCGCTTTCCATCGCTTCTACGCCAATCAACCAATGGAGTCTCGCTTGCCAAAGCGTGTTTCTCATGTGCCGACGTGTGAATCTCACATGCCAAGTCGTGGCTTCCCGAGGATGTTTACGATGCTGTGTTCCTCCGCTGTTGCTTATGGTGGGGCTTTTGTTGTTTTTAGTTTTGATTTTATTTTTGTTCCTTTTGTCCAAGCCTTTGGGTCGAGGACATGAGCTGTTTCCTGACCTTTGGGCTGAGGAAGAGTATCTCGGTGTGAGAAATTATCTCTCATGGCCGAAAAATACGTTTTGAGATTATGAGCTACCTATGTCTTAGATCTAGTTTGCTCGGAGCAGATTTGTTTCATAACTGAAGTTGCATATGGGTTAACGAAAGCTGATGTCATATATAGTATTTAATTGTAAGAATCTTATAATTGTATTTATGACTTTGTAATTTCATAACATTTGACTATGTTTTATCAAAGTTTTATGCTCTGTGATATAAGAGTTGTTATATATGCTCATGATCTTTTATCAATGAAATTTGAATGATTTCCGCTCAAAAAAAAAAAAAAAAAATTGATATATGTCCTTATAACATATAATTCTTACATACATTTTTAAGTTTCACTTGTAAATACACATAAGAATTACATACGTTAAGAATATATGTCAGTTTAATAGAATGACATAAAAAAAAAAAAAATCAGTTGCCTATTTAATGGAAAAACTTAATAAAAAAGACAAAAAGGTCGTTCAACCATAATAAGTTGGAGAAAAAGAGAGAGTAGGGCATGCTTGTGTACCAAAAGAAACATTCACCACATGGGCAGTGAATCACAGAATAAAAGCCAAAAGTAACATAGCGAAATCCAATATACTGTGGAACTAAAAGCTGGCTAGGGCTCCTGTAGAGAGGTTCATGCTCTTTTGGTGCCTTTTTTGCTTTAGTTACCGTTTTTTGTGACACATTTTTTTTAACTTTGTCCAAGATATAGAAGACCTGGTCTTTTTTAGGCCAATTTTCTATTTTTTTGGTTATATTTTTTACATTACATTTTCAATTTGAGACTGTTGTCGAGAAATTCACCCCATTTTCGGCTTTCTGATTCCTTGTACCCCATTCCCCAATTTGCTTAGAAAAAAGGTTGGTAGTGAGGTTTGATGTTGAAAGCAACATAACCATTTTGGGAACATGAGGGAAGGCAATAGGAATAGTTTAAAGGCAATGTAGAGAGGTGATGGCAGTGAACAAGCACCCCCACCAGCACCACTCATGGGCTCGAGGTTTAGTGGGTTTTGCACCATTTTTGGATTGATACCAATGGTTCCTCTCATATTCAACTCAATACATAATCTAGAAAACCCACCAATGACGTGAAGGCATATAGTGCCACCAATTATCACTTTTTTTATACAACGCCACGTTGGTCGATGGTAATATACAAGGTATATATTCTATACTTTTTCAATAACTTTATGAAAATGAATAAATTTATATTTTAGTGTTGAGATGTAAGTGTTATAGACTCATAGATTGTTACATCAGCTTGTAAACATGAGAAGTGACATAGGAACCACCATGTAAGTTTGTAAGGGACTTATAATAAAAGTTGTAATGTTCCTAACAGCACTATGTTTTAGTTGGAAGAAATTTTCTCTTAATTGGGTTAGGAGTCCTTTATTCCGGTCTATAAAACTGTAATGTGTGTCTCCTGAGCATGTGAAAAGTACATAATTTTTAAATAATTCTATTAAAAAAATTTATAGTGCAATGGATGATAATGATGTGAACTGTCCGTTTTAACGTTTATGTGGTTGTGATTTGGTCTTGATTGAGTGGAGAAACACGAATTGGCAGCATACCTACCTTGGTTAGTCAATGAATATGGTTCTAACGCAAGTCATACAAAATTGGAAAGTACTTTTCCATAAAAGTCATTTTCACACACCCAAATTACTATTATACAATTGAATATGCAAGATTAATGCCTTTTGTTTACCAAATCACAAAATAAAGACCAACCCATTTCTAGAATTGACTATCATAAGAACTAAGAACCTTTGGATTGCTTGATCCTTCGTTGGATTTCATTTTCCAACTCTTCCATTCCCCCAACTTCTTCTACTTCCTGCAATAGCATTCATGCAAGATATTTGATGACAGAAACACAAAAAGAAATTAATCAAATTCATTAGAATTTAGAAAGTGAGCTTACCTTTGGGCCCAAGAACAACCCATATGGCACCCCATCAAATCTATCAGAGTGATGAAGCTATTTTTTCAAAAAAACAAAAAAAAAAAGTTAATTAAACAACAATTTTTCAATGAGTCATATCCTTCTCTTTTAACTCACTAATTTTGTTTTAATTTAACGTAAGCCAAATAGAAACTAAGAAGAAAAGCAATGATGATGAAAAGATGAATATGATTACTTGGTGAGCTGCAGCAACTCTTCGTAAATAAGGAACATTTGCGATGGGCCCTACCGGAAATCGACGGTGGACAAGTCCATCATGCACAAACATGTAGGCCATCCCAAACACAGTGATCCCTAGACCCTGTTTTTAACATGAAATTAATTTAAAAATACAAAAAAAAAAAATGATAATTTAAAACAAATAAAAAAACATGTCAAGTACATTAACTTTTCGTAATTAATAAGGAAAAGTAGTAAGGGCTGGGGCCAATAAGATCTGGCCATGTCACCGGTGTTAGATCCTGTGATCACTGAAGTGTGTAAAAGCCATGAAAACGACGTCGTTGGAAGTGAGAAACTTACCGCACCGAAGCAGAGTCCTGGAATTACATCCTTGTTAGAGAACCCATAAGCAAGAAGAATAATCGCTGGGATAGCGTTGATGATGGCGAAAACATCGTTGACTTCAAAGGGACCCTTTCTGGGTTGGTGATGGGACTGCAGTAATCGACGGTCAAGATCAACTACACAAATTACTAGCCCTTTTGTACATTATTAAAAAAAAAAAAAAAATGGGGTTACTACCCCTTTTACTTTTTTATCATAAATTTCTTATAAATTCACCAAACAATTTATGTGAAACATCACTTGTCATGTATATTGTCACGGCAGTTTGTAATATTTACGAAAAAAAAAAAAAAAGATTAGAATTCAAAGTATATAACCGACCTCGTGCATATTCCACAATGAAGCGTGCCAGAGCACCCTGTGAGCCCACCTAGCCCAGAATTCCATTCCCACCTGAAAATCATTGACACCCAAAAAGTGATTGTTTAAGAGAAGCGTTTGGGATGTTTCAAATTTTGTTATGAAAAAAAATGAGGTTGATTAATTAATATTAAGACAAAAGATTTTCTGGGAATGAGAAAATGAAAGAATCTGACTTACAGCAGCGCCTACAGAGAGAGCAAATGTGCAGAACATTTCCAAAAGTGGAAATTCTCCACCCTGTTCATCAAATGTCAACAAATTTCCATATTGAGAGAACAAAAACGGAGAGAAAAGGAAAAAGAAAAAGAAAAAGAAGATGGGTTTAATTGATAGAGAATCGTGATTCGTGTACCTCCATTTGCCAAGAAAATCTGTAATAAACAGATATGGCGGCCATGGAAGTGACTCCGAGACTGGACATGATTGCAGCGACAAGATAAGTATATCTTTCGAATCTTTTCCTTTCTAATCTCTTTTCCCCACGTGAGGCTCCTGTGATCTGATTGTTTATAGCGTCGCAGGATTTCAGAGTGTCAATTTCTTCGTCAACTTTGATAACATCCTCTGCTTTCTTCTCCATAACCAAGCGTACTCTCAAGGTCTTGTTTTTCCTAGAGGTAGAAGAAATTCCACATATTTTTGGCGAGCAGGAGATTGAATTGGAAAAGCGTGTCGGAATCTGGTGAGTTTTTTGTTTGAAACAGTGCGTTGATGCGCTTGAAGTAATCGAAACTCCAGTCGCCATGGCGTTTCTGTTCCAAAACAGAGCACAAGCTTCAGAGAGAGAGAGAGAGAAAACCCTGAAATTGAATGAAGAAAAAAAAAAATGGTGGGGAGCTTAGCAATGGAGTGACGTGTATATATATATATATATATATATATATATATATCATGGCCAGCTTCTGCGAAAGGTTACAGTTTATACACGCAAATGCAGACGCATGGGGAGCTGCCATTTTACAAACAGGCCCTTGCGCTTTTGGCCCGCCATGGTGTCCAGGGATGAATGAATCAATCTTTCCTTTTTGGTTTTGTTTTTTGTGTTTTTGCAAATGTTTTTAATATCCCGAGAGTAAGGACGCATGTATGGGGTGGTGTTATGACGTTGATTTTTGGGAAAACTATGGGAATGAGACGTAAGGGGAAATGCAGGCCAAAAATATCTGAATGAGTAAAAGACATTACTTGGAAGCAAATGTTTGCCAGAACAGGAAAGCCATGATCTCCTTAAAACAAGTGGATACAAGTCAAACATGTTCATCTAAACAATTATTCTTTTTAAGAAGTACCGAGGAATTCTAGAAGTCCTTCTTTTTTTTTTTACTTTTTTTTTTTAATCATGTGATTTTTAAAATTATTGTTTGATCAAAATTCAATAATAATAAATTACAATCCTAATGGTAATTTTAAAAGCCATATCATTTTTAGAGTAACACAAGAGTGACTTCTATCATTACTTAGAAATAACTCCTATTCCTTATTTGAGTCGGTTTGGTTGTGTGATTTTGGATATCAAATATACATTTTTTAATGAAAATTTGAGTGAATTTGGCATTGCAATTTCATAGGTCAAACACGCATTTTTAAACAAAATAATAAGAAAAAATGTGTTTGGGAGTTCGTTTAAAATAAATGGTAGCCTGAAAAGTGAAGAATCTACTACGCTTTTAAACCGCAGATAAAAAAGTGCATTTTTAAAGCACAAGACTTTATAGGTTGAACATCTATTTTAAAGAAAGATTTGCAACTTTACTATACACTTATTGCGTTTTTATTAACTGTGTTTAAAAACGCTATTTCTTTATTTAAGTTGCATGCTTTGAAACCATTAAACGAAATGCATACAAAACAAAATATTGTTTTTGTAAACTACGTTTTGAAATTGTTATTTTTTAAAACAAAATCTCTCTCTCTTCATGTCGTTTTTTTTCTTCCTATTTTTTTAAACAAAATCTCTCCTATTTTGAAGTTTGGGTAAATTATATTTTATCCTTTCAATCTACTATCCCAATTGCACTTATACATTAAACAACCGAATCACCACAACTCAAATCTTCATGTGGTTTTGAAATTGTTAGATTTGGCCATTACTTTGAATATAAAACATCATGCACAAACATGTCAAATAAAACAAGACTACATCCAACTGAACTACTATTCATCATCAGTTGGATGCTCTTCAGGAACAACTCACAGCATGGACTTTCCCCATTGATAATTTAGACCCAAAACAACAACATTACAAATTTAAAATCAGTTTCCTCTATAAGGCTTCGATTGAAAAAAAAAAAAAATAGAAATGCAAAACATAAAAAATATAAAATCAGTCTAAATGTAACACATTAAAAAATGGATGTTAATGGCAACCGATTTACAGCACACCATGAAGCCAAATTAGCACCCCTACAAGTACAAATTATGAATAAATTAAATGTAAAATATAATGACAATTGTATTGTAAGTAAAATATGATGAGAATTCAAAAAATTAATAACCTTAATTCCTAACAAACTTCTAAGCGAGAGATATTCATTCCTTGAATTTGAAGGTTGAGTTTGAGGCCCATCTACAATAGACAAAATTTGAGTTAAATGAAATAAAATAATTAATGAAAAATAAGTTTCAACTAATTTATAAACATTTACCTTACTCATCGTAGCTTTCCACAAATTCCTCCAACTCTCGAATGTCAATTGGTTTCTTCCTTATCCAATTTTGTGTGCAAATCAAGGCCTCAACGGTAAGTGGAGACAATGAACTCCTAAAAGGATCTAATACACGTTCCTCGGTGCTAAATTTGGACTCAGAGGCAACAGTGGAAATGGGGATGGCTAATACATCACGAGCTATCTCTGCAAGAATAGGATATTTGGGCGTGTTAATCTTCCACCAAGCTAAAACATCAAACTCCTTTGTTGTTGCTTCACACCTATCCAACAAATACCTATCCACCTCTGATCTATAATCCAAATCATTCTCTTCCACAAGATGTTGGGAGAACAATGAATTAAATTTATCCATAGCATTTTCCGAGTCGTCATCAACAACATTCGAGGAAGTAGCATTTAAACTTCCTATTGCCACATCAAATCGAGACACCACACTCCCATAAAACTTACTATATTGTTCAATTAAACGATTTAGAAGGTGTCTCACCTTTGCCTCTATTTGATCTGCCCACTCTGGCCCATTGCATCTTTTCAACCAAAATACCAAAGCCTTCATCTTGTAGCGTGGATCAACAACAAAAGCTACATATAACATTAAGTTGATCCTATCTATACTCCCCCAATACTTCTCATACTTACTTCTCATATTAATAGCCACAACACTCATTACAGGATCAGAACTGAGACAACCATCATTCAAGGTATCTTGAATAATACAAAGTTGTTTGAAATATAAATTGGAGGTAACATAATTTGAACCAGAAATGTTCAATGTGGCATCATAAAAGGTTTTCAAAAACTTCACAAATACCCTAGCATTTTCCCAGTCAAGAAATCCAGGAACAACTAAATGTTCATCCTCCTTCCCCATTAGCTCAAATGCTCTTTGGTACTTTTCAGCAACACTTAGCATTAAGTATGTCGAGTTCCATTTAGTGGGAACATCTAGACACACCATCTTCTTACACTGGATATTTTTTCGTTCTATACAATCCTTAAACTTTGCCATCCTCGTTGGAGAAGACCTCACATATCTCACTGCATTCCTAACATTACAAATAGCATCATTTAAGTCTTTCAAACCATCATTTACAACAAGATTCAAAATATGAGCAGCACACCGCATGTGAATAAACTCACCTCCCAAAACTGTAGAATTCTTATCCTTCATCTTTCTTCTCATATATTCAATACCCACATCATTTGAGGATGCATTATTAACTGTAATTGTGAAAATACTATCAAGCCCCCACTCTATCAATGTAGTCTCCAACACTCTTCCAGTGGTGTCACCCTTATGATTAGCAACTAGGCAAAACTTGAGGATTTTCTTATGCATTATCCAATCACAATCTATGAAATGAGCAGTAACACACATGTAATTCAAATTTTGCAGGGATGTCCATGTATCAGTAGTGAGGCAAACCCTTTGAGCGCTCAGCAAAGTCTTCAACTTAAGCTTCTCTTCCATGTATAATTTCATGCAATCTCTTTGAACAGTAACACGACATGGCACTTTGAACCTAGGTTCCAATTCATTAACAAATTCTTTAAATCCCTCAGTCTCCACATGCCTAAAAGGCAATTCACATTTGATCAAATATTGAACAAGTAAACCCCTTACATTGTCTGGATCAAACTTCATAAATCGCATTTGGGGGCTACGAGTGCCGTCTGCTGCCTTCTTAAGTGACATTTGCATCAAGGTTTGATTTTTGGAGAGTTTCGATTTCTTAAGTGGAGAGTTTGGACAGTTAAACTGTAGGTGGGTCATCATGGCTGAAGTTCCATTTCTTCTATGGTGACACCCAATCAGTCTATTGCAATGATTGCACATAGCTTTAGGGTTCTCCTTGTCAATTGGTTCCACTTTTTTAAAATGACACCATACAATAGACTGATTAACAGGTGGTTTTTTGGTTTGTTTCTTTTGTGGTGGAAGGGAAGGTGTGAGGATTTGAGCATTTTTTATGGAGGAAGGTGTTCCATTATTGTCCTCTTCCACAAGAACAGGGGCAGGGCTACCTGTGAGCGTCAAACTCATACCATTTGTACCATTAAGAGTGTCCTCCATCTGTTATTAAACAAATAATAAATTGTATTTAACTACTCGTAGAAAAAATTAATAAAATAATAATGAACAACAACATTACTTCCTTAGGAACCTCAACCCCACAAAGCATTGTTCAACAAGCATCTCAAGGTAGTCATGTTAAGAGGTAAATTTGTACTTGGTCTTAACTTGTTTGTAATTATCATATTGATAGTACAAAAAAATAACTCTTTATAAATGAAACTCAGCTCCTAGTAGATAAAGTGAGGAGAACAATTATTACAATTACAATAAAACTTCAAGTAGGGATTCATGAATACATTACGCAACAACAAGATTTTTAACTCGAAACTATTCTAGTAAGCAGAAGGACAAGAACAACTAAATAAACCTCAACATTTCACTTTTCTTTGATTTATGGCTTCTATTTTGAATAAAAAGAACAAACACTAATTTCTTTCACTTAAAAGTGGAAAACTCACTCACCAATGGTCAATCACAATGGTCTTAGCGTTTGCCTCCAAGTTTACTTCAAATGCTCCGAATCAAACTACAAATTCCATCAAAAATCAATATTCACCATCTCTCTATCATTTTCTTAGGTACCAAGCAGAAAGAATTACTGTAAACATACATTAACTCTCTTTATTTTTCAACATGTAACCCCAAATAAACCAACAACTCAAGAACAAAGCCAATTATAACAAAAACCCTAATAAGCTTATTAATAAAAAAAAGTAAAAGGACAAGAATAACTAAATAAACCTCAACATTAATTCACTTTTCTTTGATTTATGGCTTCTACTCCGAACCAAAAGAACTAACACTAAATTTCTTTCACTTAAAAGTGAGGGAAAAAAATGCAAAATCACTCCACGTGGTTACACTGATTTGCAATAAGCTCCTAGAGTCCTAGTGGTGTAAAAATGTTATGAGAGCTCCATGTGGTATGCAAAAATAATAATTAGGAGAAACTTCACTTTAGCCCCCTGAACTTCCGGCCAATTTTACAAACTCCGCTTTGAACTTTCAAATCTCTCACTTTGGACTCTTGAACTTTGATTTGCTCTCACTTTGGACGCCACTGTTAGTTGTCAATGTTAAACTTAAGCGGTTTGACTTTTTATACCCATTATACCCCCACATTAAAACTACACCGTTTTGGACCCCAAAACTACAACACCCACCCAGCACAAAACGACGTCGTTTTGGACATTAAAATTATTTTTTTTTAAAAAAAAAAAAAAAGAAAAAGAAAAGAAAAGGCAAAATATTATTAAAAAAAAAAAAAAAATCAAACAACCCCATGGCCAAGAGGGTGGTCCAGCCACCCCCAAAAGGCCAAAAAAAAAAAGAAAAAAAAGAAGAAGGAATGGCTTTGGGGCTTTTGGGGGTGGTTCGGCCACCCCCAAAATCCGAAACCCATCCCAAAACCCATTTTGTTTTTATTTTATTTTTATTTTTATTTTTATTTTTTTTGGCCTTTTGGGAGTGGCCGGACCACCTCCTTGGCCATGGGGGTGGTCGAACCACCCCTAGACCGGCCATGGGGGTGGCTGGAGCCACCCCCTTGGCCAAAAATGGGGTGGTTCGGCCACCCCATTTTGGCCAAGGGGTGGATATTTCTCAGTTTTTTTTTTTTTTTTTTTTCTCAATTTTTTAATATTTTTAATATTTAGCATTTTTTTTAAAAGAAAAAATATATATAATTTTAATGCCCAAAACGGTGTCGTTTTGGGCTGGGGTGGGTGTTGTAGTTTTGGGCATTTTTGGAATTTCAAGTGGGCTGGGTGGGGTATAATGGGCATAAAAAGTCAAACTGTTTGAATTTAACGTTGACAACTAACAAAGGGGTCCAAAGTGAGAGCAAATCAAAGTTTAGAGGTCCAAAGTGAGAGATTTAAAAGTTCAGAGGGAGTTTGTAAAATCGGCTGGAAGTTCAGGGGGCCAAAGTGAAGTTTCCCCTAATAATTAGGTCATTGTACCCAACTTCTGTATATTTTTGACGGAAATCGTCAAATGCTATATCAGCATCGAATAGATTATGATACGCATAAACCATAAGATGCGTTGGCTATTTGGCGGTTTTTGTCAAAAAAATTAGATAGAAGTTGGGTACAAGGACTATTTTTTTTTTTTTTTTGCATACCAAAGAGAACATTCAGAACATTTTTATATCACATGGAGCTTATTGCAACTCAGTGTAACCATAGAGACTACTTTTACATTTTTTTCCTAAAAGCCAAAAACTCACTCACCAGTGCTCAGTCACAATGGTCTTCACGATTGACTCCGAGTTTACTTCAAATGCTCCCAATCAAACTACAAATTCCATCAAAAGCACAACTTGGAATGTAAAACCAGGCTAACCCACATAATAAAATCAAACAATTCCACCAAAAAATACCCATTAATCCCCACCAAAGAACTAGAGACAAACAAAATACACAAACAAAAATCACAAAGAATTTGCTAAAATGGATTGGTGGAGATCTCTTAATTTTTGAGGCAGGGAATTGAGAATTGAGAGTCAAGAATTGGGTTATTAATCACTTTCGTCTACCTATAAAACCGCTAATTGCACAACCTTAGGTGGTTAGCTACTTTTGCCATCTTCGCACCAAGGCGGTTATGCAATTATTAGCAATTAATAATCGCCTGCTAGTGCACCCTTAAGTTAAATAATCTAGGAGGTGTTAGAATAACAATGAATAATTATTTGATTGTACTCTTTATGGTAGTGTGGTTGGTGAACTCCAATATTTGTTTCTAACTAACCCTAATATTGGTCCCGATGTCGACAAAGTATGTTGGTTTTGCCCTGATGATCGACGTTCTACCATGTGTTATTGCATGTTGGTTCAAACTTACTTTCATCGAGCTCTAAAAAGCAACATAATGTTGCTCGCAAGTATGGAACCTTTATATAAGTCACTTGCTAAAGCTACAACTAAAGTGTTATGGGTGCAATCATTTCTTTGTGTACTTCGCTTTTCTGTTTGTAATCCTCCTACCCAATGGCGTGATAATATAGGGATGACATATCTTACCTCCAACCTAATCTTTTAAACTCAGATAAAGCACATTTAAATCGACTTTCACTTCGTTTGTGATCGAGTAGCCAACAATTCTCTGAAGGTTCAGTTTCTTTCTAGCAAAACCCAAATGGCTAATATTCTCACCAAGCTGCTTTCTTCTGCTTGGTTTCTTCAGCTTTGATCCAGTCTCAACGTGTAACGCCCCTACCCGTTAGGGCTAGGTTCATCAAGTTTTTCTCACAGCGGCCTAAAATATTATAAGGTTTACTATATCAATTGTCTAAATGTTGAATTAAATGAATGTTAAGAGAATAGGTATCTAAAAAATTTAGCAAATGCAGAAACGTTTGGTCTAAATACTATCAAGAAGCTAGCTAGTCACTAAAAATTATTTAGTGATGGTGCACTAATTTAAAATAAACTTGAGTTTCGTGAGAACAACTCTAATACTTTCCTAAGCCCCCATCCCGGCCTCCTAATCCATGCTGCTCAAAGCCTGAAAACAAAACATAGTAAGGGTGAGCGAGAAAGGCTTCATAAGAAAAATCTCCAATTGTAAAATCAGTTGAATTAACTTCATTTTATTTAAAACACTTTCTTATTTAAAATCACGTGAAAGCATATATATCACTTCTCAACACTTTTGTATTTCTAAAAGAAAAATCATTTTCTTTAAAAATCAATTTTTAATGAAACCAAATTAAAGTACATTCTTTTTCCTTAGAACATATAAGCATTTATTTATAACTAACATTCTCATAGTCTATATATATTGTTACGCCTCGTGTACTAGGATTACGTGGTTCTTGTTACCATGGCAGCGCTTGTGGCCATATATAAACATGCCTTATAATGGGCCAATCATTTAACTTCTTGGTTCACTCAACTTAGCAAAGACGATAGATCCCTCCTTCTTTAACCTCTTTTAGTGGGTTGCGCTTCCATCTATAGCACGGGTACCGTGTTATGCCTTCTAAATTCTCTTGGACCAAAATTATCTCCTTTCATACACGTGCCGTTATTGTATAAAACTTTTCTCATTCCTTTTACTTTACTTGAAGCATCTTAGGTCCTTGGATTGACTTTCTTACTAAATTTGTAAAACAAAATATGGTGCAGAGAAACCCAAATTGGCCAAGAGATAATTGAATATCCTAAGTTTCTGCCAAACTATTAGCCTTTTTAGCTACACAACTGAAACAGTCTAGATTCTAATTCTATTTTAAAAAAATTCATTAATCGAGCCTATAAAATTGCCACATAAATTATTGTCAATCCTTGAACTACTAATAATAAATACACAAAATGTAATGACCAAACCCCAACCAAATATCTCTCAAGAAATTCGAAAACACAGAACACTAACATTAACTTTGAAATTTCGAAACTTACATCAAATTTGACAACCTTATTTTATTTGGTATAAAATAACATTATATATCCTGAATTTTGCTATTTTGCGACATGTCCTCTTGCCTACACAAATGTTTTAATCTTCGTCGCTGTTTTTGTCAACCTAGATTTTTTGGTTTACATCAGAACCCAATGTTCATGCATGTCCTCTAAAGCTATACGTAAAATTCATTAAAAAAATTAATCCCTTTGAATATTGAAAGCCTAAAATTCAAAATTCCTTGTGTGTGGTTGATACGTGTGATCCTTGTGTTCTAACTATGATCCTACCATTCAAATGTAAATAAAACAACCATATTAATTCACTCCTTAGGGCATAATCTATCATGATATGCATGTTTGAACATTAAAATCAATCAACTTTTTGAAAGAAAAGGAAGAGATCGAGTTGAAATACTTACAAGAATATTGATGATAGTGGTCGATTGTAGGTGTTTTTGGTTAGAAAGTTTGGTTGATATGACTTGGTGATGATCTTCCTTCCCCTTTGTAATCGTGTGGTTTGGGCGAGAGAGATACGTTCAAAGTTAGAGTTTTGAAACTGAAAAGAGTTATTTATTATGGGTACACAACCTGGGGTGATAGGCTAAAACAAAATCTCCAACAAAATCTCAAAACAACGTGTGACTAGGTCTTTGGAAGATTTGAATATATCTCTCTCTCTATAGGACCGAGTTTTCCTCCAAATTAGGTTGGAGGAATTTTAGTCTCTAAAGTTGACATGTGTCCTCAAACATGTGCTTCTCACGTGTTTTTTTTAATACCCTAATTTCCACAAACCACAGTTAACTCCATTGTTAGTCTCTCTCTCTCACGTTCTCTTTCTCTCCCCTTCCCCTCCCGCATGAGACCAAGTTGTCTTTCCAACCCAAAAAATTTCTCCATGGAGAGTTTCAAAGCAACTGAAGAGCACGACACTCCTTCATCAACCCTTGCATCCTTGAAGCCTCAACGTCTTCATTTGCCGACTTTTCAGATTTGACCAATCTGAAGAAGGAATCGACGTCAACCCATCTCTCATATATGGTTTCTGTGATCAATTTTTGAGATTCTGTGACTAGATTTAGATGGAGATTCGCCACTGTGACAAAGCAAGAAGAATCATGGTTGCAGGGGAAGTGTGGGGATGATTTTATACAATTGTTGTTTGTATTGAGAGAAATTTACCTGAAGAGGATTTGAGAGAAACTTTTTTATTTTTTTTATTTTTATTTTTACAAAAAAATGTTGTATGAACGTGTTTGTTGAAATGTATGAATGGCAATTAAAGTTTAAGATTTTTTTTTTTGCACATCAATTGTTTGCTAAAATGCATAGTACTAGAGTTATTATTATCATTTGTTTGCTAAAATTTAAAACCTGCCCCTAATAGTTCATGGGAAGATTGCATTCACAACTATCCGGTGCAGACAGTTGCATAGCCCGATTGCAATTCGGTTCAGGCTCCTGTTTTAGAGAAGGGATGCCTTGATAGTTTGAACAAGGCAATTATCTTGTTCTTCTGTCCTCCCTTCACTTTTTATGTTTAGAATTTAAGTTTTTTGGGTCATGGTATGTGTTGTTTATTCTTCAAAAGCCATAATATGTGTTCTTTTACGGAGCCGCTGCCTTTACACAATGCGGCACAAAGTCAACAAGGCTTGAAATAAATGGTTGTCAGTCAAGTGCTTCTTCATGAACTAAAGTAATAAAATATTTCACTGAGAAGTAAAATAAAAAGAGACTTTGTCGTTAAAAATAAACCACAAAATCCATCAAAAAGAATGGAACCCACAGTGACTTGTGAAGGTGCAAGTCATTACTCAACAGAGTGGGAGAGTTGATTTTTTTTTAAAAAAAAAAAACCAAATAGATGACACCAATGATATAAATAATAGAACACAAATGTAAACACATGAACAAATAAAAGATACAAGTACTTAACTAAAGATAAATGACTTTGTAAAAAATGAGCCAAGAAGATTTGGTACATTTCATATTATTGCAAAGCAAAGAAAAAAGAGAAAGAAATTAAATAATAATGTTGAAACATATCCTTAATGTTTAAACCTCCAAGCAACAAGTCAATTTCACTCCGAAGGAAACATTGCTACGTACAAAACTACCAAAGAAACATTCCAACACTATCAAGTTATCTCATTTTTACTAGTTTATCCTTCCTTGTATAGTTGTATTCTAGATGCCGCTCAACTTGTTGGAGGCTGCTCTCTTGGAAGTTATGTCCAACTATATGGTCTTCTGGTTCTTCTCCAACCAAGATATTACACTTCACAGATTCCTGCATCTGCATATAATTATTATTATTATTATTATTTTTGTAAATTTCCATTTTAATTTTACATATTAAAAGTAAATGAGTAGCAAGAAATTAGAAAAAAAAAAAAAGAAGATAGTTATTTCTTAGAATTATACCTAAGTTAAGTTATCAAACAACTGAAATTCTTGTCTGTCATTCCCATCCTCTCTCCGAATATTGTCATCGATAGAGTGCTCCTATATATAGCATTAAGTAATTATTAACATAATCCAAAATACATTGATGGACCTATAAAAGTTATTTTAATATAGAAGAATGTAAAATCTCTTACTTTACTTAGATATTCAAGTGATTGAATTTGTCTTGCCCTGTGAACCTCTTGCTGTAAGTTGCTAACACAACTTGAGGCATATACTATTTTGTTTTGAGATTTAACATTTTTTCGTCGTTCTAATGCACCTTTCAACCTTCTTTTTGGACGTCCAATAGAAGATTTTGTTGTAATCCCAAGTATGGCTTGCAAAGCTACATCCTCATTAGAACTATTATCAGCTTCAACTTGGACCTCTAATTGACACTCCACACCATCAGAATAACATTTTTTTTTTCTCATTTCTTGCAAATACTTTAATAATTTTTTAGAACATCTATTGGCACATTTATACATCGTCACACTCTCTGCTGCAAGTGTAGAAATTTCACGAAAATTGTGACTTAAATGGGAGTAACGCTTTCCAATTGACTCTTGAGAGTTAGCTTTAATATCAATCCCATGATAGTCCTTGATAGTACCAACCTTTCCATCCTTTGTCCATCTTTTCAATATATAATTGATTGGAAGCTTCTTAATATTTTTTTTGTGAAGAACTTTTCAAGCATGGACACATAGAATTCCTACAAAGTTAAGCATCATGCAACTGCATTGGACAATAGTTGTTGATGCCTCAAACTTAACCAAGTGCTCTTGAGGTCTCTGCCTATATTTAACTTTGTACTCTGTTATGGTATTAGATTTACTAGCCTTGTAAATAGTACAATCGCCCATCACCACAAAAAAAATGGTATTTTTTGACGTGGCAAACAGTAACTCATGTTTGCCACGTCAAAACATATTGACGTGTCTAAGTAGACATGTCAACAAAGATATTCTTGACGTGGTGCATTTTAACACGTCAAAAGTTTTTGACGTGGTAGGATGACACGTCAAAAACTTTTGACGTGTCAATTCCACACGTCAAAAGTTTTTGACGTGTTAATTCCACACGTCAAAAACTTTTGACGTGTCACATTAACACGTCAAAAGTTTTTGACGTGTCTAATCAACACGTCAAAAAAAAAAATTAACATTTATGTTAATTTGTAAAAAAAAATTAACATTAATTTGATATAAAAAATATGTATTAAAAAACAATTAATTCTAATTGGCATATAAAATTTAATTTGATTAGATAGGAAAATTAAGTTTATCATTAGTATAAATTACTTGGTATATATGTATACGTATATATATATCACATGCATGCCAATTAATATATAAATATATGCATGCATAATCATTCTATATATATATTGTATACCAATTAATATAATTATTACATGCAAGCATATAATTCAACCATTTCATTAATATTAATTTGAACATCATATTATCACGCATAAATCGATTAGTCTAGTAATATATTAATATGATAGCTAGCCATATTAATTTTTTAAATATAAAACATACTTGATACTTTTATTTTATAAGATCCGCAAACCTCACATGAATTCGGCCAACACAACATATGTGGTCAGTCAGTGGATACATCTAATTATCTATACATCTAGAATATTAATTTATTTATTCTCTAATTAATTGTAATTGGATATTGTATGGATAATGTGTTATATAAGAGGAAAAAATTATATCATAGAATAAATATAATTTTAATATAAATTATATGATAGAGTAAATATAATTTTAATAGAAATATAATTTAATATATAATTTTAATAAAATTAAAATAAATATAATTTATAATAATTTAAATAATATAATATATTTAATTATTTATTATAATTTTTTGACGTGCCATCAAAAAAAAATATTAAGTTTAATTTTATCACATGTATATATATATATATATATATATATCAAAATTAATTTTAATTTTGATATAAAAAAATATGTATTAAAAAACAATTAATTTTAATTGGCATAAAAAATTAATTTTGATTGGATGGGAAAATTATAGTTTATCATATTAGTATAAATTACTTGGTATATATGTATGCGTATATATATATCACATGCGTGCCAATTAATATCACATATATATGTGTGTGTGTGTGTGTATGTGTATAATATTAATTTGTAAAAAATTAAGATTTGAATTGGTATAAAAAATTAATTATATCATATTAGTATAAATTAATTGGTATATACGTATATATCACATGCATGCCAATTAGCTAGTATTATAATCATATACTATTGTACAATTAATATTATTACATGCATATGAATCAAACATTTCATTCATATATATATATATATATGATATGAAATTCTCATGCATAAATTATTTTAGCTAGTAATATTAATTAAACAAATGAATTTTATTATCTGTACGTTTAGAATATTAATTTGTTTATTATCTAATTAGTTTTAAGTATATTGTATAGATAATGTGTTATATAAGAGAAAAAAATTGATATAATAAATAATGATATAAATTAAAATTGTATAGTTTTAAAATTTAAATTTAAATTCTTACAAAAAAAAAAAATTAAATTTAAAAATTCTCTTGACGTGTCACATGTGGACACATCAAGAAGTCTTGACGTGCCACATGTGGCACGTCAAAAACGTTCCTCGGGAAGGCACGCCCGCCAGGTTCGCCTTCCCTTTCTTCTTTTTTTGTTTTGTTTGTTTGTTTGTTTGTTTTTTTTTTTTTTTTTTTTTTTCTTACTTCTTTCCTTCTTCCTTCTTCCCTCTCTTTCTTTCTCTCCCCCACGCAACTCAAGCTACAGACCCATTTTCATTTGCCATTTTTTTTTTCTCCATCAGCCCTCTGCAGCATCTCTCTCACCCTCGTGCTCTCTCTCAGCCCGGCCGTTCTCTAGGCTTCTTTTGGATCACGCGCGTTGTCTCTCTCTCTCCCGGTGGTTCTCTCTCTCCCTCGGTGGTACTTCTCTCTCTCACCGGCGCCCGTCACCGCCGCTGCTCCCTCCGGTGACCAAGCGTTTCCCGATCAACTCTAAAAAATCAGGTATATATATACCTGATTTTAATATATATATATATAAACTAATTTATTTATTTATTTATATAAATTAAGAAATTATATAAATATGCTATTTACAGTACTGTATATTATTATATATTGTTGATGTAGTTAATTATATTTAGCAAATTCTTTTTACATGTTAGCTAATTAATTTATTTGCTTAAGATTTATGTTATGTATTGCTTGTTTGACATATATGTTTTGTATATGTTGAAAATATTGTTTAATGTATTTGCATGCATGCATGCAAAATTACGTACCCTCATAGTTTGAAATTAGTTTTTTTGTATAGGATTTTGCGTTTACATTTAGACCCATATTTGTGTAGGTTTTTCTTTTGCACATTGTCGTAACCAAAATATATATATATATATATATATATATATATATATATATATATATATATATATATATACAAATAAGAAATGCATATCTACTTTGGTCGTTAATTTATGATTAGATTTTGTAAATTTAGAATAAGTATGTAAATGCTAAGATCGAAAAAAGAAAGTAAGAAACAACTAACATAGGTTGCTTGATTTGTTTTATGTACACTTCCCATACAAATGCATAAATGTTATAATAAGCGGACAAAAGAAAACCAACATTTAACCTAGCTAGGTATATCTAATTTATTTAGGGTCCCCATATATAACAAAATAATTAATTTAGGTCCTACAACTTTAGATTATGTAAATGTCATAAAAAACGAAAACAAAAAATTTGCAGCAAATAAGATAGCCACATATATTTTATCTAGGTTCCCTATGTGGCATGTCAAATGTTTTTAAATTTGGACCTTAATTTTGTTTAGGTTTTGCAAATTTTGATTATGTAGATGTTATAATTAATACTCAATGTATGTGTTTATTTGTTAAAAATATACAAAAATTTGAAACGATGTACTTAAACAAATACACAAAAGAAAAAAAATAACATCTAACTAACTAACTTAGATTTATTTTATTTAGTTAGGGTTACAGTAACTAAAGCTATGGACAAGAGTTGGATGACAAAGTCTAGGGGTACGAGGGAATACAAAGACGGGTGTAGATTATTCGTGGAGTTTGCAGTTAGGAATTGTACAATCCCTAATGGAAAAATTCACTGCCCCTGTAAGGTGTGCCGCAATAAGCAGCGCCACCCGCCGGATTTGGTATTTGACTACTTGACAGGGGGTAAGGGAATAATGATTGCATACAGAACTTGGTATTATCACTGGGAGAGGCCTGTCCGGTCTCCTGTTGCAGTGTCTACTTCGACTACCACGATTATAGATCAGGGTATAGGCACAACACAAGGTGAAAACATGCAGTCAATGTTACGTGATCTATTCGGCATGCACGGTGTCGTGGAAGACAATTGTGAGCCTGAAGTGGCGGTGCAGGGGAATGAAGAAACTGTGAATGAAGAAACCGACGATGGTGATGTACTAAAGTACAATAACTTGCTTAAGAAGGCAGAGAAGCCACTTCATGATGGGACCAAACATAGCAAGCTTAGTGCTACTGTACATCTGTACAATTTGAAGTGTGTTGGCGGACTTAGTAACGCAATATTTTCATCTTTTCTTGAGTTCATCCATCAGTTGCTGCCTCCTAGTGATGAAGCTTTGCCAGTTAATACATATGAGGCAAAAAAGTTTCTAAGGGACATGGGCCTTGGGTATGAGAAGATCCCGGCGTGTCCTAATAATTGTATGTTATTCTGGAAGAACAATAAAGTGTTGGATACATGTACTGTTTGTGGAGTATCTAAGTGGAAGAATGAAATTCAGTTGGATGAGGATGGGCAACCCATATCATCGAGTAAGAAACGCCCGGTCAAGGTGTTGCGGTGGTTTTCACTCATACCACGGCTACAGAGATTGTTTATGTCAGAGCATACTACTCCTTATATGAGGTGGCATGCAGAAGGTCGGACTAAGGACGGTGTATTAAGGTATTCGGCCGATGGTGAAGCGTGGAGGGCATTCGATAATTTGCATCCAGACTTTTCGGTGGACAGCAGGAACGTCAGGCTTGGACTAACCTCGGATAGATTTAATCCATTCAGGAACATGAGTACATCCTACAGCACTTGGCCTGTAATGCTTGTACCGTACAACTTCCTCCTTGGACGTGCATGAAACAAACTTCATTTATACTATCCCTGATAATCCCGAGCCTAAAGTCACCTGGAATGGATCTAGATGTCTACCTACGATCCTTAATTGAGGAGTTACAGGAACTATGGACTGTAGGTGTACCCATATTTGACATGTCCCAAAAAAAAGAACTTTGTGCTGCGGGCACAGTTGATTTGGACAATTAATGACTTCTCAGCATACGCAGATTTGTTTGGGTGGCCTAACAGGGGTGAGAAGGCACATCCCTGCTGTATGTACTCGACGAGGTCCACGCGGTTAAAACATGGCAGAAAATTTTGTTATATGGGACACAGATGATACTTGCCCATTGATCATCCGTGGAGGAGGAATAAAATATTATTTGACGGGAAACAAGAATTTGAATGTGCCCAAGATGTGCCAAGTTGAGATGAAATTCTTAGATAATTACAAGATATGGCATATGGAGATGAGAATGCCGGTAGGACAATGACGGATAATAAAAAAAAAGACAAGAAACAGAAGAAGAGTGGGCCGACAGAAAGAGAAGGCGAAACTGCTAACGTATTGTGGAAGAAGAAAAGTGTTTTCTTTAGGTTGCCGTTTTGGAAAGATAATCTATTGCAGCACAACCTTGATGTCATGCACATTGAGAAAATTGTGATGGATAACATTCTTGGCACAATACTAGACATTCCAAGGAAAACGAAGGACAACATCCAAGCCCGCACAGACTTGCAAGAAATGGGGTTGAGACATGCACTTCATCTGTACACGGGCGAGGATGGTCAAACGTATATGCCTGGAGCTTGTCACACGATGTTTAAGGACGAAAAAACACATTTTTTGAAAGTGCTTCGAAATGTAAGGGTGCCGGACGGATATGCCTCGAATATTTCCTGATGTGTACGACTTAGTGATCGTACGATATTCGATTTGAAGAGCCATGATAGTCACGTAATTATGCAACAACTTCTCCCTATTGCATTGCGTGGATCATTACCAAGAAACGTGGTTAGACCACTTGTTGGGATGTCTGCATTCTTCAGGGGTCTATGTTCAACGTCATTGACACGAAATGATATGGACCGACTAGAGGGTGACATTTATATTACTTTGTGCCAGATGGAAAGGGTCTTCCCTCCAAGTTTTTTTACTGTGATGGTTCACTTGGTCGTGCATCTTGTCCATGAATGCCGACTTGGTGGACCGGTACAGTATAGGTGGATGTATTCGGTAGAAAGGTAAAATAACTTTACTAATATTCATCAAATTATTTTTTCTCCGATATACAACCGTCACTAATTGTAATGAATGCATTATGATCATATGTAGATGCCTTGGGGTGTTCAAATCTAATGTTCGCAATAAAGCGGCTCCTGAGAGCTGCATTGCAGAGGGCTACATAGCAACGGAGTTGGTGGCGTTTTGCTCAAGGTATCTAGATCACGCACCAACATTTCACAATAGGGCTCTAAGAAACTTGAGTGGTTCAAAGGGTGCGGGAACACGAGTCATCCTCGACCGTGTCACATTGACACAAATTCACCGATACATTTTGTTTAACTCGAATGAGTTCCTTCAACTACGGACGTAAGTCGTGTTAGTAGTGTATGCAAGTTCAATATCACTTTGCACCCTTAGTTGTGAATTAGAATATAATTTAAACTTTGTATTGTAGGGTGCACATGGATACACTTAGGCGATCATGCGATAGGGGGCGAACGACGGAAGATCAGTTGGAAACCCAACATCATGCGCTGTTCTGCGATTGGTACCGTGACTACGTAAGAGTACCGTGATGTTAAACTGTTACAGACCCATTATATTTAGTTATTAGTTCATAACAAATAACCAAATGAACTTTCTTATGGTCAATTGTATGTATGTGCTAACAGGTCGATCGACAAAGGAAGAAAATAGATGACAAACTGGTAACGCATTGTAGAGGGCCGAAGGCCACAGCGACCAGATATAACAGATATGTGGTTAACGGAAACCCGTTTCGCACTATTGCATTCGATGCTGGAAAAATGACCCAGAACAGCGGGGTGTGCGTGCCAACTGTTGATGGCGAAACGTACTATAGGAAGTTAATGAAAATAATTGAGGTGGAGTATTTCGACAGGACTAAGTATGTTTTGTTCAAGTGTGATTGGGCGGGCAACACGAAGGACGGGGGGTACAAAGTAGACGAGTATGGCACACTGCTTGTCAGCTTTAAAAACCTTGTCTACCGGGGCCAGGAAATTTCTGATGAGCCGTATGTGCTAACGTCACAAGTTGACCAAGTCTTTTACGTCCAAGATGAAAGGGACCCTGATTAGGCTTGTGTTGTAAGGACGAAACCTAAAAACGTATATGACGTTGGACAAGGTGAAGGTTCTGATGATGAAAGTGTCAACTACCACGAGTGTGAGCCGCTCCTATTGACCAGCAATAATGAAGTGGATCCGCAGGATGTCATTGACTACATCCGACAAGACTTAGAAACGTATACGACGTTGGACAAGGTGAAGGTTCTGATGATGAAAGTGTCAACTACCACGAGTGTGAGCCGCTCCTATTGACCAGCAATAATGAAGTGGATCCGCAAGATGTCATTGACTACATCCGACAAGACTTTTTTGGTACCTGAGTTTTCACTTTTTTATTTTTTTCCCCCTCAGTTTTAAAACATGACAAATCTAGTACCCAACCTATGGGGAAAAGACAAAATCAATACCTCCGTTAGTTCCATCAGTCCTACGTAACGGGTTTAATAGGAAAATCAACAAGGAAAGCTTGGAACTAGTCTCTGAAATTACCCAAAAGAACTTGGACATGTAATAGTGTCTGAAATAAAAATAAATTTTTGTCAACTCGGCAACACATTATTTCCCTTGTTTTCTCGGCAACCAAACAGAGGCAGCTCTTTTTTTTTTTTTTTTTTAATTTTTTTAATTTTTTTTACTTTTTGGGATTCCAAGCTTTCCCTGTTGATTTTCCTACTAAACCCGTTAAGTAGGACTAACAGAACTTATGGAGGTATTGATTTTGTCTTTTCCCCATAGGTTGGGTACTAGATTTGTCATGTTTTAAAACTTAGGGGGGAAAAAATAAAAAAGTGATTAACCCTTAAAAAAATTTAAAACTTTAATAATATATATAGTTCATATTATTTTGACGTATTTAATGTTATTTCTGTATACATTGATTGTTTATTGTGGTGTATTTTTTTTTTTTATCTATTATATACATAATTAATTGGGTATATTATGTGTTTTGCAGGTTGATATGAGTACGAGGGGGAAGAGTAGATGACAGGGGTCCCTTCAGATAGACGACCAGGGGTATAGACCCTTACTTCCTGAGCATGGGGAAGGGTCTCAGCAGGTTCCGTATCACACGGAGGCCTCTTATGATCTTGGAAGACAGTATCCTACCATGAGCGAGTTGGGGATATGTGCACATGGTGAGGTAGAGATGATGTTCCCTCCTGAGTTGAACATGAGTATCCCATACAGTGAGCCATCGCATCCGGATGATAGTGAGACACAGTACTATGGGGAGGACGCGGATGATGGCTCAGGTGACTTGGAGCCCGATGATCCTCCAGAAGAGTTGGGCATTCTCCAGCTCCGGACAATAAGTAAGTATACATGCTTCAAATACCCATATTAAATATGTATAAAATTTATGTGGTTACTATTAAATTTCCAATAATTAACATTTGCAATTATTAATGTGTTAGGGATCGGGGGAGACGGGAGCACCCAATTTCAGGTGGTGGACATCCCACCATTGAACAAGAAGTGGGAGGTCCCCCCAGGCAAAAAATCGTATGCGAGTACAATAAGGCGTGGCAGCCCGTAGGATTTAGCGGGATGAAATTCAGAAGGGAGACCGGCAACGTCATAAGGGCCGGGACTTATGTTAGGCTCCGGGATGAATGGGAGCATGTACATCCCCGTGCGAAGGAAGATGTATGGGACACCTTGATGGTATGGTTAAATTTTTTCTCATATTTTCGCACGTGTTTTTCAATATTTTAGACATTGTTAATGTGTGCAATTATACGACTAATTTTTTCGACTTATATATGCAGACTCAATTCTACATGCCGCCTGAGTACGATCTTGAGGCGATTAAAAGGAACGCCTTTAGAGATATGGGCTCGAAGCTGAAGAGTTGGAGACATGTTGTAAAATGCTCATTAAAAATCAAGGACGGCGATACTCCAAACTCAGTGAAGGCGAGAATGGGTGAGGCTACCGTTAGGAAATACGATGCTGAGGACTTGAATGTCTTGTTGGCGAGATGGTGCGACCCGAAAAATCAGGTATGTCCGGAGTGTTTTCAGAATCTGTCTTCTTGATTGGTTTGCTTTAATTTGTTCATAGGCTTGTGATGATCGATCTCCTATTGTTAATTATTGTCCTTGTTTGGGTGTTTTCTAAAAAAATTTAGCTTTTTTATTTTTTTCATTTTCGTGATTCATGATGCATTGACATACAACTCAGAGATCATCATAATTTCTTCAACTCAGCAATTACGAGCTTCAAAACATTTTATGAATGACATATATAAAAGTTATTTTTTAAAGAAAAACAAGGAAGAAAAAGAAAAATATTCATGCTTCTTATTTTTAAGTTGTTATTCCCCAAAAAAACAACTTTTAAGAACAAAAAACAGAACATGGAAAAATAGGGGGAAAAAAAAAACCATCCCAATAAAGGTAGAGAAATTTGATCCATGATCCATCCCAATAACCCATCTAATTTCTGTTTTGAAACAACATTATCAATTGCATATATGTATATATATATATAGTAAAGAAATATATGAATATATTTGAATAGGAAGACAAAATGAGCAATTGGCTAGTGGAATTAATTGTAATTGTTTGGTTTCATTAATTGTAATTGGGTTACGCTTGACATTTTAAGAGGGATATACATGTAGGAGTTTGCTGGCAAGATGAAGGAATTGCGAGCAAAAAACAACACACCTCACAGCACCGGGTCGATGAGCTTTGCTAGAGCGACATATCAAGAGGTATTTATATATCTTTACTGCATATATATATATAATCGGTTGTTTAGATCTATGTTTTTCTTAATTTTTTTTGTTTTTGTTGTTATTGGATTGATATATTTTCTATGCAGACCGTATCCGCGAGCACTCCTCCAACTCGAGCGCAAAGTTACTTCACGACTCACACAACGAAGGACGGTGGCTATCCGAATGACGTGGTCAGGGAGAGATGTGTAAGTACTCAAGCATAAATATTTTGATAAATTATTTATGATTAACATTCCTTATACGAGATACTAACTTGTTTTTTAATGTACAGGAGAGGATGAAGGAATTGATGCCCACTGACCCGGCAAATACTAAGACCGTGACGGAAGGGACGATACGGTGGACACCTGATGACACGTATGCTCAGGCGTATGGAAATAAGCCTGAGTATGATGGCAGGGTCAGCCAGCTGGGTCCGAATGTGCTGTCGGTGTGGGGCAGCATACATTCATACTATACACCGTCCCAGACACGGTCTCAAAATTCTTGAAGCTCCTCGTTCTCATAGATGACAGATAGAATTAGAGAACTTGAAGAGGAGCGGGCACAAGAAAGACGTGTGATGGAAGAAGAGCGGGTAGCACAAAGAAGTGCAATGGATGAGATGGCGAGGCAGATTGAAGCACAAAAAGCGCAGATAGCAGATAAAGATGCTATGATTGAGGCTCGTTTCCGCCAGATCGAGGTCATGTTCGGGTCGATGTTTGGATCTGCGCCCCACAGTGGTAATGATATATTTTATTTTATTTTTGTAACAATTGTTAACTGTTAGAAACAATAGTTAGAAACAACTGTTAGAAACCCCTAGTTACAGCGGTCCATTTTAGAACTTACGTATACTTGCATCATATTACAGAGTAATTTTGAATTTTTGTATTGATTATTATTAGTTCACAACTCATTTGTAGGTAATGCAGATTAAGAGTTGGGGGATGACTGTGTTGAGTTGGGCACCACACGTCGTTTATCATCACTGTTTGTTAAGTTCTATATACATACTACTGCTTATTGTTTTGTATATAGTTAGATCAAAATATATGTTTGTTGAGACTAATTGAAACTTATTTCTAGTAGATAGTTCAGAAGTGTTTTATTGTATATTTGTTTTGTCTTGTGTTAGAACGTGTTTTCGATGTATATATATGTTTTGTTATGTGTTGTGTTGGAATGTAGTATGTGTGTTGGAATTTTGTTTAATGAAGTATGTGTTGGATATATATTATTGGATATTGGATATATATTATTAATGAAGTTGTGTTGTGTTGGATATATATATTGGATATTGGATTTTGTTTAATGAAATTGTGTTGGATATATATATTCTTTGAACCTCATAGTATGTTCTTGTAATTGCTAATGGGTGGGCTGGAATTATTAGTAGCTAATTAGAAACTTGCTTAGAAGCTTGAAGTCTCGTTTAACTTAATTTTTATAAATTCGAGCTTTGTGCTGGACAACCATTTATGAACACTATTGAGTTTCTTGGAAGAATGTTGAAAGAAATTATGAGGTGGGTTGTTGTGGTTGTGCTACGTCTAAATAGAGTGTAGTTGTTGGAAGTGGATTTTGAGCTAATTTAACCATAGCATTATTGAGCTAATTTAATAAAACTTTTTAGAGGATGTTTTTTTGCTTTTTAGTTAATAAAATATTTTCTTATAACTTTGCCTTGCTTGCTTTACTTCTGTTTAAGTTAGAGTACTCTCTAGTTGAATGGTTATTTGATAGATGGACTTTGTTTTGGTTAGGTCAGAATTGATGGTTTTGGTTAGATTTTTCTTAAATGATTTTGTTGCTCATAGTTGAATATTATCTATATATGAATGTGCATAACAATGTTTTTGGATATTTCTGAATCTGAATTGAAAAATATTGCAAATGTTGCATATGAAATTCACAATCCCATTAGCATTTTCAAATGGCTCCTTCTAGTTAGATGTTTTTAGTAGATTATGTATTAGATATTGGATTATGTATTAGAGATTATGGATTAGATTATGTATTGGATTATGGATTGAATTGGATTGGATTGGATTGGATTGGATTATGTATGTAGATTATAGATTTGATTATGTATTGGATTATGGATTGGATTGGATTGGATTGGATTGGATTGGATTATGTATTGGATTATGTATGTGGATTATGGATTGGATTATGTATGTGGATTATGGATGTGTATTATGGATTGGATTGGATTATGTATTGGATGTGTATTATGTATGTGGATTATGGATTGGATTGGATTATGTATATGGATTATGGATTGGATTAGATTATGTATTGGATTGGATTATGTATGTGGATTATGGATGTGTATTATGTATGTGGATTATGGATTGGATTGGATTATGTATTGGATTGGATTATGTATGTGGATTATGAATTGGATTGGATTGGATGTATGTGGATTAGAAATATTTGAATTATTGTATTGGAATATTGTAATTATTTCTTATATATATATATTTTGACGTGTCAAACGGCGTGACACGTCAAAAAACCACTCGTACATTTTTTGACGTGCCAAAATCGACACGTCAAAAAAAAATTTTGACGTGTCAAAACTGACAAGTCAAAAATTCTTTGACGTTTCGATTTTGCTACGTGAAAAAAAAAAAATTTTGACGTGTTGCTCCCAACACGTCAAAAGTTTTTGACGTGTCACTGTAAACACGTCAAAAATCTGGAATTTTTGACATCCCCCCTTTTAACCGTTGATAAAAGTCAAAAATCACACGTCAATAGGGGTTTTAACGTGTCAATACCATTGACACGTCAAAAACCCCTAGTCAAAGATTATCACCATTTTTGTAGTGCATCTTCATGTATTCATTTTGAAACATTTGGAACACTTCTGGGGTGTATAACTTTACAACATGTCTCAACATCTCAACATTAACTTTTAAAATAGGTGTTGTTTGACTCATTTTGAACTCTGCTTGTAGTTCTTGATGTCGTTTGTCAGCCAAGAGTCTAGAGTAATGTTCCAAAAATCGCAAAAGATTATATTTTGCTTTCAAGTACTTCTTCAACACATTGTTCATGGACTCATTGCGTTGGGTGCTTTTCATATCAGCAATGAACATATGTTGACCATATACCATAGCCTGTTTCTCTTTTACATCAAATATCTCATCCAACCATTTATTATTTGTAAGATTATACTTCTTAAGCATATTATCCCCTGAAAATAGCCATTCATCTTCATCTTCATAATCATATACACAATTGCCAAAATCATCTACAAATTGCTTTGATGAATGAAATACATGGCTCAGATGCTTAGTACCATTCTGATAAATATGCCATAGACATAAATGATGATTTGATTTAGGAAACACCTCATTTATTACTTTGGCCATTGTAGCAGATTGGTCTGTGAGTATAGTTGTTGGCTACTTTTTAGACATTGAACTTAAAAAAGTTTCAAATAACCACTTAAATGAATCTACAGTTTCATCATAAAGTAATGCCGCACCAAAGATAATTGTTTGTTTGTGATGATTAACCCTAGGGGTGTCAAGGCGGTTACGATTAGCGGTTATTGGCAATAACCGCTAACCGTAACCACCTTAGCGGTTAGTAAATTTCATTAATTGCAACCGTTAACCGCCTAACGGTTAGCGGTTAGCGGTTAATCGCCAGTTAACGGTTAATGAAATAGATAACCGCTCGCTAACCGCTTTTTCAAAATTGGGCTGTTTTTTTTGCCTTTTTTTTTTTTTTCTTCGTATTTTTAATGCCTTCTTGAGCCCAATTGCAATAAAAAGAGCCAATATTGAAAAATAAAAAAATATTTGATCCAAAATTTACTTTTACTTGTACTTTAAAAAAATTTCGTTAAATATTAAATCATAACTGGTTAACTTTAAAAAAAAAAAAATAAAAAAATTCAACACAACATATAAAGAAAAAAATTCTGCACAACATATAAAAAAAAATTCAGAATTCAGATAACTGTCACAACATATAAAAAAAGTTCAACACAAAGCATATAAAATAAGTTCAAATAAAACATTAAATAATACAAATAAAACATTAAAACTTCATCAATCCTCTCATTTGGTCCTCTAGCAAATCCTATAGACATCCAAATAAGAAAAGTTATAAACTTAAACATAATAATATTAAGGCACAAGCATGTACACATAATTTGATATTATATAATCATATAATCTCATTAAATTATATCATATGATTAATTATTTAAATTATTATCATATTTACTTATAATCTTTTTTCTTTGAATTGAACTTAATATCTAATGGTAAATGGTAATGTTCAAACTCCTAAATCCTAAATTCCTAAAGTATCTAATAATGCTTTAATTAAATTGTAGTTATAAGTAATATTTTGTTTAATTCAATTGAATCAATTGTAATTATTATTGTACATGAATCATATGATTAACTTGTAGACTTATGACTTATGAGTTATGTCATATTATATATGTATTATTTATTATTATATTATCATATGATTTAATGATCAAGTCATCATGTGACATAATCATATCAATTATAGTGATAACATATAAATTACTAAAATTATAATGATAATACATTAATACTTAAATTTTGTTTATAAGTAACACTTTGGTCATTGTTTAATCCAATGTCAATTACTTAATTTGATATTATACAAATCATATTATCATTTTACATCAATAATATGATTCACTTGAAGTCTTGAATAACGTATTTGAATTGTCATTGAATCATATGATTAAGTATTTATATTATACATTTATAGTATTCATATGGATATGTAGACTTATATAAACTTATAACATATATAGAATTATAAGTTTATAACATACATTGGAAATAAGTCTCTAGATATTTAATTGTTGTATTAGTATGCATTTGTATACTTATGAGTTATGTTATATTATATATGTATAATTTATTATTATATAATCAAATGATTTAATAATCAATTGATCATGTGATATAATTATATAAATTATAGTGATAATATATTAATACTCAAATTGTGATTTAATTATTTTTTTTAAAAAATTGTGATTTAATGATCAAGTGATTATATGATATAATCATATAAATTATAGTTATAATATATTAGTACTCAAATTGTGATTTAATTATTTTTTAAAAAAATTGTGGTTTAATGATCAAATGATTATGTTATATGTATAAATATTTTTATAATTATAATTATAAAAATATATTATATAAAAAGGCGGTTAGCGGTTAGCGGGTACGGTTAGTAGACCCAATAACCGCTAGGCGGTTATAGCGGTTAGGCGGTTAGCGGTTATAACGGTTAGCGGTTAAAAACCGCCCGCATTGACACCCCTAATTAACCCCAATGAATGGTGCAAAAGGTCAACCATACGTATTTGTACGATAAGTTGTGTCAATGCATATCACATCACCAAAGTGCCCATAATCAACTACTGATCTAGCATTTGCCCAGAAAATATTCATAATAAGATCAATGTCATTTAATTGTATTGAATAAAAATAAGATGGATCTTTTAATTGCATATTACGAAAGTACTCCATCACAGCATGATCATCCCCTTTCTTCAAAGTCCTCCTCCTATTAGAATGTACGTAATTTTTTATAGTCAACATCCAAAAAACCAAGATTTTCACGACTCCCAGCTTGCATGCTCAACAAATCTATAATTTGTTTGATTGATATTCCAGACTTCTCGGCATCATCTGCAATAACTTTTTGAGCAAGTGTAATATTTCTTTTCTACCTTAACATGTGTTTCATTGGAGTCTGAACAAAGTTCTAGGGGTGGCAAAATGGGTACCCATACACGACCCGATTAGACCCGCGGGTACCCGTTACACGATTAGCCTATACCCAGACACGACCCGTTTAGCTAAACGGGTAATCGGGTTTGACACGATTATGACACGAAAATAATCGGGTAACCCGACACGACCCGTTTTACCCGTTTAAAATAACCGAGTATAAATGGGTAGACACGACCCGACACGACCCGATTACCCTAAACTATAATTTTTTTTTTAAAAAAAAAAATTAAAATTCAAAATTGTAATAATAATACTAATACATCAATATAGTCAATGCAAAAAATTGAGTTCTAACTTCTAAGAGATTAAAGGTTTTAATAAAGGATAAGAAAAAAAAAAAATTTGGAAAGTGACCGTAATTGACAAATTGTACTCCAAAATAAATTACTAAACTCATAATTTCACCTAAACTTAAAAGTTAAAAGTTAAAACAAGTAAGTTCATTTATTAAAATAGTCCACTTATAATTTAGTCCCACATGTAACAAAAGTGTTAAAAAATTAATTTGAACAAAGATACAAATTCTCAGACATTTTTTTTAGCATCCAACCCTGGGCCAAGACTCAATATTTTTGAATTCCATGACCATGAGACTATGAGAGCCATAGAAGACCAAGATCCTTATTTAATTGTGCAAAGACAGAGGAGGTTAAAGGGTCTCCTGGAGTGGGTTTCAGGAAAAAAAGAGATCATAAATGTTTTGGAAGGGTTTAAGGAAGTTGGATAGGATTTTATATGTGGAACTGGAGATTGTTGACTTTTCAACCCAATGTTTTGTGTGAGGGTTCCATCGAATTTTCTTCCCTAGATTGTTGAAGTGAAGAATGGGTTGGTGGTGAATAGTTTCTGTGGATACAAAGATATGCATTGGAATCCCATTCTTCGAGAAGGCTGCAGCATCTGGAGTTGAAGTTGGTTGTGACATTATTTGAGTAGTCTTGTCCTCTTAGGGTGACCACTGGCCAGGGAAGTGGAAAAGAGTGTTAGGCTTTAATGACAGGATTCTTTTTCCCCAGTGCATGCTCAAGCAATGGTAGGATTCTTGTTTCTGGTGGGTTTTGCTTTCCATGGTGGCCAATCCTTTTGAGGACTGTGGTCTGTGAAATTCACTTCTCATATGCATATAATCCCGCCAGTAACAATTAACATTCGATATCTAGTAATTTTCTACTCATATTTGATACTTTCATACTGCAAATACATTTATCAAAATGTGTAATATAATAGAATAGTTATAATTTAAGTGATTTTCATTTTAGCAACGAAATAAAAAAAAAGCTAACAAAAACAAAATAATAAATACAAAAAGAAACAAAACTCAAAACTACATCAACATTAGATTCATAATTCCTTGCAAAATACAAAATAGGTTCCCATGAGCCAATGTCTATTATGCCACTCCACTTAAGGATCCATGAAGGCATCCATGATCCACCCATATAATCAAAGTCCAAAGATATAAATTATAAAACACTACAAATATAATCAGTTTAAGAAATATTAATAGATTGTGCTCCAGATGAATCTGGAATGTCACAGGAAATTGTCAAAACATCATCTTCTTTGCCATCCAAGTCCAACTTCATTTGTGTGAGTTCTATATCAAAAAATAAGAAGAATTAGTATTATTTTATTATAGTGTAATAAAAAAATAATACACATAAACGAAGAAATTAAATATGGAAATAACTAATATTACCTTCATCTCCATATAACCAATCTTTGGTGCAAACTAATGCCTCAGCAATGTCAGGCTTGAGTGAACTCCTATATTGATCAATCACACGTCCACCAATGCTAAAAGTGGATTCCGAAGCAACAGTAGAAACAGGAATACTCAAAACATCACGAGCCATAGCAGCTACTTCAGGATATCGAAATTGATTTCCTTTCCAAAATGAAAGGATGTCAAATGTATCATCCAAATCGACAGACCTAGGCTCCTCCAAATAAATGTCCAATTGATTCTTTTGAAAATTAATATCATCTCCAGCAAATGCTAAATAGTCCTACATGAAAGTATAAAACAAAGAGAATATAAACATAAATAATTGAGTATATATATATATATATATATATATATACTAAGTTACAAAAAAGATAAGAAATTAATGATATTATTCACCTTTTGCCAAGATAGTTTTGCTCTAGGTGCTTGGGGGCGCCGAGCAGTTATGGAGCTTGAACTTGAAGTATTAGAAGAAGCACTATACTCCATAAAAAGATTCTTAATTTTCTCACGAACATTCTCGAATTGTATAGAATCCATAACTCCATAGATCTTCGTATAGTAATAATTTACAAGATGAAGCTTATAACGAGGATCTAATATAACTGCTATGGCCAACACTGCACTGAATTCTAACCAATATTTCTCAAATTTAGAGATCATTTGAGTTGCCATTAATCTTTTATGCTCATCTTCACTCACAATGTCTTCCTTCAAAGATAAATAAATCATGGCAACTACGGGAAAGTATAGGTTGGCAGTAGGATACTTAGTACCAGAAAAAACACATGTAGCTTCATAAAAGCAAGCTAAGAAACTACTGATATCACCCACCTTTTCCCACTCAAGTGCACTAGGACAATGCGGTGTATAGTTTGAATCAGTCATTGCCAAATAACTAAAAGCACTACGATAATGAATAGCACTCTCAAGCATAAGATAAGTAGAATTCCATCTGGTTGGCACATCTTGTTTTAATCCCTTATGACTGTCCAATGACATTTGATTTACCGCATGAAGAAATTTTTGTTTTCGCCCTTGTGATCCCTTAATATACTTTACGCTATCTCGAACCTTTTCGATAGCATCATCAATTTCTTTTAATCCATTTTGCACAATCAAGTTAAGAATATGGGCACAACAACGCATATGAAAGAACTCACCTTCACAAAGAAGGGCTTTCTTAATGTTCAGTGTTTGCTTTAAAAAGTCAACACAACGATCATTAGCAGAAGCATTGTCCAATGTTATAGTAAAAATCTTGTTCTCAATCCCCCACTCTTGTAGCAAATCATATATCTTTTCTTTCAAAGAAACACCATCATGTGGTGGGGGCATAAAAGAAAAGTTTAACACCCTTTTAGTTAATACCCAATCTTTGTTAATAAAATGTGCAGTAAGGCACATATATCCATCGGTTGTCAAAGACGTCCACATATCAGATGTTAAACAAATCCTCCCAGGACAAGCATGCAACATAGATTTAATCTTTTCTTTCTCCCTCATATGCATCTTAACCAAATCTGCCTTAGCAGTATTTCTAGATATAGAGGGTACATCACCACGCTAGTACTGATGTAATTGTCTTAAACCATCATATTCAACAAATGAAAAGGGCAAATCATGCTTAATAATCAAAGCAACCAACAATTCTCTATGTACTTTGGGATCAAATTTAGAGCCACTTACTGACAGAGATCCTGCTTTCCCAGCTAAGAGCATCTGCCCAACATCACGAGTGTTTGCCCCCCCACAAACTTGAATGTGCTTTCTCAAATTCCCAGTCCCATATGAACTTCGAGCCTTGTACCTATTACCACATGTCTTGCATTTTGCCCACACCTCCGGGTCATTTGGATCCGTATTGGGAACGACATCATAATATTGCCAAACAGTTGAGGTCCTCCTCCGCTTCTTTCCCTTTTTGTTACTCCCAGTCCCCACAGAAACAGAGTCACCTTCTAGTGACGGTAATTCGACCACATCGTCATCAATGTCGAATGCATCTTCAAGAACTTCTTCAATATTCATCTACACACATAAATTACATAATCATTAGTTAAACTATTAAAATATATGACTAATGACTATATGCTATATAACTATAAATTAAATATTTAAGAATAAATTAAAAGCTATATAGCTAAGTGAAATAAAATAATCCAACCCAAATCTTGCAATAAGCAACTATGGTTAATCTAAATATCTTTTTTATTTTCCTCTCTCTCTCTCTTTATGAAGTTCCATTCTACTTTTAATCCCCCAATTTTATTTTCAGTTTTAAGTTTTTAAAATCTTTATTTTTAATTAAAAAAAATCATTGCTTTGGCCATATTTGCCATAAATTGTTCAACAATGCAAATTCAATCAATGATTTAGCAAAATTATGTACACTAATATATAGTAAAAAAATGTAATTAAGCCATTAAGGTATAAACCCTAAACCATATAATATCACATGATTCACATAATTGCTTGAAAGACAAATATATATCAAAAATTCAAACAATCCAAGATTCAAAATCAGAGTCTACAATGTCAATATATATAAAATTTTCAAACAATTAAAATCAAAGTCTAGACTTACAAAAAAAAAAAAAAAAAAAAAATCAGAGTCAGAGAAATGTAATTAAGCCATTAAGGTATAAACCCTAAACCATATAATATCACATGATTCACATAATTGCTTGAAAGACAAATATATATCAAAAATTCAAACAATCCAAGATTCAAAATCAGAGTCTACAGACTACAATGTCAATATATATAAAATTTTCAAACAATTAAAATCAAAGTCTAGACTTACAAAAAAAAAAAAAAAAATCAGAGTCAGAGACATACCACGAGAGACAGAGAGCTGCGGGCCTGCGGCTGATGGCAACGGTGACTCGGTGAGGACGGCGAGTCGGCGACGGTGAGGTACGTTCTTGGCTCTTGCTAACGCCTAAGGCCCCTAAGTTCCTAACGGCGAGGAGCGGAGGAGGCCCACGAGGAGGAGGGAGACTGGGAGAGTGGAGCTGTGGAGACCCGAGAGAGAGAGAGGGAGAATCGGGAGACGGGGAGAGTCACGAGTGGCCGAGTGGGACTGTGGGATGCCGGACTGTCGGTGACGGAGGGAGAGGGAGAGACCGAGTGAGAGGGAGTCAGGGAGAGGGTTAGGTTACGCTTACGTTACAGAGACTAGAGAGACTTATTTTTACTTTTTAGTTCAAAAATCAAATGGTAATTGGTAAAGTGAGCAAACTGACTTACTGAAGTCTAACGTGAGGAGTGTCTGAGGAGACTGAGGCGAGAGAGAAGAGAGTCGTGCGTGCGCAGCGTGCCCCAGTGCCGGGTCCAGAAAAAAACAAACGGGGTTGCGGTTGGCGGGTGACGGGTCCAGGAAAAAGAAAAAAAAAAAACCGGGTCTGGCGGGTCGACCCGCCAGACCCCGCCAGACACGAAATTTCCGGGTCTTAATCGGGTAGACCCGATTACGACCCGAACCCGATTAGCCCAAACCCAATACCTGTTTTTTCGTGTCGTGTTCGTGTCGGATTTGCGGGTCGTGTCAAAATTGCCGGCCCTAGAACAAACGCATGATTATGTTGCTCATAAAAAGAAACAACTTCTAACATACCATCTTTTTGAAGTTGACAAGTCATTTGTGCTAACGCCCCACATGTGAAATTGGGTGATGAAAAGATACTTGTACTTTCCGTTTATCAACAACTCATTTACCTTCTTTTGAGAAACAAAATGTTCTCCTTTGAACAATTCCTAAATTGGATCGCTTCACAAATTGTTTTCTTGCATTGAAGCCTATTCGGTGATCATATTCTTTGTAAAATTCATATGCACTGTCATCACAATCAAATTTCATACCAATTTTTGGCACTTCAGCAATTTATGTGCTTTGTTTACTTGGGGTGTTTAATTTGCTTAAGAGACCATGCACATGTTCTTGTACATTTAATTCATTGTCCAATGCATATCTTTCATTAGTATCCAATATCTGCAATGAAAATAGTGGATTTAACATTCAGTACGAAATTTTTTTTTTAAAAAAAATGTGTAAGCAAATTGGTTAAATGAACATGCATATTTACAAATATTACAAAGGTATGCTTGCTAATTCTTTTTCTCTTCCCATTTTTCTTTTTATTTTAAAAAAGTAACATATTAACAAACAACTTTTCTGAAAGAAAAAAAAAAAAAAATCATGATTCTTTTATCTTTAAATCACATCATACAAAAAAATAAAACTTTGTCAAAATTCTTTTATCTATAAAGCATATTGGTGACACTTTGCAATTGTATTGAATAGACTCTTCAGGAAGAAGACTTCATAAGCAACTCAAACGCCTAGCAATTCAAACACCTCAACAACAGAGTCCCATAAGAACTGCCCTTAACAAAAGAGGAGTTCCACACAAACTCTTCTATTCTAACTCAAGTAAACAGAGGTTAGGATTGATTCTAAAGCCATAAATATCATAAGGTGAAATTATAGTCAAAGCAGCTAAAAAAAAAAAAAAAAAAAAAACTTTTGTTATAAAATTGATTTAGTCGAACTCCAATATTAAATGACAAACCCATAAAATTAGAGAAAACAGAAAATAGAGAAAAATTCTAAAGCTTAGAAAACTCTCACCATCAACGGCTTTGAGGACGTGAGGGTTGATAAAGGAGTGTCGTGCTCTTCTATTGCCTTGAAACTCTCCATGGAGAGATTTTTTGGGTTGGAAAGACAGCTTGGTCTCGTGCGGGAGGGGAAGGAGAGAGAGAGAGAGAGAGAGAGAGAGAGAGAGAGAGAGAAACTAACGGTGGAGTTAACTGTGGTTTGTGGAAATTAGAGTATTAAAAAAAAACACGTGAGATGCACATGTTTGAGGACACATGTCAACTTTAGAGGCTAGGTTGGAGGAAAACTTTGTCCCTCTATATATATATAGAACAAAGTTTTCATTCAAACCGGGTTGGAGAAATTCCCTTCAACCTAGTCTATAAAAGTGACACGTGTCTATTTTTTTAATAACATGTGAGATGCACATGAGTTTTTAATAAAAGTTATTCAAGCTTTGTTCCTACTATTAAAAAAACATGTGCATCTTATATGTTCATGGACACATGTCATTTTTATAGAGTAGGTTGAAGGGAATTCCTCCAACCTTGTTTGGAAGAAAACTTTGTCCATATATAAAAGAAGCCACGCGATTCTTGGAGCTAGATTAGGAAAGTTGGTCCTCGATTTTAATTAGAATGAAAATTTCTTATCAATCAGCTTCTATAAGAGTGTATTCGTTAAGCTATTAAAATAGTATGTAATATGCCCATGCTACTAAAAAAATAGGGAAAAAAGTTGAATTAGTTCTTGTGGTTTACTTTATTTATAATTAGCTGCATGTGGTATCAAAATGAACTCAAAGATCGTTGAAGTATGTCAAAAAAACAATTTAGTCCTTATCGTCAAATTCTTTCCACTAATTTAACAGATTCCGTTAGTATGACATTGGCTTAAATAGGACAAGTATCACAATTTTATTGGCTCTAACATTTAACGCTATCAGAATCTATTAAGTCTGTGAGTGAAATTTGACTGTAGGGACTAAATCATTTTTTTGGCATACCTCAAGGACCTTTGAATTCATTTTGATACCATATGAAGTTAATTGCAAATCAAGTAAATCACAATGACTGATTTTGCATTTTTTCCAAAAAAAAAAAAATTGTACTTCTCACCCGTTAAAAACACACGTCAGTTTTAGAGACGGGTTTATTGAAAACTTCATACGAACTAGTTTGGAGGAAATTTTTGCCATTTATTTTATAACAATAAACATAGCATAACCCACTTGGGCATATCAAACCTACTTACCTTACAAGTGATCCCACTCAAGCGCTCTCTCTGCTAGGGTTCCATCTTTAACAGAGAGCGCCGTTTCTCCCCTTCCTCCCCTCCTCCCCTCATCCTTTGATGCTTGCCTCCTTCCCGTCGCCCTATTCTCTTTGTGAGCTAATCTATTTACCTGATGCTCTCTACCTCATTGGGCGGTTTTTTTTCCCTTTCTTCTCCGCCTCTTTCCCATCCTTTGTCCCTTTTTTTTTTTTTTTAGGCTCTTGGATCGGTCTAGTCAGAGCCCGATCTACTGTCCTTTGTCAGACCCACGTCGTCACGCGCCCCACCACCAGTTTCTCTGGCTCTGTCTAGGTCCAACGCCACTTGTTGCAGTTGTGTCCTTGTGTTCCGACTAGTTTTTCCCCTTGTGCATTGGGGGTTTTTATTATTTTGATTTTTTTACATGTAATCTTTCTATTTCTTGTCTTGTTGTTTTCTTTTCCAGTTTTTTCCTGTTCTTTTTTCTGCCTGTATTTCTTGCTGCTTGTAATAAGGCTCTGTCCTTTCTCTTGATCTGCCCGTTTGGTTTTCTATGGGGTATTTGCTTTTGGTACTAACCCTTAGGTTGTGAATGTGAATGGTATCCTGACTTTTGGGTTGGGGAGGAAGAGTTTCGGCATGGGGGTTTTCTGCTCTCAGGGCCGAGGAATAAGAGCTACCTATGCATTGGATTGAGTCTGTCTGGAATAGATCTGTTGTTAAAACTGAAGACTAGTCATGGGTTAGTGGATATTGATGTCATTGATAGGTCTTGATTGTTAGATTGTAATGTTTGTATTTTTGATATTTGTAACCTCGTATCTTCGGCTATGATTTGCTTCAGAGCTTTTTGCTTTGTTTGTAAGAGTTTTTGCTCGTGATTTTTTCATGAATGAATATGTAATGTTTTCCCCTTAAAAAATAATAAATAAATAAACATAGCATAAAATTAGGAAATTTTTAAGGAAGGCTTTTTCATTCTTTTAAAAGGCCAAGGTCCAGGGACAATAAATGTGTATCTAATTAGAAATTAAGATTTTTCCAAAAGAAGGCAAATTCTTAATTATCATAAAATTCCTTTCCAATGCCTTTCTATAAAGAAAGAAAGAAAAAATTTTAATTCTAACATGTAGACATCCGATTTTATGAATTTTTTAAGAGAGTTTTTAATATTCATAATACTCTTTCCTTCTATCAAAGTATTTGAAACAAACTAGCAATTACTCTAGCATAAAATTGAGGCCGTCATCCCAAACTGCGTCCGTGATGTAATTTTGATGGAGCATGTACTCCATTAATACAAGTTACAACTTTTCTCTCTCTCTCTCAAAAAAAAAAAAAAAAAAAAATTGAGGTCATACCACAATGTCCACAAAAGGAGTGAGAAACAACCATTCAAACTCAATATCTGTTGTTATATTCTTTAATCTGCATGGGCTAGTTGCAGCTCTATTCTTTAGGGCAAATTGGGCTACAACTAGAAGTCTCCCTTAAAAGATCATCTAGGCAAATAAGCTATACAATGACAAATTGGGTTTCAACTCTTCTATTTCCTTCTCTCTCTTTTTTCCCCCTCAAATGTTCTTGTAATTCAGCTTCTGGTAGTTTTTGTAGACACCAAAGGAAAAAATGAGGCCCAGCATATGGATGCACGGCATTGGGTACTAAAAGAAAAAGGCCCAAGATGTGTAATTTTGGGTTATATGGCTCCTTGTTCTTCTGCAATCACAACCCTATTCATGTAAGGGGCTAAAACCTTTTGTATTTGTTTCTCTCTCTCTCTCTCTCTCTCTCTCTCTCTTAATGGTATACAAAGAAAATCAATGCCTAATCCTCAATTAAGGGCATCCTCGTTCTAAAAGAGATCCTCTCAATGAAAGAAAAGAAGAAAAAAAAAAAAGTGGCTTTATCTTTTCTATTACAAATGCCCAGATAATAATGATGATAAAATGATTTTGCTCCATCTTTGGCCATGATCAGATGATTCAGATGTAAGTAGTTTCTGTGACTTCTTTTTCTTTAGGTTTTTACCTAAACTAATTTATAATTCTATAGAGATATTAAATAAGGGGGAATTATACATGACACATAAATTAGGTACGTAAAGGAGTTCTCCACCTAGATTCTATCTGGGTCCTATCTTCTGCTTTTCAGGGTCTTTTTCACTAAAGAGCGTACAAATAAATGTCACACCAATCTCTTTGTTGCTCACTATGATTCTTATCATCATCATCATCTCTACTTCCTTTTCTTTTTTCCAAGTTCTATCTTGCCTAGGTCAATGAGTCTTTCAATCAAATTTCATTTCACATCTTATCAACGAGGTTCTTGCATTTTATCTTGGTTTGACAAAGAATTAATCTTGATCAGGATCATGTTACTACATTCATCAAACTCCCTGTAAAAACTTAAGCTAATTAACTAATATTATATATTCAATTAAAATCTTAATTATTATTTCTTTTTTATACATTCTAATTATCATTCTCTCTCATACGTGGGATTAGAGTATTCGCCTCCTTAATAAGTAGAGTTCAATGTGTAGAATATTCAACTAAAATGTCTAATATGAAGTTAGGTTCTAACATTTTATCTTGGTTGATAAAGAATCTTCAGGACAATGTTACATTCAATCCAACTCCATGACATATAATTAATCATTATATTATTAATTGTTTAAAAATTAAGCTAATTAATCATTTACTTGATATTTATATTCCATTCAATTCCTATTTACTTTATATATATATATATATATATATATATATATATATATATATATTCTAACACTTTCTCTCATGTGTAGACTTATTCGATCTCCTCAATAAGTAAACTCTTAACATGTATAATATTTATATTAAATCACCGATTGTCTAAAATGTTTAAACTAATAAAAAAGAATGAATTTCATCATTTGATTGGGCCTTGGATCCAATGGTTATTAGTAACCGGTGCATGCATGTTTGATTGGGGGGTCATTATAGGACGTACATCATTAGTAGCGTGGGTCACCCGAGGTTAAACTCGGTCGGGCTACTAGTATTATGGACGGTCTGTTCAATATCCAGGGCACTGTATTGTATTACATGCCCATCGAGACAATGCTAACCTTACTGAGAAATGGTAATATCTTGAGTAGACCATACGGTACGTTTGAACTATGACGTGATTCTCATACTACAACGTATACTATATCCATGATCATATGATAAATTGTTACCTCATAATGTTGCATGTGCTTTATAAAACAACTGAGTTCACTATTTAATAACGTGTATGTCATGTGCATTTTTATTCACTAAGTTGTTAGACTTATTCTTGTATTCCTTTTGCTCCACATGTGTATCTACGTTGTTTTAGCTAGTCTAGCAGGGGATGGACCCAAGGAGTCATCCGGTGGTTGTGAGGGATTTGAGCATGGTCATTTTTGAGGACTTGGATCATGTTTGGCTCAAGTCCACGTGGGACGCCGATGGAGCTACTCGCAAGATATGATCGAGATTATCTTTATTTTATATCTGGTTAAATGTAGGCTTTGATGTTGTTTCTAGAAAAATTCGATGTGGTATGTATTATATTTTGGATGTCTGGTCTTAGACTGCAACATTTAGGAGCTAATCTATGTTATAATACCATAAGTTTAGTCTGGTTATTATGATATTGCAAATTTAAATTATAGCTATTTCAGTCCTTCAGTGAAAAGTCTTCCGCTATAGACTCTTTTTGAGCAGAGTCTTTTCGAAGAGGATGAGATCCCCGAGTCTTGTTTCTTGTAGTGTAAAGCTAGGAGGCGAACCATGGAGTCAATTTACCAGTCAATTGATTTCACTGAGAGTTACAAGAATACCTGAATGATGGAAGATTTGATAACATGACTAAATGTTTTTGAAAAATCAAGATTATCCTATTGTTCAAATCCTTGTGCCACTAGGTGTGCTTTGTACTATCAACAAATATATAAGATTTTTGTTTAATTTTGTATACCCACTTGTAGCTAATGAAGTTTTTGCTTAAAGAGCACGGACATAAAGTCTAGGTTCTATTAGCTTGAAGTGTGTCAAATTCTTCCCCATGGCAGTATGCCAATGAGAGTATTTCACACCTTGACTAAAACATGTAGGTTTAGTGGTATGACAATAGATTGGAAGTTTTTATATATGACCTAATTTATTATGCACAGTACAATAGTTAAAGTTAACAAATCAAGGAAAAAAATTCTAATTTATTATGCATATATAGGAAATAGCCAACTAAACCTTGAAAAATATCATAAGAGTAGGTTGTTTATAAAGATAGTCATGAGTGTTAAGTCCTACATTGCCTAGTTTCTAGATAAACTCTGCCAAGTTAACTAGTCTTTTTGAGATCATTTCAAAAGGATAAGAAGAAATCCTATTAGAAGTAGAAAAATGAAGAGATTTGCCTTCAAAAATTTGACAAGATTCACATAAGGTAAAATCCTTGGTAGAGCCAATGATTGGAAGCTTACAAATCTCTTTCAATTTACAAAGAATGGGGTATGCCAGTTGGCGTAATCGCGTATGCCAGATACAGATGAAGGAGCTCGAACAACAAAGAGGGAAATGAACTTCCTTGCATTGTTAATTGTAGACTTTGCACTACAAAAAAATGATTTTTTATTGACATAGGTTTACTGACGTGTCAGGTTGTCTGACACGTCAGTAAACCCTTCTGACGGGGCAATCCTGACGTGTTTCAGTCATGAAGAATGTGGGTGTCAGGAATTGGTAATTTCTGACGTGTTAGATCCAACACGTCAGAAAATACTGACGTGTTGGATTTAACACGTCAAAAAATATTCCTAACGTGTCAAAAAATGACACGTCAGAAATTCCTGACGTGTCATTTTTCACACGTTAGGAAATTTTTTGATGTGCCAAAAATGGCACGTCAAGAATTTTCTGACGTGTCAAAAAATGACACGTCAGGAATTCCTGAAGTGCCATTTTTTGGCACGTCAGGATTTCCTGACATGTGATTTTTAACACGTCAGGAATTACTGACGTGTCATCTTTTGACACGTCAGCAAATTTAAAATTATTAAAAAATAATAATTTTTCTTTTTTTTAATTTTTTCTGGATTTTTTTTTAATTAAAAATATTTTTTTAATTCTGGAACAGTTCGTCTTCTCCGATCCCCCAGCTCTCCCTGATCTCTTCCTTCCTCCATTTTCACTCTCTCTCTCTCTCTCTCTCTCTTCTTTCTTCCATTTTCACTCTCTCTCTCTCTCTCTTCTTTCCTCCATTTTCACTCTCTTTTCTCTCTTCTTTCCTTCATTTTCAAAAACCCAAACCCAAAAAATCAATAAAAAATCAAAAACCCAAATCAAAAAATAAACCTGACAAAAAACAGAGGAAGAATTCTGTATATATTTTTTTTCCACATATCTTTACATTGAATAATCATGTATAAATAGCATTACAATTGAACCTATTCTCGGCTAAGCTAATTTCAAGGCAAGAATAAAGGATCTCATTCTTATATGGGAGATTGCCAATCAATCCTTATACGTAGTGATTGGCAATCCAGGATCTTTCTTCCCATAATAATTCCGGATGACAACTCACGCTAACACTCCCCCTCAAGTTGGTGCATACAAGTCTCTGATGCCCAACTTGTCCAGTGAGTTGTGAAACACCTTGCCGCACACAGCCTTTGTAAGTACATCTGCCAATTGATCCTCGGACTTGATAAACGGAAAACGGATTATCTTGGTCTCAAGATTATGTTTAATGAAATGTCGATCTACCTCCACGTGTTTGGTTCGATCATGTTGGACAGGGTTGTGTGAAATAGCAATTGCCGCCTTATTGTCACAAAATAGATTCATCTCATTGTTTGGGGCAAAGCCAATTTCTGTTAATAGTCTTTTAAGCCAGAGAAGCTCACAAAGACCCTTAGCCATCCCTCTAAATTCAGCTTCAGCACTTGACAAGGCCACCACGTTTTGCTTCTTGCTTCTCCATGTAACCAGGTTCCCACCGACGAACGTGAAGTACCCTGAGGTGGATTTTCTGTCTAATATGTTTCCTGCCCAATCAGCGTCTGTGTATCCCTCAACTCTAAGATGATCATTCCTGGAGAACATGAGCCCTTTTCCTGGAGATGACTTTAAGTATCGAAGAATTCTGATCACTGCATCCATGTGATCCTCACTAGGGCAATGCATGAATTGGCTTACCATGCTCACGGCATAGGCAATATCTGGGCGAGTATGAGAGAGATATATAAGTTTCCCTACTAATCTTTGGTATCTCTCTTTGTTTGTGGGCACTTGGTCTGGATATTCTCCAAGTTTATGGTTCTGGACAATTGGTGTGTCTGTGGGCTTACATTCTAGTAGTCCCACCTCCGATAGTAGGTCTAAGATATATTTTCGTTGGGAAAGAAATATACCTTGTTTTGATCTAGCAACCTCAATTCCCAGAAAATATTTAAGTCCTCCTAGGTCCTTCATTTCGAATTATGTCGCCAAGAGCTTTTGGAGTCTTGATATTTCTTCTATGTCATTGCCTGTAATAATCATATCATCTACATAGATTATTAAAGCTGTGACCTTGCCCAGTTGACGTTTTAAAAACAGTGTATGGTCTGAGTTACTCTGGTTGTAACCATACTTCTTCATTGCCAAGCTAAATCGCCCAAACCATGCTCTTGGTGATTGTTTTAAACCATACAGTGCCCTTTGTAATTTACATACCACCTTAGACTTAGAGTTTGCTGCGTAGCCCGGTGGAACATCCATGTAAACTTCTTCCTCAAGATCACCATGGAGGAAGGCGTTTTTCACGTCAAACTGGTGCAATGGCCAATCATGGTTTGCTGCAAGAGACAACAGTACTCTAACCGTGTTTAATTTTGCCACTGGTGAGAAGGTCTCTTGATAATCTACACCGTATGTCTGCGTGTAGCCTTTAGCTACTAGCCGAGCTTTGTATCGGTCTATTGAGCCATCTGCTTTGTGTTTGATGGAGAACACCCATTTACAACCCACTGTCTTTTTTTCTTTCGGTAGAGGGACTAGAGTCCATGTTTCATTTTTCAGCAATGCCTCCATTTCTTCCTTCACAGCCTGAGTCCATTTAGGGTCTGCTAGTGCTTCATGGATTTCTGTAGGGACCCGGTATGAGGAAAGGTCATGTACAAATGTCTTGAGTGGTTTGGATAGCCTCTTTGTGGACACATAGTTGGCAATTGGATACTTTGAGCTTCGTTCTCCAACATCTGGGGAATATCGACTAGGTGGTTTGCCACAATTATGCCTGAAAGGTAAAGTATAGCCAACAGAGGTATCCATATTACTAGAGTTTGGAGGTATAGTTGGGGAGTTTACCTCGGGGATATTCTCAGGAGATGGGCCTTCGGGTACTGAGGCGTGGGGGGTGTCTCTTTCAGCTTCAGGTAGTGTAGAAACTTCTCTGGGGCCTGGCTCAATCTCTGCAGACATATCCAGTCTTGTATGTGGTTCTCTTTCGTGAACCTCCTCTTCGTTGTTAACTTCTTCATGATCGTGGATTTCAGCCTCGTTAACTCTTGCCCAGTCCAATCTCAACCAATTCGGCTCTTCACTATGGATCTCCCCCTGACGAGCAGAGTTGGGTACTGGAGAGGGGAAGAATGGTTCCGTTTCCAAAAAAGTGACATCCATAGTCACGTAGAAGCGGTCATTGGCTGGATCATAGCAACGGTATCCTTTCTGATGTAAGGCATACCCTAAGAAACAACAGCGGATGGCACAAGGATCCAGTTTCGTGCGCTGGTTCTTATGGAGATGGACAAATGCAACACAACCAAAGACTCGGGGCGGAATCATTAACATTGTAGGTAAGGTGACATACGTAGATAGCGTATGTAAGGGAGTCTTAAAATCCAAAACTTTGGAGGGCATCCGATTGAGAAGATGCACAGCTGTGGCAACGGCATCACCCCAATGTCTACTGGGCATATGGGCTCCAAGTAATAAAGCTCGAGCAGTTTCAAGAATATGGCGGTTTTTTCTCTCAGCCACCCCGTTCTGCTGAGGAGTCTGAGGGCAAGAAGTTTCATGAATAAGACCGTGACTTTGGAAATATTCATGAAACTGGTGGTTCACATATTCACCGCCGTTATCTGATCTAAGAATCTGAATCTTAGCAGAAAATTGAGTTTGAACCATACTGTGGAATGACTGAAAAACACGTAGTACCTCATTTTTGTGTTTTAACAAGTAAAGCCAGGTCATGCGAGTACAATCATCAATAAATATCACAAACCAACGATTTCCAGATGTTGTAGAAACGGGAGACGGACCCCATACATCGGAGTGAATTAAAGCAAAAGGAACATTACTTTTATTCATGCTCAAAGGATAAGTAGCTCTATGACTCTTAGCCAGAATACATGTTTCACATTTGAAATCAAATAGTGACATGTTGGAGAATAAATCAGGAAATAAATGTTTCATATAACCAAATGATGGATGTCCTAACCGGAGATGCCATAGCCAAATCTGTCGTTTTTTGTCGTCAACTGGATGATGCATGTGATTTGCACGTCCCACACTGAGATCATCCACATAGTAGAGCCCCCCCCGCTTAGTACCACGTCCAATGATCTCCTTGGTAAGAATATCCTGAAGCAAACAGAAAGTAGAATACATGAGTACGACACAATTCATGGCTGTGGTAATCTGACTCACAGATAGTAACTTATGTGACAGAGAGGGAACAAGTAAACAATGGGTTAGTGATAGAGTAGGTGATAAGTTGACCGTGCCGGCCCCTGTGACTGGAGAAAGAACCCCATTTGCATTTGCAATACACGTTCGCCGTGGTTGAGATGTTTGTGCAAAGTCTCTGGCATCAAATGTCATGTGGTCGGATGCTCCAGAGTCAACCACCCACGAGCCGTTATCATCATCTCGAGAGGAGCTACAAAGAGCAGGACTACATTTACCTGGATCCGTGGCCAGTGCATCTCCTTTAGACGTCTCGACGAGAGAGAGACATGGTTCTGTTGTAGCCACTCAGCCTGACCAGTTCCTCCATCCGAGCCAGCATCACGGCGTTTTTGAGCCTGAAGTTCATTCCACCAGTCAGGATATCCGTGTAGTTTGAAGCAAGTGTCTCTGGTATGTTTCGAATTTCCACAATGTGAACACTTGGTTCCATCAGAGGGAATTCGTGGTCGAGAAGGGTTGCTGCCTTTCCCATTGCCGAGAGAGAGAGACTTGGTCGAGGATGGGATATTCTGTCCAGACCTGAAGCTCTTCGAAGCCAAGACTGCTCCCGGATTATCACTAGAATCACCTGTGATCATAACTGCCTGCCGGACAGCTTCCCGACGAATATGAGCGTACGCTTGTTCAATAGTAGGGAAAGGTTTCATCTGTAGTATGTCCCCTCGAATTTTATCAAGCCGATCATCCAAGCCATCCAAGAAGACATACACCCGGTCTTCCTGAAGCATGTCGTTGTAGTGCTTAATATCAGCCACACATTCCATCGGGTTTGGTCGGCGAAAATCAATCTCGCGCCATAGGCCCTGGAGGTCAGTAAAATATTTTTCAAGAGAGCCACCTGCTTGTTTCAGCCGAGTCACACGTCGCCGGAGATCATACACCTGAGATGTATCACTTCCGTCAAAGTAGGTGGTCGCAATGGAATCCCACACCAGTTTTGCGGTTGGAAATCTGATGAAGTTCCCGATCAGTGATGGTTCCATGGAATTGATCAACCATCCTTTGACAATGGCATTGTCTGTGCGCCACTTTCGAAAGGATGGATCTGTTTGTGGAGGTTGATGGATATCGCCATTAATATATCCCAATTTGTCTTTGCCTGAGATATACATCTCGACAACTTGGGACCAGAGGGCATAGTTGGAGCCATCCAACTTAATGCCAATTGGAGCAGCAGTTGTGTCGGTGATCTGGGTTGGAGCCGAAGCTTTGGTCAAAACTTCATTCATTCTAGTGGTTAATTCGGTAAGGATGGATGTTGGATTGTCGGCAGGTTGGTCAGTGCCGCTCATGGTTGTGGGTAAAGTAGATGGAAGGAATTAGTATTGAAAAAAACTGTAGGTGAAAGGATCAAAAACCTGCTCTGATACCATGACAAAAAACAGAGGAAGAATTCTGTATATATTTTTTTTCCACATATCTTTACATTGAATAATCATGTATAAATAGCATTACAATTGAACCTATTCTCGGCTAAGCTAATTTCAAGGCAAGAATAAAGGATCTCATTCTTATATGGGAGATTGCCAATCAATCCTTATACGTAGTGATTGGCAATCCAGGATCTTTCTTCCCATAATAATTCCGGATGACAACTCACGCTAACAAAACCTTTCGATCTTCTTCTCTTCAAATCAAAAATCAAAAATCTCTCAAATCAAATCAAAATAAACCAAATCAGAGCTTCTTCAAATCAAAAACCTCTCTTCTTCGATCCTCTTCTCTTCTCCCTTTTTTTTTTTTTTTTTCTTCTGCTACTTCGATCTCTTCTCCTTCTTTTTTTTTTTTTTTTTTCTTTTCTTTTCTGTTGCTTCTCTGGATCTTCTGATCTTCTCCCATTTTTTTCTTTTTCTTCTTCTTCCTCGATCTTATTTTTCTCCTTTTCTTCTTCCCTCTAGAGGAGCTGGTGGCCGGATGTACAGAGAGAAGAGGCTAGGGAGATTGAGAGAGGAGAGAGAGAGCTGTGTTTGGAAATAAAAGAAAAATGATTAAAGAATATGAATATATAATAGAATTATAAAGGAAAAAGAAGATAGGGAAAAAGAGGGAAAAAGTTGAAAATCCCGCTTGTTTTTTGATATCAGGTTTCTGACGTGCTAAAATTAGCACGTTAGGAATCTAACATAAAAAAAAAAAAAAAAGTGAATATATATAATATAAATAAACCTAATATAAAAAATATATATTTATTTATTTATTTCTGAAACATATAATATATATATATATATATATATATATATATATAAAAGAATTCTTGACGTGCCATATATGGCACGTCAGGAATTCCTGACGTGCCACCTGACGTGCCAAATATAGCACGTCAGGAATTCTTTTATTTTATAATTTTTTTTGTTTTTGTCTTCATTATTTTTCTTCTCTCCCTTTCTTAATTAATTCATTCTTCTTCATTCCCTTTTTTTTTTTTTTCTCTCTCTCTCTCTGCACGTAGGCTTCAATTCTTCTAATTTTTTTTTTTTCCTTTTCTTTTTCCTCCCCCAAGTTCCAACACACCGTAGAGTGCACGTACAGTACCCTGCAATTTTTTTTTTCCTTCTCTCTCTGCATGCTAGCTTCTAGCTATCTTCTTCATTTTAATTTTTTTTTTTTAATTCTTGACGTGCTGAAACTAGCACGTCAGGAAGCTGTAAAAAAAAATTTTGAGATATATATAATATAAACATATTTTTTATAGATTGTTGACGTGCTAAAAATGGCACGTCAGAAATTGAATTTAAATTGAAAAAAAAAATATTGACGTGTCAAATTCAACACGTCAAAAAAAAATTTGTTGACGTGCCAGTTTTGGCACGTCAACATTTACTGACGTGGCAAAAAAATGGTACTGTTTGCCACGTCAAAAAATGGCATTTTTTTTGTAGTGTTGACAGATTGATAGGGTATAATTTGTTTCTACTACACCATGGCAAAGTATCCATTCTGTGAGACTGTCTTTCATCACAAAATAAGAAGAGGTTAGTTTGAACCATAAAATTATTTTCTGTGAAAAAGCACTGAGTAGATAATAAATTTTATATAGTTTGTAGATGAAACAATAGTTGACCCCTACTGGCAATTTGTAAGACCTGAACCATTGCCCACTGCCACTAGATCACTACCATTATAGGGCTATAGTTTTGATAGATGTTTCTTATGTTCCTTGTAATATGATTGTTGGCCCCGCTATCTACAAACCAAGGTTGAGTGTCATGGAAGGTGTTGGTTCTAATTGCTTGGCTGCAAACTGAGATGGTAGGTGTCGCCCTTGGTATGCAAAGTCTATTCCATGGAAGCAATCAAGAGTTTGATGACTAGTTTTTCCACAAATTTGACATGGAATCCTATTGGTACCAAAATGGACATCACCATTGTTGCCACGATTCTTAATTATTTGGCCCGACATAATGATTTTGTTGAGTACCGGTAATTGGCTTCTTGTTGTGTGAGGAGAATTGGTTGTTTCTAGGTCTATTGTATTTGTTCTTCCTGATTTCCATTGAAAGAGTTGTTTTTCTGTTGCTATGAGTAAAGTGCAAAGCCTCTTGCTTTGGGTTGTGTAGATTGATTTTGGTTCTTAAGCATCAATTCATGATTAAGTAATTCAGTTTGAAAATCATCAAATGAAAATGGCATATCGCAATTAGCAAAAGTAAAGGTCTAGTTAAGTTACAAATGAAGCTACCTAAAATCACTTATAAAGCGCAATTTGACCTAGTAAGGAACCAATGTGGGACTTAGCACTCATGTGTGCCTTTATAATTCATCTATTCTTTGTGGGCTATTCATTTTCCCAATGTAGGACTAGAATGTTACAATCTCGCCTCCTTAAATCCTTAACGTCCTCATAAAAGCCACATCATGCAGTCATCTAATACCACATGGCGTTACTAGATTGATTTGATACCATTTATATTTATCCAAGGAAAACGTTATCCACGTATGTTCTATCACTCCAAAAAAACTAATCAATTTGGAGCACCTAGAATTACTTATAAACCTTAGTCTCATCTAGTAAGGAACTAATGTGGGTCGTCTTAATTTTAATCTACCTACTCTATGTGGTCTACTTATCTTCACAATATCGGACTGGAGTATTACAATTCAAGCCCCTAATTAATCCAATAGTTGGTGAGATCAAAGCAAAGTATGTACTTGATTTGTTTCCTTGTAAATGGTAATGCTTACTACTTGGTGAAATCCCCTTATTCAAAATGATTTGTTTCTTTGTTGATGTCATTATTTGATTTGGTAAAATCCCTCGGTTCACGATGATTTTCAGATTCTATCCTAACAGTTAAAACTCAGAAAAAGCTTTGTATTCTGATGGATTTGGATATTATGAATTGTAACATTTCTTGATGCTTCATGCTTAAGGCCTAAAAGTAAAAAGAGTTTGCTCATGACAAATGAGAAAGAGTTGGTGAATGCATGTTAATTAATGGTTGCTCTAATTATAAACCACCATATATTTATGGTTAATGGTTCTCTATAAGGATATTGTTAATGGTTATAGAGAATATTTTCCATATATATTGATGTGAATGTCCAACGTACACCTACAACATATGCTTTAGTTAGTTGGCATATATTGTCAACCAGTAACATGATATTGCTAGACCAAAGGCAGGCCATGATTTGGGGCACCAAATGTTCAAGATATCTTCTTGTCGAAATGAGCCCCCTTGCCTAATCGAGTATGTGGCTCTCTCTGATAATTCTTCTTTTCTGAGCTTCTGTGTCTCTCTCTCTTATAGTCACCGATGCAGCTGAAATTAAGTTTCAATGTGGAAACACTCCCTTAATGATTGAAAAAGACCAATAATATTAATTAAGGAAACATGAATGGATTACATTAATACTGTAACACTTTACTCCAATAACATATAATATTGTTCGCTTTTGGCTTCTTCGAACCAGACTTCCCAAGAGGTCACTTATCCTAGTACTACTCTCGCATGCTTAATTGCAGAGTTCTGATGAATTCATAACGATCACGACTTTAAAACGTGTTGTTGTCATGAATGATGTAAGTATACATATAAGCACATTCTCATCTCCATACCCATGCGATCTGGGATGTCATAAATACAAAATAAATATATTGCAGCATTTCTGGTTATAATCGATCAGCACAAGGACATTGTTTGCTTTTCTTGTGTTCTTTCATTAAAGATATGACTTGAAAGCAATATTTCAGGTCTACCAATTAATCTACTGTCTACCGAGTAGCTAGAGAATATGAGATAGAGATATGGCAGCAGAATCTGTAGCAGCTGGCTTTTCTAATGGGATTATTGGTTTTCTGAAAAAGGCATGGACAGCTTTGATTCCAGATCAGTTCTTTTCTGAAACTTGTAAGGTTATCACCACAGGAAACTCCATGAACATAAAAAGTACAGAATAGACTTTACTATTTACAACCATCTCAAGGCCCACACTGATCATCTTTTCAGTGTCCTGGAGACACCTTGCTTGCCAGTTCTATGTCCTTTGAGGGCCACACCCATCATATTTGCTCTTTCATCACTTATTGCAAGAGCCTCAGACATACGGGCACTAAATTCCTCATCAGCCCTCCACATTTTCATGACTTGTTGAATCTCTGCCAACTTTCCAGGACCCCAGTTCAAAGTTTCTACCTACATTTTGTTAAATTACCGCTCATTTACACGTAAAATATTTAATTGAAATGGAAAGAGAACGATGAAAACAAGATTCAAACCTAGAATCATTTATTTAAAAAACTTAAACTCATAAAAAAAAAAAATGATAGTCGTAATCATTTATATTATAGTCTTACACATTTAACCTTGTATATTTATATCATCAAAGGTACGTAGTAATTCAGTGATTTTAAGGGAATCTCCAAAGTGGTTGGCTATGCATTAGGATGAGAGTTTGATTCCTGAAATGAGAATCCTCAATTGTATTTGTAACAACATAGGAAAAACTTCTAACTATATATGCACTATTACCCCAAAAGAACTAGTCAATTTGAAGTTTTCTTAAAATTTTTTATAAAGCCCAATTTTACATAGTAACGAGGCAATGTTAGGCTTAGCACTCATAATTATCTTTATAAATTAGTATTTACTCTATTTGAGTTATTCATCTTCTTTTTAATATGGGACATGAGTACGTACTACAATATTAGTATTATCTGCCTTGAGTTTCACTGATGTTTTGATAGAGCTCAGTCAAGCTTTGGCTTAATCGGGCTTGAGAGAGCGCATGCAATTCATACCGTCTAGGCCCTGTGCTACTCCCAACGAGCAGGGACTACTATGGTCATTATGTCCGGGTAGAATAACTACAGTTAGCCTCCTCCGGCTTTCTTTTTTATTAGAAAAAAAAAAAAAAAACCATATATATTTATATTAAGTATCCATAGCCATATATATATATATATATAGGTCATAGTCTAACAGAAGATAATAGCACATTCAACTATTTGTTATATGAGCAGTACTGCACGTACGTGTCATAATAAAATATTAGTTTAAAGGATATTTAATTGGCCTACAAGATTCCATGCAACCGACCTATGTCGACTATATGTACATGTGTTGAACAACTTTATTTCTGTGGAATGATTCCAATTGCAACAGCAGGGCCAACCAAGCTATTATTTTGAGCTTTTGTGTTTCCTATTATCCTTGATTTAACCCCATTTAAACCTTGCTTTAGCTCTTAAGCCAAAGTGATTGAGGTCCAAGCCACGTGAGCCTGTCGTGACAGATGACAGTAAGAGCACTAGAATTTGATTATGCAAGAGGTTTAGTCAAATTTTAGCTTTAAATTTTACTTTTTTCTATTTTATTTAATTACCCACTTTTCAAAAAAGCATTACACATTTCGTTATCTAAATCTTTTTCCATTATATTAAAATAATATTTTTAATAATTTTATGTTCATTTTTATTTTAACTAATCTTTCTCTCTCTAACCACGCTCGTCGCCAAAAGTCCACATGCTGGCATATGCTGCACATAGAGAGAGAGAGAGTAAATAAAAAAACTTGGGCAAATTATTTTTAGCTTTTTAATTTGCTAATGTTTAGTAGCAAATTAGTCCAATATTGCTCTTATATTATTATAGGTTAAAGTATACCCAAAGCTTTGAAAAAAAAAAGTACACCCAAATGAAATAAATTTATTGTACTATTTTATGATGAGTTACCATCAAAGTTGCACGACGAGTTCAAATTAGCTTGATTAGATTGTCAGTTATGATCACCAACTCCTGTTGCATCAGATGCCAAAGTGGCCAGTCAAATGAGCCCTACGTGTACGTAAATCTCTATTAGCTAATTAATAATATTTTATGCAAAAAGAGAAAGAAAAAACAGTAATAATCTGTTGGGCTAAGAAGTTAATCTTTCTCTAAACAAGGGTTAATTAGCGTTAACTATTTACTAATTATGGAATCGACACCACTAATCCTAATTAATTATGGTTAATTGCTCGGTAAGGCTGAGTGAGCCTACCTGATTTTGACATTCAACCAACTTATGTTCTGCCCATTTTGTAAGATTATTGCAGACTCATTCATCAAATGTACGTACACATTGATCCTGTGTGCTAATTTAGTGATATAGCTGCCCTTCACCGTCCTTTAATTAGCTGCCCCGCACCGTCCTTTAATTAAGGCCCACCGGTTGAGAACTCACCCATGTATAGGCGGAGTTAGCATAGGCGCGTGAGAGGGGACAAACAACCTACTTAGCTCGCTTAAAGTACTGTAGCCCTAAGGTAAAGTAATGATTGTTTCAGTTGCCCACCCGACGGGTGTTGTGTCAAGCACGGGGTGGAAAGAACGGGTGACACTATTCAATCAATGGACGGTTGGGATCCCTAGCTAGCTAGTGGGGATATGTGAGTAGGACTCACACCTTTACCTCTATAGGTCTTACAAACCGATCTAATAGGTATTTTTAAAAATGAATGATGGACGAGTGATGGAAGAATGATAAAAGAATACTAAATTATGTATATTTCTCAATATTCAAAGAACATCCGAACGGTCCATTATGTCGAAGGCAAACAATAACAAGTCATCGTTGGCACAACACATAAGGTGGTGGTCATACACCTTCCCCTATGTAGGTATTACAAATTTAAAGGTTGATTTTCAAAAGATGAAGATGGATAAGTATAGGAGAAGGATAAGAAAATACTAAATAATATTTCTATTAAATATTTTGTAACTTTTTTGGGGGAATAAGGAATTGGGGGCTACTAGTATACCCAGCCAGTGAAGGGCTCATAAGGCACGTTTACCTTAGTGTTCCTATGGTCCGAAGACACTTGAATTACCCACTGCCGAAGGTCCGCCAAGCTATTAAGGACACTAGGTCCAGCGGGTCAAGGAGAAGCCTGCTGATCTGGCCTAAGGACCTACCCTGGTCTAGGACCAGGTAACACCCATGCCTTGATAGGACACATGATCGCTAATTCCCCTCTCGCTAGGTTAGATAACCATTTCGCCACTCTTAATATTCGCAGGGGAATCACGAACTCCCTCAACAACATTTTTCTGAGTCCCCAAAGCCTTACAAAAGAGAGGCAAGAACGTCAAGCCTATATAATTAAGGAGGGTATGACCTTTCACAAAATACACATTCGTATACTCTTACTTATTCTCGGTCAATTTACCTCATCATCTCCTATCCTTACTGACTTAAGCATTAGAGGTGATTTTACGAAGCCTTTTGTGGACCTTTTTAACCTTGTCTTATTTTTAGTCTTCTTATGGAGCTTGACATGTGGTCACTATATCAATAATAAGTATACCATAATAGTACAACTCTTTGCTTCTTTCTTCGCGTTCTCTCATGGATCAATACATGTTTTTAGAAATTCGTTAGGTGTTTCTTGATATTTTACAAATCTTATATGGCCTTAAAAAGTGGACTGAAAGTTTGGCTTGCCTCAGGCCAATAAAAAATTTTACTAGAGATCTTCAGTTCAAAAAAAAAAAAAAAAAAACGGTAGAGATTACAAAATTAGGAGAGAATATTTCTATATTTTTCATTGGAAGTCTCAACTATTTATTTTTTAACAAAAAAATTCCAATGATTTTTTCACCCAAGGTAAACTCTTTTTGTTATCAGGAATCTAGTCTGCAAAAGCTTTCAGTAATTTTTTGGAGGGTGTGTAATTTAAAGGAGATAATTATCAATTAATTAATGTAATTTCATGGTTTAATACACATACGATATTTGTACGTGTTTATGACTGTGATTTTCGTCCGCATGACGAAAGAAATAATGTTTTAGAATTTCCACCATTGCCATATGATGGGTACATTTAATAATTACTACATAGGACGACCATTAATTAATGAAGCATGTTGTAAACATTTGGTCTCACTGTTTCATGATGAACATAAAGACCACTTAGGCAAATTAGCTCCATCATTATCATCATCATCATCATCAACAGCTAGCAATCCACAAACATGGCTTGCATCATCCATCCATCCATCCATACATACATACATACAACTAAATGATGAGCATTCAGCAGCCAGTAGGCTCTATATATTAGGGTTCTCTCCCCTTGTTCCGGCCGCTTGTCAATTATTTTTCTTCTTAATTGCTTTATCAACAGATCTTAGAATTAAGCAGCTGGTAGCCATGAGCAGAGGTGGGAGCTTTGGCGGCGGGCAAAGTTCGTTGGGCTACCTCTTTGGCTCCGATGAGAAACCAAGCGCAGCTCCTCCACCAAGAACAGTCAACCCTCCTCCATATGGTGTCGACACCATCACAGATCAGAAGCCTCCTTCAGAGAAAGATAAAGTTTCAAACAACTACCACCGAGCTGAAGGCCAAAATTCAGGAAACTTCATAACTGTAAGTAGTACTTCTTGTTAATTAATTTTCATATATATATATATATATATATATGCATTTGCACCATTTCTTAATTACATATGAAATGATCAGGATCGTCCATCAACAAAAGTCAAATCCGTACCAGGTGGAGATTCATCTCTCGGTTACTTGTTTGGAGATAAGTAAGTAATTAATTACATTTCTTTCTCCAAACTCTAGCTCTAATATGTGATTTGGTGTAGCTTTTATGTGGGTTTTGAATAATTTGTAAAATAAGGGATTAAGTTCCCATGAAGGTTGGATTTGCAAGGGTTTCTTCAAATTTATGTATGGTGTTTGATTGCATATATATATAAATGATGCAGATAGGTCAGCTTCTTTCTTATGAATATCAGTGTGAGGATTTTCAGATATTTTAATAACACTAAAGCTTGTGATTATATTTGTGGCCAAATTTGGAAAGAAATAAAGTGAACTTTCCATTTGCTTCTTCATGTGTTGGGACCTCTTTCCAGATACAGACTTGCATTAAATTTATATAATGTCACTACTCTTTTTTCTGTTCCTGTTCGTATTGTTTATTTGGCAGCCACTAATTATAAAGATTAGCGATTTTTATATTCTCTAAAAGATTTATTATGGATTTTTTATCATGATGCCAACCAGGTAAGCATATGCAGAATTACAGTCTCTAATTAATATGATATAATTGATACTTCGATATTTGTGTCTCAACCGTACCCCTTATAATAGCTTGGAGGTTTTTTTTTTTTTTTTTTTAATAGTTTTTGATTGTTTTATTAAAGAAACTGAAGACTTGATGACATCAAATTACCAATCAGAACTTTGTGATTGCGTCTTTCTAATAATTAATTAACTTGTTAATTACTACAATGATATATAATACTCCACATAATTGTAGTAATTAATTCAGTGTTAATGGCCATAGGAACTAATTAGTTACTCGATTATCATACCGATGCACAATTAAGAAAAGTAGAAGTGCTAGGTTTTCCATATATATTCTCCCTCCCCCGCACAGATCTTGTTATTGATCGAGTTTATTATCACCCTATGGTTGTTTATATGCATGTATAGGTTATTGTTTAATTACATGGCTGCAACAAGAATTATGTTGAAAAGAATAACTTGAAGTTTGCAGTCCATTATTATCCATCTTAGAAGTTAGAACTATATCAATTTTCAATTGTTTAATCACAAAATCATTGCTATTTTTTGGAGTTCAGATGTTAACAAATTCATCTAAAAAAATGATAAACTACGTACAGCCAACAATTAAAAGATATGTATTAGTGAAGATTATTTTTTGAAGATTTTTATTTTTTATTTTTTATGCATTATGGTTTACCCCATATTGGATTTTTATTTATTTTTGATATCTACACACTGATGACTGTGTCATCAGGGCTGTGGCATGCATTTCTTTTCGTTAGCATTTGGATATGTTAAATAGGCATAGTCCCAAGTTGTCAAATCCTTTTAATAGTTTAATTAGTATAGTGCTAGCTATAATTACTTCGAAAAAGACATTGTTTACCATAGAAGTAGGGTTTATAATAGTAGCAGAGGCAGTGAATTAGTGAAAGAATTTAATAATTACTTAATTGAAGAGGGTTTAGTGAATAATTTAGCTTCTGCTTAAACTAATGATTTTTTATAAACAATACTCCTTTGACAGTCGATCTATAGCAAATCACTTATGTTTCTAATTCGTTTTTTTGTTGCATAAGAAAGATCAAATGAATTATGTGACAAGTTCATTAACTAAAAACAAGAATTTGAGGACACTTTAATTTCGACAAGTTTTAACACGAGAGATTTCATTGCATGTGCTTATATATGACTTAAAAGGAGTAAACTTTCATGACATCCCCCTTCACACTTTTGTCAAAACAAATGTTTCACATCGATCTATCTCAGAATTCCCCCCCCCCCCCCCCCCCCAACCTTTTTTTTTTTTTCCCCAAATTTAATGATGAAATATGTATGGACTGGATCATGGTAAATCGATTGATGATGCATATTTAAGTCGCATATGTTGTAGATAACATGATCTCCAACAATAATCAGAGTAATTCTTTTAGTGGATATATGAATATCTGCTTAGACACTAGTGCAAATGCTTTATGCTAGCTTCCATAGTGTTAAGAGGGAAAGTCGATCTCCTCCTTTGACAGTGTCAATTTTGTTAGGGATGGAGACACCCTTGAATCAATGATTGTGCAAACTCCACAGAATAATAATGGAATGATAAATGCAAGAGATCAACACATAGTATTTACGTGGTTTGGCAGTGGGCCTACATCCACGGGACTAACTTTGATTAATCCACTATAAACAACTTGTTACAGTGGTGTTTACTCAAGTTATGTAAAACTTGAGTTAATACAGGAGTAAAATAATACAGAGATAAACAACCTCTGTTGAAACTAATATACACTCTCAGTGGTGTATTAAAACATTCTTTTCTTAATTCTCTCCTCTCCTGGCTTCTCTTCTCGTGTGTTGTTGTTAATCATCATCAATCATGTTTGAGGCATAAGGCCCATTGGCTATTTATAGCCAAAGTTAAAACCATCTAGATGATGAACTTAGCCCCCAAGTTGGAACCATCTAGATGATGAAGACAAATTGAGAACTTTCTAGATGAATGGAGAATCATCTAGATAAATCTTTGTAGAGAACCTTCTAAATGGATGGAGAACCATCTAGATAAATCTTTGTAAAGAACCTTCTAGATGGATGGAGAACCATCTAGATAAATCTTTATAGAAAACCTTCTAGATGGATGGAGAACCATCTAGATAAATCTTTATAGAAAACCTTCTAGATGGATGGAGAACCATCTAGATAAATCTTTATAGAAAACCTTCTAGATGGATGGAGAACCATCTAAATAAATCTTTGTAGGACTTGCTCCATTTTGTTTAATCAAAATCTTATATTAAGTAGGGAAAAACCTTGTCGGCAGCCAACAAATCTCCCCCTCACTACTTACAGGAGCAAGCCATGACTAACTCCACTCACAGGAAGTTTAAATCGGCTAACTAGGAACATAGCTCAAGCTTCACAGTCAGAACCACCTTAGTCAACATATCAGAGGATTCTTTTTTGTATAGATCTTTTCAAGCTTCTTTTGCTTCTTGTCTATCGCCTCACGTAGTCAATGATACCTCACATCAATATGCTTCACCCTTGAGCATAACTTGGAAGTACCCTTCAGATATCTTAAGATCCATTTCATAGCTTCCCAATAGTCTTTGCCTAGATTTGGGAGAAATCTGCTTATAGTACCTACAGCATGTGCAATGTCTGGTCGTGTGCACACCATGACATACATAAGACTCCCAACAGCTGAGGAGTAAGGAATGACCTCCATTGCCTTCTTCTGTGCAAAGTTTTTAACTACTAATAGTGCTTTGTGCCTTGCTAGCTTTCCACTGCTATCCCTTTTCAGCTTGAACACCCACTTGTTCTTTAGTGCTTTTTTGCCTTTCGGAAGTTCTACCAACTTATAGGTATCATTTTTCTGCAGAGAATTATTCTCTTCTTGCATGGCTTTTACCCAGCAGATTTTATCCTTATGAGATTGTACTTCTTGGAAACTCTCAGGCTCCCCCTCTCCAGTAAGCAGAATATATTCTAAAGTAGGATATTTGGATGATGATCTATCCTCTCTAGTAGATCTTCTAACCTGAGATCTTGAATCTTCCTGATCATGAGGATGCTCCCCCTACTCAGTATCCTCATCATTATCAAGCAGCTCTGGCTCATTATTGGGAGTCAATTCTGGTGCATCATGCAGAACTTCCTCGTCTGGAGTATGCTGAGAAGGACTGGAAGATAAATCAACTATATCTTCAATCGCAGCTTTAGACTTCTTAGGTTTATCTGCATCACCATAGAATTGGTCTTCATAGAAAACCACATCTCGACTTCTGACAATCTTCCTCTTGATTGGATCCCATAGCCTGAATCCAAAATTCATTTCCATAACCTAGAAAAATATAGGGAAGTGCCTTGTCATTAAGCTTCAACCTGTTCTCCTTTGGAACATATGCAAAAGCCTTGCACCCAAATACCTTCAGATGAGAATATGAGACATCTCTTCCGCTCTATACTCTCTCCGGTATGTTGAAACCCAAAGAAACTGAAGGTGAACGGTTGATTAAATAGCAGGCCGTTAGAGTGGCCTCTCCCCAAAATGACTTGTGTAATCCAACCATTTTGAGCATGCATCTAACTCTTTCTACAATGGTACGGTTTATCCTCTCCGCAATACCATTGTGTTGTGGGGTACCTAGCACAGTCTTTTCATGCCTTATTCCATGCTCTGAGCAAAAGCTTCTGAATTTCTTCACAGTATATTCTCCTCCGTTGTTACTGTGGAGACACTTCAACTGCTTTCCAGTCTCTCTTTCAACCATGGCATGGAATTGTTGAAAGATATCAAAGACTTGATCTTTTGTCTTTAATAGATAGACCCACACTTTCTTTGATACATCATCAATGAATATGACAAAATATCTATTGCCACCCAAGGTTGGAATTTGATAGGTCCACAAACATCTGAGTAGGCCCTCTCCAGAACAGTAGATTTCTTTTGTGAAGACGTTGCAAAAGAAACTCTATGTTGTTTCCCGAATAAACAATGTTCACATGGATTAAGAGCTTTACCTTTGTCAATAGGAATGAACGACTTCTTTGCCAAAATCTACAGCCCTTTCTCACTCATGTGACCCAGCCTTTTATGCCATAAATTTGGAGATGAACTATCTTCCACAGCGAACAACTCATCACGACACACCTTCGTACGTGGTCTTGTATAATGAACAACAAGACTTGCCTTTAGCCACCACCAAAGATCCCTTGGTGAGCTTCCAAATTCCTTTGCCAAAGTAACTTTCATACCCTTCTTTATCAAGAATATTCCCAGATATATGATTGAGACGCAGGCCGGGAATATGTCGAACATCTTTCAAAATCAATGTACACCCAACATTGGTTTGAACACGAATGTTACCAACCTCAACTATCTTCGAGTTGCTAGTGTTACCCATTCTTACCATACCAAAGTCACCTGCTTTGTATGATGTGAAGATCTCCTTGTTAGGAGTAGCATGGTAAGAGGCAACGATGTCTACAACCCACTCCTCATCATTACCCGCAACATGCAAATAATCCCCAGCGCCATAAGATAGAACTACCACATCTTGCCCCGAGCAAGTGGCAGTTGTATTCTTTTCATCATCTTTTCTTTGGCTATAGTCAGCTTAGTTTTGTTCTCGCTTCCAAGCATAGCAATTTCTCTTCATATGACCCTCCTTGCCGCAATGATAACATTTTCTTCTTTCAATGGACCTCCCTTTTGACTTTGACCTCCCTTTGGATTTATCATGACTCTTGAAACCTCTGTTTTTGCTTCTGCTCTAGTTCTCAGTGGCAAGAGCTTGTGCACTGTCTGTCCCAGTAGCCTGTCTTCTGGTTTCTTCATTGAACATGCTACTTGTGACTTGCTCCATGGTCATCTTGCCATCGGGAGTAGAGTTACTCAAGGACACCACCAAGGTTTCCCAACTATCTGGTAGAGAGCTCAAGAGCATCAAAGCTTGTAGCTCTTCATCAAGAGTCATCTTCATAGTGGTCAATTGATTTATGATACTCTGAAAATCATTCAGATGGTCGGAAACTGAAACACCGTCCTTAAGCTTCAAGTGAACAAGTTGTCGAATCAAGAAGGCTTTGTTTACGGCTGTTTTTCGCTCGTATCTTGTTGTCATCTTCTTCTATAATTCACAAGCATTGGTTTCATCGGAAATATGATGGTATACTTTGTCATCCACCCATTGCCGGATAAGACCAACTACTTGTAAATTTAATTTCTTCCACTCTGCATCTGAAGTCTCCTTTGGCTTGGCTGTGTCACCTTCAATTGGAGCATACATATATTTATAGTAAAGAATGTCTAACATCTTGCCTTTCCAAAGCAACCAATTGCTACCATTTATACTTATCATTCTGCTGCATGTACCTTCCATTAAAATTGCACAACAATCTTCAAATAAAAAACGTCAGTGAATAGAATCGAATTACCGTCAGCCTGGCTCTGATACCACTTGTTAGGGATGAACACACCCTTGAATTAACGATTGTACAAACTCCACAGAATAATAACGGAATGATAATGCAAGAGATCAGCAAACATTATTTATGTGGTTCGACAGTGGGCCTACATCCACAAGACTAACTCCAATCAATCCACTATAAACAATTTGTTATAGTGGTGTTTACTCAAGTTATGCAAAACTTGAGTTAATACAAGAGTAAAATAATACAGAGGGAAACAACCTCTGTTGAAACTAATATACACTCTCAGTGGTGTATTAAAACACTCTTTTCTTAACTCTCTCTCTCGGGAGTATAACTGAAGCTCTCCTCTCCTGGCTTCTCTTCTTTTGTGTTGTTGTTGATCATCATCAATTATGTTTGAGGCATAAGCCCCCTTAGCTATTTATAGCCAAAGTTAGAACCATCTAGATGATGAACTTAGCCCCCAAGTTAGAACTATCTAGATGATGAAGACAAATTAAGAACCTTCTAGATGGATGGAGAACCATTTAGATAAATTTTTGTAGAAAACCTTCTAGATTGATGGAGAACCATCTAGATAAATTTTTGTGGGACTTGCTCCATTTTGTTTAATCAAAATCTTATCTTAAGTAGGGAAAAACATTGTCGGTAGCCAACAAATTTCACATGGATTCAACATTTTTATTTAGTTATGTTCCGTGTGTTGGTAACGACTAATGTGTTCATATGAGATTGTTTTCATTATTTTGATGATGCTAAACATGGAACAAATTAGGTTAAAGTTAACATGCTTAGTTGATAATAAGTGTATATATATATATATATATATATATATATATATATGAAGTCGATCCAATGGTAAATTGAAAATGATATAAAATGAAATCAGCACAAAACCCTCTTGTTTAAATCTCACTTGATTGATGGTAACATACGATTCACTCAATTAAAACAATGGTATATTGTAGTATTTAAGCAGTTTCTATATGTATAGAGGCATAATATAAGAATATTCATTAAATGATTAAATTTGTCGTTTTTGTAACGCCCTACTGAACGGGTTTGCAGTGATTTTTTTTTTTTTGTGTGTTGTATATGATCACCGCTAAATAAAGAAGCACCACAGCACTAGTGAACATCAATACAAAATAATTGACCAAACCATAAACTCGATCACCTTTGAAAAGTACCGTGGCACAAAAAACCTCATGTTTTATATGCAACAATATCGTCGTTCCTTACACAACATAGAAGCCACAATGTTTTGGCCCTTTGCATTTACTAACACATGCCCTACATAGGGGAGTCCAATCTCTCATAAAATACTTATATATCATATTACAACATAAAAGACATAATACAAGTATACAACGATCTAAACAACTTAAACCCATCAACTTTTTATTTCGTCTTCTTTGCTAGCTGCTCGACTTGGGCCTCAGGGTCTTTCCTTGAACACTTTTTTTTTTCTTTATTGTTGAGTGTGTGTATATATATATGTGTGTGTGTGTGTGTGTGTGTGTGTGTGTGTGTGTGAATGTAAAAAGAATAAAATTCCACATTAGATAATGTATAAGAAGTGTAAGTGGTTAATATAGCATTGTTGGGCCCAAACTCATAGGCTTAAGCTTTTGGGTTATGTGGTGTCTCAACATATATGCTATATTATTGACTCATAAAAGGACTCCCCGAAGGTATTAATCTCCCAACATTTATCACGCTCATTTTTCCTGTAAATTTGCATTTACATGTAAAAGAGTAAGTAAGTAAGTTCACATCTTAGCAAGTAAATAAGGTTAAACAATGTGTGTGTGTGAGTATTGATTTAAATCTTTAAGATAAGGGAAAAATATATTTTAACTCCATGAACTACCAGTCTACCACCACATTTTCAATTACAACTTCAAACTTTAAAAAGTAACGTAATGATCCCCATAATATCACCGCATATCAAATCAGACATTTTTAATTTTTTTTAATCTTCAAAATAACCTTAAAATTATTTAAAAGTCACCATTTGAAAAAAATTAAAATTATGAAGAAAAAAAAAAACAAAACTAAAAGAGGAAAAACTGAAAATACCAAAGGGGTTTACCTTCTAATATTAGCCCCCTTAATTTTTTATTTTTTATTTTTTCAAATGGTTACTTTTTTATTTTTTTAATCTATTTTTTAATAACTTCAATGGTATTTTGGGGAGAATAATGCAAAAGTGTCTTTTATTGACACACGTGGTAGTAAGGGGGGCCTAATGTCAATTTTTAAAGTTTGAAACGTATATGAAAATGTGATGATAGTTCAATGGGTTAAAGTATATTTTTCCCTTTAGATAAAAAAAAAAAAAAGAAGCTTGCTTTCAAAATGTTTAACTTTCATTTAAATAAAAGGGAAATATGAAAAATTAGTTCTTGTGGTTTCCCTAATTTACAATTAGCTCCTTGTGGTATCAAAATGAACTCAAAGGTCCTCGAAGTATCCCAAAAAAATAATTTAGTCTCTACAGTCAAATTTCGTCCACTAATTTAACAGATTTTGTTAGTGTGACACTGACTTAAATATGACAAGTATCACAATTTTATTGGTTCTAACATTCCATGTTATCATATTTGTCAAGTCAGTGAACGGAATTTGACTGTATGGACTAAATTATTTTTTTGGCATACTTTATGTACCTTTGATTTCATTTTGATACTAAAGGAAATTAATTAAAAATGAAGTAAACCACATGGACTGATTTTGCATTTTTCCCTAATAAAAGTTCTTGATCATGTAAAAATACTATAAACATCGATCTTTTTAAAATGCTCCATATATATATTTTAAAAAGATTTTTCGTTAAATAAAATAATAAATGGGGGTTTTGTCTCAATCTTGGAAAATAACCATTTCAAAATTACTCCAAAAATGTGGTAAGGAGAAATTTATGATGTTCGTGGGACTTGCAAGGAAAGGAAAATCGGGTTCCGTAGAAATGAAGTGATCCATGGGGGAATTTTACCCACCCAGATGTGCTTTGTGAGGGAGATGCTTACATCTGCCTAGGAGTATAAGTAGGCCCAAATGATCGTGCCATGAACCACCACGCAGGAAAGGGAGGACCCAAAGCAAAAGGGACAGCACCTCCAGTGTGAATGCAGTGAGCTCACTAGAGCAGAATTGGAGTCGCTTTGGACACCTTGTGGCTGATACGCAGAATATTTTCTAAGATGAGTGTAAAAAAGGGTTGTAGGCAAATAATAAGTTTGGATGCTTGCCACATTGAGGAGGAATTCGGGGGCAGTTGTTGTGTCCTATTAAAAAAGGTTGGGAATGATAATATGTTCCCCCATTGCATTTGTAGCGGCTGATAGTGAGACTTGGGACTCGTGGTAGTGGTTTATAAGTATCCTAGTAGATGATGTTTACATTGGAACTGAAGGAGGATATGGTTTGATTCTTATGTCTTATATAGAAAAAAGGGATCTATGCTTTGATTCTTATGTCTTAATAGTCGAATCTTAGGAGTATTTATTGATACAAATCTTTGGTAGAACTCACCTTTGAAAACTGATTTACAAGGAAAAAGTGTTCAAGAACTAATATACACATAGTTAAGATTGTACTTAATCCATGCGGGACAATTAGGATTGTTACATATCACCACTCTCCGCAACCAATGTCACGACAGCCCACTCTATCGATAGTGACCCGATGGTAACGTTTTTTCTTTTGACGACTCCACTCATTTGTCAGTATTTAATGACTTAGTAATATGCTCATACATAGTACCAAGACATTTTAATATGACCTATAGGTTGCCTCTTCTGTGACTCAACTACAAAGATGCAACCCATTCAATTCCATACTCAACAAACTGTGTTGAATCCCATACTCGACATAGCAGCTGGCTTTGATACCAAATGATACAAACATTGTGTAGAACTCATATTTGAAAACCAACTTACAAAGTTGAGTGTTCAAGACCTTATATACATTATTAAGATTGTATTTAAGTTATGTGTGACAATTAATATCGTAATATTTGTATCCCAAAACTCATAAACATTTATTAGTGGGGTAGTGTGTTAAACCCATGTTGCTACAAACGAGTTAATAGGTGTATGAGACACCTAAAAGGAGTTTGGCTTCACTACAAAAAAATAGCAATTTAGTGACATATGAATAATGACTCTTAATGCCTTAAAACGTCACTATTCATTTAGCGATGTTTGAATAGTGACACTCGGTAAAAAACTCTAAACATAGGTCGTTTTTGCTATACAAACGACACTAAATAGTGTCTTGTAGGGCCAAGTGTCACCTTTTGGAAGGTGACACATGAACAGTGCGTGTCACCTTCCAAAAGGTGACATGCGCATTGTTCAAGCGTCACCTTATAAAAGGTGGCGTTTGAACAGTGAAATGACATCTTTTAAAAGGTGACATTTTACTATTCAAAAGTCACTATTCTTTTATAAAACGAAAAATAATAATTTTTACCAAAAAATATTTATAATTCAGAAAAAAAAAAAAAAAAAAAAAAAAAGGAAAAAAAAATCAAATTAATTTTCTTTTTTTTTAAGATTTAGAGCATGTTTGGGATTGTGTTTGAGGGTCTTAAAAATGCTTTTAACACTCAAAAAGCCCGTTTGAAAAAAAAGTACTCATTTGGTAAAAAAATTAAAAGCGTTTTTAAGGGTCCAAAAAGCCTAAAAATGGTCAAAACGCACTTTTGGCAAAAGCTTAAAAATGAAGCTTTTGCCCAAAAGCTCTTTTTGACTTAAAAGCTCTATTTCTTAAACGCAATCCCAAACAGGCTCTTAGTGTGTGGTTGAAAGATAGAAATTGTAGTGTTTTTTAGTGTGTGGTGTTGAGCTTATAAGCCTCAATTTCGACCACCAAATTTTCAAAAATTAGTTAGTATCATTTGAACAGTATAACAGTAACACTATTCAAACGACACATTTTGTAGTGAATAGTGTCATTTGAATAGTGTTACAATTCAAATGATACCTTATGGGGCATGAATACACCTTATGCAGTGAATAGTGTCGTTTGAATAGTATTACTATTCAAGTGACACTATATAGCTCATGAATAGTATCGCTTGAATAAGCCTTAATTTTGAGCGTCAAATTTTCAAAAATTAGTTAGTATCGTTTGAACAGTGTAATAGTAACACTGTTCAAACGACACCTTCTGTAGTGAATAGTCATTTGCATAGTGTTACAATTCAAATGACACCTTATTGGGCGTGAATACACCTTATGTAGTGAATAGTGTTGTTTGAATAGTATTACTATTCAAGTGCCACTATCTAGCTCGTGAATAGTATCACTTGAATAGTGTTACTGTTCAAGCGATACTACTTTTAAAATGGTGCCGTTTGAACAGTAAAATGACGCATTTTAGTAATTTTTTTTTTCTCTCTAAACTTCATTAAATGGTTGTTTTTGTTTTTTTTTTTTTTTTTGTAGTGCTTTGGTCAGAACTCTAACAAAACTAGCCACCCATGGCATCTCTCATTCCTCGATGTGTTTTTTTGTGATCAATTGTTATTTTCTTGCCCCTTCTCTTCTAGGATTTGGCTTTCATTCTTTGATAAATACAACCTCCATCTCTTTGGTTAATAGTTTACTTTTAATGGTCATAAACTTTAAAGATAGCTGTCTTTTGTGTCTTGTTGTCAAGTTGATGTATGCAACTATCATATTTGTCATTTGGTACTATTAAATTATCAGTTATCCCAAAAGCTTAAACTGATAGGAAGAAATTTAATATTAAATTTAATCATTATTTTAACACTCTCTCTTACGTGTGGGCTCAAACTCCCTTTTAATAGGTGAGGCCAACACGTGGAATATTTAATTTAAATGGAAGAATGATTTGACGGAGTCAAGGTTTGATCTCATGTCGATCATTGGCTCTGATACCATGTTAAATTATCAGTTATCCCAAAAGTTTAAGCTGATAAGAAGAGGTAAATTTAATCATTTAATCATTACTTTAATAGGTACAAGAGAAATTTAATCATTACTTTAATAGGTACAAGAGAAATTCCAAGATCTAATTCACTGAGTTTTTCATGTGGCTTTGTTTTTTTTTTTTTTTTTTGGTTTTGCATGGGCGATTGTTGTTGGAGCTCTTTTGCTGTGTTGTTTTCTCTGTTTGTGGAGGCAATTGATTGTATTGTAGCGTTGACTTCTATTTGTTTTTTTTGTTCTTCTTTTAATAAAGCTTACTTAATTATCCAAAAACAACCTAAATTCAATTAAAGTGGGACTCGTGGAATGCACTCTAGAGACAACATTATTTGAGTCCACCAACAATACCACTTTCATATATATATATATATATATATATATATATATATATAAAGCATGCGGTTGTGATCCTCATATGAGAGTTGGTTTACCTAAATTGTGTGAATTCCTTCTAATTAATTTGAAGTAAACCACTATTAATTCATTACTATTTTATTTTGTTGAAGTGCATTGTTAATTCAGAACAACCATGGTTAAAAAAAAAAATTAAATGGTAGATTAGTATGGTCACATCAGTATAGTACGATAGTGATAAAATAATGGTGTGATATATAACATTACTCATTAATTTATGCCTATATTTGAAGAGGGAAAGCTATAATTACACTTTTATCCCATTGCATGTCATCCCATCGTGATAATGTAACAGCGCTAATCAGCCATTATTATTATTTTTTAGCAATGACTGATCTAATGATTTATTATCACTATCACATTAGCAAGGTGTGATAATTGTGTTCTTATTATGCTGACATGGCAATGCCAATCCACCCTTAAATTTGCCACATCAACATAGTGAAATAATAGTGTGGTACATATATAGCGTTGCTCTTTATTTATATATTTTGCAACGAGTAGTGCTAAAAACTACATTTTTATCCATTCATTATCTAATTCTACGGTGATGGTATTGCCAATGTCAAGCAGTTCTTGAATTCTATTTTAAACAACCGCAAATCAACATTGACACGTCAGTAAAATAAAATAATAATAAAATAAAAGTGCGAGATCTAACGGTGCTCTCTCGCTTTGGGTTTTGTGCGAGCCACATGATCAAGTCTAGTGTGCAATAAATTGAGGGACAAAGACTAGTTGGTGTATATGCATCTTGTCCAGAACCAAACTTTGCCCGTGAAGGTCTGGCCATGGTGTGACTGTGAGATAAGGAATTTGCTCACGGGATGCCAAGTTCTGACAACCTACCGTGACCCCTGTGGAACCCCCACCAATCTCATTCCTACATCCTAATCACCCAAAATTGGCTAATAATAATAATATATACATTTATCCTCTTTTAATTTATTATTCAATATTTTGCAGTTTTCCCTTTAGTATTTCAATTTGCTTAAATTTACTATTAGGGATACAATATTATGGCTCATAAAACAGAGGTCAGTAGTTCGAATCCTCCTTTCCCATTCTCTTGTGTGGACATGTCAAAAAAAAAAAAAAAATCATCACTTTGGTCTATTTTAAGTATTTTGCATTTTTTTTTAATAAATTTTTGTTCTTCTTTTCGTTTTTTCTTTTATACATGGTAAAAAAAAAAAAAAAAAAATTGGGGCAGAATGAAAACATTGCAACTCTAACGGTGGATTGGAAAAACATTGCAAATTGAGTGAAAAATTAAGGAGGATAATTGTAGTTTTCCATACGATATGACTCCATTGACAACCACGTACAATTAGCTAATATTTGACTCCATTGACGCCAAAAACTCTAGAATTTATAAAATGCATAAAGATAAATCTTTACATTTATCTTATATACTAAGCTAGCTCAATTTAACATCCATCGTAATCATAATAGTTTGTGCCATTAATTTTGGGAAGAAAAAAAAACTATGCAATAATTGTTCATGAAGCTTCATACATAAGTGAAATGAAACTCATATATATCACCTTGGAATCCTGTCCACTCATTCTTGATATTACCTTGTGTATGCACAGGGCCTTTGTGCAAGTAAAATTTCGATATGACGTACGTAGGATTTCTTGTTTGTTATTTGAAAAAACAAATTATTTTTATTTTTATATTTTTCAAAATTTTCTAGAATATGATTTTGTTTCTTTAATTTTGGGTACTTTAGTATTTTTCTAATCATATAGTTTTATCCTATTTCGATATTATAAAATCAGGATATGTTAGGAATATTTCTACTTACTTGGTATTGCATTCCTTGATTCAACAAAATCTTTGTTTTGGTGGGATAACTCATAAAAAAATAGCTCATTTTTTAGGGCTAAGTAAGAATTAATGAAGAAACCCAACAAGGATAAAAAGAATTCAAATAACCCCTCAAAAACAAGACCGCTTAAAAATTAGAAGAACCTACACAAGCCCCTTAGAGTACCGAGTCACTTGTTTAATCAATTTCTTACCTTTTTTTTTTTTTTTTTTAAAGAAGACCAATTTCTTACTATTTGTAATTATTGTCGCACTGTTTTTGTTTATTCTGTGTCTGTTGTTGGAGAGCCAAACCCCATTTTTGTTTTTAGGATCACCCACTTCTTCTTTTCGAATTAAGAATGGGAATAATCCTCCTTTGTAAAACTAAAAAAATAAAAATAAAAATCTATTGATAGATTTTTAAAAATTTTATAAGATTGAATCGTACAGTTGTCCCAATTATAAACCACTACTATTTGTTAGGCCACTAAGATAATATTTTAAGGCATTTAGGAGAGAGAGAGAGAGAGAGAGAGAATGTGTGGTTCCATAGCTAACAAAGTAGTAGTGGGTAGGCTTTCTATCAAGTGCATTGAGTATTCAATGTACCATAGCCTAAAATAAGTTTTTCATATCTATGTATAGCTCCTAATTTATATATATCATATCATATCTATAGCTCCTTAATAATACACCTTAATAATTTATTGACGTTGAGAATCTTTTCTATTTCAAGTGAAATAACGTGAAAATATATTCATCTTATTTATAACATTTAATCCAAACTATAAAATGAATCTTGGAGGTCCTATTTCCAAATAGTATTCAAACTCCATCCCACAGTCTATATAAACTCACAGTACATCGTCTCTGCCTCAGACCAAACACCCACCTGCCTGTTTTACAATGGAGTTGCTGAACAATCCCAGAACAACTCAGGTTGTCTTCCAAAAAACATGAGCTTTTTTAGCCTTTTGGGTTCTCTTCAATTATATTGCCAAACAAATCCCATTAATGAAGAACTTTCTCTTTGATATTCTTGCAGGTGATTGCTGAGGTTGTGTTAGCTCTGGTTCTTCTGGTTTTCCTCAAGACAAATGGTGTTGAAGGCCGGAAAGCTCTGGTTTCTGACTCCTTTGAGTACAGGGCAATAAGTTGCAGAGCTCATGGAGCTTCATTGGAGGACTTTGGAGGAGTTGGTGATGGGATTACATCAAACACCAAGGCCTTTCAGGCTGCCATTGATAATCTTACCCAGTATGCATCTGATGGAGGGTCACAGCTCTTTGTTCCTCCTGGAAAATGGTTGACTGGGAGCTTCAATCTCACTAGCCATTTCACACTCTATCTCCACAAAGATGCAGTTCTTCTTGCTTCCCAGGTTAGTAGGAAACCCCAAGATTTTTAGTGAATTATATTAATCATCAATTAATAAATCTGTCATATTCTTCTATCTTTGTTTTATTATGCATTCTGAGTAATGTGTGAAGTTAATTAAATTGATGTTAATTGTAAAATTTGTAAGGCTGGGAGCTATTCTTTCATTAGAGAAAGATAGAAACCTCGTCAGAGAAATGTTGCTCAACATTTTCTCTCAGTAATTTTGTATATACATAGAACATTCACATCTACATTTAAAAAAAAAAAAACAAAAAACAAAACAAAACAAAAGAATAAAGAATAAAGAGAATATATATATATATATATATATGCACACCACAAGCCAAAGGCAACCATTTAGGTCCACAGGATGTGATAAGGGACCCACCTGATATAAACGATCCAGGTAATCTGGGCCATCCAAGTCACTATATATACCCGTGAAGGCTGTTGGCCTAACTTTGAAAAGTGCATTTCGGCATATTGTTAACAAAACTAGCTAGAGGCGCAAAAAAAACTCAACAGAGAATATCAAGATATTGGCCTTAATGGCCTTAGATCGTTAAGGTCTACATTTGATTATGTTTAATAGCATAAGTTGTATTAATTAGCTTGACCAAAAAGAAAAAAATATGGTCCATCGAGCCAGAGACAAAATTAGGGGGGCCTCGACCGAAGAGTCCTCCTAATTTCATATCAAATTATGCACAAATTTAAAAACGGACTCTCATCACTCTGACTTTGCATCCATCCTAATTAATTGAAGGGAAAAATGTAAAGTCAATGCTAAACTCATTGGTTTACTAATTTGATGATGATAATAAAAAAAGTTACCAACTGAAGCTAAGATTATAAGGATTTGGTGAATTTATTTATCTCAAAAGTACTGATTTTTTTTTTTTTGGTTCCATCTGTATTTTCATAATCGGATTAGGACGAGAATGAATGGGCTGTGATTAATCCTCTGCCATCCTACGGTCGAGGTAGGGATGCAGCCGGTGGAAGGTTTGTCAGTCTCATCTTTGGAACCAACCTCACTGATGTCATAATAACAGGTATAAAGCATAGCCATTTGTTCTGAATGATTACTGATAAGAGCCCGTTTAGTTTTGCAATTTTCTAAAATTGTAAAAAATATTCGGTTTAAAAGTGCGTTTTTAAAAAATGAAAGTTTGAAAACGTATTTAAAAACGTACGATTTTAAAGGTCAAACTACTATTTTAGAAACGATTTTATCAAAGAGTTAATTGCATTTTTAAAAATCATGTGTTCAAATTACACATTTACGATTGTTATTTTTAAAATTGCAAAATCAAGCGATGTAAATTATAATATCTTGGTTGTGAGCAAATGGGTCTATTTCTATCAGGGGACAATGGCACCATTGATGGTCAAGGTGCTCTGTGGTGGGAAAAATTCCATAAAGGACAGCTCAAGTATACCCGGCCTTACCTGATTGAGATTATGTACTCTGAAAATGTTCAAATATCCAATCTGACTTTGCTAAATTCCCCATCATGGAACATCCATCCTGTTTACAGCAGGTTCTCCTCCCTCTCTTTCAACTTAGACCTTTGCATTTCACTTGGTTTTGTTTTACATTTAGGGTTAAATATTGCATAATAGGTACATGTGATTTTACTCTTTATAAAGATAGAAAGAGTAGTGATGGCAATTCGTATTCGAGTGTCGGGTTTAGATCATGTCGAGGCTTGGGTATAAGATTATATAGATAAACTATATCTCGACTCATTTTATTAAACAGGTTAGACTCTTTAACCCTAATCCACTAATTTTGTGTTAGATTTGTATCGGGTTCATGGGTCATGTTAAAAAATTGTCAACCCTAAGAGAGAAGGGGTTTAAAAATTAGGCTTGACCCTTCATTCATACTTTGGCCCAACGATAAGAAAGTCTGACTATGTTCCTACCAGGTTTTCAAAAGTGACAAAATTGGTACATGTAATTACAAGTTTATTTATCAATTTGAAAAGATTGTTGTTCTAAAAGACAGTGAAATGCAGCAATATCATTGTTCAAGGTATTACGATTCTTGCACCAGTGACTTCTCCAAATACTGATGGGATCAACCCAGGTAAGCACGTGAAGACAATTTCATTGTATTTTAAACTGCTGCTGCATGATATCAATATACTTAAGCTTTTGTCTTGTCCAGACTCCTGCACAAATACCCGGATTGAGGACTGTTACATTGTGTCTGGGGATGATTGTGTGGCAGTTAAGAGTGGTTGGGATGAGTATGGGATTGCATATGGAATGCCAACCAAGCAGCTGGTAATCAGACGGCTCACATGCATTTCTCCCTTCAGTGCTGTGATTGCATTGGGCAGTGAGATGTCTGGTGGGATCCAGGATGTGAGGGCTGAAGACATTGTAGCCATTGATTCTGAATCAGGAGTGAGGATCAAAACTGCAGTAGGAAGAGGAGGCTTTGTGAAAGACATATATGTAAGAGGAATGACAATGAAAACCATGAAATGGGCCTTTTGGATGACAGGGAATTATGGCTCTCATGCAGATAACAACTATGATCCTAATGCATTTCCTGTGATCCAGAACATTAACTATCATGATATGGTTGCTGAGAATGTAACAATGGCAGCTAGACTGGAAGGAATTCCTGGATACCCATTTACTGGAATCTGCATATCAAATGTTACAATTGAACTGGCAAAGGCGGCAAAGAAAGTACCATGGAATTGTACAGATGTTGCTGGGATTTCAAGTTCTGTGGTTCCTAAGCCTTGTGAATTGTTGCCAGACCAAGGGCCAGAGAAGAGGACAGCATGTAATTTCCCGGAAGACAGCCTTCCAATTGATAATGTTCAAGTTCAGATGTGTACTTACAACAGAAAGTATTTCTGACACTGAACTAAAGTTTCCATCTATGTAAGTAGCAAATGATCTCTATTCAAGGTTTTGGCCACACAATAAGCCAATGAAAAACAATCTGACCAATTGAACCAGCTGCTTCAATGGTGAAATATGTAATAAATATAGCATGCACCATATTTGAGAAAATTATATTAAGGATTATGTATAGCACTTTCAACCATTCAGTACTGCAACTGCAAATTTAAATTTGCAAGATTTAAACAACACATAGACACGCGAAAAAGATCTTCGTATTAATATGCTGATTTTACTCGATACGTAAAATATATCCAAGCAATATAACATCCACAGTCTTTGTTGCAATCTTTTCTCCTAACACTCATCAGAAAGATGTCCACCAATTGTTTCTACCAAACTTGCTTCAACTTCACTTTGGAGCTCTAACAGCTCATATAGGAACCAAAGCGGCTGACATGTGAGAGACCCAAATCCCTTAGAAAGATGTGTTTCAGCTCCTTGCTTGTTAGTTGACTTCAAGTTACAAGTATATAAACTCTGATGCTATTATATCTACTCCAGTGAATGTGATGAATTATACACTATTTTCAGGAAACAAAGTTTTTCCCATTACATCTCCACTGCATATGCAAAGCATTTCTCCTAATGTATTGGGTCTGGATTGAACTTCACTGATTCCCTCCAGATGAGCTCCTTGATGTGTTCTTCAGTACATGATGGTTGCTCAAAATCAAAACCAAATGGCCTAGGGCAGACAGGCTCATCGTTGAGATCATGAAGAGATGACAAGTATGGGTGACATAGTGCCTCTTCAACTGCAGACAGATTCAAAAGTAAAATAACTGAATTTGGAGAAAACGTGAAAAACTAAAAACAAAAAAGACCTGAAACAACAACCAGTTGCTAGAGTTATTCCACGTGAAAATTTGAGTTCTTTTCTTGTACCTGTAATGCGTTTGTTGGGATCAAAGACGAGGATTTTCTCTAGCAGATCCAAAGCCCCAGGAGACATGCTAGGGAATCTAGCTGAAAACTGTTGCTTCCGACATTGTGGAAGCTGTCTAACATATCTTCGAGCATTATCACTTCGGAGAAATCCAAGGCTTGCGTCATCAGGTGAACCTAGTAGCTTTAGGAGAAAAATAAATATTCAGCACATTATAATGTTATGCATCAGCATAAAGAGAAATTTTACTTTATAGGATGACTTCTCCATTCTCATGATGAGATATCACACCGTCCAAGCAACATAATATTAGATAGTACAAATGTCATAATCCAAGGAAGTGCTAGTCATAGCGATGTTATTACCTTTAACAACACTAAGCAAAGTTACAACTAGAACACCTTAAGAGTTACTAATACAACCCAATCTCATCCAATATACAACTAATGTAGGATTTGGCACATACACCCCTTCATAATCTACCCATCAAATATAGGACTTAGCTTTCCAAGGTGTCATAATCTTCTCCAGTCAAATCTCTGACATTCTTGTCATGGCTCGCATCACACTGTAGTGCTCCAGCGTCATATGGTGTTACTAGGTTGGCTCTAATATCAGTTGTCATAACCCAAGAAACCATTAATCACAACTATGTTAGTACACCAAAAGGACTAGTCAAATTTATGGTTGGAGGACCCTAAAGTCACTTATATAGCTCAGTCTCACCTAGTAGACATCCAATACGGGATTTGGCACATCCACACCATTATAATCCACCTATCAAATTAGGACAATATTGGCAGTGCCAACATTTGTTCTTTACAAACCACACATGATTTCAATATGTTAAGATATAATTCTTGACACTTCAAGCACCAAGCTACACAGCCACTGCCTAAGATAAGAATGAGAAATTTAGTTGCTTTTATTGTTATGGTATAATCGCCTATTACTAATCAGATTAGCTGTGACATGAATAAAAAGGCCCAAAGAATGAGTAGAGACAACTGGCCTCATCTTTTGGTGTGGCAGAATAGTGGCATGTTGAGCACCCATCTCTCCTTTTGAGTACCATCATAGTAGATCAAGTAAAACAGTAGCAACATCCAACAATGCTCAAGATTAAGCAGATATTAACTCACTTGGAAGTCCCCAAAAAGCATACCTCTGTGATAAGCCTCAGCTGGTGAACATAATCTTTCCCTGGAAATAAAGGTTCTCTAGTCACAATTTCACCGAGTATGCAACCAACTGACCATACATCAATTGCAGCTGTGTACTCTGAGCAATTAAGAAGCAATTCTGGTGCTCGGTACCATCGAGTGACAACATACTCAGTCATAAAATCTGTCTCAGAAGTTGTTCTTGCCAATCCAAAGTCTCCAATTTTAAGGTCACAATTGGCATTGAGAAGCAAATTACTGGGCTTAAGATCACGGTGCAGAACATTGGCTGAGTGTACATATTTCAATCCTCGCAACAGCTGATACAAGAGGTACTGCATAATTTTCAAGATGTATCAATCCCAAGCACGTTTTTTAAAACTAAGTACTTAAAACAAGTTTAAACGTATTAAATTAAATGACAAGGTATAAAGCCCAACTATTTTGTAGGTGCCAAACCTGACAATGATCATCTGTAAGTTGTTGGTCAGAACGAATAATCTGGTGAAGATCAGTGTCCATCAGTTCATATACAATGTACACATCATTGAAGGCCTCCTTTTTTGGTGGTCGTATGATGTCCTTGATGGCAATAACCTATCAAAGGTGAAAGCCGAATAATAATTCCAAGTACACTCAGTAAAATGAGTAATCATGTAGAGCCACTTCCAAACAAGCATATCATGACATAATATCCGCATGGTAAATTGAATAGCATGCAGGTTTTGCACCAACCCATCGTATATAAAATGTACTTTGCTTTCCTTTTGGGGGGGAAGCCACCTGGTCAGATGGTCTGCGATTGGCCACCTTGAGGGGTTGGGGGGGCCGGCGGTACCTTATTATATTATTTAAAGGGCACACAGCTAGGAGGAACATTAAAGTCTTACATCTGAAGAAGGTCATTACGAAGTACCCAAGAGACTGCTTAATCAAGCATGATCAAGGCCATATGAAAACCTTTAATGTCCCTTACCCATTGTTCATAGTCTTAGATGATGCTAAAATAGAGCCCTTATGAACTCGGCCATGCCCTGCAACTGTCTCATAAGGTACTTTCAATACAATTTGTTGGAGATGCATTTATTTTACTACTAATACACAGGAAAACATGGTAAAAGATCTTTCAACCTAACTCCCCCCCACACCCCCCCACCAAAAAAAAAAAAAAAAAAAAAAAAAAAAGAGAAGAATAAATCATTTGAAAGTTCTAAGATATTCCACAATGTTTCGGTGTGCAAAGAATAAAAATCATGAAAAAAATTTAAGAAACTGGGAATAGAAGAGTTTATTTAAGGCATTATAAAGGTAACCATACATACATTTTCATGTTCCATGTGGGAGAGAAGCTTGATTTCTCTCAATGTCCTTTTGGCATCTATTATGTTGTCGAATGCATTACCAATCTTCTTTATGGCCACCTCCTCATGTGTGTCTGAATTCACAGCAGCACTAGAAAGAAAGAAATCATGTTATCAACCACTCCCTTAATCAAACACAACACTTGTCAAGTAAATACATAAAGAAGCAGTCTTTTCGAGTTTATTAAGCAGCAGCTTGACTCATATATTCTAGAGAACACATGGTGCGTGGGAGAAGGGCAAGGAAGCTACAGTTACCAAAGTTTCAATTTCAAGCAGCAAATAACACAAAAGAGAATATATGAAAGTAGCTGTTACTAAATATAGAATGCAACAAAATAGACTAGCACATACCGATGACATTAGGTAACCATCAACCACATGCTAAATTGATACCAACAGAAAAGAAAATAAATGATCAAGGAATTGTGGCTTATTAAAACCATAAACGTAGGCCTTTTCTTCATCAGTAGAACATATAAATTATGATAAATTAAGCATCCTATGCTTGCATATAATGCATGAAGATCCACAAAATGAGCTTAAATAATGCATGAAGATCCACAAAATTACAAGTGGCAATTGAGAAAATTGTGAGAAGTAGAGAGAGCAATACATAAAAAATATAAGGGCAAAACATGTACTTGTATATACTACTAGGGGTGGCAATTCGTGTTCACATGTTAGGTTCAGATCGTATCGAAACATGTGTATAAAATATATAGGTCAACCCAACCAATTTAATTAAACGAGTAAGACCCATCAACTCTAACTTGCTAATTTTATGTTGGATTTGTAACAGGTTTACGGGTCATGTTAAAAATTATCAGCCATAAATGTTGTATGTTAGGTTCGGGTCTCGTTGAGACATGGATATGAGACTATATAGGTCAACTATAACCCGACTTATTTAATTAAACGAGTTAAATCCCTTAACTCTAACCCGCTAATTTTATGTCTGATGTGTGAGTCGTGTCAAAAATTGTCCAAGCCCAGTTCCACTCCATCATATCATTCCTCATTCAATTTCTTCAGATTAACAGAAAGATGGTCCCTTCACTATGTATATCATTCATTACCAAGAAAACTAGATTTTCATAAATCACACCGCACAGTACCTTAAACCCCCAAACCCACTTGAAATTAAAGCAAAAATATTCCATAGAAATATCAAATTACATTACATCAACCTTGACCTTATCTACATTAAAAGAACAAATTCACAACACCAAAAATAAAAATCCACTGTATCATATCATTCAGAATACAACTTCTGCAGATTAACAAAAAGAAGTTGCTCAAAAACGTATTCCAAAACCCACTTGAAATTAAAGCAGAAGTATTCCATAGAAATATCAAATTACGTCACATCAACCTTGAGCCTTGTCAACCAAAAATACAAACTTTACAACACCAGAAAGGAAAAAAGAAAATGACCCAGAAACAAAAAATACAAACTTGGAATCAATGATCAATCACAAATCTTACCAGACAATACCATAAGCCCCTCTACCGATTGGGCGAATGGGAGGCACGTACTTTGCGGAGACCTCGAACAAGTTCCCGTACACATTGTATTGCGCATATCGACCACCATGCGTAAGCACCCTTTTGATTGTACTTCCCGTTGCAGCAGAGCTTGACTCCTTGGCAGCCATGTCCGAAGTTCAAAGTTCAAAGTTCAAAGTTCAAAGCTCAAAGCTCAGCACCCACATATGAAGAAGCTCCTCTAATATTTTTCTTTCTTTGTTTTTTTATTGGTTGTTTTTGTCTCCAAAAACCCACTGGGTTTTCGACCTTTCAGTATTTGGTGGCTAAAATTTGGCAAAGTGTGAATGCAATGCATCAGCACATAGTTCCTCTTTTCCGAAGCTTTTCATCTGAAAACGGTCTGAAAATCCGTGAAGTGAATGAGACATTTTTCAATAAAATATTGCGCTAATAACGAATAAATAAATGCTCAGCTATATCTTTGCAAATTGTCACGCAATGAATGAGAGAGAGAGAGAGAGACCATGCTGCAGCTGTCTAGAAAGTTAGAAACATTGTTTAAGTTGGAAAAAAAAAAAAAAATCCCCTCTATTTTTAAAAAGTTACTCAAATAATTAGATATTTTATTTTATTTTATTGTATATAATTAAATTATTTAAAATTTTAAATAATATCATATACATAGTTGAATACAACAAAATAAAATATCAACAGTAAAATGACACCTCTTTTATTTTACATGTTTTTGTTTCGGTCCCTTTTTTTTTTTTTTTTTGGAAGTGCTAATTAGGGTTTCTTACACCTAAATCAAAAACAAATTGGTCATATGCTCTATAATTTATTTAAAAAAAAAATTATTGTGACAAATATAATTAGTAAAGTGATTAAGTAAAAAATTTGATTTATCAATTTAATTAACTTTATATGAAAATTATAATAAAAATTGTAATGGCACAAGCATTTTCCTTTTCATGATCCATGATATGGTATAGGCAATAAGTATCTTTAAACAAGTATCATGGAATGGTAAATTAGATAGGATTATGTGGATTTCAATTTCAAATCTTCATTTAAAAAAGCAAAATTGAGAGTCACCAACCGATTGTTATGAAAAAAGGTAAGTTAATAAATATGGTATGCATAATAAATACCTTCAAGCTTCAATATTAAAGGGGGAGATCAGACAAAATATCATTTAATTAATTTAATTTAAATTTTTTTGAAGAAAAGAAAACTGTGTATAGCCTGAAAGACTCAATTAATTAATATGAAAACCCCCAAAAAAAATTAATTAATTAATTAATATGAAAAAGAAAGGGGTCCACAATGGGTCAATTTTCAAGTTAATATGCGGGGAAGGCAACCCCAATCTTTTTTTTTTGAAACAATCTTGAAGATTGAATGAGATCAAAATCTTATCACCAAATGATTGGTTAAAAAATATTGATTTTATTTAATTTTCTCTCAAGAAATAAATTATATAATCTGTCGTAGAAACCATTCAAATTGAATAATAATAAGAATAAGAATATAAGGGGTAATTACCTTTTGTCCCTCGAACTACAGCGCATTGACACTTTTCCCTAATAAACAACCAACTATAACACATAATCTCATCAAACTATTATCTTATGACAAAAAGCCTCCTTCCGTCAATCAAAGAGGTTAAAATTGATCGTCAACGGTCATGTGCAAGTCATGTGCAATTTTAAATTTTTTTTCCTTCCACTTTGCCCTCATTTGAAATTGTTTTCATGTGTTGGATTAGGGTTTAGGTGGGTATAAGAGTCATTTTCTCGGTCTGAAGTGAGGGCAAAAGTGGAAGAAAAAAATTTAAAATGACACATGACTTGCACATCACCGTTGACATCAATTTTAACCCCTTTGACTGACGGAATTAGGTTTTTTGTCATAAAATGGTAATTTGATGGGGTCAGATGTCATAGTTGGTAGTTTATGAAAGAAAGTGTCAAGGTGCTGTAATTCATGAGGACAAAAGGTAATTATCCCTAATAATAAATACTTTGTTTTGAATGTTTTTTTTTTTTCTGGAAAAATGTTATAAGGTGACATAAATATAAAATTTATTTTTATATTTTTAAGAGTATATATGATATTTGAGTTGCTTATTAATTTTTTTAATTTTTTAAAAAAAAAGTCCAAGTCAATGTTGTTTATGTTATCCATGTAGCACGTTCACATTTCTTTTTGACTATCACATGGCTCTTGAAACAACCATTTACTTGGTCTTCATTTCAATATTATATTACCACTCTCCTTAACTTTATCATATTTTCCTAAGGGCACAACCAACCATGATATTTTAATCTAAGCAAATTTGATTATTTCTCATCAAGACAATTTCTGATTATTCTCAATGTATTCTTTGATCCCTATTTGTTCTTGAAAGTCGTCCCACGCTCCAAAAGGTTACTTTCATATTTAATAAGTGAATTGCCTATATATATATATATGGGTGGATTATAAAGTTGCTTGTTGAAGCAATTTTTTAAACGACAACCGCATTTTTACAAAACGAGAAAAAGAGTTACCGAAAATCGTTGGTCTTTAAAGGCTGAAGAAGTCTCAAATACCCAAGTCAATATATTGTTTGATAGAGTATCTGAATGGAGATATTTTGTTTGGGAAGCAAGATTTTCCAACTCAATCTCAAATTTTTTCTAAATTCAAGTTTGGCAATTTTTTAAACTCAATTCAACTCAACTCAAAAAATTTCAACTTAACTCAAAAATTTTCATCCAAATTAATAAAAATTATAAATAAAGATTGAAAAAATAAATAAATAAATTTAGGGTAGCCGAAACACCCTAGGTGGTGGTTGGGCCACCCCAAGCCCAACTGGGGTGGTCCGACCACCCCTTAATATTTTATTATTTTTGTAAACTTCTTATTATTATTTTTTTAATTAAATTTAAAATATATAAAATATTTTATTATTATTTCTATCAATGTGACATATGTTTCATTTATAGCCTTAGGATATCTCTCAAGAGAGATCCTAATTATTAATTGACATATTTTCTAATTATTTGACATATTTTCAACTATTATAGAGTTGGCTCGGTTGCCTTTATTTTATTTTATTTTATTTTGTAACTTTTCCCTCTCCCCTCTTCCCCGCATTGAATGAAAAAAAAAGAAAAAAAAAAAGGGGGTGGACCACATGAAGACGACACAAATCTCAGCCCCAATTGTCTCATTTATGAGCTTCACATGCATGCTTACGTGTTCTCTCTCTCTCAGGAATCACGATAGATTGGGTGGTCGTTTCTGAGCCACCACCAATGCAGGCGCAGAGCACATCCGTCCCATCCATCCGTCGATCGGAGTAAATGCGAGGTAGTTGGAGCATTGAGAATTGGATGCGGAGAGTTTTAAATGCCACAACTTCCCTTTGAGGTCCTCATAAATAAATGACTCTGACAATTCTAACTTTGAGAACAATACTCTCCCACTTCACAATTACCTTTTCTTTTGTGGGATAAATATTATATATAAATATTTTTGGAATTACTTTAACCCATTTACAAATTCTACCATCTCATGGTTTAAAAAGAGATTTTCTATTTAGCAATTTTTTTTTTTTTAGCCTTTTCAGCTGAAAAATTGTTAGGCTTCTAATTTTTTTTTTTTTTTTAAAAAAAAATATGATTAAATTTTTTAAAATATAAATTTATCTCGTTTTCAATTATAATAGGACAATAAAATTATTTTGTAAAATATTTTATAATCCTATCATTTCTCTTCCAGCTTAATTTAATTCACCCTTAAATTAAATCTATGTAGCATAATTGACACTTTTAAAAACGGATTCTCTCCATAACGGCATTACTCGAAAGGTTGTATATATATAATAGGCGATATTAGTACTTTGGATCACAAAAGGGACTCATTTTAGAACCAGCTGGCATGTGTTAGTAAGGAAATTCTTTTAGGCCATGTAGCTCTGAATTCACTGGAGGGGTTCCACTTTTTATTTATTTATTTTTTATAATTTTATTTTATTTATTCAAATACAATACAGGAACGTGGGAGGGGGATACAAGAGGAGTTAAACTTATTGTTTCTAAACCAAAGCATGAGATATCAACATAAAATGATCTGCTTATTAGAAAGGGGAAAAAAAGTACAATCTGCTTGCAAAGATTAGCATACTTATGTTAGTTAAAGTACGATCTTCTAATTGACGTAGGAAAAAGGGCTGTTACAAAGTGAGATTTTTCTACTCTTATTTAAATGAAAAAGAGAATGAGATATCTCATGAAAATGCTTTGAAATACGAGACGAGAAGCAAGTAGCAACTACTTTGCCAAAAATGTATACTCTAAAATTTGCACATTACCATCATTTCAAAGCATTCTAACTTTAAAAAGAAGATAAATCTAAGCTAATATAAAAAATAATACTAGCAAAGTTCAAATTATTATTATTATTATTTTTTAAAAAATGCTCATACCCCCCACCACCCCCCACCCATTTTTTTTTTTTCAATGCGGGGAAGAGGGGAGAGGGAAAAGTTACAAAATAAAATAAAATAAAATAAAGGCAACCGAGCCAACTCTATAATAGTTGAAAATATGTCAAATAATTAGAAAATATGTCAATTAATAATTAGGATCTCTCTTGAGAGATATCCTAAGGCTATAAATGAAACATATGTCACATTGATAGAAATAATAATAAAATATTTTATATATTTTAAATTTAATTAGGAAAATAATAATAAGAAGTTTACAAAAATAATAAAATATTAAGGGATAGTCGGACCACCCCAATTGGGCTTGGGGTGGCCCAACCACCACCTGGGGTGTTTCGGCTACCCTAAATTTATTTATTTATTTTTTCAATCTTTATTCATAATTTTTATTAATTTGGATGAAAATTTTTGAGTTAAGTTGAAATTTCTTGAGTTGAGTTGAATTGAGTTTAAAAAATTGCCAAACATGAATTTAGAAAAAATTTCAGTTTGAGTTGGAAAATCTTGCTTCCCAAACAAGGCCTGAACCTTTCTAACTCGAGAGACTTTTAAATATGGCATTTGGATGTTTGGCACATGGCGGGTTGAAGTTATCTGATTAATGGTGTAGTTATTCTCCGTGTAATGGGTAGTGGGTTGTTTGAATGGGTTTACGTGATTTATTTCTTATTTATTTCTTTTCCTTTTTCTTTTTCTTTTAGGTAGACTCGAAGTAATACAATTCATGTAATTTCTTCTTTTTTTTTTTTCCTGATTATATATTAATGTAATTAGTTGACCAGAATTGAGAGATACTGAAGATAGTTTCCAAACATCACTATAGAGTGTTCGAGATGGAAACGAGTATCATCCATGGCTCACCCTTTTTCCACATCTGGTGGTTGCACTCACGGGATTTTTACTCACTTTCTCTCGTGTGTTTTGGAGAAGCCTTTCAAACCAGGTGTCTGTTATTGTGCTGGATTTTTGGTTTTTTGGTTTTTTTTTTTTTTTTTTTTGGGGGTGGGGGGGTGTTTTTGTGGTTCCGGGGTGGAAGGGGGATATTGTAATTTCAATGGTAGATTGATAAACATTAAAGAGTGTTAAAGAGCTAAACAAATGAACCCAGCAAAATTTTCAAACTGAGGTGACAAGGGTTTTTAAATTTTTTTTAAAAAAAAATGCAATTCTCTCTCCCTTGTCTGCCACTTACGGTCTGTCACGTCAGTTTAAAAATTTTTATAAGTTCATTTGTTTAGCTGCCTAGCATTTCTCTAAACATTATAAAATTATATTATACTTCTAGTGGTAGATTGAAAGACATGGTAAAAATTTAAACATTACGAGAACATTGCAAATAGAGTGACAAATAGAAGGAGAGCCTCACTATTATATCACCAATGTCTTAAAGATTAAGTTAATATACCTCTTAAGTGAAACTCAAGTCAAGGTTGGATTTTTTTCAAAAAATAAAAAATAAAATAAAATAAAATAAAATAAGGTTCAAACTCAATACATATTAAATTATGGTTTTTTTTTTTAAAAAAAAAAAAAAAAATTAAACGATAAATTTAATCATATAATTAATACTTTAATAATAACAATATTTTATACAGTATTGTGAATTTGTGAAGACACCAATAGTTATCACACATGGCATTAACTCAAAGAGAGTTCGCATAAAGCATGTCTAAAGAGATAGAAGTTTTTTTCTTTTAGCAACAACGGGGCAAGGGGGAAGGGGACAATTACAAAAAGATTGGACAACCCAACAATAAACTTCTTTCATACAATTAGATTAGTGTGGAAAAATAGAAATTAAAAGGAAATTATTAAATGAATGACTTGGCTCTATGAATTATTGACACAAAAGCTAAGAAAAGTGGTCACCAATTAAGGTGGTTTGAGGTGGTGTACCGGAAACGGTACAACTAGCAGGCACAAAAAAGGGCACAAACCTTGAAAAGTCTCTCAATCCTTCCTAAAACCCCAAAACAACACTAATGAAGGTCGGGAACAAAACCAACAGTGGGAGGAACCAACACGATGTGTATAGCATAAGTCTTTCCTACTAAATCAAACCACATAAGAACAATATTGAGACATAAAACCATAACAAACAACAACAAAAAATACATAGAAAAACAACAAACAAATCCAAAAAAAAAAAAGCAATGTCGTGGGCTGATTGGAGGACGCAGGCTCGTGCGTGACCTCCACGCACATGGTGAGTGAGATCCACTTGCTGATGCGTGGTGGGGGGGCCGAAATAGAGCGCAAACAAGACAAACTTAAGGAGAGGGTTGACACTGCTTTTGTGGGAGGAAGAGCAACCAAAAAGGAGGAAAAGGGAGGAAAGAAAATCCATCCCTCCTCCCCTAAATCGTGCACACGAACCTAATACAAAAAAGAAATGCTACATAATATTCTCTCATCCTTCTCCCTTCCTCATTTTTTTAAAATCAACTATTAGATCTGCAGGACCCACCTAAGTGTCAAATTTAATGGTTGATTTATTTATTATTATTATTATTATTTAAAAAAAGTATAGAGAATGATGGAAGAAGAATAAGAGTAGATGGTCTAGCACTTCTCAATACAAAATTAACAAGTTAGGGTTTGAGGGTCTGCTCTATTTAATTAAATGAATCGAGTTATAATTGACCTATATAATCTTATAATTATGCCTTTACCAAACTCAAACCCGACACAAAAACACGAATTATCACCCCCTACGCTTGTCTAAACAATCTTCTAGTAACACAAGCTGCACAACAGTTTCGAAATTTCAATTACCACAGATTTCAAATTGTTACCGCAACATTGTTGTTGCCTTAATAGTTCTATAAACAATTTTGAAAGATCTATCTTTGACAATCAATACCTTACTTTTGGTTGTCGATTTCAGATAATTTTGTCTGAGTTCATCTCAATTTTAAAGATCCAGATAAGACCAAGGGGAAAACATAATGAGGTGCAAAGAAAAGGCTTAGAATTGTTAAGGCGGAAAAGTATCTGGTAAGGCTATCGATAATGCCACCCTCGACTTTTGGAGGCATAATGCATTATGGGAAATTACCAAGTTAAGTTTGTAAAGACGACTCTTGTTGTGTTAATACTTCTGAAAGCAATTTTAAAGATCCATGATTTACAGTTTGTTGATAATTATATAAGCAAGTGATCAGACAGTGTTAAAATTGTATTTAGTAGTTAATGCAACTCCAATCACATGTTGAAACACTAGGTCGGCTCGATCGATTTTGAGACCTAAGGCGATAAACTTAAGTGAGACAATTTTTTTATATTTAAAGATTAAGTAAATGATATTAGTTTTAATATGTTGTTTATATTTTTTATTATTATTTAAAATCGTTTGTCTTGCTTTTTACTTTTAATTTTTGTAAAGCTACATACTCAACTCTTATCTTATTCTCATACAATCAGACTGATGTTGCATTGACTATAAACCATTAAATCAACTTTTATTAAAAAAAAATTTTAAAAAAATATCCAAGGGAGTGGGATGAGAATTATTATTTATTTTTTATTTTTTGCCAATACGATATGGAGAATGCATCTCTACTGCGACATTTTTAGTTTCAACGGGTGACATATTTTATGTTGAACTACATATAATTCATTTATGTAGAATTTAATTTACGCAAAACAAAATTTATTTTATTCCAAACATAATTTAATGAGTGAACTCAGTTAACATGTTGGTTTTAAGTTTATGTAAAATTACGAGTTGTAGTAAAAGGATGATCTCGATGCCTTGTAATTTTGTTTTTACTCTGTCTCTTCTAGCTGCACATTCGATCCAATGCAAACCAGTCTTCCTGATTCATTCTCTCAATTTCCATGGACATGAAACATTTAGAAAGACCTCTAAATTTCCATGTTTGTTCACACTATCAACAGGGACGAACATGGCCCCCCAATATATATAATTGATTAGATTTGATCCCTATTAAAATTAAGTTTACCGCTCGTTCATGTTTTGACCCTCCCAACAAAAAATTTTGGTTCTATACTTATTCCTTTTAAGTAGATTAACATAGTCATTTGTTTAGTTTTAGACTCATAATGGGATTGGTTAATTTTGTGGACACATGAAGAAACTATTTACTCTCATCCTATATATAAGTGATATTAGTCCATTAGACTTCATTAGGTCATTATATGAAAATTAGGGTTGAGAATAGTAGTCTTTTTACACACACAAAACATAAGGCATATATTGGAAGCTTATCATGAGATTAATGGAAGTACGTATGGAGAAAGAACAATAGGGGTTTGCTTACTTCTTGGAGCTATTAATAAATAACTTGTTGACATACGCCAAATCCAAACCAAAATTTTTCTTTTTTGGATGAATAATTCATCTGCATTTCATCTCAAACTTTACATTAGTTGCCTATTTTCCTCTCTTTTTCTTTATTTGAGCAATTAGGAAAAGCTAAACTAGTTGCTTACTTGCTTTACAAGTTACAACATAACAAAAAAAAAAAAAGAGACATGAATGAAGCTAAAAATTATCAGAGAAATCTCTAGTAATCGATCAAAGCCCTCTTAAGAATGCTAAAATTGAATCTTGAATTGCTTTGATCCCAATAAAGTCCAACCTCATCACCCTTCATCAAGCCCCTCCTCTTCACAAATTCCTTGGTCCATTTTTCAATGAGGACATAGCTCCGGCCACTTCTCCATTTTTTGAATTTAAGCTGCTTTTCAGACTTCGTATCACAGTCCCACACAGCAACATGTACCCCATCCTTAATCTTTTCAATTTTGTTTGCATCCCACATCGGCAAAATATGCTTCTTTACCCCATCAGCCGCCAACAAAAGCCTCGACAAATCCCCGATATCACTTTTCTGAATCCTTTTCTTGATAACCCAGGGATCAAAGGCTGCAGGCTTCTCTTCTTTCTTAACTTCTTGGCAATTTGGTTTCATTCTTTTGATTCCACAAGCTCTGGAGGATGATGCAGGGAGCTTGGCAGTGGCAGAGTTCTCACTTGCTTTCTTCCTCTTTTTGGTGATGCAAGAAGAAGCGCAACCCAGCTTCAAATCCAACGAAATCTCCCCCAAATCCAATCCATGTTGGCTCCTGGTCGCAAGTTCTTCAGCTTCACCGACTTGATCATCATTCTCCCAAGTAGACAAAAAATCAAACAAGATGGGCTCTTTTTCGTTACTTTTAGAAGAAGAAGCAGAATAAGTAATCTCATGATCAGTTGACAGCGACAATTCCAACGAAAGTAGGCTCTTTTCGCCATCTTTTCCTTCTGGGTCTTCACTCACAGGCTTCATGGCTGCAACGACTGAGTTTTTCTCTATGGCTATCATGGTGTCTCTGTTTTTGGGATTGCAGAATAAACCCAACTCTCCCCTTGCTGATCGGCCACAAGGCAAAAAGCATGAACTGGGTTTCCAGGACATTAGAGGACCCTCCATCGCACCTAGAAGAAAACGAAGAAGGAAATCGTTTGTGATTCTTGGAGGTTCTTGCGGTGAAGAGAAAGGTGTGAGGTTGGTGGGACTTATATAGGATAAATAGAAGGTCGGTGATCTTTTCAAATTTTCAGGCCGTTGAGAGTCGGAAGTATAAGTGTCCAATGTCGGTGGATATTGTGTCGTTTTGATAGATTATAAAGAATTTCTCGCCGTTAAGAGTCCAAAGTCGGTGGAAAATGAAAATTGTACCGTTTGGTGGAATCATAAACGTTTACGACTCGTCGTTTTAGATTTGGAAACCCAGCAAGAAAGATGGCCACACACACAGAAAAATAATTAGTAAGGTTGTCAATAAAATAAGTCCAAAATGAAACTGTAGTGAACAAAAAAGGTTCAATTTTTTTTTTTTCCAAAACAAAAATACATTTTTCTTAAAATCATTAACAACACTTTTCAAATATAGATCCAATAAAAAACTAAGAATTATTCTAAATGTCACCCATATTTCATTTTTCTCTTTAAAACTGATGTAACTTTTAAAAGTACAATTAGATCAAAATTCAATAATAATTTATTACAGATCCAATAGTAATTTTAAAAGATACATTAGTTTTGAGAGACACAAAGAAAACATGAGGATGACATGCAGTATTACTAAAAAACTAGAGTGTTTTTTTACTATATATTAAAATTCAATGATAATTTTTAGTGCCACGTCAAGAAACGTATACATAAGAGTGTGAGAATGAGTGTAATATTTCTCATCTTTGAATAGGGCAACTACTCACCTGGGCAAGGAAGAATAAATTGAAATATGGTGTCTGATATATTTCAAACAGAAGTCCATTATGTTAGGTTGTGTGCTACAATGTTGATGATTTGGTATATTTTTTCTTGCATATTGCAGCCTAAAGTAAGATAAGATGCTTTGGATATCTACAATGTGGTGGAATCTTTCACTCTACTGGTTAGATACCATTCTGAACTATTAAAATGAACCATGTTCTTACTTGTGGGATTCTTTAAAAGCCTCGTTTGGTAATAGTTTTGAAAACGCTTTTATGTTTTTAAAATTAAAAATACCATTTTTTTCTCAAAATTATTAAACAAATAATTCAAAACACAAAATATTTTTTTAAATTACAAACTTTGAGAGGTGTTTTAACCGAGCGATCTCACAACTCATAAGTCATTGCCGACGCTTCTCAAATGTAGACCTCACCAAAAATTGCTTCTCACTTTTAGAGCATTTTTATTTAGACTAAGCAAATTTTCTCTCTAATTTAGCTAAAAAAAAATGTATTTTTATTTTTATTACTTGCTTGCTTTTTGCAAAGTGCTTACATTTAAGTGATTTCACTCGTTATTAGCTATTCATTTTTACTATTTTATTTAAATATTTTTTATTTTTGAAAGTAATTACAAAATTGTGTTCATGTCTTATCAGAGTAAAAAAAAACTTTTAACTAGCCGGGTGGGAATGAATGTTCTATATTTAATCATAACATTTCTTTAAACCAAAAAAAAAAAAAAAAATTCAAAATTATTAAACATACCCGATTAAGAGCCTGTTTGGGATTGCATTTGAGAAATAGAGTTTTTAAGTCAAAAAGAACTTTTGAGCAAAAACTTCATTTTTAAGCTTTTGACAAAAATGTTTTTTTTGACCATTTTTTAGATTTTTTTGACTCTTAAAAATGCTTTTAATTTTTTGCCAGACGAATATTATTTTTTTCAAATAGACTTTTTGAGTGTTAAAAATACTTTTAAACCCCTCAAACGCAATTCTAAATATGCTATAAGAAGCTGCCCCAAAAATTTGAGCCAAAAATGTCCTTTCACTCCGAGCATCCTTAGGAAGCTGCTCAATACAATTCCAAAAGTAATCACCTACTACCTACAACACACTAAACTCTCCAACACCACGATCAGATTGGCTGTCCAACCGTTCAAGGAGCAAAATCCACCAATCACTACCGTTTTAAATATATCTGCTAACCACAGGATTACTCTTCTCAAACAAGGTCAAACAGATACGGTACACTCTGTGGCACCAGAACCTTCCTCGCAATTTCCAACGTGGCTCACGTTAGCACAGGGCCTTTTCAGAATATAATAGGATATTTTCCAAGTGACAAAAAGAGAGTGGCGCACTTTAGTACATCATAATTTGAATTTATTCTTCTAACAATTCCTATATAAACCCACCAGACTCTGCTTAAACCCTAACTTTCCCCCCAAATTTTCTCGTGAAAATGAATGTTGTTATCACTGACCCACTGTATTTTCGAGGTTTCAATCTCAAAACTCCACACTTACATTTGTTTCTTTGGTTTTGAAAGTTTCACTTTCTGTTTGGTTGGTGAGAAAACTAAGGGAATAGAAATAGAAGAAAGTGTTAGCTGCTATATAGTTGAATTTGTCTAGTTGGGTTCTGGCATTTGTTCTGTTGAAATGTGAAATTATGTAAAGTTTGAAGATTTCTGGGCAGCCAAACGGAGCATTAGATCTTATTTTATTCACTGTTCGGCTTATTTTGCGATTTAGTGAATTTGGAAAGCATGTATAATCATTTCTTTATGTGCTGGATATTGGGTTTTCCAATTGATTTTTGCGCAAGCTTTCAACTCCAAGCAAAGGAAATGTTAGATGTCGCCGTTTAATTTGCTGGATGTTAATACTATTAAATTGCTGTATTTTTTGGGTGTAGTTGGTGTGTAAAGGTGTAGCTTTTTTTTCTGTAGTTTGAAGGTCTAGATTAGTGTGTTAATGTCTAACTTGTGAATTTTCTTTTCACGTCAGGGGGTTGGTCATTGGTAATCAGTTCATTGTATTTCCTGTGGAACAGAGAAGCTGGATATCTTTAATTTTGACTCGATCTACATCGAATAGAAATGGGAGGCACTTGACTGGTAAGTGAGTGTGACATTTTTTCTACTACTATTCCTACTTGACATGTTTTCAATCTCATTGATCAGTGGAATTACCGACCTGTTTTGCTTATTGAAATGTGAAATCCTGCCTATGATAGGCTTAGGTTTTTGTCTTTACAAGCAATCCATTTTGGGTCTAGAGAAAGATAGTGTTTTGTCTACTGCAAATCCTTTATAAGATTGAGGAACAGGAAAAAAGAGCTTTGAAAATGGCTTCCTTTCTAAATATGGAAGTTGATTGAGAGTTACTTAAATAAAACCTATTGAAGGAGAAAATAAGGAAAATAGGAGAAAATGCTTGGGCATTGCCCATGATTGACTACAAAATGCCACCAAGACCAAGGTTTTTAGCATTTTTATTCTTTTATAAATATTTTGATTATCATTTGTTTAATAAGCTTTTCAATTGTAATAAAATTGAGATTGAATCTGGTTGAATCCTTTGTGTTTTGATTAATAACTGGTTCAATGCTTTGTCTTAAAAATTCTTTTTGGTGTTTTTTTCTTTGTTTCCTTTTTTTTAATTGATAATATGGTATGAAGACCATTTATAAGAAGATGAGAAGTTGCTGAAGGTCATTTATTATGTTTCATTTTGATTGAAATTGAAAATTATATCATTCAACATTCACATTTACCCTTTCCCATTATCTCACAAATTTTCAAGAGAGAAGTGGTTTGACATTTTTTCTTCTTCGCTGATATATGAATTTTTTGGTGGAAATTCTGAATACTTCAAGAATATTTGACATCTTTAATGTACACTTTCTACAGTCTGTTATTTGTGGTTATGAATTTATATGAGGTGATTCACAGTCATCGCTCTTAAAGTTGAAGTCATTAAAAAAAGAAAAAGATAGAGAAAGTGGCAACTATTTTTTCATAATCGTCATACCCACACCACCCCCCCCCCCCCCCCCTCTCTCTCTCTCCCTCTCTTCATTTTTGGTTGAATGCACTTAAGTTAAATTGTTATGGGGTTTTAGCATAGCTTGCTAAAACTCTAATTTTCTTTTTTCTTTTGTGTTTTTTTATTATTTTTATTTTGGTAGGCATTATTCTTTTGAAGTTTTAGTTATTTAAATAAGATTATATGTTTGCGCATATAGCTTTTCCTGAGACTCAACGATATAGAGGTTTACTTTTGTATATGAGATCTCTAGATCTGGTTGTCTTTATTCTTTCTTTTCTTTCTATTATGGACCCATTTTTTCCTTGCTGGTGTTTTACTATTAATCTCATTGTTATATAGCCAATACAAATAATATATTAAATTTATCTTGAGTTTGGTTGATGTCATTTGTCTTAAGACCTCTATTTTGGTTTACGTGATAATATAAATAAATTGAGATTAAAAGGGTTTTAAGAATGTAGTATTATTTTGCATTCAATGATGCAATTTGTTAATTCCGTGTTGCAGTTACTTTTCTATCAAGATATTGTTGTAGTATCTGCTTTTTCAAGGAAATTCTTATAAGATTTGAGAAAATGGTTGGGTGTAGCAAACCAACTAGAAGTGATCAACCTTCAATCAAATACAGGTCTATCCCAGTCAAGGGGGTCTCCTTTGCGCCTGCTGATTTTGTTCATGAAGGATATTCCCCCACCCTCTGTGACAATAAAAGTAAGCATTGCAATAAAATATCTGAACCCAAGTCCCCAGAGATATTGAGTACAGCTCAGCTTATCTCAGCAGTTGGTCAGATATGGGATTGTGCAAGTCATCCTCTTTCCTTTTTCCAAGCTAAGAAGAGCTTGAATTACAATGACAAAGACTTTGAGAAAGAGGAAATATCGGATAATCTGGGTGTGGAAGGAAATGGCAGGGTACCTACTTCAGCTGATAGTAATTGCGTTTGTCTTGAAATAACAACTGCTGGCCATATTTCACCCATGGTGCATCCAAGCATAGATTATTCTAAAGGAACCCAGAAGATGTCAATATTTGATAGTTATACTGAACATTATACTCATTCGTCATTCTGGAGTTTTCTGCAAGGTCATAATAACATGTCTAATGAATTGTGGCGGGAAAAGGGGCTTTCAAGTCTAAAAATATCATATGAGTTGGGAAATATATATGGATGGAGGAGTGAAATCATTCCTGCTGGAGTAAGGCATCCTGTGAAACCTACTGAAATTGAGAACAAGATAACTGGTGAGAGAAGCATTTCGGGAGATATAACTAGCCCGGCAAGCAGCTGCATTTCAGGAGACATGGCTAATCCTGCAAATTTGTCCGGCCGTAATTGTGATTTACTCAAATGTAAAGATTCATCTTCACTTAATACTGTAAATTCAGCAATAAATGCAACAGAAACGACCTCTCTGTATAAAGATTATTTCCTTGGGCCAATCCAAGATAGTCTGGCAGATGGTGGTGTTTCAAGGTTTCCAAGTTCTAGTATATATGCAGACTATCATATTAACTCTTTGGCTTCGTGTAATAGTGCATTTGAAGAATGCCAATGTAAGACTGGTAGTAATGAACTTCCTGAGAACAACAGAAAGCAGTCTCAAATTTCTGTTATGGAGGATGAATATAAAATGCAAGTTCACGCTTCAGCACCACAAAAACCTCAATATGTCCTTGCTAAGCAAGAGCATGCCTTTGCAGGGGCGTTGTCTGGTATATTTGTTAGCCTTTGTCTACATCCCGTTGATACAGTTAAGACAGTCATTCAATCTTGCCGTGCGGAGCAGAAGTCTATCTGTTACATTGGAAAATCAATTGTTTCTGATAGAGGTATGTTTCTTTACAAGACTTGAAGGAGATTGTACATTTGTACTCATTAGAATCTTAATAGAACATCTATAGTTTCTATGAGAACTTGAAGGCTTTCTGTTTTGATTTGTGAACTTTTGCCTAAATGCCACTTTGACAATTGGTAGGGATTGATTTCAGGTTTAACTGGACTTTATCGTGGAATTGCTACCAATATTGCATCTTCGGCTCCAATTTCTGCTGTTTACACTTTCACATATGAATCAGTTAAAGGGGCTTTGCTTCCTCTTTTCCCTAAGGTAACCTTTTGTCTTGTATATGTGTGTTTCCCTATCATTTAGTGTTTTTTTTTTTTTTTTTTGATGTGAGGTGGGGTAGGAGAGAAAAGTTGAGTTGAACACATTTAGAAGCCTAATTTAAAGCATTATAATTACACTATAGGGGTTGTTGGTTCTTATTGTAAGTGTAATCTTTGTTGGCTTTCAAGTCTTACCCATTTCTTTCTTGCAGGAGTATTACTCTTTTGCCCATTGCATGGCAGGTGGTTGTGCAAGCGTTGCGACTTCTTTTATTTTTACTCCTAGTGAGCGTATAAAGCAGCAGATGCAAGTTGGCTCACACTATCAGAACTGCTGGTATAACTATAAGATCCTGGTATTATCTTTGTTAATATTACCACTTTAACATTGCTTGCATTAGACTATGCATTGATTTGATCTCATGTTTTTTTCTTGAATTCATTCAACTATGAATTAGTTTCAATTATTGCTAAAGATATTGCATCTTTCTGGATTTTCTATATGGTTATCCAGATCTTAAGTTTATAGTCTTAGTATCTCTTACTTTCTAAGATGCTTTGGTTCTGCCATGATTTGTCCAAATGAGACGTATGTTTTGTTAGTTTGCCCTTTCCATGTTACTAATTTTTCTATTTTTTTTTTTCAGGAATGCATTAGTTGGAATCATTGGAAATGGTGGTTTACGGTCATTGTATGCTGGATGGGGAGCAGTACTCTGTAGGAATGTTCCTCACTCAATTATCAAGGTAACGCTTCCTACATGCTAGATGGGTTCATGCACTTGGTAGGGGGACTATCGGGGCAAGAAGCCACACACACACACACACATGCACACACACAGTGATAATGAATTGGTGAGAGACCTGGCTATATCATATATATGATATAGTAAGCTTCCTATTTTCATTGTATAGGACAAGCTGTTATACACATGTTTTTTTATCCCATTGTTATTAGTCCTCCTTTTTACTTAAGCATGTGATTTTTGAGGTTATCTTTACCATTATGTGCAGTTCTACACATATGAAAGCCTGAAGCAAATGATGTTGTCATCAGGACAAACTAATGCTCCAATTAGCACATTGCAAACGGTTTGTTTGTCCCTTCTTCCTGCCTCCACTTTGAGCATCTTTTTCCTACTATGCTATTATACCTCTTTTTAATAATAATCTAGCTACTAGGTGACTTGCTTTTAGCAAAGTGTTTCCTTTCTATTCAAATCAATGTTACGCAGGATATGCTAAGGTAATTTTTCAATCCCTGCAGTTAGTTTGTGGAGGACTGGCTGGATCTACTGCTGCTTTGTTCACGACTCCTTTCGACGTGGTGAAGACGAGATTACAGACACAGGTCCATAATTTTTTTTATAGAAATTTCATGATTTACTGACACTCCTTTCAGTAAATCATGCACAGGAGCATTGTCTATGCTAGATCTCTGGAGTAGCTTTCTGAGATGACTACGAAGTTGGATTAATGTATTGTTTGGCTTAATTAGATTGAAATGGGTATTCAGTAGAAACTAGAAAAATATTGGAAATGACAATTTTTTTTCTATAAAGAGTTTCACAGATTGGATGTTTTCCTTTAATGTCATATCCCAATGCCCAACTCTTCTTGTACGCTTACACCAGTGAGTTCAGAAATAAGGCCTGCCTGGACATCCATGCTGGTTTATGTGACAATTAGATTTAATTTTTCCATGTTCTATATCTTCTAGGGATTATTGTCATAAAGAACTGTTTCTGCTTCTCACCCAGTGGATGTTATGCAGATTCCAGGATCCATGAGCCAATATGACAGTGTATTTCATGCCCTTCGAGAAATAGGCAAGAATGAAGGCTTGCAAGGCCTCTATAGGTATGGTTTCCCTTGATCTGCACATTATCATTTTTTTCACTGTGTAATTGTCTGAATTTGTTAGTCCTTCCATTCACATGAGCCAGGTTTGATAGTCTGTTGCTAATCTCTTGAAGTGCTGGTCTCCTTTTCATAACTATTACCATAATATGCTTCTGTATCTGTTGTATGATCTGCTTTATTCTTATCCTTCTAATCAGGGGATTGACTCCAAGATTGGTCATGTATATGTCTCAAGGAGCAATCTTCTTTGCATCGTATGAATTCTTCAAGAGATTATTTTGTTTAGAGGTGTCACAACATAATGTCCAAAGAATACGACACAACCAAAGCACAGAAGATGATACATCATTAAAATTACCAATCCTGTCAGCATCATCTTCTTCATCATCAACGTCCTCATCGTCATCAAAACTGCACAGTCTACATTCATGATGATTTGAGAGATCATACACGATATTTTCTTTTTGGGCACGACATACACAATTTTGGATCTTAGTCATTGGGGTGGAAAAGGATTGAGGAAATCAAGGTCTTCAGCTTATTTGAGAGAACTGCTGGAACCATTGATTGGAACTTTTTTTGCCCCCTTGAAATTGTTAACGAGAAAGAAGGATGTAGGAATCTGATTGTATCATTAAAGTTTGATGAAACATGAATGAGCTTGTCATTGGTGTTCAGTAAGTAGTGTATCATTCATGGAAGTGTACTATAGCGGATGCGGCATCAGTTTCTGTACATCAGAGCATTGTAGAATTTCTTATCAAGAAAGTAGCATTCTTTTTGTAGTGCAATTGCTGAAGTTGCTGGACTTTATCAACATTCATTTTTGCATCATATTTTCCTTGCTTAAAATGCAGGCTTGGTTTGTAACTAGTGCTTCTGACTATAATTAGCAATGATTCTTACATACAGAATTTGTTCTCTTTCACTCAAATGATACAATAGGATTACAAGCCCAGCACATCACACTAGAATGCTGCAAGTCTGTAAGTAGGGCTGCTCATTGGGTTGGCCCAAACCGGCCAACCCAATGATTCCAACCCGAACCGATGGGGGGTTTGGTTGTGTAAACCTGTTATCCTGTTGGTAGTTAAATTCATATTCCAATATAGTCAGATTGAGGGTGTTGATAAACTTTGACATACCCAACCCGGCCAACCATATGTTATTATTCACTTTTCATTCTTCCCTTTGTTTTGTTCTGTTCTTCACCAAAACTCATCGCTTCTCACATATCAGATCTTCCACAAATCTTTTTGTTGGTCAGTGTTTTATTGCCCTGATTCTTGATTGGACTGTGCATGTTAGGGTTGAGTTCACGATATTCTATCATGATGATCTTTGCATTTTGGTTTCGGAAATTTTTTCCTTGTTTGAAGATTTCATTGGCTGATTATTCTATTCTGTTTTGATTGCTTTGATGAGTTTACCCGTTGATTGTTTGGGTTGGTCAGTCGGTAAACTTACCATATACTGGCGGAAGGGGATCAGTTTGGTTTGGTAACCGAACCCCTTGATTGATCAGTTACTAAAACCGACCACCTATGATTGTCAGTTTCAACCGTCGGTGAAGGTTGAATACCGATCTGAGGGGGCTGGTGCTCAACCCTATCTACAACTAGGTATCAAACTGCCACTAGTGGTGAAAGATCTTGATGGCATTCAAGAGATGGCCTAGTAAAATTATGATAAAACAAGATTTTTTAGTTAGATTAGAGCAAGTAAGATCTGACCCAAATATAAGTTTTCTCAATCTGTGCTTATTTCAATTCTACCAATAAAGGTAACTTACTATTCTGCAGGCCTTGATGGTTCAACAGAAAGGTATCTTTGGAGTTTAATCCTTATCATTAAATTATACCTAACAATTTGATGTCTACTATAAGAAATTTATTAAAACTATTTATCTGTCATTAAAACTCCATCCTATTGATAATCCAAGCCACCGCCAGGTCCAAGATCCAAAATGTGATGGTCAATATTGAAGCCGATGATTTATACAAATCTTGAGAAACAAAATATCAGCAAGATGGTTGTAGTATGGCCGTGAGTATTCCCGGCGAACCCGGGTTGGCCGCCGGCGATGGCGACAGTATTTTAGGAGACTCCCCCATATGTGCTCTCTTAAGGCATGTCCTAGCCACAACGTTTTAAAGCAAGGTAAATTAATCCCAGTCAATTTAGTAGAGCTTATGAGGAATAGGAGAATTAAGTATCTCATACAATCACTGAACAAAATGTAAACTCATGCATTCTTGTGGTTCAGGTCAGAGTGCATGATCATTGAAGAGCTGCTTTTTTTTTTTTTTTTTTCTCAAAATGATAACGTTGATGCAAATTTTTGCAAGGTTAGACTAAATGATGATCACCTGTTAAAAAAAACGAAAAAAGCCAATGAAGTGGCGGCTGTGGCACCGTCATGGTACTCGCTGAGGAATCTCTGATGGTTAAGTCAGACAATTTTTATGAGATAACCTAAATAGAATTTTGGGTTTTTTTTTTTTTTAATTTTGTGCCATACCCTTAGTGGAGTTTTTGACTCTTCTTACCTAGGATTTTGGAAGGGTATCACTGGAATCGGATAGTGTTTTCTGATTTCTCGCCTTGTAATTGGCACATAGATGTGTAACAACCATCTAATGGATACGAATCTTGAGACTTTATGACCCTTGAATTGGGTTGACCTTTGATCATTTATTTCCGTATCAATTGCCCTCCATTCTCGAATCTAACATGCGATGTGCTAGCCTGACTTTGGGAATCCATTCGGTCCGGTTGTGATAGTTAGATAACCATCTTTTCACTTTGCGTCGTTGGGTTTTTGTTTTGGCTAGGCTTTTAGGAAATTTTGCATCTTGTCAAATTTGACAGCCCTACTACTAAGAAGTATGGAAACAACGGCCTATTACTTAACTGTTACATATTAAGATATAAACGCACTAGTGAATGAGCCAATTCTTTGGAAAGTGACTGTAAACAGAAGAAAAGAAAAAGGCATGTAAGTGTTAATTATTTTGGAGATACAAACTTCTTGTGAACAAAGTTTCCATCTAGTTTCCTTAGCCTACATCCTTCATGAGACCACAAAAAAAAGAAAAAAAAAAAAAAGAAAAGGAAGGCAAAAGAGGAAGGATAGTATCTCTGGACAATCTAATGATTACTTCTATTCCCTCTCTATCAAGTTACAATATGGACAATGTTCTGTTCTCTGTTTAATCTTTTACTATAGAAGTTGAAGAATGAATGGAATAATATAACAAAAGGATGTTGGCAACCCTATGGAAATAGCCCTCAGCCATGGGTAAGAATCTCTAGCTCGCATCTCCAAATAGCCCCATGGATTCTAAGACACCCTTTTAGTTTATGAGCACCCCGCCGACAGTTAAGCCGATGATGCTGCTAAGCAATTGACACACCCCCTGAAGCTCAGTGTCAACCGCAGGAACTGGCACCCCTGTGGTCATCTAAGGATGATATCATCCTCCATATTTCCTTTGAAGTCATGGGGTCATCTTAACATATGCAGGGATCCTCCAAGAAGCCCTTTTGCAGTGTGTGAAGCAAGCCGGTTGAGCCGATATTCTATACTCGAGCAATTGGCGAAAAGGGTGGGTTGAGCACATAAGATGGTGGGATTTCTTTTACCATCTTAGTGACTTTGGTCTTCTCCTCAGAAGTGACGGCTGCTTCAATTAAAAATTCCACTCCCTCGTCGATAAGCACTTTCAGCGAATTGCTTTGCGATAACTGTTTGTTTCTGTCCTTCCTGCCATCAGTGGAAGCTTCTGTGCCATGCAAAATAGCAACACAAATGGAGAATGCTTGTAATGTGGATAATTGTGCATGAAAATCAACTGCATACTCTCCCTCTTCAACAAAAGTCATGGTCAGTGCCGGTGCACTCTCTTTCGCTCCCTGCATACAAATAAAAATCAGGTAACAAGTTGTGAGATGCGAAGTATAGCCATAACAAAGTCTGGACCTTACTGCATCAGGAAAGAATAATGAAGAAGGATTTTCTAGTTGCAAGAGTTGAAAAAGGAGATACGGGTTTGATTGCTCTACTTTTGAAGGATCTCTTCTTCTTTTTTTTCATTAGTAATGATACATCACTGAAACGACTCATTGTTAGACAACACAATTTGTTTTGATTGTCAGGCAGCAAGCACCTATAAAAAATGGGGTACACCATTTCTTGGGTCTTGTTATCTGTAAAGATATGTTGGGTGGAATCCTTGCATGTGGACCCAGCATCTTATGTTGTAGAATTCCTTATTCTCCAACCAAATTATGATATCAAGAAAAATAAATTACATCAAACAAAATGCTTACCTGAACAAAAAGCTCCAAAGGCTGCTGATTGTCCAGAAGTGGTTGATCTCCAGCACATTGAGTACAGGGATTGCCTAAAACAGTGAGGGGACAGGCCATGTCCCAACCGCCACAGTCACAGCCTCCACCTAATCTCCATCGATCTAATAATGATGAAGGGCCCCGACTTTCAGCACTAGGCAAGCCATGGTTTCCAGTTGGAACTAACACCTTCACTTTTTCTGGACTTCTGCTGTCATGGCAGCCCTTTTTCCTCTGCTCAATCATAGAAGGATTAAGTAGGTTTGAGATCACTTTATCACTAACCTTATCTCCACTCCTGTATGTCAAGCTCTCTCTTCTTTCAAATGGGACTTGCATAACAACGGCTGCAATTTCAAGGTCTGGATGCAATTCTGCAGATGCCCAAGGGTAAGAATTTGAAGAACCAAAATCACCTTTCTCAGAGGCTTGTCTATGTTGTAGTTTAAGATTCACTGGACGAGACCTATCATCGTCGAAAGTTTCCTTAACCAAGCCTGGATTAGAACCTTTGACAGCTTTATCAGCATCAGGGTTACCATTTTCTTGGGCTGCAACACTTTGCCTTGCATGTGCAATATCATACAATACAAACTCTGTCACCACAGAATTGTCAACAACTCCACCACCTTTTAGTTCTGAACACAAATAACAGGAAACTTGCATCTGTCCCACCATGGAGGAATCTTTGTCACTACTGTTCCATCTCCATCCGCTGGCATTACTCTTCTTTCTACCATCAATGGAGTGAAATGTATATACCCAATTAAAAGCATTGTCCGTCTTCCATGTCTTGGCCACAAAAACATCTTCTGGGCACTTCAAAGAGAACTGAAAAAATGGCACTCCATGTTTGTATTCTAACTTGAGGTATCCATGTAGGTGAACTGGTGAGCATGCAACAACTGAATGGTGGTTCTCTCCCTCGACAAACGGAGGATCAAGTTCTGGCAACTTCTCTGCATTTGAGAAATCACGCAGCAAAGATTTCCTAGATGTTTTGTTCCTCATGTTTGTTGTCCCAGATGCTTTTAGCCCACCAGATTCCACTATGTAACCTAAAGGACTCCGCAAAGACTTGGACTTCTTGAATGGATCAAACATCTTTCTGATAGGGCTGAATCTGGACTTTGAGCTAGCTCTGGAGGAGTAATCGCTTTCTGATGGTGAAGGCGAATGGAGCATTTCCACCTTTGCCGAGAGCGACTTGTGGAATGTGCGACCTGTGTCTCTTTCAAGATCATTACTATCATTTAGAGGGCCAACAGCTTTGCCACTTCTAAATTTTCGATCCACCACAGTATCAGCAGGTTTATCCATGTCATTCGAATTGAGACAAATTCCAACAAAGCCATCTGATGAGCATGGTTCTGCATAAGGCTTGCAAACAGATTTTGGACTAAAGTTTGGATCCAAAGATATCACCGGAGATCTCTTCTTCAGGCCTTCCTCATCTGGACCACATAATGAGTCAACAATTCTAAAAGAGAAAGAGCTGTCACTACTACGACACATTGCAATATTTCGCCCCCCATCAACGGTGCCAGTTTTCTTCATTTTTCTTACCTCTTTGGAAGTTTGATAAATGGAACCTCGCTTGAGCTCAATGTTACCCTCCAGTCCAACAGGTCTAGATGGAATGCTTTTACAAGAAGAACTGCGATAGCGACCAAGGTTAAGCTCTATGAAGTCCTCCTTTAGGCTCAATCGATCATCTTTACGCATGGGTTTCCCTTTTGTGTTTCCATTTACAACATTGGAGCAACGTCGATGAGATGGAAGAACGGTGTTAGGACTCAGACCAATCTTGCAACTTTTATCGAAGTCCAGCTCCATCTCTAGTCCCATTGATAAAATCCCAATCCTGCAAGAAATTTCAAAAGAGGGGAAAAAAACACTATCATGACTTGCATATGCAAGACAGAAGCACACTGATCTGACTATGAAATATGAAGTTTTCAGTCAATTATCCGAAACTAATATATTGGTGCAGGGTCATAACAACATGCCAGAAGAAAAGCTTTTGGCTGCAAATTTTCTGTCAGATATGGAAATTATTGGCATTACATCTCCAGAAAAAAATGCATAACAAGCCCAGACACCTTTCTGAAGAGGTCTATTAGCAACGAACAATACATAAGTCTCTGAAATTGATTTTTTTAAATAACATATGAAACTTCACAGATGAAGCATAAAACAAGACCGTAAGGAACAATTGCCAATGAAGAGATATCAGTTCAGTGGCAAATGCATTCAATTTGCAGAATTAAATCTGTGTTCATAAGTTATGAAAATGGATACATTTGATCATATTAGAAAAGAAAATTCAAAATAAAACAATTTAGAATTTCTAATAAAGAAGCAAGAGTACAATGCTATGCAACCTCAAAAATTACCAGTGTTTGAAAAGGCATACACCCCCCCATTAGTGATTCCAAACTTTAAGATCACAAAAACCTCAAAAACCCAATCTTGATCCCAAAAAACTGAAGCCCCTATAACACCAAGGAATCTTCTGATCTATATAGACCCCAAAAAACAAGTAAAGGAGCATACACAAAAGCTACAGTTTACTGACAAAGAAAAACAACTACTTTACTTTTCTCTGGCATTCCAGGCCAAAATGAGAAGAAAATGCTTGTAAAAGAAAAATGGCCATACCCCACTAGATCTCAGAGAAGTGAACTCAAAGAAAAACCCAACAAACTGCAAGCAGATGCAATCATATCCTCCAGTCTCTTGAGCTGAAAGTCACCATGAATCCATAAGAACAAAACCCAACAACCAAATTTAACAAACAGTAAGCTGTGACCAATAGAATACAAAGACTTCCCCAATAATCAACCAAAGTGTACGCAAAAAGAAAAGATATCCAGAATTATGCCAAGAGTAGTAAAGCATTGCTGCATAATAAACACAAAAAGTGAACTCTATAGAGAGAGAGAGAGAGAGAGAGAGAGAAAGGGTGTGATGTAAGACAATGTTGGAGAGAGAATGCATGCCTGATATGAGTGAATCTCTCTCACATGAGGCAGGGCTGCAATGAGCGACAAGCTGCTGATAAGCTACAGTTCATGTCTATAAAGCCATCTCCTTCAAGCCATCATATAATGCTATAGTGTTGTGTTTTTTTAAATTTTTTTTTTTTTTTTTATACTTCCTTTTTTTTTTTCAAATGTTTCTCTTTTTAAACTTTTTTGGGTTGCCTTGGAGAGAGCACCCATTGACAAAAAGACAACTATAGCCTTGTTAAACAGTAGCTAAGGTTTTAGTTTAGTGGCTAATTCTAGGATTATATAGTCATTAACCCAAAAAAAAAAAAGGGTTAATGTCCAAATCACTGGCACAAAATTATTATCTTAAGATTTGGAGAACAGCATATATCAAGCCCGGAATCCTACAATTAATTGTCTGTTTCCCAATAATTAATTATTGAATTAAGATATATTATTAACGTTGTAAACTGCAGATCTCACACTAAACTGAAGTTACTTTATAGCCCTCAATCCTTTAATACATGGACAGAAATGCCCATCACACACACACACACACACAAAGATATATATATATACTTTTATTATTTATTATCATGTTGCCAAATTTGCAAGCCAATTTAAAGTATAAAGCAACGACTCATTTTGCTACAATCAATTTTGTAGGTGGTCCAAAAGATGTGTAAAGTGTATGAAAGACTATGACTATTACCCCCATCGACTTTCTCAAACTTGGTGTCTGCTTAAAATTTTGATGAAAAGTTTTAAGCAAATAAAGAGGGTAAAAAAAGTTTGTTCTAATTTCAATTACCATATTAAATAGGTAGAGTGCTCTTCTCCGACAAGTCAGAATAACCTAGATGTTATTTTGCTTAGTCAAAATGTTAAAACGGGTCTGAAATGTTTTGCATCACGTGAATCGTGCTCATCAAATATGGTGAGTATTGTTTATTTACTAAATGTGAATAAAAAAATAAAAAAAAAATATAGTGTGAGGTATGTAACTAAAATAGAGAAAATAACATTAAAATCACTAAAAAGCTCTTTGCTCTTCTCCATTTTGAAGAGACTTTTTTGGCAAAATACTACCATACCCAACAAATTTATTGAACACTCAAACAAATTTTATTTTTATTTAAAAAAAAAAAAAAAAAAAAAAAAAAAACTCCTTTTCTTTTATTCCCATTCTCTCCTTTTAAATAAAAATAAAAAACATATATTTAAATGAAATAATAATAAGATAGAGAGTGAAATAACTTTTATTGAATGAATTGACTAAAATTTTAAAAACGGAATGTAAATGTTGAATTACTCTTATTCAAGGGATCAGGATCCTAAAAAATTTATTAGCTAGATTATTAACAAGTTGACCAATAAATATAAAAGAGTGTTTATAAGACTCACCTACCCCGACTCCACAAAATTTATTCTTATATTTACTTACTATCAAAATTATTAATTTAGGACCAATAAAATTAATATATAAGAATGGGTCTTTTAGTTTTTATTGGCCGACATACATATATATGGACAAGGGTAATACTGTACAATCAGTGGTAAAAGGGTAATAGCAGGGGTCTTGGTGGTAGACTGGTAGTCAAGGATAGTAACGTGAAAATGCGTGCATGTGATTGGTGTAGGAGGGACGAGCCAATTCTGATGCGGTCTGTCACATCCGACCCACGGAATCTTTTTACTCCACTAATCAGCATTAAACTAAAAAAAAATTAAAAAAAAAATAAAATTATATATATAATTAAGATATGAGACGTCCAAGTCGCTACAAATATTTTGCAATTAGTCTGTTAATTTGTTAATTAACAAAGCTATAAGACGTGATTAGATATGTGACCTTCTTGTCGGTGCTGCAGAAAAGATGATACGTACTTCAAGTACACTCAATAATCCCCCCACCATCTTTTCTGAAGTGATAAATCAAAGGGAACAAAAGCACTGAAAGAGTAAATAGTAAATATAAATCCAAGCAACAATCTATTCATCTATAATGCTGCTATGTGGGGATCTATCTAGTACCCCTATTTATTGGGTTCAATGAACATTGTAAATACACATTTAAGATGGGAGGTGTGTGACACATTACATATTACTGCAGATTGCAGAAGAAGGTAGGCTCTATAAAATTACCCCAACTACACTCAACAAATCCACAATGACAGCCAAAAAGAAGTTACCGTACCCCCTTTTTTTTTTTCTTTTTTTTTTTTTTTTTTTATCAAAGAGAGATGTAGATTTAGATACAAGCAACACTTTAGTTGTCTGTAACACTATTTATTGGGGTTTAACTAGCACCGTTAGCAAACTTTATTGGTACCATAAGTGTGAGAGCCGGCCCTATTATGAATCAATTACTTTCTTTACTGTTTTCTGAACAGTGAGCACAATTACTAGCCACTTTCTTTACTGTCTAAGCAATAACTAGTGTTTGTTATCATCCAACCATGGTGGCCCAAAAAGATGGGGTCGTTTTGTGAAGCTTTTTTCCTTAATTGTTTAAACATAAAGGCATTAACAAACAACTCCAAATACAACGCTTAAAAACAAAAAGCACGGGCTAAAAAGTTTCATAAAATAAACATGCAATTTTCTTTTGCTAGGTAAAGTGGGCTAAGCAGGTGTCGGGTTGCTCATAAGAATGATATATCCACCTATAGTAATGGACCATAAAAGAAATTGGACATGGAGTCTTCAACCCGCATATTCTTTCATGGAACTAACTTCAGATAAAAGAAAAGAGATGTATGAGACAACAACTTGTAATCTGCTTAAAGCTATACACAACAAAACCGCAGCTTGTATGCATTAGACCTACCTACAGTTTAACTGTACAAGAGGACAATTCCACAAAACTAAAAGAGGAATTTATCTGACGTAATTTATGTGATTTTTCTTTTATGTTCTTTGAAGTGACAGACATGAGAAGCCACTTAAAATATGCCACGTCAAACCGAAACACTAAGTCTTGACCCAAAACTGCAAGGGCTGGCATATTCTACTCGGCATTTCGAGGAGATTCAGTTTTTTCTTCCTTTTTGGGCCTACCAAATGATTTCTGGGTATCCAGGGCAGGCATGGATGCTTCACTTGTTTTCTTGAAAGCGTCAATGGCCGGCTTATCAGATTCACGGGGACTCACCAGCTTCTTCTCTACGTCTTCAAATTTAGCAGTGGCCAAAGGTGCTGTGCCAACGCTTCTGTGCGTACTTGGTGCATCTATTGTCAGTTTGGATGCCTCGTCCCTAGAGGCATACCAGGAATGGCCGCAGGCAATACACTCCAACTGAATCCACAAAATCCAGGGGAAAAAGAAGTCGATGGCAATTAAAGGAAGCAATAGCTGGATACAAATCCACATAAATGTTTTTTTTTTTTAAAGAAAAATAATAATAATAATCGAGATATCATTTAAAGTGTCAGGTGCCCAAGTATACAAAAGAAAACACTTAAATGTAAGTAGTACTAGAATCAGTCTTTGAATTAAGCCTTCTTGATTAACTGCACCGAAGCTTCTTCATGTTGCTCGCCTTGATAGGCTTCTGTTGTGCTTCAAATATTATTTTCAACTTTGTTCTTTGCCCCAAAATGAGAGCAAGATGTTACAAAGCATTTATATGTGTTAAATGTCATGCTGCTGTTGCGTGGTCAGAAATTTTCAAACATGAACACAAGCAAATGAAGCAATCGTATCAACAACTGAACACACACATACAGAGAAGTTCATGTACAATACACACGCAAAAACATTATAAATATATATATACACATCAATGATACATGAGTGTTTTGTATCTACCCAGCCCATTCATGTTTTTTTTGGAGGAGTGTTTCATCACTGATATCAAGTTAAAAGGACAAAAGGAAATTTTGAGAACCTGATAGCGCTCTCCATGTCCTGCTTGGATAATGTCTCTTACACCAACTTTCTCACTGCATCTTGAGCAACGAGCATCTGTCATCTGTTTCATGATCGACAACTAAACAGTGAACACATATCTAATGCGCAAATAAATACTTAACAAGAAACTAATAGTTCAAACCAAATTGAGGAAATAAAGAAATGACCTGCATGCGCTCTGACTCATCAGGCTCTGTTCTTGCTGTTTCCTCTGCTGTTAAACCCTCCTGAAATTTCAAATGTTTAGTTGATATCTTTTCCTACTTGTACTTAATCAAAAATACAAAGGCAATAATAAAAATGCAAAGCATGAGGAAGAGTACATATTGGTTGGTAAAAGGGCTTTTTCTTTTTTTCTTTTGATGATCGGTAGGTTACACATGCGCACCTATTGGGTCTTAAATTAGACTTCATACTTCACTCATTCGTACAGGGGGAGGAAATGCCATATGAGTTAAAGCTCATTGGCTGGTCTATAAAAGGTTAAGTTTGAAAGCAAACAATGAATGAACGCTAAAAATAAACTGTAAAATCAGCGACAAGGAATTCATAGAATTTAGAATTACTATTCTGGTAACAGAATTCAAACATTCATGCAAAGTTACACTAGATCACACCATCATATTTAATTTGGTGGAGAAAAAGAAAATTCACCCAAGCACTTCATTTACTTTTTGCATACTTAGAAACTTCAATAAGAGAGCAAATGAACAAGTAACAAATAAACCTAGTTCCAGAGGGAGTTTTCCATGTCTTGCAACTACATCTTCTAATTGAAGCAAGAAGAAATAATACATGCAGCTGTGCTTCTACATGTTATATACATCAATTTAACATGCCGATCTTCAAACCAAACATTTACATTTTCTGTTTAGGTTCCCACACAAGAGACTAATAATCCCTTCCCACTTGTTGTATAATGTTCACAGAATCAACAAAACAAACTAGTTATGAAATGGAAATGGGATCATTATCCATAAAAAGACAATAGCCACTAACTGACAGACAATCACAAGTATCACCTGCCCAATCAGCGTCTGAATCGGCAGTGACTGAATACCAAGTGTAACAGACCCTTTGAGATAAAAAGATTGGAAGCAGAAGTAGAAAGCCACGAAAACAGCATACCTTTAACTCATTTGGTGACATGTTCAGTATTTTTGATGGTTCCAACTCTCCATTTAGAAGACGCCGGGCCAGTAATGCGTTGCTCTACCAAGAAACGAAAGAAAGGATTTTTTTTTTTAAATAAAGGGAAGTTAATAAAAGTAGCTAGACAAATGTGACAACTTTTGCAGCAAAATGTACGCATATCTAAAGCCATGTGCTGTTTCCCTCAAACCAATTTAAAATGCTTTGTTTATTATGGACCCTAAGACCAACAAACCTTACATATATTAAAGGACTCCAGTCCTTTCATCTCATCAAGCAAAGACAGAAATTTCTTCAAATGTCCAACCAGTTTTAATTTTCTATATTATTAACCTCAATAGTACCAATAAGATATATCCCAAAGGAATTGTTTAGTACACCAGTAAGTTCCTCAGGTTTTATTAAGTGTTACCCCAGTAAAAGTATGCCTCAAAGAATGAAAGATATAGCCAAGGCATCTTAGGCATGGCTAAAGGTGCACCTTTAGCACCAGCTCAACTCAACCAAGCCTCACTCCATAATTAATAACCAAATTCTTCTCTGTTTCTATTAGGACATATATAATACGATCCATCCAAGATACCTTTATAAGTTTCTTTTTCTCTCACCATATTTCTGACCCACTAATATTCATAGAAATTAATAAAAACATAGACACATAAAATAGGGTGCTGAAAACAGCCAAAGATCGATTACCATCTATTTATCCATCTTTGAAGCCAAAAATGCACTTATTAACCGTTAATTAGGAGAGTTTAAAGGTTTTAGTTTGTAAATCTCCGATAGAAGTGAGACCCATCTTGTTTGAGGGTTTTGTTAAAACTATTACATATGAAGTGTGAAAATCCCAAGGCATTAGGCTCTCCTAAACAATAAGCCAACATGTTTGTAAATGCACGCACGCAACGAAGTGTTTGAATACACACAAACAAACACAGCCTACAAACCTTGAGATTAAACACCATTGATCGCATCTTTTGGTTATACTTCTGATCTGAGGAAAAAGTTTCATGCGCGGTCCTCTCAAGAGCAATTACAGCTGGAACAGCAGCATCTGGCCAGAGAAAAGACTTGCCACTCTGGAGAAAAAAACAAATACTAACATGTGTGAATCATTGCATTCCCTTAATCCACTGCTTCCAGTTACCAAACATCTATCAGCCGATGCCTACATACCTTTACAATCTTTTCTTGAGATCCATTTGCAGCTTCTTGACACTTATTCTCTCTTTCATGGCCAATGCCATCAGAACCACCTTTTTCTTTGTCATCTCCATCCATGCTGTCAACAGAATTGCACATGTATTGAATTCCTTTAAGAAGCGCCTCTAGGCATATATCACGATGGTTCTCTCCAGTCAATGCCTTGAAATTGGCTAAAATACAGCGGTATTCTGAATTATTATTTGTACAGCTTCCAGGTGTTTCAGCTTTTAGATGTTGATCAGACCTTGCTGTTGCTTCTTCCTCTCTTGTAACATCAAGAGGTGAAATGTTCTTTCTCCTTAAAGCTCGTTTAGTCTTAAGCTGATCTTCTTGTTCAGCAGCTGTATCTTCAGTTTCAATGTCAGGAAGATCCCCCAAACGTGAGAGAGTTTTCTGAACAAGAAGATCAATCTCATGCTGCTTATTATCTTCATAGTCTGTATCAGTCAGTTTCCACAGTTTCCGTGCAACAGTGTCATACACCTTTTGTACAATAAAGCCAGGATGCTCTTTCCGACTTGGAAGCTGCTTGTTTATGGGAACAAAATGCACCAAACACTTGTGCATTACAGATTCTGCTGGGACCTCATCACGGTGGAAACTGTAAAAAAGCTCTCTTGTATCACGTGATTGCCAGCTTCCACCGCCTTTTCTCTCTGCCTCTTCAGGGCGATAAAACCACTGTCCAGTTACCATCATGCTCCCATCTTTCGTCTGACTAATATCCTACCAACAGGAAAACACTTTCATAATTAAGGCAGGTAGAGAGAGGCGGGTAACAAAGACAATACCTAAAAAAGAGAAGTCAAATGAATTGTCAACTAATTTATGTGAAAAGAAATCAGAATATATCCCAAGCACCATATGCAGCCCAAAGAATAACTACAAACACCAATTACATATGAAATGTAATATAAAGCATAACATGCGTAATGTTAAGTACAAATTGACAGCCGACAATTCATAAGTCCACAAAACAGCAAGATAGCATGCCTTTGCCTTAGGTCCACATGGAAATAGCAGACAGTCAGATTTGAATAAGATATGTTCATGTACATGATCAACTGTGTGCCTTCTAGGTCAATAAAATGAACTACAGGTACAGATGCTGTGATTCGTGGACACAGACAGAATTTTCATGTTTTTGCAACAGATTGTGGTTCTAAAAATACCGAATAAAATAGCAACAATTTTCAAGGAAAAACTCATCCACAACCTTACTACTTGAATATCTTCCAATTACTGATTAAACATACCAATCAACCTGAAATTCAAGAATGCAACTCCAAGTTGACATCAGATGCATATCAGCGAGATGGTGTTCAAAATTTCACAGAACATTGAGCATAAAACTTCAACAGATATCATTAGTATTCACAGAAGACTGTAAGACAAATTTCACAGAAGAAGTGCCTTAATTATCACCATGTAAACCTGAAATTCAAGAATGCAACTTCAAGTTGACATGAGATGCATATCAGCGAAATGGTGTTCAAAATTTCACAGAACATTGAGCATAAAACTTCAACAGATATCATAACTATTCACAGAAGACTGTAAGAAAAAATTCACAAAAGAAGTACCTTAATTATCGCGACATAAGGCTTTTGTTCCTTATCCTCAGGAGCTAGAAGTACAGGATCCTCCTGCAGGACAACCAAAGTAGAGATAAACAGTAACATAAGCAAGCGGGGAGGGCACTCAAGAAATTTTTATACACCCTAAATAACCACCTAGAGCCCAAAAGCCCAAAATTTCTGAATCACATGGATGCATATCTCCAATCTAAAGCATTAACTAATCAAATAAGGACACTGAAAGCCTAAATCCTAGCATCAAAACATCATTGAGAAGGTAAGAATATATTGGATAGAAAATAAAATATAATGGGCATTCATGATTTTTCAGCATAAACCACTGTTTTTTGCACATGTCCGCCTACACAGCCAAATCACGAACAAGATCAATGAACAATTAAAGTATACATAGATAATAAAGCCACTTCTCTCAAACATTTCCTCGTATACAATAAATAATTAAGCCAATAAACCCATAAAGACTTATGTTCATCGACCACTAATAAGAACATATTTAGGGCACGAAGTCCCTACAAACCTATAATCGTAACACAAAGGAAACCAGCAGCAAATGAAGATTTTAAAATCATTGAATTACTGGCAACCACATCTTTCTCTCTCATTTCTCAGCAGCCAAACAGAACTTAAAAGTAACCAAGCCCTAAAATGCACCAAAATCCCCAACACTGCTTTCGCAATACATCCGCTAAACCAACGAAATTCAAGCAACAATTACAATCAAAATCCAGAATCAAAACCCTAACCAACTCAACCAAAACGAGAAGATCTAACCAGCTCGTATCGATTGTAGTCGAACTCGAACGCCTCGTAGTGGCTCCTCCGGCCTCTCCCTTTCCCGGAGAACCTCACCGGCTCACCAATCGGCTTGGCGTCCTCCTGCTGCGGCTCCTCCTCCTCTGCTTCCTCTTCGTCCTCCGATGCTTCCCTCCCCTTCTTCCTCTTCTTCTGCTGGCGCTTCTTCTCCTTCGGTTCCTCTTCCTCCTCCGCGAGCTTCATGCGCTTTAGTCGCTTCCGCCGCGGCTGGCTCTCGTCTCCGGAATTCGAGGACTGTGGCTGCTGCTGCTGCTGCTGCTTCGGCGGCGCCTCCTCGTCGTCGTCGCTCGTCGAAATCTGCGCGAACCTCCGGTACCTCATTTCAATGCCAATTGCCAACCCCCCTCTCTCTCTCTCTGGGACTCAAGTACGCGAACACACACAACACGCAATCTGCAGCTCTGGATCAAAAATGGTTAGCCCGCCAAGCGGTGCGGTTTCGTCGTGTTTAACTGACGGAGGCGGTTCGGAAAAAACGAGTTTACCACTGTTGCCCTTTTGGTAAGGGTGGGGCGAAACCCGCCCCAACTTTAGCTGGCCCGAAGTTACCGAGCCGCCTGGTCGGCTCCTGACTGGGCTCGTTGGGATCGGTAACTTCCTGTCCAAATTTCGTCAAAGTTAGTACGGAATATATATATATATTTTTTGAAACTTCACTAAGCCCCTTGAACTTCCGGTCGATTTTGCAGACCTCCCTGAACTTTCAAATCTTTCATTTTGAGCCCCTAAACTTTCATTTTCTCTCAAATAAGAACCTTCTGTCTATCTGAATCATTAAGATCAAACTGAATGCATATCACGTGACTTTCACGTGATTTTTTAGGGTACATTTACCCTTTTTGCCCTCACACTCACTCACCTTCACTCACCCTTACACTTACACTTACACTTACCCATATATATTAAACACACTACCTACGTTGTGCAAGAAACCCCCGAGAACAAGAGAGCACGAAGATCCATTACCCAAGCTGTAGAAAAAAATCACTGGGTTCCAGCCATCCATTGAAAAAGATTAGGAAGGAAGTCGAAGAAACAAAGCTGAGGATCTAGCTAGGAGTCACGTGCGTCTCGACGGTGAAGAATCCCACACGACGGCGATACCCAGTACCGGTGAAAGTCGATTCTATCATCCACCGGCAAAATTACCCACTACCCAATATCGGCGAGGTAACGACGGTAAAATATGGAGCACTCCGAGGGTGAGGTATGTGATTTAGGATCGAGCTATCCAATTTGCAAATATGGGAGCAAAACAGTTATCAAAACTGCATCAACACCTAAAAATCATGGCAAAAAGTTTTATGCTTGTGTTAATTATTTGGTAAGATGTGTTTTAGAATTTATTTTTTCACATAAATTTTCTGCTCATCCCGTTATGCCAAAATTCTATATTAATTGGGTAAACCCTAATTTTTGTAACCATAGTTTTTTTGACCCTAATTACGTGATTATGTAGAACGAAAAAAATCGTGGTTGCAATTATTTTAAATGGGTTGAACCTGAAATTTGTGTGTGCGGTAATCAAGTGATGTCGATGTTGATGGAATGGCAAAACGACTTGAAGTCCGAAAGGGCAATGGAAGTCTTCAAATGTAAGCTTGAGCTTGCTGAATACAAGTCCAAAATTGAAGTTGATGCTGCTAATTTTAAAGTTAAACTTCAAAGGGTTGAGAATGAGTATCGTTGAATGCAGCTGAAGTTTCGAGTTGCACTTGCATCTTTTTGGTATCTTGTTGCTGTATTGATGTGTTTCTGTTTTTCTAATGGACTTGCATCAAGGCTAATGTTAAGCAGTTGAGATAGACATTTTGTTTTCTTTATTTGTATCAGACTTGTATGAATTGACCATTTTCGTAATGTTTTTTAGGTTTTAGTTAGGTTGTAATATTTGTTATGGTTTGTATGGATTTTGTTGGCACAATTGACTCTAGTATTGAAATGGATTTGTCCACAAAATTATGAAAATTGTGACCCCAATTTATGTTATTGCTTGCTGTTGTGGTTGTAATATTTGTTATGGTTTGTATGAATTTTGTTAGCACAATTGACTCTAGTATTGAAATGGATTTGTCCTCTAAATTACGAAAATTGTGACCTCAATTGATGTTATTGCTTGCTGTTGTGTTTCCTTAATATTGGGAAATAAAACATTGGCTAAATATTGTCATCCACATGTTGTCAAGTCCTACCAAATTTACACCAAATGTGTTCAAACTCCTAACCTAATCCAACTATCAAAATCAATGCAAGCACTATATGTATTTAATCACAACTACTTAAGACCATTCCTTATTTAATTATAATCCAAAAGTTGCATAAAATGTTGTCAAAACATACATGACCATCAAAATTAACCTACAATTCATATCAATGCAAGCACTACAGAAAAATCAGTTAAATTTAATTTTCATACGTGATAAAAATCTAATTTTCATACATGATAAAAATCTACAATTCATACATGATAAAAATCTAATTTTCAAGCAATTATCAATATCAGTTAAATTTATCTCTTAGTATATAAACTTAAGCTTTAGTAATATAACATAATATATATTAAAGCTAAAGGTTTTGAGTTCAAACTGTAACACCGTCATTTCACTACAAAAAAAATTGTTATTTTAGTGACGTGTCTACAATAACATTTTTTTTTTTAACACGTCGCTATTTAGTGACATGTTAATTTTTAACACATCACTAAATAGTGACATGAATGATAGTAAATGAGCCTTCATTTGTTAACTTGGAATGCACCATATCTTGGACATCAATCAGATGTTCTGCATATTCTCTATTTGTCAAGATAGTAGCTGTCCTTTTCTCCCTTATAGGAATAACTGCAGCTGGGTCTTCATTTGGTAATTGAGACTAGACCACATTAGGATCTTTATTTGGTGAATTTGCTTCAAAGTTGACAGTTGCAAGGGCAATGATGACGTTTTTCACTTTAACAAGTTTTATCTCTCTCAACCTAACGTACAGTTGTAGAGAGAAGATATTGCTTGTCCATCTATCATTTTAAATTTGTACGCTATACGAATGATTAGAATATTGGTGAGATAATGCAAAGACCACGGAATCCTTCGTGTGAATTTATTGCTGTAGAAATTGAGAACTAAAAGGTTTGGGAGTTTATTCCCAACATCTCCAGGAATCTCACCCCATAGTTGGTTTGAAGCTCAGGCCAACGAAACAAGGGAGGATATGTTGTATACGAAATGGAGGAATGTTAGTTTCTTTCGGTCGGTCCATGATTGAGAATTGGAAGTGCTAGCCTCGTTCTATACTCTGCTATATTCTCACAGAATGAGTAGGGGAGGGGAGGACAAAATTTGGTGGATTCCGTCCAGAAAAGGGAAGTTTGATGTTAGATCCTTCTACAATACCCTGGTATGCAAAGAGGTGAGTCCTTTTCCTTGGAAGAGTATTTGGCGCACCAAGGTACCTTCGAGAGTGGCTTTCTTCACTTGGATAGCGGTGTTAGGGAAGATCCTTACTATTGATAATCTCAGGAAAAAGGAATATTATCGTGATCAATAGATTTTGCTTGTGCAAAATTGATGAGGAGACTATTGATCATCTTTTTCTTCACTGTGAGATTGCTCGTTCCTTATGGCATGCCTTTGTCTTGAGTCATGCCTCGAAAGGTGGCGGGTTTGTTTGCTTGTTGGTGGTCGGGAGGTCGCTCTAGAAGTGCCGTTGTTTGAAAAATGGTTCCTTTATGCATTATGTGGTGTTTATAGTTAGAAAGGAACGAGAGATGCTTTGAGGATTCTTAAAGATCTTTGGAGGACCTCATGGCCTTCGTCTTCTATACGCTTTACACTTGGACAGCTGCTTGGCTTGCTCCCTTAGTGATTAGCTATCTTGATTTCCTTGTTCTTTTCTCTTCTTCTAGTTAGACATTTCCCTTGTTTACTCATTGTGTACTAGGGTTGCACCCCTCTGCACTTTTGATATATAAACATTACTTATCAAAAAAAAAAAAAAAGAATTGGAGGACTGCACGCCCAGCGTGGTGGAGCCAGAGCCTGGAGCAAAAAAGAGATGGGGAAGGGAGGGGGGAAAAAAGTCAGGGAAGGGGGGGGGGGGGGGATGGGGGAGAGAGTCTAGGGTTTTTTTCACTTTCTCTAGCATCCTAATTTTATTATTGAACATTGAGCATATACGTTAAAGTTTTACATGGACATATATGTTTGAATACCTTCATATTTTATGCATGTAAGGTCCTTAAGTTACATTTTCCTTGACAATGGTATGAGTAAAAAAATTATTGCATAGAAAATCATAGTCATAGATAGACCCTTGTAACTTATATAAAAGATTGTTTGTATTCAAAAATAAAAAACTGTGAAATCCATATAGACTATAACATGGCAACATCAATGTTTTGATAGGAGAAGTAGTTGGGCTTTGGGTTGATATGTTGGTGTATGAGCAAAGTAGTGACATACACCGAACGGATCACGTGAGTCATCATTCTTTTAAACAATGTTTTAAAGAATGTGACAAGTACATGGTGGCTTATAATAGTTAACTCTAAATCCTGAAAAGATTGTGAACTCAGATTTAAAGTGTAGGTCATTTTATGTATCTGTGAATGAGATCTTTTTTGGTCAACATCTATATGTATTGAGTGATTGCATGTATCATTGTGGAAATATTCCCATTGTTTTAGATTTAATGAAAATGATTATTCCAATGTTCGGGCTTAATCCTTGTTTTAAATTTAATGGAAATGATTATTTCAAAGTTCGGACTTGAGTGTTTCAAGTGAGATGGAATCTCACAATGTACAAATGGATAATTATGTAATTAAATCAAGTACTGAATAAAGTGACATGTAATTAAATCAAGTACCGAATAAAGTGACCGTATATGGACTTTGATTCAACTATGGCGTGATTCCATATAGGGGTAATATGTAATAAATAAGTGCATCACATGGAGTAATTGATTAAATCAAAAATACATATTAGAGTGCAATCACATTTGTTTAGTGTAATCAAATATGATTAATAGTGTCAAGTGACAAGTCATGGATGATAATGGATGACAAGTGTCACAAGCCTATTGAAGCTAATTGTATTTTTTATTTTTATTTTTTTCTTTAGGTCCCTCTTTGAGCTAATGTAAATTGATTGTTTGTTTTGGGCCTCCAATATGTATTTATTTATTTGGGTTGTTTTATTTCATAATGCATGGGCCAAATAATTTAATTCTTATGTGGCTCATCATTTGGAGTTGATTGGGTTTATGAATTAAAAGAGCTTTGGGATCATAGATTTAATTCCTAAAAGCCTATTTGGGATTGCATTTGAAAAATAGAGCTTTTAAATCAAAAAGTACTTTTTGGCAAAAACTTTATTTTTAAACTTTTGCCAAAAGTGTGTTTTGACTATTTTTAGGCTTTTTGGACATTTAAAAGCGCTTTTAATTTTTTTACCAAACGACTACTATTTTTTTTTTTTTTTTCAAATGGACTTTTTTAGTGTTAAACGCATTTTTAGGCCCCTCAAACGCAATCTCAAATAGGCCTTAAATGTTTAAGCAATTAAAAGAGCTTTGGGCTCATCGATTTAATTCCTAAAGGCTTAAGAAGAATTAAAAGAGCACTGGGCCAATGTGATAAAACCAAGTCCAAGCATTGGGCTTCTAGGAAAATGGCTAGGCATGAGCTACCCCTAGGAGACACATGGGGAGAGAATGGATGACCACAAGGGGATTAATTCCCCTTGTGACTAGTGATCCTAGTTCTACTTGGATTCTAAAATGCTATGTTCCGACCTCTCCAAGCAAATTTGGACCCTAGAGAAGCATAAGGCATAAGTGAAAAAACACAATTAAGAGAGTTGTGAAAAATATTTAATAGAAAAAATATATATAATATATATTTTTCTCAAGTTCATGCTTCTAGCTATTCTCTAGAATTGAGAATAGTTATTATGAGCTCACACATACAGTCATATTAAGTCATCAAAGAAAAAATATGAAAGTTGAATAAAAAACATCAAGAACAATAAGAACGTATTCTTCATCATTCAACATGCAAGAAGAATTTCAAGCGGAGTTATATAGCCCTACATGTCTCGGAGATGCCAAATTCGATTGTAAGTATTAACTTTTGTATTTAATTTTAAATCTTGCCTTGTTTATCTTGAAGTAAAAATCTCTACAGTTGTTCTTTTTGCTATGTATATTTTATGTACAAGATTCCAACATCAAGGTCATCATCCACCGGCTCAACTTGCTGCCATGGTTGCTCATACCACCTCCTCCCAAGATGATGACACTTGGTTTGTTGATAGTGAAGCCAGTCGACACATCACATCCAATTTTGGGCAACTCACTTTGCAGCAGCCTTACAACGGTTCTAACAATGTTGTCGTGGGTAATGGTGTAGGTTTTGCAAATTAAGCATACCGGCTCACTTTCTTTTTGCACTTCTCACTTCATCTTAAACATGTCTTTCATTGTTCCTAAGCTTTTGCTAACCTGCTTTCTATTAATCAATTTTTCCGTGATAATAATTAATTTTGTATTCTCATAGATTCTCAATATTTTATTAAGGATTCCCACACGAGGGTGACAATTCTGGAAGGGCAGAGTGAAGATGGTCTTTACCCTCACGGCTGCAACACTTTTCCATCACATAAACAATGTGCTTGGTTGCATTCACTGGAGTCAAGGTCCCGCTCCCTCCGCCCATGTACATGTCATACCCATCACTCCCCATAAAATTTCACTTATGCCTTTAAAAGATGATAAAATTATGAGATACGCTATTTAGCTAGCATTATCTACTGATGTGGTATGCTCAATCCATTATTTAGTTAAAAAAAAAAAGAAAAACTTTTAAAAAAAAAACATTTATTGATTATAGTGGATTAATTCCCGAAGGCACTGGATTGCTTTATGCATGAGGGGTAGTAGGATCATTCAAAACGAAAATATTTTACTAAAGTAAAATCATTAATTAGCAGTTTATTCAATAAAAAACTTGAATAATGTGGATTCATGAATGCTAAGGTCCCTTTTGTTTTGAACGTTCTGTATTTTCTAGTATTTGGTGTGAACGAAAATGATAGTCAATTCAAAAATATTTTTGGCTTGACCAAACAAGCTTCTTTTAGTTTATATTAAATTTTCATAAACTAATTTTTGAGTTTAAGCTTCTCATTCTCAAATCGCCACCACCGGACCTTCATTAGACCACCATCGAAGGTCGCAGGCTGTTTTCTACCGTTACTCATTTTCCATACGAGCCAAACTTTGGAAAATATTTTATAAGAAATCATTTTTTTGAAGAAAAAAAAAATGGGAAACTTCAGAAAGCCCCCCTGAACTTCCAGCCAATTTGAAAAAACCCCCCTGAATTTTCATAACTCTCATTTAGGCCCCCTGAACTTTGGTTTTCTCTCACTTTGGACCATTTTAACATTAAACTACGTCGTTTTGAGCTGGGTAGGTGTTGTAATTTTAGGACACAAAACGACGTAGTTTAATGTTAAAAGGGTCCAAAGTAAGAGAAAACTAAAGTTCAGGGGGCCTAAATGAGAGTTTTGGAAATTCAGGAGGGGTTTTTCAAATTGGCTGAAAGTTCAGAGGGGGCTTTCTGAAATTTTCCAAAAAAAAAATAGAGTTCATCAATGAAAAATATTTTGGAAAACTTCACTTTAAACCCTTAAACTACCACACATTTTGAGAAAATCCCCCCAAATTTTCAAAACTCTCAATTCCATGCCTTGAACTTTTAATTTTATGCAATGCACCTCCATCAGTTTTTAAACATTAAAAGTGATGAAAATGACCATTATACCCCTCTTTTTTTTTTATAAAATTTAAAATTTACCCTTAATTTCAAATTAAAAATTATAAAAAAAAGTAAAGTTATTATTAAAAAAAAAATCAAAGAGTAATTTGATATTTTTAGAGGTTTCTATTAGGGTTTAACGGAAAAAATTGACGGATGGTAATAAATTGCATCAAATTGAAAGTTCGAGGGGTGAAATTGAAAGTTTTTCAAATTTGAAGGGATCTTCTCAAAGTACGCAGTAATTTAGGATTACTTTGTGAAATTTTTCCAAAACATTTTATGTTGAAACAAACCAAATGTAAAATGATGTGATATTATAAAAAGGTACGTACCTTTTTATTTGAGTTTGTTTAAGCAATTTGTTATTTTATTGCTAAATTTTAAAATATTATGAATTGTCATTATCCAACAAAAATGAGTCACATTTTTTGGTTACATTGGAGTAAGTGGACATTGATGATGAACAATTCACATTTTTGATTTCTGAAGGCACTGGATTGGTGTGAAGCACATGACTATGAGCAGGTCGTGACCAATAATCTTAGCTCAAGTGGCTGGCAATCATATCAATAACAAATTTCCTTAAAATATGTTTGGGATTATGTTTAAAAAATAGAGTTTTTAAATCAAAAAACGCATTTTGGCAAAAGCTTTATTTTTAAGCTTTTGTCAGCGTGTTTTGACAATTTTTAGGCTTTTTGGACCATTAAAAACACTTTCAATTTTATTTACCAAACAGGTACTTCTTTTTAAACAAACTTTTTGAGTGTTAAACGCACTTTTAGGCCCCTCAAACGCACACCCAAACAGACCCTCCTCAATAAGATTTTTAAGTGCTATTAGCTTTACCCTTTGGGAACACATGCAATTTATTAATATTAGTGACTCTTAGCTTTCATTTCAATACGCATGCTACAGCTACACTTGTTGAGCTTAGCTTTGAGCTTTGCTTTTAAGACCATCATTGAGGCATGTGAATTGTGCATACGTAATTTAGGCATAACTTGGTCAAATCATAAACGAGAAATTATTTACCAACTTATATTATGAATATATAAAAAACTATATGATAATTTTATCCCTACAATGATCTCTGGGGATACTATTGAATTGTTTCATTAATTTTCCTTGTTGGATAAAGCAATACTCAACCAATCTACTCTTGATAACCCTTCATTCACAAGTAAACTTAGATTAGTTTTGTCACCCTTGGCCTAACTTTCTTATTTCCTATCATTTTATAGAGGATGAAAAGTCAATTTGATTTTAAAAGAAAATTAAATAATAACTTTGATCATTTCTCATTTCTCATTTTCCATCACCTTTGTTTATGATCTTATATAAGTAGCTATACATCCCTTTCATTTACACACTCAAACCGAAATTCATGCTTACAAAGAAAACATGAATCTCTATAATGGGTTTCGCCTACCATACTTGTTCCTCTTTGTTTCATGCTTTTTGCTGACTCTTCATGCTAGTTCAACACCAATGGAAAAGTCCACCTACATTGTCCATATGGACAAATCTCACATGCCCAAGGCCTTCACTAGCCATCACAATTGGAACTCATCAATCGTCGATTGCCTTGATTCTGAAAGGCAATCGACTTCATCGTTTGTATACACTTACAATCATGTCCTTCATGGTTTCAGCGCTTCTCTATCTCAAGCAGCACTGGATAGTTTGAGGGAATCCCCAGGATTTGTTTCAGCTTATCGAGATAGGAATGCTACACTCGATACCACACACACGCCTGAGTTCCTATCACTTAATCCTACAGGTGGCTTATGGGCCGCTTCTAACTACGGTGAAGATGTCATCATTGGTGTTATCGACTCTGGAGTTTGGCTGGAAAGTGATAGTTTTAAGGATGATGGTATGACCACCCAAATCCCAGCAAGGTGGAAAGGAATTTGCCAAGTACAAGAAGGATTCAATTCTTCCATGTGTAACTCGAAGCTCAGGAGCCAGATACTTCAACAACGTCATCATGGCTGCAAATCTCAACATTACATTTAGCATGAATTCAGGTAGGGACACTTTGGGACATTGGACCCATACAGCCTCCACAGTTGCAGGGAACTATGTGAATGGTGCATCTTATTTCGGGTATGGTAAAGGAACAACTAAAGGCATTGCACCACGAGCCAGGGTTGCTGTGTACAAGGTGACTTGGCCAGAAGGGCGCTATGCTTCTGATGTTCTTGCTGGTATTGACCAAGCTATAGTTGATGGTGTTGATGTAATTTCCATCTCTCTGGGCTATGATGGAGCGCCGTTGTATGAAGATCCAATAGCAATTGCTTCTTTTGCTGCAATGGAGAAGGGTGTGGTAGTTTCAACTTCAGTAGGAAATGCAGGGCCATTCTTTGGCAACATGCACAATGGTATTCCATGGGTCTTGACTGTGGCAACAGGCAGTATTGATCGGTCATTTGCTGGAACTTTAACTCTTGGAAATGATCATGCCATTACTGGTTGGACCATGTTCCCGGCACCAATCATACCAAATTATTTGAAGTTGGAGGAGTTTCATGTCCTTGTTTAGTGATTACCCCAAATGATGCATCAACTGTGGTCAAATATGCAACAACTAGTGATTTTCCTTTTGCTAGAATAAAGTTCCAAGAGACTATTATGGGCACAAAGCCTGTGCCGGCTGTGGCTTACTATAGTTCAAGAGGTTCTTCACAAAGCTATCCAAGCATCTTAAAGCCAGACGTAATGGCACCGGGGTCATTAGTATTAGCTGCCTGGGTTCCAAATCAGCAAACAGCCCAAATAGGGCCGAATGTGTACTTGTCTAGCCATTACAATGTGATTTCTGGGACTTCCATGGCTTGCGAACATGCCTCTGGCGTGGCTGCACTTTTGAAAGCTGCACACCCAGAATGGAGCCCTGCTGCGATTAGATCTGCCATGATGACCACAGCCAACCCATTAGATAATACTCTAAACCCAATTCAAGAAAATGGCAAAAGGTTTCAACTTGCTTCACCTCTAGCCATGGGAGCAGGACATATTGATCCAAATCGTGCTCTCGACCCGGGTTTGGTTTGTGATGCAACCCCACAAGACTATATCAATCTGCTATGCTCCATGAAATTCAACAAGCCACAAATCTTAGCCATCACCAGATCACACTCCTATGATTGCTCCAACCCATCCTCTGATCATAATTATTCGTCGTTTACTGCTTTTCACAATAGCAAAAATGTCTTAAATGTGAAAACATTTCAAAGGATTGTAACCAATGTGGGAGATGGGGCATCTACATACAAAGCCAAAATTACAGCACCACGAGGCTCTAGAGTTAAAGTATCACCTCAGAAATTGGTCTTCAAAAAGAAGTATGAGCAACAAAGCTACACTTTGGATATAATGTCGGGGAGGCACATGAAAAATGATATTTCATTTGGTGCACTTGTTTGGACTCATGAAAATGGAAACCACACCGTTAGGAGCCCCATTGTAGTGTCACCAATGATGATGGTTTAAGCTTGTATGTTAACTTAAAATTGCGCACTCTAGACGCATATTACTACATTGGTATAAAATAAGCATGTATGCATATTTCAAGTTTCTACTCCTAATATATATATATATATATATATATATATATATATATATATATATATATGCACTTATTTCAAGCAATGTTACTACATATCCTCATTTTCTAGAAATTGTGTCTCTCTTCTATCTTACTTCTGTGGTTTTCATTCTATCAAAAATCAACAATTGGCATGTGAGCTCATTTTACGAATGGTTCAATAAATACTAACTCAACTATTTCTTCATAGTATTAATATCTTTTACTCTAACAATTAGACTTAAATATAATGACTAAATTTATTTATTAATATTAATTAAGAGTGTGTAGGTATATCCTAAAGAGGACTTTGTATATTGAGTGGTGAGAGATGATTCACTTACTCCTTTTAGTTTCACCTTTAAACTACAACTTACTACAATTTGGACTAAAAAAACTATCAAAAATTTGTTGAGTTGCCCTTGAATCAAATTTTATTGTTTTTCTTTTTAATGGAAAAAGTCAAATGTATTGTTGGTTTAAGTCAATAAAATAATTTGTTCTTTTCTTTTCATGTTAGTTACTTTTGGTTGCATGTGAAAGGGTGTCTTATGGGAAGTTCGGTTGACAACTACTATAGATGTCTTTTTTGTGAAAATTAATATCTCAACGAAAGTGGGGGTGGGCTCCCTATCAAAAAAATTCAAAACAAACTAAAACAGTATGAAAATAATTACAAAAAATAATAAATAGGTCAAACAAATGACCACACAAGGCAGTTATAGAAGCAAAAATGGAACAGATTAAGACGAACCTATTTGAATTCCCACTTAAAACCAGCAACAACCGCTTGTAAATGTGTCTCTTAGGTGTGGAGATGGCTCACAACTTGAATGTCTCTTCAATTACATCCTTAATTTCGTCGGGAGATATTTCTTGACTTGCATCTTTGATCACCTTTATATATAAGAGTGGGATTTGTTTTTTTTTTTTAGGGTGTTGTGGAGGAGATTTGCCAAAAACCCATCAGTAAATTGGTTAATCCAAGGAGGACAAATTAATCCTTAAAGACAATCTATTTCCTTGCCTTAGAGTTTTCTACATTGGTTTTTGTTTTTAATGAAATTTCACGAGCATAAAGCCCTTACATCATTGAGCATACAACTCTGAAAAATCATAACTAGAAGCTATGAAGGTTACAAAGTCATAAAAATGACTTCAAGCTTCCACTAACCCATGTACAATTATATTTAAGGAACAAATCTGCTTTGTGTAAACTAGACCTAGGATATAGGTAGCCTAAATACAAAAACAAAAATAAAAAATAACTAGAAACTAAAAATCCGGCTGTGAGAGTTAAGCCCCCACACCAATCTACTCCATCTTCAGCCTGAAGTCAGGACAACAAATTCATCCTCAACTCGAAGGCCAGGACTACATTGGTTTTTGTTTGGACAAAAATTTCCTCCAAACCGGTATGGAGGAAATATCCTCCAACCAGTGCCAAGTTTTTATAAACATTTAAAAGGCACATTAAATTCTTAACCTCATTAATAGCAATTTACTAATTTATACTAAATTTAATGTGTCTTTTAAATGTTTATAGACATTTGACACTATTTTACATTGGTTGAAAGATATTTCTTTCATACCGGTTTGAAGGAAATTTCTGTCCTGTTTGTTTTGAATTCAACTTCAAGTTGTCTAGTGCACATAGATAGTTCTTTTACCAAAGAGACCCTCGTTTTGAGGTAAAAGATATTGAAACTGCCACCAATTTTAAAACATGCCTATTTTCTCTATTAAAGTATGCATTGCCATACCTTATTTTGTTCTAATTCTTTTAGCTTGGATTTTTGGTAGGAATTGGAAAAGAAAAGAATAAGAGAAAGACCAAAGCTCGAAGACAAAAAATCCAAGCTAATGAATAAAAGGAAAACAAATTAAAGGCAAGAGGAAGAGGGGATGCGTAGAAGTAGGGTTGGTAAAACGGGTAACCGGGTAGACACAATTAGGACCCATTAAGACCCGCGACCCGATTAGCCAAAACACGAACACGACCCGTTTAGCTAAACGGGTTAGCGGGTCTGACACGATTATAACACGGAAAATATCCAGGTAACTCGACACGACCCGCTTAACCCGTTTAGCATAATCGGGTCATATCAGGTAGACCCGACCCGACCCGACCCCCTCTTTTTTTTTTTTAAAAAAAAAAATTAATTAATTTTTAATTTTTAATTTTTTTTTATTTTAAAAAAACATTAATCAAAATTGAAAAAAAATAATTTAATAAAGGGATCTCTTTGGCCAAAGGACTAGTCAAATTTATCCTAACCGTCCAAGAAGAATAAAAACTTTTAAAATCCCTAGCTCAAAACTTTCTTACAACATAAAACACAAAAACCTATAAAAATATATTTAATTCTCTTTAGTAGCATGTTATTCTTTAAATATAAAGCATTTTTTAAGCCATCCTTTATTAAAAAATAAATAAAATTGACATAATTTTAGAACGGACACAAAGGAATCCTTATCCTATGCTAGGGCTGACAAAACGGGTAACCGGGTAAACACGATTAGGACCCGTTAAGACCCGTTACCCGATTACCCGAAACACGAACACGACCCGTTTAGCTAAACGGTTTAGCGGGTCTGACACGATTATAACACGGAAAATATCCGGGTAACCCGACATGACCCACTTAACCCGTTTAGCTTAACCGGGTCCATCCTTTATTAAAAAAAAATAAATAAATAAAATTGACATAATTTTAGAACGGACACAAAGGAATCCTTATCCTATGGCGTAGAGGACCAAGAAATAAGAAGGAATTCGTGGGGCCCACATACAAGAAGCAAAGAGAAATGGTAAGAGCCAACACAAGAGAAATCATGCCAAGATAAGTCAACAAAGGAAAGAAATCCAAAAAAATAAGGAGACGGGTGAAACCTAGTTTTTTCATTATGTATTTTTTAGATTATTTTATTATTATTTTTCATAGTTTAATAATTAAATGTCATTTTCACTTATATCAAATGCTTATTCAATTTGATTTGTTATTATTCGAATTTATAATAAATACTTAATTTATTATGTCATGTTATCAAAATCAAACTCTTAATTAAACCATATTCAATTTTATTTTTTATTTTTTTTATGAGTGTTTTATTGCTTTATCTTCCAATTAGGAGAACTGATTTTCTACCTAGTTGAGTTATAATTATATGTCTCAAGAATATGTAATATAATGCTTGGTGGATCCTTGAAACCCTAGTGTTTCCCATTAATTTTCTACAACACCAATTTATTTGAAAATAATTGTCCTTATCACACAATATTCCAATACTATTTAGCATTAATAGGTGGCTTTGATAATACTTGAAATGACTAAGGAAAAAGCGCTAGCCACATTTGAGTTATTACCACAAACGAACTAGTCAATTTAAAGCTTCCCTATAATCCTTTATAAAGCTCAATTTCACTTAGTAACTAACCAATATGAGACTTACACATATAACTATCTCTATAAACTACACACTCTATGTGGGATACTCCTCATCTTCCCAATGTGGGATCAAGTTGTACGTTACATTTTAAGACGAACATCAAGGTATTAATTTTGCATGTTTTAATATAGTATTTTTTGCTAACCTTTCATTTCAATGTGATGCTCATTGGCTTTAGCTTTTAAGACCATCATGGAGGCAAAATTGTTCATGAATTAGTAGGGGTGAAAAGGCGGTTGGTTAATAACCGCCTGCTAACCACTAGCCACTAACCGCACTAACTGTTAACCTCTTTTGAAGGCGGTTAGAAAAAATCACTAATCGCCTAAATAGTTAGGGTTAGTGATTTTTGAATATCCTTGATTTAAAAAATAAAATTAAAAATTAAAAAAAAAAAAAAAAAAAGACCTGTGGGTCAAGCCAGACCCACACGGGTCTCTGGCCGAGACCCATTGTGGTTCACGACTAGGACCCTATTTTTTTTATTAAAAAAAAATTGGAATTAAGAGTAAATTTGGAATTTTATAAAAGGTCAGGGGTATAAACGTCATTGTCTCACTTTTAATGTTCTAAATTTGACGAAAGGGTTCAAATTGACTGGAATTGAAAGTTGAGGGATTCAAATTGAGAGGTTTTAAAGTTTGAGGGAGTTTGTCAAATCGTGTAGTAATTCAGGAGTTTAAAGTGAAGTTACCCTAATTTTATCTTCATAATTCTATCTATGGGATATTGTTTCAGTAATTTCGTTTTTTTTGTTTTTTATTTTTTGTTTTTATATTTTTTATACATCAATAATTTTGCTTATTGGAACAAGCAATAATGAACGAATCTTCTTTTGATAATGACTCCGTCTCAAATATGCGTAGATTATTTTTGTCACACCTGGCCAATACAAAAGTGTTAACCATATGTCCAATTAATATAATTTTAATCGGTATACTCAAATATTGTTATACGAATATTCAAGTTCCTGCCATTTAGAGAGGATGAAAAGCCAATTTGATTTTAAAAGAAAAATAATAACTTTGATCATCTTTCTTGTACAATATATTTTTATTTTTTTCATTTTCATTTTCCATCGCCTTTGTATATAATCTTATATAAATAGATATACACCCATTTCATTTACATGCTCAAAGTGAAAATCTTGCTTACAAAGAAAACATGAAGCTCTATAATGGGCTTCGTCTACCATACTTGTTCCTCTTTGTTTCATGCTTTTTGGTGACTCTTCATGTGAGTTCAACACCAATGGAAAAGTTCACATACATTGTCCATATGGACAAATCTCACATGCCCAAGGCCTTCACTAGCCATCACAATTGGTACTCATCAATCGTCGATTGCCTCGATTCTGAAAGGCAATCGACTTCATCGTTTGTATACACTTATAATCATGTTCTTCACGGTTTCAGCGCTTCCCTATCTCAAGAAGCACTGGATAATTTGAAGGAATCCTCGGGATTTATTTCAGCTTATCGAGATAGGAATGCTACACTCGATACCACCCACACGCCGGAGTTCCTATCACTTAATCATACCGGTGGCTAATGGGCCACTTATAACTACGGAAGATGTCATCATTGGTGTTATCGACTCTGGAGTTTGGCCAGAAAGTGAGAGTTTTAAGGATGATGGTATGACCACCCAAATCCCAGCAAGGTGGAAGGGAATTTGCCAAGTAGGAGAAGGATTCAATTCCTCCATGTGTAACTCAAATATCATAGGAGCTAGATACTTCAACAACGGCATCATGGCTGCAAATCCCAACATTACCATTGTCATGAACTCTGCTAGGGACATTTTAGGCCATGGGACCCATACAACCTCCACAGCTGCAGGGAACTATGTGAAAGATGCATCTTATTTCGGCTATGGTAAAGGAACAGCTAGAGGCATTGCACCACGAGCCAGGGTTGCCGTGTACAAGGTGAATTGGAGCGAAGGATGCTATGCTTCTGATGTTCTTGTTGGTATCGACCAAGCCATAGCTGATGGCGTTGATGTAATTTCCATCTCCTTGGGATATGATGGAGTGCCGTTGTATGAAGATCCAATAACAATAACTTATTTTGCTGCAATGGAGAAGGGTGTGGTAGTTTCAACTTCAGCAAGAAATTCAGGCCCACAATTTCGCAGCATCTACAACGGTATTCCTTGGGTGTTATCCGTGGCGGTTGGCAGTATTGATCGGTCATTTGCTGGAACTTTGACTCTTGGAAATGATCATGCCATTACTGGTTGGACCATGTTCCCAGCAAATGCAATTGTCGAAAACTCCCAATTGGTGTACAACAGCACCATATCAGCATGCGATTCATACGAATCATTATCCGAAGTCGTATATAGCGTCGTCATTTGTGAACCAACTGGGTCTATTTTTGACCAAATAGATGCCATCACTAGATCAAACGTGGCAGGCGCTATTCTTATCTCCAATCAAACCACATTATTTGAAATAGGAGGAGTCCGCTGTCCTTGTCTAGTGATTAGCCCCAAGGATGCAGCAACCGTGATCAAATTTGCCAAAACTGACGATTTTCCTTTGGCTAGCTTGAAGTTCCAAGAGACCATTGTTGGCACAAAGCCTGCGCCGGCTGTGGCTTACTACAGTTCTAGAGGTCCTTCAATTAGCTATCCAGGCATCTTAAAGCCGGATTTAATGGCGCCTGGGTCATTAGTCTTAGCTTCCTGGGTTCCAAATGAAGCAACCGCCCAAATAGGCAACCATGTGCACTTGTCTAGCCATTACAATGTGATTTCTGGGACATCCATGGCTTGCCCACACGCCTCTGGTGTGGCTGCACTTTTGAAAGCTACACACCCGGAATGGAGCCCGGCTGCGATTAGATCTGCAATGATGACCACAGCCAACCCATTAGACAATACTCTAAACCCAATTCAGGAAAATGGCAAAAGGTTTCAACTTGCTTCACCTCTAGCCATGGGAGCAGGACATATTGACCCAAATCGTGCTCTTGACCAGGGTTTGGTTTATGACGCAACCCCACAAGACTATATCAATTTGCTCTGTTCCATGAAATTCAACAGGCCACAAATCTTAGCCATTGTCAGATCAAACTCCTATAACTGTTCCAGCCCATCTTCTGATCTTTATTATCCATCATTTATTACTTTTTATAATAGCACATATACGCCAGTTGTTCAAAAATATCACAGGATTGTAACCAACGTGGGAGATGGCGCAGCAATGTACAAAGCCACGGTCACGACACCAAAAGGCTCTAGAGTTGTAGTCTCACCTCAAACATTGGTCTTCAAAAGGAAGTATGAGCAGCAAAGCTACACTTTAACAATCATGAAGTCTAGGAGGGACAAGAAAAATGATGTTTCATTTGGTGCACTTGTTTGGGCTCATGAAAATGGAAAACACATCGTTAGGAGCCCCATTGTAGTGTCACCAATGGGGATTATTTGAGCTTTGATGTTGACTTCAAATTGCACACTCTAGACGCATATGCGAGTATAAAATAAGATAAGAAAAAAGATGTATAATCTCAAGTTTGGTGCAATTTGGTATACATATAATATATATACACATAAAACATACTACATATGTATGATTGTTCCTCATTTTCTACAAACTTGTGTCTCTCGATCTCTTCTATTTTACTTTTACCTACGGGTTTCATTCTATACAAATCAACCAATGGTATATGAGCTCATTTTATGATAGGTAAATATAAAATAAATTTCTGAGTAAACACGCCATTACAAATTACTCCTTTAGTTTCTAATTTACAGTTTTAATTTTTTTTTTTTAGCCCCTTGTCAACATTTTTGCACTTCATTTTAAAATAATAGTTTGTTATTTTATTAAAAAAAACCATAAAAATAAAATTATATTCTAAAAAAATTCAAATATATATATATATATATATATATATATATATATATATATATGGAGGGGTGGTTGAGCCACCCCTACATCCTTTAAGGAAAGGGTGGCTAAGCCACCCCGCCAAGGTAGGGGATAGACGTGTGCACCACCCATCGAAATGGGGGTGGCTAGTGAGGCTACCCCAAGAGTAAGGGGTGGCTTGCGCAACCATCCTCTATCTTTGAAGAGTGTCACGTGTAGTTGGGGGTGGCCAGCCTCGTTTTGGAGATGAGAGGGTGGTCCAACCACCTCTCATTTTTATTTTTATTTTTCTAAGATTTTAATTTTTAAGCTCTTTTTAAGATTATATATATATATATATATATATATATATATATATATATATATAAAATAAAAATTATTGTTGTAATGTGATGTGGCAAAAATGATGAAGTGGCGTTGACGAGTGTTTCTAAATTAATTGGACGAAAAACACATGGAAGGAATCAATTAAAAATTTGTCAATTGCCACATAAGATTATTGCACAAACACAAATAAGAACAAAAACACTAAATTATATAGCTTTAATCCATTTTTTTTTTTAAAGAATATGGGGAAGGGCTGAGGGTGGCTCGCCACCACCCCCAGCCCATCTGGGGTTGCCGGCATGCCACCCTAGAAGGGCGGAGGTGGCTGCCAACGAGCCACCCCAGATGGGCTAGATGTGGCCTGCGCAGCCACCTCCGCCCATGGGGTGGCTCGCCAGCCACTTGGTGGTGGCCCGCGTGGCCACCCCAAGTTGGGGATGGGGTGGTTCCATTAATTTTTGTTTTGTTTTTTTTTTAAAAAAAAAAAAAAAATGATTTTTTAGTGTTTAGGTGGAATAATCTGGTGTGGTAGTGTTTTTTCATTAAACTTAAGTTTATTCTAAAATGTTAAGGTGTTACTTGATGAGTAGTGGGCACAAAAGGATGAGTTTACACCACATCCTTATAGAAGTCACTCTCATATATTTTTTCTTTTTATAATTTATTTTTATACTAAAATAATAAAAAAAAAAATTATTGTTGTAATGTGATGTGGCAAAAATGATGAAGTAGCATTGATGGGTGTTTCTAAATTAATTGGACGAAAAACACATGGAATGAATCAATTAAAAATTTGTGTATAAATTACACCGCACCCAATTTTACATCCATAGGCTTTTTTTGGAGCACCTAAAGGGCCAATCAAAAACTTAGCAGTTTTTATCATTTAGGATTAGAATTAGTGTTTATCATTATTATTTTAACTTTAAGGTTATCATTAGTTTGAATGTTATCTACCTATCATAATGTGAGGATGCTCGGATTATTTCCTCTAAGAACTTACCGTAACTATCTCGTTAACACGCTTGAGAAATTAAGCACGTAACATAAATTTTCTTCAATCTCTAAATCCCAAGGTGTCATTAGAGAAGAAAACAATGAAGAAATCATCATCAAGGCTTTAGTTTCATCTTCATTAGTCATTACCCTCGAAGATGAGAGCAATCTGCTTGACACCAAGGAGAGACTAATACGAGCTTTTACTTGTTTTGGGCCCTTTGGCACCCCACGTTGGGTGTCAATATATAATTAGAGCCCATTTGCCAAGCAGCAACAAAGAACAACCAAGGCATACGAATGAACAATTCATAACAGAAAAAATAAAAAATAAAAAATAATAATAATAATAATTAAATAAAGAAAAGAAAAGCAGAGTTACATCTGGATATCGTTAATGTTAATGTTAATATGTTAATTAAATAATTAATTTTTTTATTAATTTAAATTTTTGAGATAAATGAGAAATTACAATTTTATCTCACAATATTAACATGACAGTCCTAATCAACTCTCAGATGTTAGATCAATCATTGTTTTTTTTTTTAAAAAAAATAAATAAAAATTCAAGAATTAGTTGGGACGGACACATCAATAAAAGGACAATGTCATATTCATACATCAGCACATAATATCAAAGCCAAAGTTCTTATTTCAAACCTTGACTCAACACCTTATCCCTTATGGACAGTTTTCCTTTGATTTATTCTATAAAAATGACATGTATTTTTTAAACACGTGATATGTTTTTTTAATTGTAGGGACAAAGTTGAAACCTGCTATTAAAAAAAAAAAAGAAGAACTCAATCCATTTCAAGTCTCAAGTGCGACAAAATCCTTCACCATAACAGAAATTTCTTACGAACTGGAATTCTTTAACCCAATTTTTTTTTTCTTCTTTTAATATTATGTGCTTCTTCTCATATGCTTTTTTTTTTAAATATAAATAGTAAAAAAAATATATACTTTTCATATATTGAAAGAACATATATAATTTTAAAAAACTGAATTATAAGAATTTTTGAATTTTCTGCCCATCTAAAAATACCCAAAATTGGGAAAAACCGTTAAATATTGTCACCTTAGTACAACAAGTAAGCTAAAACCAGTTTAGTTCTGATTCTAACCTTACCATAGGTTGAAGAACTCCTTTCATTCTAGTGGTCGCGTATTCGAATTCGCTTGCGGTAGTAGATGCGTGAACCAGATGCTACTATGAAAGGGCTCTACCGGCTCATACTTTGGTGGGGTTGTGGTGACGGACTCGCCTTCTCAGGCAGTAGCTATGGCTCAAACCGGACATTCCATAACGGATGAGAACCCCGATGGTCACGCCCAAGGAGAGAAACTACACTGGTCGCCCCTTCCTATCCTTTTTTTTTAAAAAAAAAAAAAAAAAAAAAAAACCTTACCATAGGTCGACCTGCTGCTTTGGAAAATTGTGAAACATGACAAAAAGGACCGAATAATAAAATAAAGAAAGAAAGAACAAGAAATATCTTTCAACTTTGGTTGGCAATCGTGGACGCATGGGGCGCGCCAAAAGTCAAAGTTGGCCGAACTGAGAGTACACGCACAATTGTAGCATGACAAATAGGAAAGAAAAGGTCTAGAACATTATTATAAATTAAGTGTTAATTTATACTTTATAAAAATAAATATCACATGAAATGCAATGATTTACGGTAGTTAGTGCTTACGTGATATAGCAGTATGCTTTTTAATGATTAACATATTACTTTTTAAGTGTTATGTAAAGTGTAATGTCAATTTGCAAAGAATTAATAATATCCGGTTTATAAGAATGCCAAGTATGGAGAGGAATTTATAAAACAAAAGCCATTAAAATAAAAGAGTAATTATTGGAGGAAATTTATATGTTTTTTCAAAGTAATTTTATCATGATGGGATTTTTCTAAAAATGACTATTGGACATAGCATTGTTCTTTTACTAATGGTTGCGTATATTAATAAATAAATAAAATATCATAAATTTAAATGATTAAATTATATAACATAATTGAACTTCATTCTATTAATTAAGTTAGGAGTCGTCTCCCTGCCCTTTTCCATTCCCTTTCTACTCCCCGCTCCTACCCTCCCCCTCCCTCCTTTTTTTTAAAATTTTTTTTTAAAAAAATTTTATGTTTGTAGGTGTTCTTTGACCATATCAGCAACTTTGGTCTCTCCGTTATGCATCCGTCCAGCTTCCACCGTGTTGTGCCGTTCATCTCCTCCTAATTTGGTGTGGGGAGTTATTTTTTACACCTTGGATAATTAGGTGTGAAATGTTATTTCTCACGGCCGGTTTAAATAAATTTTATTAGGAAATTATGCTACTCATATCTTAGATCTAGTCTACTCGGAACAGATATGTTCTTTAACTGTATTTGTACATGGATTAGTGAAAGATTGAAGTCATAGATAACACATGATTGTAAGAATTTTTGTCTGTATCTACGATTTTATAACCCCATAGCATGTAATTATAATTTTTGCATAGCGAGCTTCATACTCATGATCTTTAATGAATGAAATCCTCATATTTCTGTTAAAAAAAAATCAATTAATTAAGTTAAGTGATATTTTAATATGCTATTATTATAATTTCAATAAAATGAGAAGTTAATCCCCACAATAACTATTAAGTATTTTTATTTGTAAAATTAAGTTGCTTAAAAATGAATTCTTCATTTTGATAAATTTGATTGGTGGAACAAAGACGTGGTCCAAAGATGGACAACCCTTGACCGCCAAAACAACCGAGTGGACGCGGCAGAATCGTGCAGACCCTTCTATTCTCCTTCTTCTAGAAGGTAATACAAAAATCAGAAAGATCCAGTTTTAGCCACGTTACCAAATGCCCTTTCTTTTTTTTTTTTCTTTTTTTTCTTCAAAAAATTAGTTGGAAATTGGGTGCACAATTGATTTATTATTTGTAAATTGGTATAATTATATGAATTGATTTTGCATTTTTTTTTTTGAAAAATATAAAATTAGTCTTTGTGATTTACCTGATTTACAATTAACTCCTTATGGTATCAAAATAAACTCAAAGGTTCCTGAGGTATGCCAAAAATATAATTTAGTCTTTACAATCAAATTTCGTCTACTAATTTAACAAATTCCCTTAGTATGACAGTGTCTTAAATAAGACAAGTATCACAATTATATTGGTTCTAATGTTTTACGCTATTAAAATCTGTTAAATCAGTGAAAGAAATTTGACTGTAGGGACTAAATTATTTTTTTAGCATACCTGTGAGTTCATTGTAATATCATAAGGAGTTAATTGCAAATCAGATAAATCACAAAGACAGAATTTACATTTTTTTCCTTTTTTTTTTTTAAAAAAAAAAAAGTATTATTGTAGCTTACTTTTATAATATTTCGATTCTTTTTCCTTTAGGGATTTTTAAAACAATTGCCAAATCATTAAATTACTTTTTATTAATTTAAATTTTAAAAATAACTGATAATTGAATATAATTACCCAAAACTTATAATGAGAAACAATACAATATCACCAACTAAACGAAAATTTGTCTTCAAGGGATAACTTAATCAACTGGGGACCATGCTTCATAAAACGGATGTCACTAGTTCGAATCTTTCTCCCTCTCTTGTGTGGACATGTCAAAAAACTAAACAAAAATTTAAACTCTACAAGACTACAACCATCAGATTATGAAAAAAGAATAAATCAAACAGTACTACAATATATAATTTATATTTTGGTTTATTCAAATCATTTGTAATCCTATAATTTAATCCCATCAAATCCCCAAATTGAGGGTAATTCTAATATATTATAATAAAAGAAAATATACTGTTTATATATAATATTTATTTTCTTTATTTTTTGTTTGGTATCAAACAACTGTATGCACTTGAAGAGAAAAACATAAAGATATTTTGGAAAGTATAAATAATTCCTATAAGATACCTATAAATAAACCAAACGTGAAAATCTCATCAAATCTTATCAGATTCCTAACAATTCACAAACATGATTTAATCCATATTCAAAGCATCACATTCCGATGCCCGAAGGAATTTTAGACTCTCCAAACCAAATGCAACGTTCCTTACAAACCGACGTTATATCAATCAATTTGATACTTATCATGTCAATCACAAAATAATTAAATTTGATTTTCGCTGATGTAGCAATGACTCATGAACTATCATCGATCTCAATTTATAAAGAGTTATAATAAAAACTGTAATATTCTAAACATTTTCCTTAGCTTAAATAAGGGTAGGTTTCAATTGCTAATATTATCTGCTTTTGTATTCTAAGAAGAAAGAAAAAAATTGTTCACTTAAATGGATAGAACCATCATCAAGAATATATTATTATTATTATGGTTAACCTTCCTAATTAAAAATTAATTAGATATGGATTCGATGCATGCACGCCCTGTAGACAAAAAGAGAAATATCCAAAAATATAGGAACTTGCTGTCGACACGTGTTTGAATCAGCCCACAAATGCCGGCTTAATTGAATTCGGTCAACCCACAATACAAACAAATAATGAACTGTTGGCAACAAACCAAGATAAGGAATATGAATGAAGAATACGGAAAGTATTCTTTATATATATATATATATATATATATATATGTATTTATTTATTTAAGAATGAGTAGTGAGTAGGCGACAAAGCAAAATTTAATAGGATTCTCATACGCATTTTTAATAAGATTAACGTAATATGTGACATCTATTCTTAGAATATGTGATTTTCATATACATTTTACATATTTTAAGGATAGATGTCAATTCCTTTAACTCAGTTTAAGAAAAAATTGTCCGCTTAAATAGCCTACCACTGTCTTAATAAGCAACTACGTTAGCCAGTTAAGTATTGCATCCAAAGCTACCAACAAAGCTTTACAATAGTGGATTTCGTGATATTTTATGTAGTTTTTTAAATGATTCAAATTAAATTTTAATTTTTTCATTAAAATTAAATTAAATTTAGACCGTTAAAAAAAACTATAAATTTTAGTCAAATCCTAAAGAATTATTATATATACTAGACACTAGACAACTGGGACGTGATACACATTACGCCAGTGTGCTTAGCACGCCAAACTATTTTCACTTTTTTTTTAATTTTTTAATATTAAAAAAAAAAAAAAAAAGATTGCTAGCGTGCCGTTCTCTTTTGCTTCACCCCTAGACAATTACAATAAGATGCACGCTAGGAAAAGAGTTTGGCTTGTAAAGCACGGCATTGGAGCCCATAATTACGTGCAAGTAGCAATCAACCTCCCTCTCTTTTGTCCATAATAGGCGTGGTTGGTTACTCCTCGCCCATTGACGCATGGACTCAAAGCCGCATAAATTAGCGTTGTTGGCAACCACAAGACTTCTTCTACTCGATGATTCTTTGAGTAAAAGCATATTAACATAATAAAGTTCTCTTCAGAATTATATGCTTTAAATACATGTTGGTTTAACTAAAATTACATTCATTAGGGGGAAAATTTATCCTAACATCATTTGATTAAAATCTGATATTTATCGGGGAGTAATGTTACGGCAGGCAAAGGATGCAAGCGTTATCCAAAATGATTGGGCGTAAACAGAGGAACAAAACGAACTTCATATATCCCTTTTCTGATCAATCCAGAAACTAAGCAAACCGCCACCGCCTGTTATGCCCTTGACTGACAATAAAGCATATGTATATAGGTGGCTTTTTAAGTTCACCTCATTTATCATTGCGACTGTTGTGCCATATTTAAGCAAGTTAATCACTTCATAAGAAAAAAAAAAAAATTCACTTAAAATATACAATGTTAGCCAATATAAAACGAGTGTGATAAATGAGTTCATGTAAAAAGTAGTATTAATCTTTATTAGCTCATATTTTCCACATTATTTTATTTTATTTTTTTTTTGAGAAAAGATTGTTGATATTTCATTGATCACAAAATAGACAGTTCAGACTGATCTGTCAAAATAATATCACGAATACATCTTGGTATCTCAAAAAACCAAGACCTCTCAATGACTTGTTTACAGGCCTCTTTGACCAACTCATGTGCTGCCGTGTTACAAGAACGGCTAACATGACGACATTCCCATAACTAACAGGCCTCTTTAGAGAGCATTGTTAGAAATTATATTTTTATCCTAGCTGAAGTGACAATTTTAACCAACCTTTCATTTTGTTTTGTTTTTTAATAAAGACTTATCCATGAGTTGATTAACACTAACACGTTAGCATTATGAGATAAAATACTCTAGGGTTTAAATATAGATTGGATTAGAATTCAATTTATTTGCATTCGACTTCAAATTAATTTCAATAGATCTCTTTTTTTTTTTTTCCTCTTTACTTAAAAAAAATCTAAAATTAATGCAACAACTTTTAATTCTCATTTACAACTCTTTTACAATATGCTCATATGTGTGAATGTGTAATTAGATTCAAATAAAAAATAAATAAATAAATAGCTTCTACTCACTCGTTAACACGTGTTAACTAAATATAAAAGAGTACTAAACCTATAATTTTTCTTCAAGTATATGTATCCACTTCCTACATATATGCAATCTTCCGACAAAGATTAAACTAATCCCAACATCTATTATGGATAGTAATTCAACGTAGGAGGATACGAATCCTCCCCAAAAAAGCAAAGGAATCAGTGTCTTAGAAAACAACTCTAAAACCAGAGACTTTTCTTCGGTACAGAATAATGGCCGTACCGTGAATAATCTGCTAAATTCTGGGCAAAGTACAAACCACAAAAAAGAAGCTAGCTTCACTTGCAGTCATACAAAGGGGTCAATACGATGACTCTAGGCACCGACACGTGTCCCGCCTGCCCGTTGCTTTCACCGACACGACCCGGTCTATCCCTCTCTCTAGGCTTCACTGTGAGATTATAAACCACAGAAAAAGAAGAAAAAAAAAAAGAAAAAAAGAAAAAAGAAAAGGGAAATAACACGTTCTTCTTCACAAGAGAGAATTGGGGAGAGATATTCATCTAATCCTTCTGGGAAAGAATCAGGCCCTCTTTCTGGGTCTGTCTTTAGCCGTCATATTCCTGATCAGCAATCAGTTTTCAGGTTTTTCCTTGATATTTTCCTGTTTACTTGTAGTTGTAATATATAATCAAAGCTTTCCCTTTTTGTGTATATTTTAGAGTAAAAAATAGGAGTTGTTATGTTGATGGGGTTTTGCTGTATATATTGTTGAAATTCTCTGCCTTTTCTGGGTTTTGAGTTTTAATAGCTGTTTTAGTAGGCTGTCTTGTTAATTTGGGGTTTGGGTTTGATGGGTTGTGCTTAGCTTTGCTTGAAGCGAATGTTTGTGGGAAGGCTGCTTTGACTAGAAAGTTGGGATTTTTTTTTGTGGGAAGGCTGCTTTGTTTTTTTCACCCTTTCGTTCTCACAAAAGATGGGTATCTTCAGCTGATTTAGAAGTAGTTGTGGTAGTTATGATGTGTGAATTTGTTGCCTGTGGAGGAAGGTTCAACTTTTATTGCTGAATCCGAGTTGGGTATATAGGTTTTATAGGTGTCTAGGTGGTCAGGCTTGATTCATATTCCTTTCAATTCACTAAGAGGTTGAAAGGGCCTGTGTCATAAGAAGAGTTTCTGAAAATCCTGTTTAGGTTGAGCTATTGTCACTTTGTAAGAATGGTTGAATCAATTGCCACTACATCTCTTCTTGCGCATCGACCATTGTGTCGAGGGGCTTTTGTCAAGGATGTCTCGTCTAAACGGAGATCTCCAGATATCTTGCGGTTCCGGGTTATACAATTTCACGGTCGAAGGCTTGTTGCTTTGCCTGCTTTGGCGAGAGTGAGAGCTGATCGGTTGACTATGTCTCCAATTAAGGCTCTAGCGATGGAGCTGACGAAAGAGGCGTATTCATACAGAGAAGAGAAAATTCCTCAGGATTGGAATTTTGATATTGATACTGACTTTGATAGAAAACCTGGTTTGTGGCCACCGGAGAATAAAGCCGACAACCCTTCACTACACAATCCCCTGCTTAGACAAGAAAGGATGGGTTGTGGTTGGCTAGGTGCCATATTTGAATGGGAAGGAGTTCTAATTGAAGATAATCCTGATCTTGAGAAGCAAGCCTGGCTGGCTCTTTCTCAAGAAGAAGGAAAATCTCCTCCCCCGGCTTTCATTCTTAGAAGAATAGAAGGCATGAAGAATGAGCAGGCCATATCTGAGGTTCTGTGCTGGTCAAGAGACCCAGCACAGTTGAGAAGAATGGGTGCTAGGAAAGAAGAAATTTACCAAGCTTTACAAGGTGGGATTTATAGACTACGAGCTGGGTCGAAAGAGTTTGTGAATATCTTGATGCATTACAAGATACCTATGGCATTGGTTTCTACGCGTCCTAGAAAAACTCTTGAGACTGCAATCGGAACAATTGGTATTGAAGGGTACTTTAATGTGATTGTAGCAGCAGAGGATGTTCACAGGGGGAAGCCTGATCCAGAGATGTTTGCCTATGCAGCACAGCTTCTGCAATTTATTCCTGAGCGGTGCATTGTGTTTGGGAACTCAAATCAGACGGTGGAGGCTGCTCATGATGCACGAATGAAGTGTGTAGCTGTTGCTAGCAAGCATCCTGTCTATGAGCTTGGGGCCGCAGATTTGGTGGTGAGGCACCTAGATGAGCTTTCAGTGGTTGATTTAAAGCATCTTGCTGATATTGAATCTCCTGAATTTGGGACTGGAGAGCCAGAGTTGGAGCTGGAGGAGGAAGTTGACTACCCATCCTCATCAACCTTGGCAGCAGTCGATGATAGTTTCTGGTGATCCAATAAAATGTACAGTTCACCATTCTTCTTCTGATTCTTGATGATAATAGTCCTATATTGGCCATGCTGTGTATAAGGATAACTGGCCAAAAAAAAAAAAAAAGGGCAAAGAAAGAAAAAAGAAAAAAAAGGAAAGATAAATATAAAAAGGTGGTCTGCATTAGACTACCTTAATGTTATCACGTATGTATTCTCTGTACAATATATGTTTCTGATACTTCTAACATTTATCTGGTGCTGCTTCTCTTCCATCAATATTCAATGATTGAACTGTCTTAATGGGAATATTGATTCCTGAATAGTTATTTTGATATGGGATAGATTGGAAGATGATCAGATTATGTGTGTATTATTAAAATTGATTCCTGAATAGTTATTTGGATATGGGATAGATTAGAAGATGATCAGATGGTGTGTGTATTATTAAAGAAAGTACGGATGAGATTGGCATCTAGTTACTTTATAAATCAGTCTCTACCTGCTTAATTCCTATGTCAAGGGCATATAACTCATTAGGCTTCCAGGTTGGCTGCCCATTTTCTCTTAAAAAGCAAGAATTCCATTTCTTTTCAGAGCAAAATTATGTTGACCGTTGAAACTTCAATAACTAGCCTATCTTTGAAGTAACTTAAGACGTTGGTTGTATTTATTATATGAAGGAAAGTGTTCATGTTTTGATTGGAATAGGATCCTTTCCATTACTTTAAATGGTGATAAACTTTTCATGGTCCAGATTATTAAATTGTATGGGCCTAACGGCGTGTACGTTGTCATGGCATTTAAAATTCTATAAGGTATACACCACTAGATTTGTGAAATCTAATCTTGACTTTAAAATGGAAAGGATCAAGATCTTGATCTTGGATTTTCGGTACTTGATTATGTTTAATTATTAGCTTCTGTAGGTTGAGTTTATCATGTTTGTCGAGTGTTGAGTTGAATAGAGATTAAGAACTATTTCATTAATGTTGTACCAAATCATATACTATAAACTACACTTCTATTTCATTATGATGTATATGTTATCACATCATTTAAAACTTGATAGTGTATATGTCATTAGATTTATGAAATCTAATATTAACCTTAAAATGGAAAGGATTAGGATTCCAATCTTGGTTTTTGGGTACTTGATTGATTATATTTGACTATTAGCTGCGGTATGTTAAATTTATCATGTTTGCCAAATGTTGAGTTGAATAGAGATTATGAAATAGTTCATTCATCTTGCTGTAAATTGCACTTTTATTTAGAGTAGTAATCATTATATATATATCCACCAATAGATTTTGAGAAATGCTATCCGCCTCAACTTTATTTTATTGTTCTTTCACTATACTGATGGGAGAGGAGTGTGGTGGCCTTGGATCAGCCCCCTGATACTGATTGATTTTAGAAAGAAAGAATGGATGAAATCTAGCATTGTTCTTCACCTCAAATGTTATCTCCGTTGCTTCCCTATGGGCTTTATGCCTTTACTGTCCTTTTCCTCCTGCTAATGACCCGTCTCTTACTAAATAGGCCCAACTCTAGGTCTTATTGCCAATGAAACAACCCAAATGTGTATGCACTTTAGTGCAACAAAGAAAAAAACACAATAAAATAAAATAAAATAAATGGGGAGACAAAGTTTTCCTTCATTTTCTCTAATTTAGTATATTAATCTGACTTGTGTTTAAAGCACATGTAAAAATTATATGCATTTTACATTTGTTTAATAAACTATGTTGGAGAAAATTACTTCGACCCAATAGAGAGAAAAAAAAACTTTATCCTAGGTGGTCCGAGCTATCATCCAATGGCAGATTTTAATAGGGTTGTCCCCAAGGAGTAGCTCAATCGGTTGTGGACCACGCCTCATGAAGCGAAAGTTACTAGTTGGAATTCTTTCTCCTCTTTCCCTTGTGTGGATATATCAAAAAAAGATTTTAATAGGGTCTTGGCCAATTCCTATGGATAGATTTGATAAGAATTTTGAAATAGCCGGAAAATAAAGGGATTATGATTAGCAACTGGCACACCATAAAAAACCAAGTGTCTAAGGCTATTTCATGTTTAAGATTGCATTAAGAAGCTTAAAAAGTGTTTTTATACATAAAAAATTGTGTCAAACAAAAATGAGTTTGTTTGGTAAGAAACACCTTTTTTAAAAAATCTTTTTTGCTCTAAAAAATCCTAAAACTACGTTTTGGAAGAAGTTTAAAAATGAAACTTTTTTTTTTTTTTAGACAAAAACTTTATTTTCTAACTAATATATATGGGTGAAGTAAAAGAGAACGTACATGCCGGCAATTTTTTTTTTTTTTTTTTTTTTTTTAATATTAAATTTTTTTTAAAAAAAATGAGAATAGCTTGGCGTGCTAAGCACACCGGTGTTCTCAGAATCACGACCCAATATATTTATATAAAAGACTAGGTGTCAAAATTGGGCTGGCTTATTCTTTCTAAAACAGCTCTAGAGCATAGAGTCCAAATGGCTTTCGATTTAAAGTCCAGAGAGCTCCAAGGTATGTGTTATGAACTTTTTTTTTGACATGTCTGCACAAGAAGGGGGAGGAGAATTCGAACTAGTGACCTCCACTTCATTAAGTGTGATCTCAGCCGATTGAGCTACCTCTTGGAGACCTGTATGTGTTATGAACTTATGAGGTCTACGACGGTCAGCCCATAAGCATTCTCTTTTCAGCTTGTGAGTGTTTACTGTGCTTTCACTTTATTCACAATGCTGCACAATTCTGCAAGAGGGATACTAAGTTTCACGTTACTTGCTTACTATGTCAAATTGAGTTTTATAAGTAATTGTAAAGAACCTTTAAATTGATTAATTTTTTTAAAGTGATAGTGCAGATGTAGTTATAATTTTCACTGGGTCGTTACAAACAGTGCTAGAGCCACCTAGTAATGTCATGTAATATAGGAGCATTGCATGATGTGGCTTTGACGAGGACGTCAAAGGTTTAAGGGTAGGTGAAGTTGGGCTTTATAAGTGATTTTAAGGAAGTTCTAAAATTGACTAATCCTCTTAAGATGATAATACATATATAACTAGTGCTTTTCCTAAATCGTTACCAATAAAAAATTTGGACTATTTCTCAATTTATGCGTGTCATCCTTACGCGAGGGTGTTACACTAACTCTCTTTTATTGTGGTAGCCTAATATAATTTGGGGCCTAAAATGAAAAGTTTACATAAGAATTTTATGATTTTAGTATTATAATATAATAACAAAATTATATTAAATATAAAAGAGTTTTTATGAACTTGTCAACGAGCTAACTATTTGAGGAATTGAAGGGCTATTGGAGGTCACCGATACCAATGGGCCTTTAAGGCTTGACTACTAGGAAGCCCTAAGAGGCCTTAAGAGATGTACATACCACTTAAGCCAATACCATGTTAAGACCAAGCCCGGCGGTCGAGTTCACACCAAGTCTAGAGAGTAGAGACTAACAATAGCATGCACCTTCGTCTCAATAGGACACACCACAGTCGATTCCCTCTCTCGTCAGGTCGTATAACAACCTCCCACACAAGAAACCACCTTAATGGCCTTATATTCCCTTGTCAAGAAGTTCAGTTGGAGGCCCTTGGAGTCCTAGCTAGGCTAGAAGGGTGGAAACCCTACCAATATATAGAGGGCAAGACCCCTCCATCAGGCATGCAATCACTCTCACTCATATGGGTATATACACACACAATATCTACTTTAATCATTTTATCTAACTTTACTCTCTCAGAAAGAGCATTTTACTGACTTGAGCATCAATCGGGGGCTTTTTTACGGTCTCTACATTCTTTTGTAGAAGAATTGTTGTATTTTTTTTTTGGTGGACTAGCATAGTCATTTGTTTTGTTTTGGATCCATAATAAGATGGGCCAATTTTGTGAACTCATGAATAAGCCATTTACTCTCACTCTATATATAAGTAAAGTTTGCCCATTAGGTTTCACTAGATCATTATGTAAAAATTAGGGTCGAGAGTAATATTCTCTCAGTCTTCTTCTATATGTTTGGGCATCTACAAGAGATTGATGAAGGTAGATATTGAAAACTTGTCATGAGAATATTGAAGGTATGACATTGTTAGATTTATTTATATATGCTATGGAGAAAGAACAGATTTATTCTAACAATTGGTATCAGAGCCTCTGTTTCTTTTCTTCATGGCTGTAATAAATCTCGTTTTAGATTGATTTTTTTTAAATTTTTTTTTTTTTTAATTTTTTTTATATATCTGAAAAATATTGTGAACGAAATAGATTTGATTTCGAGTGGAGGTGGTAGTGGGTTTGAATTCCTTGCCGCTGCCACTACTATGGGTAATCTAAGTGTACCGTTCGAAAAATCCTGATTTTTGGTGCCAAATACTCGTAAGTCGCTTAATCTGCCGCCTTTTTTTTTTTTTGGTAGGTTTTGTTTTTCGATTATGAATCGTAGATTGTTTGCGTTTTGGGTGTATGAGATTACTGGTGATAATGGATTTGTTGAATCTGGGTCCAAATTGATAATGGATTGTCGTAAACTTCTAAAAGAAAAAATTAGAAGAAACAAGCTTTTTCTATTATCCAAACTATTGTTTTGGGGTCCTATATAATTCTCAGACCATAATTCTGTCGTGGAATAGGTTTGAGCAGAATAAGTGCACAATCAATTCATAAAGACTGACCGAATTTGGAGTCATGTAGTAAATTGCTCCCTGCTTCTGTATTCTTCTCAACACTATATTGGCATCTGCCATGCATTTATGGGTTATTTGGCAGTTTTAGCAATGACTTTTCTTGAATTATGGATTTGAGTTTTGTACCGACTTGTTCAAAGTAGCCATCTTTGTGTTTCCGTTTATGATTGCTAAAGATAGACATGTGATAGAGTTATGTGTGAACTTCAACAATGTGTGCATATGTGATGGAGTGATGAGACTTTTGCTTTGACATTAATTTACATATTTATCAAACAAAACAGTTAAAGATTAAATCTGTGTAAACTTATCCTAGATTCATGTCTTTTTATGTCCAACTATGAGTTGTTTATATTTTTTATAAACTTGGTTTTATTGGATATGAGGATTTTGGCGAAAAGGAGATTTGTCTCAATTGCGGTATTTATTTTGAGATTGATAAGTTTTTTGTGCAATATTTATTTCAACAATGTGTTTTATTTTGTGAAAATACACATTGTTTTGTTTTTTATGTATACATATGGTTTTGAGTATACATATTATTTTTATCCCTAAAAATGAGGGCTTTGACAACTCCATTGATATTTATTTCAATCATATGTGATGTTTATTTTGATTGAAATATTTTTTGTCAAGCATAAATTGTTAATGTGTTAAAGAGTATATTTATGTTCAACATAAAGATGTAAGCTTTATGGCACACAAATTGAAAATTTCCTGCATGTGTGTTAAATGTAGAACATAGAATTCAAAATTTTTTATTTCCTTTGTCATGGACAACAAGCGTTTTTGACCCAAGAGATTTTAAGTATTATTTCTTGGAGATGTGTCATCTTATGGGAGTAGTATGTTATATATTTTCTTATAAAACTTTGGTTCCAGCCTATCAGTCGATAAAATGCTATTGGTATAACTCTTGTATACGTGACACTCTATGATTTGTAAAATGACTCACATATAAGAGAGAATTGAGTCAATGTAAAAGAAACTCACATGTGAATGAGAGATTTGTTATAAATGCACGTGTGAGTGTTATGTCCCATATTGAGAAATGAAAATAAAAGGGTAAGTATTATATTAAAGAAAACAAATACTAATATCAACTTATTTTATATATACGTATTGTTTTGTATACATTATTAATTAGATTTGTGATTCTGAAATATTTGGTTATGAACAAATACTGATTTTAAGGCATGTGTTATAATAAATAAATAAACGGTGCATGTATTATTGCTTGTGAAATTTATATACATGCATTCCTATTGAGATTAAGGAATTTTGAACAATATGAATAATTGTGTTGTGTATAAAATCGATGATTTTGACTAGTTATGTTCCCACCTATCGTGAAACAAACAGTAATAAATTGTTGAATTTTATCGTAAATTCAATAAATGATTTTTTGTGAACGAATAATTATGTTACAAATAAAATTGATGATTTTGACAAGTTATGCTCTCACCTATCGTGGGACTAACTGCAATAAATTGTTGGATTTTATTGTTAATTTAATAAATGATTTTTTGTGAACGAATAATTATGTTACAAATAAAATTGATGATTTTGACCAGTTATGCTCTCACCTATCGTGGGACTAACTGCAATAAATTGTTGAATGTTATTGTTAATTCAATAAAGTGTTTTGCGAATTTTGAGAGCATCGGCATATTTAATACATGATGCATCATTGTCCTTATTGTAATTCAATGATGCCGTGCATGTGGTGTAATTTGGTGGTTGGCTGGTTGCTACGATTTTTATGTTATTTTGATTTAATATTATTTTGTGTCCGTTGGTTAAATCTCTAGCTTGTTTGAAAGATATCTTGGTGTAAATCTAGAGATTATTTGCAAATATAAAATTCTTGTTTAAATGAACAAAATCAATTTTTGTCTAGAATCTTTTATAATGATTATCAAATAATTATTCAATATGTTGTGTCTTTATCATTGTAAAGGTGCACTTGGTAATCATTTTAATGAGTTATTTCAAAATATTTCTGAACTAAATGAGACAAATAAATGGATATCATTTTCACTTTTACCTAAGAGAAGGATTTTTATTTATTTATTTTTTTTAAAAATGAGATATACAATTTATGACTAATGTTCATTTTGATTATAATTGGAAGCAATATTTGTGATTTTCTATTATCTTCCAATTGACGTTAAACTACATGCATTTATTATGATATCTATTTTGTGATAAAAGAACCGTTAGTTTAATGTGGATATTATTGTTGTAGACCAAACCAATGATTTTGAGTGTTTATATACCCGCCTATTGGGAGACTAATCATGATAAATTATTTGAGTTTTTTGTTGTTGTTCAACATGGATGATGTTGTACATCGAAATAAATGATTTTAAGTGGTTACGTGCTTGCCTATTGTGAGACCAACCATGATAAATTATCGGGTTTTATTGGGTATTATTCAAAATGAATAAATAAATATATGCTGGATTATTATTTTGTGAACTGTTATACTAAGGTCCATACGAATAATTACTTTGCCCTATCGGTAAATTATTATTTGGTAGGATACTTGGGACGACGAAGAAAATAGTTAAATACTTTGCACTTAGTTACCTAGTCCTATCTTTTCGATAGCCGGTCATTTTAAGTTTTTATATTTAATTATTTTGCTTTATCATGCATAGTAGTCTATTTTGTACTGCGGACTCTAGCATAGAATTTTGACAAAAATAGTGCGTAAGAGTCCATTGTGTACTATGGACTATGGCATGGAGTTGAGATAAAAATAATGCGTAAGAGTTAATTATGTGTTGCAGACTCTAGCATGAATTTGAGATTAAAATAATGTATAAGAGTGCAATGCGTATTGCGAACTCTAGCATGTGTGTAAGGTAAAAATCTTACTATTTGGTGAATGAGAATATTTATGAGTGCATATTCTGTTTTCACATGCATCAAAAATTTATTGTGACATCCTCAATCCTTGGTGATCCTGACATGTCTCTCCTGGAAAGACACATATTATGAAAATGTGATAACCAAGAAATCATATTTGCGTTAACTGTGTGTAGCTTGATGTGCACTTAAGTATGTACATAAAATCATATGATTATATTGTTGATGTACTTGGTAAATACTTGAGTCACTTGAAAACTGCAAAGAAGTACTAAGGTACTTGCAGGAGTGTTAAGGAGTTTGTACCAACGTAACGGTAATCCACATTCTTGATGTAGTTGGATATTGTGATGCCGATTGTTTTGGTTGTCCAGGTAGTGTATTTGTGATGGTGGGAAGAACTATTACTGGAAAAGTGTCATACAAACACTTATAGCTTTCTCAACTATTATGTATCTAGCTTGACTAGTGTCAGGATACATAGCTGCAGAATTTTATCTCAGGGCTACGTAGTCTAGATGCCATTGTGATGTTAGAGATATTTTGAATTATATCTGCAGCAATTTTTTTTTTCTCTCGGAATACTAAGAACTCCTTGCTATACAAGCATATTGGCATAAAAGTATTCATTTCTAGAGAGAAAGTTAGTTGAATCTCACATTTGAGTTATGTATACTCCCACAGAACATATGTTGGCGAACTTACTGACCACGGGTATTTGGCTTCTATAGTGTTTCAGGAGCATGCGACTTATATGGGATTGTTAGAGTCTTTTGTTCTATTAAGTTTGTGAGAGTTATGTGCCTTGCTTATATCATGAGTATTTTTGTGCTACCATTTGCGTGGATTTGTGTTAACTATGGCATTGATGTTGTGATACGAGACATTGTGTGTGAGTCTTGGTGAGACATTGTGTATTAGTCTAAGTGGACTTGTGTTATTTGTGTCTTACACTTGTATTCAATTTTTCAGGGTCACGTGATTGTAAGTACTTGTTATATGTCATGCATCCTATCGGTGTATTCTAACTTGTTACTTGCAAATACATTTTGATCAAGTTGTGTGTTTAGAATGCTTATTTGTGTTTATCTTGTGGTTAAATGTCTTATGCTGTCCAAGTAGGAGATTGTTGTATTTATTCATTTTAGGTGGACTAGCATAGTCATTTGTTTTGTTTTGGACCCATAATGGGATGAGCCAATTTTGTGGACACATGAGGAAGCCATTTACTCTCATCCTATATGTAAGTGAAGTTTGCTCATTAAGCATCACTAGGACATTATGTGAAAATTAGGGTTGAGAGTAATAGTCTTTCTCCACACACAAAACACAGTCTTATTCCATATGTTTAGACATCTATAGGAGATTGATGGAGGTAGATATTGAAAGCTTGTCATAAGAATATTAAAGGTATGACATTGTTATTTATTTATATATACTATAGAACAATAACAGATTTATTCTGACAGGAACTCCTTAAAAGATGGTCACGAGGTCACTAAAAGTTCTTGCACCAACAAGAGAATATATAGTCATTTGGAACAATGGCTCAGAAAATATGAGATGATAGAATAAATAGTAAGACAAGACATGATAGAATAAGGTTGTGGAAGCAAAATATTTTTTTTTTAAAAAAAGTAGAATTATTAAGTTAAAGAGAAAAATTCCATTACCACAACCTTCTCTTTCAATGGTAAAGATATATTTCACCTTTTCTTGATTTTTTATTTTGAATAGATTTTTTTTTTTTTGACAGTTGTAAAGATGCCTTTTAGATAATAATAATAATGCCTCTCTTAATCTTAAATATGTGGCATTCAATATTTTAATTTTTAACAGCAGATCGATGTGGTGGAAAGAAGCCGAATTCGTGTGTAAGATATAATTGCCGACATTTGTAAGTCATGCATGTGAGAATTATCAGAGGAGTCGTGGGTCGGCACATGACTCCTGCTGACTAGCGGTTGTCTAAGAATATAAGCTCACATGTTTTGTGCAGTGATACAGTCGTATGATACCTCACTTTTGTTTGGTTATTTTCAATGAGTTGTGGGAATGAGATTAAATATTTAATAATTATTATTTATTTTTTATATGACTTGCTGAGTACTGCAGCAGTTAACTGTGGCAGCTAATCAAATTTTAATCAAAATAATTAGTTGAATATAGAGCATTTTTTTGACAATGTAAATGCTCTTAAGTTGTGTGCAAGAGAATCGACTTCTGTGCTGTAGTAAAACATTTGCTGTTAATATGTTGAATGGCTTAGATTTAACCAAGCCTTTTTTAACTCAAATTGTAACGTTTGAGTCTCACTGCAAAATAACCTTTTTCACAATGCTTTCTGCAATAAATTAAGTTGGAATTCTGATCAAAACCTTGGAGACAAGTGTGGATAGAAAGGAATCATGAATCATTGGGGGAGTGACTTCATTATTATGAACCTCTCATAGATGACATTCATTGAGAAGTGGGAATTGATACTCCACCCACAAAGGGATGTTAGGAAAAATAATAAAATCTTAGTTCTATTAGGTTTTGGACACTTTTTATTTATTTATTTATTTATTTTGTCTTATAATTAACCTAAAATTATTATTAATTATATTTTATTCTACTATAAAAGTATAATTACACTTTATCATAGTTTATTTATATATTACACAAGAGCCTTCTTACTACTTAAAATTGCAGTTAACACTCCCTGAAATATACATAGTGAAATAAAATCAAAATAATTTTATTTTTTTTCAACTGCATCTTAGTTAATTCATTGAGTTCCTACTTTATACTCTTAGAATTCAATATAGAGTATATTTATTTTAGTATCTCTTTACTAAAATGCTTAGATCTAAGACTTAGAATAATTCATTCTCATTAAATCTTTTTAAAGAAATACTTTTTAACCTTTGGAGGGTATATATATCTATGGTGAATCAAGTAAAAGAAAAAAAAAACAAATCTTATCATAATATTATGAGAATATTGAAATAATATTAAAAGAGGAAGCTTGATTTGAAAGCAAGATATCTTCATTAAAAAAGCAAGATATCCATTTTGTTTCGTGCGTGCTTTGTTTCGTGGTTATACATTTTTTATTCATTAAAAAAAATAAAAAGCAAGATATCCTAAGAGCAAACCTTCATCATATTTCCTATAAAGCACGCACGTGGTTCATGATAGAATATTAATTATGAGTAATGCTGTTTTTTAAGTAATTTTATATTAATTACACATTATTTATAATCACATGCTTTGAACAAGTGGTTTGATCTGTATTCAGTAAAAAAATGATTCATGATATAATATTAATTATAATCACGTGCGTGATCAATCGAAACAATGATTGTGGTCGGATAACACTTAAAAAGCTTTCATTATTGCTCTCGGATGTTTATCTTTTTTAAACCCTTTACACGTATAAATTTGATTTTTATATTTGTCTTTATTGAACCCTTTATTAAAGCCAAATTGAATGATATTTGTCTGTCTTTGTTCCTCCTCCACTCTTCATCTAAACCCTTTACACGTATAAATTTTCATGATGAAGCTAGCCACTTGCAAAAAGGTTTAAATGAAGAGTAGTGTAGGAGGACCAACAAAGACAAAATCAAACATCACTTAGCCGCCGCCCGCGTGCAGGGTATTCAGTGTTGTGAGCGTATTCATGAGTTTTTAGTCTCATATTAAAAAATATAAAAAAAAAAAAAGTTAACAGTTAACATACACTAAGTTAACACAAGCTCATTAACTTATGCTTTTAAGTTAGAAAGGTGTTTAAATATATATATTAATGTACTATTGTAAAAACTCTCAAAACCGTTTATCTCTTCAACATTAAGATAATCCTTATGAGATTAGGCACGTACTAAAGCTTGGATTCAACTCTCTCCGTAATAGAAAACCACTCACACAAGCCTAATTAGTATTTGTCACCTTAGAAACTATTGATGTCTTAGTGGAGTTGAATTAAGCTATGACTCAATTGATTTTGAGAGAACGCCTTCTGATTGATATGTCAGTGTATTTGGAATACATTGAACTGGACTAATGTAAGTTATTATTCTATAAACTACAGTCATATAATAATTAAAATCGAGTTTGTTTATAGCATTGACTCGCAATCATGAGAGGAATGTAAACTCAACATACAGTATTGTAAAGATGGAGTCCATCTAGATGTTATTAATTAATTGGAAAAACTTTGCTTAAGGCATGTTTAAGATTGCGTTTGTGAGGCCTAAAAGTATATTTAACACTCAAAGAGGTCTGTTTGAAGAAAAAAAAACTCATTTAGTAAAAAAATTAAAAACATTTTTAAGGGTCTAAAAAACAAAAAAATAGTCAAAACACACTTTTAATAAAAGCTTAAAAATGAAGCTTTTGCCAAAAAGTGCTTTTGACTTAAAAACTCTATTCCTCAAACACAATCCTAAACATGCTCTTAATCTCTATAAATTTTCATCACTTTTGCAATTACTCTCTAAAGTTCAAAAACTCTTAATTTAGTGTATCAAAACTTCTAATTTTTTTTTAATATAACCTCTTTGTTAAATCTTAACGGAGGGGGTGTCAAGATTACCAAAATACCAACCTTCTTTCAATGTGATAAAGGTTTCAATCTTGGGACATGTGGATTATTACTATATTCAAGATATAGTAAAGATGGTTGAATTGAAGTTAACTTTATTACTGCGGTAGTATTAGTGGTCTAAAAAATACCTAGGTGTAGGTGAACGAGATTATGCAATCCTTTATGTGGGACATAATATTGATCTGTTTAACGTAGGAGACATTAATGAGATATGGATATTATGGTTCATATGGATGTAAAGTAATGAGATATAGATATTATGGTTCATATGGATGTAAATACTAATACTCATCTAGTGTAAAGTCACCGATAAGGTGTATCGAGAAAAACCTCAAGACTTAGAACTTGTTCAAAAATTTAGAATAGGTCGACACATGTGATATGTGTTTGGCTGAAGTCATCATGGTGGTATGGGTGTGGACCGTAATGCCCTGAATTAATTAATAAGATAAATAGAATATTCACATATTGCTAGTGGCACTATTGCAGTAACTTGTAATTCACACTGCGAAAGTTGCATGTATTTTTTATTTTTTATTTTTTTCCCACTTACTCACATTCCAAAAGAGATAATTGAACACGAGATCTTTAACTAAACAAACATATTTATATAAATATCAAGAGACATTACAATTAGTCCCAATACTGTTCATAATATTACAAAAGTGCCCCTAATAAAAACTACAACTATTTATGGTTGATCTCTACAAAATCCAGTTATACCTCAAAACCTTAGGGCTTTAGCAGACCTCAGGAATAGAAATTTAGATTCAGATAGTACTGCTCATTCTCTCCCATTGTGACTATATTGGTAAAATCCCACAATCTTTTGGGTGGAAAAAAGTAAGTTCACAGCTCAATAAGTAAATGATAACCGACAAATTTTTGTGTGTAACGCGAGCCATTCATTTCAAAATTTTGCGTTCTCTTATTTTTTTTTTAAAACAAGTCATTTCTGAACAGATGCAGTGCTTTATCATGTAAAAACATTTTAAATTCTAATAGATACTACCTTTCATAATAGATGTTAGGTAACATATACTCTTAGGATCAGAATTATACCAAAACATTAGTGTATATATAGCTTATTTAACTTAATTATTATTTAATAATAATAATGGTAAACTACAGTTAAATCATAACGTGCCAGAGTGTAAAGCAAATGCATATCCCTACATTTTGGGTAGAAACATGTTAAAGTGTTTAATTTGGCATGCAGTGGTAGTTTAGGGCTGGGGCTCCAATGCCACTTTCTAAAATTTAGAGGTATAAATGAAAATGTGGTGATAGTTCAAAAAACTAAAGTATATTTTACCTTACATTTTATTATTATTAATATTCTATTTATTATGTATATCCTTTAATTTTTCAGGCATTACACATGAACTATATTCCCTACCACAGAGGGTTGATGTCTTTCACTTGAAATATAGTGAGATGAAGTGACCCCGAATATGTTAGTGGGAGAGCATATGGTAAAGGGTGTTGTTAGGTTAGGAAAAGACAAAAGCGTGCACAAGACCATGTTACAGTCTTAACGCCAATCTGTAAGTTTTACATATGAGAGTTGGCATGGGCACTTACAAATTTTGGTACCAAAGGTAAAACAAATCCGATTGAAAATCCCATCAATCACTATTATAGTGTACATAAGTGGGAATTAATGTGATGGGTGATCACATAATAATAACTTCACACAGTGAGAAGTTTGCCATCATGACATGTTATGAAGAGGCATGTCATGATGTCTCCCATTAGATCAACACTCTCACAAGATATCACCATAAATCCATAATTGTCAAAAATTAGTGTATGTTAATTTGTACTTATTATATTTCAAGATAAATAGGCATATAATCTTACACGTTCTCTCTCTCTCTCTCTCTCTCTATATATATATATATATATATATATATACCTCAAGTACTACTCCAAGGTCCTCCAACCCTCTGATCATGAGCAACGCACTGAAGTGAAGGTTAACAAGGGAAGCCTTCCTCTCTGCAGCTAGCAGGTACCAATGGGTTTCACTCTACTCTATATATCTCTTACATTGTTTTAACTGAAAATGAAAGGGAGCTAGGGAAGCCTTTGTGCATGGCAGCCTTCTTCTCTTCCTCTTTACAACCCAAAGACAGAACATGTAAGATGATGATATCATCAATCCTTGTCTGGCCGGAAACCAGCCACCCTTGACAAGCCTTTGCACCGGCAGGGTGGTCTTGTTCTGGAAACAACAAGAAGCAGCCGATGAAATGTACACCGTTAGATAGATGCAGGTGTTATTGGCTTGTCAGTTGGCCGGCAAAGTGCAAAAATGAAAGCACTATGGTTTATTTGATCTCTTAACCAAACAGGCGTATAAAAGGTTCTTTTTTTATTTTTTTAATTCTTATCAACCGAGTGCATGAAATTGAATTTGGAATAAAGTTTTGGACTTTTGCTTGTTCTCGCCTCTTTAAGAGAAGAGTACTTTTGAAACAATTTGACTCAGATTGTGATTGTGGTCTTGAATAGAGTAATTTATTGCATGAATGTGTGTTTTGTTGGGTTGAGTGGATTAGGGTCCTTTTTTAATTTAGAGTAAAATGGAGAACAACCATTTCATAATCTAGATTAAGGATCTATTTGGGATTATGTTTGAAGAATCTAAAAGTGGTTTTAACATTCAAAAAGTTCGTTTGAAAAAAAGTACGCGTTTGATTAAAAAAATTAAAAACCCTTTTAAAGGTCTAAAAAACTTAAAAATTGTCAAAAAATATATATATATATATTTTTGAATTTTTGCCTAAAAACTCTTTTTGACTTAAAAGCTTTATTTGTCAAACGCAATCTCAAATAAACTTTAAGTTTCATGCATGTAATGGTTTATATGTGCCATGTCATTTAAAATGTTAATGACATGGTAACACGCATACGGTTAGATATAACAAGACAAAATCTAGACCAAAAAATAAATCATCTCAATTTCGTTGATCTAATTTCGTGCCGAATGGACTTGTGGATTAGTCACATATATAGACAATGTAGAATGGGCTAAACCTGATACTCCTATAGTACTTGACCTATTATAGGCACTCTCATAACTATTCTCGTCTTCCTCCTAAGCATAATGCGGATTTGGTTTAAGGAATCTAACTCAAGCTTTGCTCCAACTCAAGCCGAGCTAGAACTCAGTTCATTTTTGTTGAGCTAACTTTGGACACCCTTCTATATATAGCTAATTAACTCAAGCTCCATCTTACATAAATTTTTTTTAGTCGAATTTGAACAATTAATACTCGGGTTTACTCGACTTGATCCCGACCCTAATGGTGAAGTTGTAATCATGGCTTCATGAGTTTTAACTCACAAGGTTGCATGTGTTTCTTTTGCTAGGATTGTAGCATGGCACTGCTAATTTCCCAACCAGGTCAAGCACATTTCATGGCTTATGGCGTGAAGAGAAATATGGTGGCATCTAGTAAGAAGGAAACTTGTGTTGGTTTTTCTTCCTCACCTCATTTAGCTAAAACTGGGGTTGGAAGGAAACAAGGGCATAAAGTGATTGTTCCAGCAACTGCCACCGAGGCCACTGTATTGCCTACAAAGCCACTAACAAAAGATGATCTTGTCGGTTACTTTGCCTCTGGCTGCAAGCCTAAGGAGGAATGGAGGTATGTAATTGCATTTTGCCAATTATATATACTTTCACCTACACTTGTCAATTGTATGATTTGTTTCTGCATATATGTGGACCTTGCAGAATAGGAACTGAGCATGAAAAGTTTGGTTTCCAGTTGAGAACTCTATGCCCCATAACATATGAACAAATAGAAGAGTTACTCAACGATGTTGCTGCAATATTTGGTTGGGACAAAGTCATGGAAGGTGACAACCTTATTGGACTCAAAAAGGTAAATTTTTTACTTTTATTATTATTATTATTGTAAACAGTGTTGAACTTGTATTAAAATCTTTGTATATCAACAAGACTTTCTAAATTTATTCTCTAATATGCGGCTTAATTAAAGCAGTACATGATTGTGGAATAGGGTAAGCAGAGCATATCACTGGAGGGTGGTGGACAGCTTGAGCTTAGCGGTGCACCTGTCAAAACATTACATGAAACTTATGCCGAGATTAAATCACACCTATGTCAGGTCAGTTGAAATAATCATACTCTAGCATATATATATGCATGAAGAGGCAAGCTTGTAAAAAGCAAGTATCTAATGTGTTTGTAGGATCATTGTTGTTAGGCTGCCTGAAATACATAAAAGTTTGGGCAGCCTAAAAGAGGGGGGCTACGGGGTTCACTTACCTCGGACAGCCAGACTGGGCCACATAACTTTCTTTTCTTAGATTGCCTGAATTTCAAAAACATGGAATCCCAATCCGTTCTGTAAAATAATGGGCCACTCTAACATCTAACAACTATTTACTATTCTAACATATGTTACTAACTGATAGATTGATGATATCTTCCTTGTGATTATTATCATATACCGTAAGAGACTTGATGATTCAATATTGAGAAATTATTATTTTTTTTTTTGTGATTTGGTTTTCAATTCCTTCATAATTTATTTGTTTAACTATTAACTATTTTTTTTTTTTTTTTTTTTTTTTTTTTTTTTATAGGTAAAAGCTGTTGCAACAAAAATGGGAATTGGATTCTTAGGAATAGGTTTCCAGCCCAAAGGGGGACTTAAGGACATGCCTACAATGCCCAAGGTATGTAATGTATACCTCTTTTCAACCGTTCAACTGTTCAAGTTTGATGGAAGAACACAAATTAGTTAGTTGGCTGAAAATGAAAGATATTTAAGATGGAATGAGGAAAACTTCCTCATTGATGGAATTTAATTCATTATTCTAAATGAAGAATGCCAGGTGATCTTCAAACAAGAGATTAGTGCTGGGAGACAAAGTGGTTGTAAAGTTTTTACCTAAAGTACAATATTAATATACATAGTTGAATACCACTTTAACCCAAAAGTCTAAGCTAATGGACTAGGATTATTATTATTTAAAAATTAAAAAAAAAAAATTAAAACTTTTTATGAACAAGGATTATGCAAATCTCCTTAATTTTTTATTTCTATTTGCTTGTTATACCACCCAACCTTTCAATGGTGTCATTTTTTAGTGTTGCTATATTAATATGTTTCAGCCTCTTGGGAATTTGGATAACTTGTTTACTGATGATAAGAGTAATTTGATCCAGCCACATCAAGAGATTTTAGCAGGATACCTTGCTAAAGTTGGCCCACTTGGAATCGATACATTGCGTAGAACATGCACTGTCCAGGTGAGATGAATTTTACACTTTCGTTTTTATGTGCTTATATTGAAAGGCATGCTCTTGAAGGCTCTCTAATTTTTATAATTGAATTTTTTTTTTCTTTTATTTATGAAAAGGGAAATGATGCAAATCAAAATTCAAATCTTACAGGTTAATCTGGATTACAGTTCAGAAGCTGACATGATCAGGAAATTTCGGGCAAGTCTTGCTTTGCAGCCTGTGAGAAACTTTTATCCCTATTATTTTTTTACTAGAAAACTTTATGATTCCATGGGATCTAACTAGTGCAATAAATAAGACAGATAGCAACAGCACTATTTGCAAATTCACCTTTTGCTGAAGGAAATCCAAATGGTTATCTCAGCTTGAGAAGGTTTCCAAAAGTTACTCAAGTTCTTTCTTTCATGTATATTAGTATTATTTTTTCTCATGGGATTTTGCATTTATTTTTATTTGTTTAAACAGCCATTTCTGGACTGGCCATGATAAAAGTCGTACTGGCATGCTCCCCTTTGTTTTTGATGACTCCTTTGGGTAAGTTCATCTTGTTTTTTACTTTCAAAATATTATTCATTTTATTTTCTGAGTGTCCAAATGTCTCTTGTTCTAAACATTTTCATATATACATAAATTTTCTTCACAACAAGGGTTATCATCAAGCAACTTATTTCCTACTTATTGTTATTGCATCAACATCAATTTTCTGTGGCGTCCCACATTACTGGGTATGAGGTGTTTTTGGGGTAAACCGAAGAATAAAATCGTGCAGGCTCACGCTCAAAGCGGACAATATCATACCACTTGAAGCGGGCTGTTTCATTTTTTAGTAGAGTTTTTATCTGTTAGTAAAATTGATTGGATCTGATGGAACCATTTTGTTTGTGCTTAAATTTTTGGTGCAGGTTTGAGCGGTATGTTGATTATGCTCTTGATGTTCCAATGGTTTACATTTACAGGAAAAAGAAATATATTGACAGTGCTGGAATGTCATTCAGGGTTTCCATCTATCCTTTCTAGTTTATTATAACAAGGCTTTCATCAGTAGCCATGTTCTTCTTTTATATTATAAAAAGAAATATAATATTTACTAAATCTTGAGAATACTTTCATCCTAAGCTTGTAATTTGGTCAAGACATATAATGTTGGCCATTGTACTGTTTTGCAGGACTTTATGGCAGGAAAACTTCCTTGTCTACCGGGTGAATTGCCAGCACTCAATGATTGGGAGAATCATTTGGGAACATTATATCCTGAGGTGATTAAGTCTTTGAAAAGTTCCAAATTTGCTTGATTTTTGTGCCTATAACTTAAGCTATAAGTTGCTGTCTATCTTCAGGTTCGGATGAAGACATACTTAGAGATGAGGGGTGCTGATGCAGGGCCTTTGGCAATGTTAAGTGCTTTGCCAGCATTTTGGGTAATGGCCTATATGATCTCCTAAACATCCATTAAACTAATTTGTGATAATCGTATTGTATGATAATCAGGCGCTCATCCATATAGTCACAAATCTAGTATTTCATGAGCGTACAAAGCACATAGAAGTAGACTATCACTTTGTTCGTAGTAAATTAACTAATAAAGAGATCCGCATGTGAAAACATAAGACTAATTGGCATATTTGTTCACCAAAGCTCTAGGTTGTGGACGACTTGCATTTATTTTTTCCAATTTGGTATTATATGACATACATTCTCAAACTTGGAGGGAAAGTGGTAGATTAGGATAAATTACATTTTTTTCTATTTGATTTAGAAAATAGAGTTAAGATTATCTTTGTCAGACCATTCTACTTAGAATCAATCAATTGGTGTTAAGATAGACAAACTCAAGTCTTTTATTGACCTCAACATCGTGTTCTGCAGACTTGTTTTTAGGTCGGTCCCTTCCTCACAGTGAGGCTTCCGCAACTCGATCCCATGACTTCCTGCCACTAATAACTTTTGTCGAACCGTGAGCTGTCATTCCACCTAAAACCAAATAGACTAGTTGGGCGCAATGTCAATGAATTAAAAGACTTGAGTTTGTCTTCCTTAACACTCACTGGTTTTAGGTGGAATCGCAACTTACGGCTTGACAATCTTGTTAGTGGATGTATTTAAATTAAATTGTGCAACTCTCCTTTATAAATAATAATAATGTGTTTGGTGGGTGATTATGAAAATTATCTTACCATTTTTTAAGTTACACATATCTAATAGTCATGTTACATGCCCTATGTCTAACTTGCATAGATTTTTTTTTTTTTTTTATTTTTTTATCAACTTTCTCATTCCACTAACTTCAGCTCATTCTTATTTTCTTATAAATGTCAGGTAGGTTTACTATATGATGAGGTTTCACTTCAAAATGTTCTGGACTTGATAGCTGATTGGACCATGGAAGAACGAGAGATGTTGAGGAATATGGTAATACAAATATGAGACAATAAGCAAATTAAATGGTGATCATCAAGATGGCTAACATAACTGCAAAATTCTGTTTAATAGGTTCCTAAGATTGGTCTAAAAACACCATTTCGGGATGGATTGCTAAGGCATGTTGCTGAAGATGTTGTCAAGTGGGCGAAGGTATATAATTAGTTTGGCATGATTGCTTTTGTTGTTGTTATCACTCAAGGCATTATACATCTTTTCTTCTGCAGGATGGCTTGGACAGAAGAGGCTTTAGGGAATCAGGGTTCCTTGATGAGGTGGCCGAGGTGGTAAAAACAGGTGCTTATTTTTTATTTTATATGTTTATTTTTTATAATTAAAAATAGTAGACCAATTGTAGCTATTTTACCTGAACGTAACTATACTAGCACCTACCCGCTGGGAGCCACACAGGAGGGGCTTAAACGGTGGGAACCGCAGGTGCTCTCTCAAATCCGATTGAGCCATAGCCTGACCCAACCCTACTAGAGTATTAATGGGAATCCAAGGCGGTTAATACTAATCATGCATATGTAGAGATTCTCCATTGCTGAGATTCGAACCCACGCTCTAGTACATGCAATTAGTGGAATTTAGTGGAATTCATGTCTTGTAGACCTCAACCTTAGACTATACTTATTTCATGCCAATTTGTTTTTTTGGGCAAACAAATAAAGCACCAACACCACTGCAATATTTAACTTAAAATCACCAATTGTATCAAATTTTAAGCTATTAGAAAATACTAAATTTAGTCATTTAATTAAAACTCTAACAACACTTTCATTGTTTGTTTTAATGAATAATGATGATTTTGTCATGTGTTCATGTTGGGTGGTGATCGATCCGATGGCAGGAGTGACACCTGCCGAGAAGCTTTTGGAGATGCACCAGGGGAAGTGGGGACAATGTGTGGATCCTGTCTTTCATGAGCTACTCTATTGATCAACTGAAGAATTAGGTTCACCAACATCCTTTTTGGTTTATGGTCGTGTTGTTTTCTTTGGCCTTTGTTGGCCCTCCCTTAAACACTTCTTGGTTCTTGGGTTGCAATCCGACAGTTGCAATTAATCAAGAAAAATAAATCGTGTTGTATTGTATGTCCTTAGCACGATACTCTTGTCTAACTCATTGAATATGAGTAAGATCATTAATAAAGAATGTGAAGGGAAATTTATACATGAGTAATATTCTAAGTTCATTTATTATATTCTTATGCATATAGGTATTTGATTTTTATCATGATATATAAATATTTAGATATGATATTCTTAAGGATAAAGTTTTTCTCCAAACTATATAGATTGGAAAAATTTTCTCTAACCTAATCTATTAAACTAATATGTGTTTGAAATTCACTATTGTGAACCCCAATAGATTGGCTCCGTAGCGCCTATTGAAGCGTAAGTCCTTGAGCAACTATAGAGGTCTGCTGTTCGAAGCCCACCGAGAGTAAACTATTTTTGTTTAAAAACAAATTATCTCGTCATGAAAAGACAACCTCAACAATTAAACATCATGACTATGAAAAAATACAAGAAGAAACTAAAGGATTTAAATACAAAAGAAACGTTGAAGTTGTACGCTTTACATTGCGAAAATGAACACGCGCGAACATGGCTTAGGGGATGACAAAAAATGTAAATTTCAGGCTTCTTCTACTTTTCCCTTTCACTCTCACACCCTTGTGGCTGTATTTTCGAATAAGTGGAGTCTCCGAGGCTTTGTGGGGTTAGAAATAGGTTAAGGATCAAGTTTATAGGGTTTTGGGTGCTTATAAACGAGTTTCTGTCGCATTATAATCAATCCTGAAAATTAGAGGGTTACTCATGGGAGGATCGATTGTTTTTTTTTTTTAAAAAAAAAAACTATTAAATTATATAATAGGTCTAAAGTAGATATATATTATAGCCCATTTCTGTTACTAGATTAGTTGTTAGTTAGGCCTAGTAGTTAGGCCCAAGTAGTGTAAGCTGAGTCTATATAAGACTCCTTAGAGAATTGTAAAGGTATCAAAAAAATTTTAGAATGTTCATTGTGAACTTTGAAGGTTTAAGCATCATTGAAATGCTGAGTTTTCTATAAACAGTTTCCATTTCCATCATCCTGTTCCTTTTTCATCCATTTCAGACTTTCAGTCCATTACAATGTGTTTATTACTGAAATAAACTTTGTTTTGAAAGCATTTTAAAGCACAAGTATTTTTATATTATAAGTCCCTGAGTCAACCCGTCAAAACTACAAAATCCCTATGATTTTTTTTTTTTTTAATTTAATTTGGAATTTTTATTTTCTAGGTTAATCGAAATGCCAATAAAATTCCTACTGTTAGATTTTGTAATGCTTATTAGTCCCAATTAAAATACACTGTTTCACCACATCAACATAATAATTTTTATTAATTTAATTTAAATATTAAATTAAAAAAATAAAAAATAAAAATAAAAATAATTGAAGGGATGGCCAGGGGTGGTGCTCCCACCCATGGCCACCCCCCAACCCCTTGGGGGGTTTGGGGTGGCCTGCGAATGAAAGAACCGGCGGTTGAAGAGATGGAGAATGCAGGAGGCTTTGGTAATGGCTTTCATGGGATAGCTGGAAAAGATGATTTCGACCCAAGTGCGCCGCCTCCATTTAAGATTGCTGAGATCCGAGCTGCCATTCCCAAGCATTGTTGGGTCAAGAATCCCTGGATGTCTCTCAGTTATGCTCTCAGGGATATCTTTCTGGTTATTGCATCAGTTGCTGCTGCAATCTACTTCGATTCTTGGATTTTTACCCATTCTATTGGGTTGCTCAGGGAACAATGTTCTGGGCTATTTTTGTTCTTGGACATGATTGGTAATCGCATACTTTTCTGCATTCTTTGCCATCCATTCTCTAACTTTCCTGTTTACCATTAATGCGTTTATTCATATACTCTGTTTTACAATTTCCTCTGTTTCGATTCAACAGTGGCCATGGAAGCTTTTCGGACAACCCAGAGGTAAATAATTTGGTGGGGCATATCTTGCATTCTGCAATTCTTGTATCCTACCATGGATGGTGGGTTTTCGTGACAACTTTCATTTCTCAGTCAACGGTAACACATTTTTTGCCACGTTACTAATTACTGACGTGGTAATTACTATCACATCAAGAAAAACTTTATTGACGTGTTAAAAATAACACCTCAATAATTATTGACGTGGCATTTTGACAATTATTGACGTGCCAAAATGACACGTCATTATTTCATACGTAAAAAATTAATTAATTAATAATATTAATTATTTGTTTTAAAAAAATTAGATAACAAAATTTAACTAGTAACCTATATTAGGTAACCAAATTTAATTGGTATATGTATAATATATATGTATAATTGGTATATGTTGTCATACATTAAGAGATATATTCATTAGCTATTAAATATATGTTTATAGACAGTGATAAATATGTACTCTTTTAATTTATTTTGAAAAAATTATTATGGCTATATCACGTTTTCAAGATTGTAGGAGTATTATAAACTAAAAAATTAAAGTGTTTTTTAGAATATTAATACATGTATGTGTTCTCTTAGTCTTAAGTATATAGTATTTTTTTTTTTTAAAAAAAAGGATCATATCATATTTTTTTTTCCCTTCTTATTTTCAATTTATTTTCTTGACGTGTCACACGTAGCACGTCAAGAAAAATATTTTCTTGACATGTCAAATTTGACACATCAAGAATTTCTTGACGTGTCAAATCTTGACACGTCGAGAATTTCTTGACATGTCAAATCTTGGCATGTCACTAAAAAAATGAGTGAGATGTCTCTTTTAATTCAACTTTTTCCCTATTCTCTCTCTTCTTATTATTTATTCTTTCCCTCTTTTTTTATTTCCCCACACTCTCTCTCTCTCCTCTCTCAATCTCCCACTTCTGTCTGCACGCCCATGCAGTACCCCCAGCCAGCTCCCTCTAGAGGGAAGAAGAAAAAGAAAAGGAGAAGAGAAAAAGAAGAGAAGCAAAAAAAAAAAAAAAAAGCAGAAGAAGAGAAGAAGAAGAAAAAGAAAAGGAGAAGAGAAGAAGAAGAAGAAGAAAAAGAAAAGGAGAAGAGAAGAAGAAGAAGAGAAGCAGAAGAACAAAAAAAAATTAGAAGAGGAGAAGAAGAAGAGAAGATAAGAAGAATTTTTGGGTTTTTAAAGATTTGTTGGGTTTGACGTTTGGGTTTTTGAAGATTTGTTGGGGTTGACGTTTGAGTTTTTGATTTTTCAGGTTGATTTTTTGATTTGAGTTTTTGATTTTTTGAAGAATTTTTGGGTTTGGGTTTTTGAAAATGGATTTTCTCACTCTCTCTCTTCTTTTCTCCGGAGAAAAGAAGAGAGAGAGAGAGAAAATGGAGAAAAGAAGAGAGAGAGAGAGAGAATGGTGTGCTGGAGAAACAAAGGAAGGGAGAGAGAGAAAGAGATGATGTTGAAAAAATTAAAAAAAAAATTATTTTTTTTAATAAATTTTAAATTTTAGTGACGTTTCGAAATTGACAAGTCAAAAAATTTATTAACGTGTCAATTTCTGGTACGTTAAAAATTAATTACACGTCAATAATTTATTGACACATCAATAGATTTGTTGACGTGTCAAAACTGACACGTCAATAAATTATTGACGTGTTAGAAAATGACACATCAAAATTTTTTTTTTTCACGTGTCACTTTTTGACACGTCAATAATTTATTGACATACCAAACAATGACACATCAAAAAATCTCCATTTTTGACAACCACATTTTTAACGCTCAACACATGTCAATAAAGTTTAGTGACTTGCCAGACTACCTAATACATCAAAAACACCCTGTCAAAAAAAAGTCCATTTTTTGTAGTGACCATGGGAATGTTGAGAATGACGAGTCATGGGTTCCGGTATTATCTCTCTTTTGGTATAATAATTTTAGAAAAAATGCATATGCTAATGTGGCAAAACGATGCATTTTTTTGGGGACCAACGGGCGTAACAAAAATCTAACGGTAAAAATTTTATTGGCATTTCGATTAACTCAAGAAGTAAAAATTCGAAGAAAAAAAAAACCTAAATTTTTTTTAGTTTTGGCAAGTTGACTCATGAACTTATAATATATTTACCCTTTATCTTTTCAAAGAATTACATTCCCCACCCCCAAATTAAGCAAATGCAGTTTGCTTTCAATATGAACCAAAGCATTCGAATGCCATAGATCCAACCAAAGGAAGAGTATGCTACCATCCCACGCTGGGTAGGTCTTGAAAGGGTTTCGGGTGGGTTCATGCAGTATCTCGGGCAGGTCTTTGTGGGGTCTTGGGTGGGTTCTGGTGGGGTCCTGATCAAGTTTCGACAAGGTCTCGAGTGAATCTCAGAAACATGTTGATTGGGTCTATTAATTTAAGAATAAGATCCTTAAACTCGAAAAAATTGTTTTGAAGCTTTCAAAAATTGAAACAATTTTTTGAAAATTAAAGAGGCTTTCTTGATTAAATCGAAAATATTTTTAATTTATTATTATTTTTGATGGTATTAAATACCTTAAAATACAAAAAAATATTTTCCAAAAATCATTTTAAACCAAAACTTACAACCTTATATCTTGAGTTCTTTTCCGCAAAACCATTTTGGGCTGCTTCTAGCTGCATCAGCATGACGTTTGCGCTTTTCAAGGACACGTTGCTATGAAAATACACATATGGGGCAAATATATTCATAAAATAAATAAATAAAATAAAATCAGTTTAGTGGCCGACATTGAGTGACAATTTTAAGAATACTACCATGTCTCTGTCGTAACTGCAAGCTAGAAAAAGTGTTCATATGTATATATATATATATATATATATATTTCTTTAAAAGTTTCAACAACCTCAGTACTGCAGCTATGATGGTTCCTCTGGCTCCGAAGGCTTCGGAGAGTGAGTAAGAGAGAGATGGTGCAGTGTGGAGGACCAGTCTGGCCTTACTAACTGCTCTTCAATGCCACTCACTTGTCGCTTCTTTGTTCTTTTAAATCCTCAACATCTCTGTTTTCCCATCATGAACTCCATTTTCTTAAACTCTCAGTCTGGGTTTTTCTTCTTTTAGGTTTCAGATTCAGACCCAGTATTTTTAAGGTACGTCTTGTAACAAGTTTCTTGGTTTTCTAGCTTCTTTTCCTTCAAAGATAGTTAATTATTCATGTTATAGTCTATAAGAGGTAGTTTAATAAGGATCACACTTTATGAAGTGAAGTTCACTAGTTTGAATTATTCTTTCTTCTTACGCGGACATTTAAAAAAAAAAAAAAAATTATTCATGTTATATACTTATATATATGTCCAGATGCTGAAAACTTAGGAATCTCATGGGGAACTAGCTAGAGAGCCTATCATGATTATCATAATAGTTTCTATTTGCTTAAGCTTTTGGAATATATGGTGAATTAACATAGCCCATCCCTTTTATATATATATATATATATATATATATATATATAGTAATTTATGTAATTGTTATAGTGTTTGGATTAGCAAATGTATCATGTAGAATCAATGTTAATTTGCCCCATTAAAAAATAAGGAATCTGTTAATTTTTGTTGAGTTTGAGTTTGGATACCCTTCTACAGCCTAACTCCAGCTCCATCTTACATAAATTTGTTTTGGTCGAGTTCGAACATTTAATTCTTGGGTTAACTCAAACTCAATCACAACCCTAATGGTGAGATTTGTAATCATTGCTTCGCGAGTTTTAACCGACAAGGTTGCATTCGTTTCTTTTGTTATGATTGCAGCATGTCACTCCTTTCCCAGCCAGGCCAAGCACATTTCATGGCTTATGGGGTGAAGAGAAATATGGTGGCATCTAATAAGAAGGAAACTCATGTTGGTTTTCCTTCCTCTCCTCATTTAGCTAAAACTTGGGTTGGAAGGAAACAAGGGCATAAAGTGATTGTTGCAGCAACCGCCACTGAGGCCAATGTATTTCCTACAGAGCCACTGACAAAAGAGGATCTTGTAGGATACTTTGCCTCTGGGTGCAAGCCTAAGGAGGAATGGAGGTATGTAATTCATGCAGAGTGGTATTGTGCCAATTGAAGATGCTTTGGTAGATTTTTGCATGTTTTAGTTACATTTGAGACACAAGTTTGCTATTACATTCTGCTTTGTTTATATTTCCTATGAATTCAGTATTGACATATAAATTTTTTGCATGCATTCTTTAGTTTCCCCTTCTTTTCCTTTGTTGAAATGTAAGGCCATCTAGTGGAATATTTGGTTTTGACTGGTATTTTGTAGGAAGAGGAAATTTATCCTACATCCTAGCCTAGACTAGTATATTTGGTGAAGAGTAATGCTAGAAAGATCTTGTCCTCATTGTGTCCTCCCAAATATGATGTGTCTTTTAAAATCTCCATTGAATTTGAGATGATCATTATTGGATTTTGTTCTATTAGTAATTTTAAAAGTCAAATCACATTTGAAATGACACAAAGACGATTTTAGTCCTCCTTCTAGCATTATTCTTTGGTAAAATGTACCTTGTCTGAAATCTTTTCCTTTCTTGTATCGATGATCCTGGCTTGACACTAAATAATTAGTTGGCAAATATTATCTTTCCCTGCTTGATGAACCACTTTCATCTGCACTTGTCAATTGTGTGATTTGTTACTGTTGTCCTTGCAGAATAGGAACTGAACATGAAAAGTTTGGTTTTCAGTTGAGAACTTTATGTCCCATAACATATAAACAAATAGAAGAGTTACTCAATAGTGTTGCTGCAATATATGATTGGGGAAAAGTAATGGAAGGTGACAACCTTGTAGGACTCAAAAAGGTAAACTGTTACTGTTTATTATTACTATTATTATAGTCAATAATTTTGAACCTGTATTAGAATTTTCGTATACCAACAAGACTTTCTCAATTTGTTCTCTGATACGTGGCTTAATTAAAGCAATGCATAATTGTGGAACAGGGTAAGCTAAGCATATCATTGGAGACTGGTGGTCAGCTTGAGCTTAGTGGGGCACCTGTCAAAACATTACATGAAACTTATGCCGAGATTAAATCACACCTATGTCAGGTCAGTTGAAATAATCCTACTCTAGTATATCCATGAAGCGGCAAGCTTGTAAAAAAACAAGTATCTCCAAGTATAACATTCCTTTTTTGTATAGTTTTTTCTTTCTTTCTTTCTTTTTTCTTTTTTTTTTTCTTTTTTTTTTGTTGTGGGTGAGTGTACTATGTTTGTTATTGTGATAAATAGTTTTATTTGTGTCATATCTTGTAATTTTTTTTAACCTACTTCATGTTTATGTCAAATTTAGTTTCTAAGAAAAGATGTAGATAAAGAAAAAAGGACAAAATAAAGAAAAAAGGTCTGCCTCGAGCAATCTGATCCACCTTCCCAGGGCATGTGGGCCCTACAACTCCCTTCTTTAGACTGTCCGAATTTCTATAGCATGGAATTCCAATTGGTTCTGTAAAATCACAGGGCCACTCTAATTGTTAACGGCTATTCTAACATATGTTACTAATTGATAGATTAATATCTTGTGATTATTATCATATACCGAAGAGACTTGATGATTCAATGTGAAATTAGTATTTTTTACTTCGGGTTTTCATTCCTTCGTAAATTTATTTGTTTATCTATTAATTCTTTTGGTCTTATGAAGAATCTGTATGTTATTGAACTAAAGAATAGACTTCCTATGTTAATTTTTTATAGGTGAAAGTTGTTGCAACGAAAATGGGAATTGGATTCTTAGGAATAGGTTTCCAGCCCAAAGCGGGACTTAAGGACATGCCTAGGATGCCCAAGGTATGTATTGTATACCTCTTTTCAACTGTTTGAGTTTGAGGGAAGTACACAAATTAGTTAGTTGGCTAAATATCAAATATATTTAAGCTGGAATGAGGAAAATATCCTCATGGATGGAATATAATTGATTACTCTAAATGAAGATAGACACAATTTGTCCACCCACACTATATGTCAGATCTTCAAACAAGAGATTAGGGCTTAATAAATTTTAACCCAAAAGGATTGGCTCAAGTGGTAATGTCTCACCTCAATGACACAATATTGTCCGCTTTTGGCTCTCCCGAACTAGACTTCCTAGGAGATCATCAATCCCGGTACTACTCTCACATAAGCACACTTAACTACGAAGCTCTGATAGGTTCATGATTATCACGACTTTCAAATACATTATGTCAAGAAGGGTGCGAGTATACATATGAGCACATGCTCATCCGCAGGCGATGTGGGACGCCGCAATCACTTCCTCTTAGGACCTAACGTCCTCGCTAGTGACCTTCATAGGCTTGTGCACGCTTGCCCCATCTTAGGCTGGACAATGGCTCTGATACCAAATTGTGAGCGTCCCACATCGCTTGAGTATGGAGTTGGGGATCTGCTTATATGTATATTCGCACACTTTTTGACAATAATGCATTTTAAAGCCGTGATGGCCTTGATCCCATTAGAACTCGGTAGTTAAGCATGTTTTTGCGAGAATACTATCATGATGGGTGACCTCTTGGAAAGTCTGGTTCGGAAGAGTTAAAAGCGGATAATATTGTGTCATTGGGGTAGAGCGTTACATCCTTGGGTGCAAACAATTTATTGTGCAGATCAGTGATAACAATGCTATTGTCTTTGCCATTGATAGTTGTCTACTGGGTTGTTAATATGTGGAAGATGTTGCACTTGTGACCTCCGTATCATGAAAAAAATCCATATGCAGACCTTCTTATCTGATACAACAAATGAAGCCACATTGCATTTACATCAATTGATTTTGATCTTTGGAGTTTTGATCAATTTCATTTCACTAAACTTGTTTTTTGTACTAGCCAGACTTCCCATTATCTCCCTTTGAGCTTTGTTTTCTGATTTTCATGTGCACAGGCTTCTTCCTGAGGGTATTTTGTAAACATGGATTGTGTTTCTAGTTGTCAAAATTTGTTATTTTAATCCCCTTTTTAATCTTTCCAGCATGCATGTTGATCTCGTTATTTCTATTTGGTCCCTATACCACCCAACCTTTCAATGGTGCCATTTTTCATTGTTACTATTCTGTTTTAGCCTTTGCGAACTTGGATATCTTGTTTACTGATAAGAGTAATTTTCTTCAGCCACATCTAGAGATTTTAGCAAGATACTTTGATAAAGATGGCTCAGTTGGAATCGATACAATGTGTAGGACATGCACTGTTCAGGTCAGATGAATTTTACTCCTTTCATGGTGAGACCTTAGAAAGGCATGCTCTTGAAGGCTGGCAAATTTTCATAATTCAATATGCCATTCGTTGATTTTTGATGAAAAGGTTTATCTTTCCAATATATGCATATTTCTTCTAGTTTCAAATGGAAAATGATGCAAATCAAAATTCAAACCTTATAGGTTAATCTGGATTACAGTTCAGAAGCCGACATGATCAAGAAATTCCGTGCTAGTCTGGCTTTGCAGCCTGTGAGAAACTATGATCCCAATTTTTATTTTTTATTGGAGAATTTTCTTGTTCCATGGGATCTAACTAGTGCAACAAATAAGACAGATAGCAACAGCACTATTTGCAAATTCACCTTTTTCTGAAGGAAAGCCAAATGGTTACTACAGCTTGAGAAGGTTTCCAAAATTTACCAAAGTTCTTTCTTCATGTATATTAGTATCTTTTATCATGGGCTTCTGTATTGATTTTTGTTCAATTAAACAGCCATATATGGACTGCTAATGATAAATGTCGTATTGGCATGCTTCCCTTTGTTTTCGATGACTCCTTTGGGTAAGTTCATCTTCGTTTTACTTTTAAAATATTGTTCTAAACATCTACATATGTACAAAACATTTCTTCACAATAAGGGTTGTCATCAAGTAGTACTCCTATTCTACTAAGTAGCAACTTAGTTCCTACTTATTTTTAATTGCATCAACATAAATTTTCTATCACACTTGCATTGATAGAATTTTGTGGTTCTTCTCTAAGAAAATGTCCTTTTTTTAGCAGAGTTTTATTGGTTAGTAAAATTGATTGTATCGGATGGAACCATTGTGTTTATGCATAACTTTTGGTGCAGGTTTGAAAGATATGTTGATTATGCTCTTGATGTTCCAATGCTTTACATTTACAAGGAAAAGAAATATATCGACTGTGCTGGAATGTCATTTCGGGTTTCCATCTATCGTTTCTAGTCTGTTGTAATAAGGATTTCATCAGTAGCCATGCTCTTCTTTCCTCCAACATAATTTTTATTAAATCTTGACAATACTTTCATCCTAAGCTAGTAATTTAGTCGAGACATGATGCTGGCCATTTTATTGTTTTACAGGACTTTATGGCAGGAAAACTTCCTTGTCTACCGGGTGAATTGCCAACACTCAATGATTGGGAGAATCATTTGAGAACATTATATCCTGAGGTGATCAAGTCTCTGCAAGTTCCAATTTTTCCTGATTTTTGTGCCTAACTTAAGCTATAAGTTACTGTCTTTGTTCAGGTTCGGATGAAGACATTCTTAGAGATGAGAGGTGCTGATGCAGGGCCTCTGGCAATGTTATGCGCTTTGCCAGCATTTTGGGTATTGTCTTATATGATCTACTAATACATAATTAGTCTACTTACACATTAATTAAGAGTAAGATATGATGTGGTCACATGCTGATATTACATGATGTTTGTTTTATGAACCTGTGTTACAGCTGAAAATGGAGTATACATATGTGCTTCAATTTTAAGACCCATCTTTTTTTTTTTTTTTTTTGATGAATAAGAAATTTCATTAAGCTCAAACTCAAACAAACAACACCTCAAACCCCATTACAATCCTTTACAAAAGGCCAAAAAGAAACACAAACCAGAAACAAGAACACCTGCAACCCAGCAACTACACAAGTAGTTCTGCAGGAAAGTTCCACAAAACCCCATTACAAGCCTTTACAAAAGGCCAAAACAGAAACAAGCAAACCAGAAAACAAGAACACCTGCAACTACATAAGTAGTTCTGCAGGTAAGTTCCACAAGGAACATAGAATAATGTTCTCCCTAGTTCTAGGAAATTTTCCTTTCCCAGCAATTCTAGTTCTTACTTCCCAAACAATCTTCTTCAAAAGCTGCTCCTCTGTACAAGGCTGGCCAGCATGAATGAGCTCATTCCTAGTGCGCCAAAGATTGTAGACAACTGATCCCATAACCAGTCGGCAGAGCAAACACTTGAGAGATAGACCATCTTTTGAATAGTTACATATTTGTATAGATAAGAAGGATTTCTGTTAAAAAATGGTAGGGTAATTTCAATGAGTTTATTCTGTACAGTTTTGGCAATCTCTAGAAGCATCATGTCAATTATATTCTGTTGCATTGTTAGATTATGATAAATTACAATCTGTTTGTTGCCATTTGATTTAGAAGATGGAATAAAGTTTATCTTGTTAGTAGATGTATTTGAATTAAAATGCGTTAACTCTCATTTTCTTCTAATATGTCAGGTAGGTTTATTATATGATGAGGTTTCACTACAAAATGTTCTAGGCATGATAGCCGATTGGACCGTGGAAGAACGAGAGATGCTGAGGAATAAGGTAATACAAATATGATCGAGACAAGCAAATTAAATGGTGATCATCAAGATGGCTAACATATATAACTGCCAAAATTCTGTTTACTAGGTTCCTAAGACTGGTCTAAAAACACCATTTCGGGATGGATTGCTAAGGCATGTTGCTGAAGAAGTTGTCAAGTGGGCGAAGGTATATAAGTTTGGCATGATTGCTTTTGTTGGTGTTGTCACTCATGGAATTATACACCTTTTCTTCTGCAGGATGGCTTGGAAAGAAGAGGCTTTAAAGAATCAGGGTTCCTGGATGAGGTGGCTGAGGTGGCAAAAGCAGGTGCTAATTTAGAGTTCATATTTGTGAACCTCAACCTTAGACATTACTCATTTCATGCCAAAGACTATCAAATTAAGCACCAACACCACCTCTCTACACTAGTAAAGAGAGGTTAGAAAGTTTATTCTAAAGCATAAAAAGAAAATTAAGCAGGTAAATAAACAGGGAGTTGCCGGGGAAATCGCAAAGCATATAAACATTTTTGTAACTACGAGTAATTCTAGAAGGAGAGCTCGAGTCCTCCTTGTGTCCTCTCGAATGTGATGTAGGATTTATGGTGATTTTAAAAGCCACATCATATTTGGAAGGACATAGTTCTTCTCCCAAAAGCTAGATATGGGTTTGTCGGGCCCCTTTTAGGCTGGATATTTTTATTCTAAGGTAAAATGATCAGGTAACTTAAGCTCTTTGTTACAAGGGAAAAGCTATTTTTTCAAAACCACCATTGAATTATGAGGGTCTTATAGATTCGAGGGTGAATTTGAAAAAAAGATGGATGGGAGATGGAGGAGTCTCAAAAGTCTAAACTAATGCAACATTTAACTTAAATGGAAAATATAATATGGAGTTAATGTCCAAACATACCATTGAGTTAATACATATTAAATCACTGATTGCATCAAATTTTAAACTGTTGGAAAATAATAAATTTAGTCATGATTTAATTAAATTCTAACAACAATTGCATTGTTGTTTTAATGATGATTTTCGCATGTGTGCATGTTGGCTGGTGATCCTGTGGCAGGAGTGACACCTGCTGAGAAACTTTTGGAGATGCACCAGAGGAAGTGGAGACAATGTGTGGATCCTCTCTTCCATGAGCTACTCTATTGATGAGGTGAATTAGGTTCTTATGCCTCTTCACCAGCATTCTTTTTGGTCAAACCCTTTAATCAATCCATGGCTCGAGTCCTAGTTGTTGCTGTTCTGTAGCTAGCTATATATGTCCAATTTATGGTCTTGTTCATTTCTTTGGCCTTTGGTGGCTCTCCCTTAAACACTTCTTGGTTCTTGGGTTGCAATCCTGAAAAACAAATCGTGTTGTATGCCCTTATTATGATGCTTGTCTAAATGAAAATGAGCAAGATCTTTTTTTATTTTTTTTTTATTTTTTGGATGAATAACAAGTTTCATAGCACACAAAGAATTTACACAGTTCTCTCCAGGAAGAGAAAAACTCCACTGGACCTCAAGTTGCTCAGCAACTTTACAACTAAGGAAGCCCAACAATCAAGCAAACCTCAGCAATCTATACTAAGACTACTGTCTATACAGCAAACCTCAGCAATCTATACAAAGACTACTCTCTATACAGCAAACCAGCAGCACAGCAGTAGCTCAACAAGTAGAACAGAAGCAACACAGCATCAAACAACAGAACCGCCAAAAGCAAAATGCAGCACTCCGAAGCAAAAAAACTTGTTGAGAATAAAGTTGTATATTGAATCACATTGAAGGGGCTTATATATACAAGCCAATAATACAGATAGATACATACATACATAACCTATATGAGACAACCACTACATATAATCTAGCAGAACTAAAAACACCATGAGCTCCTCAGCTATCAGATTCATCCAACAGCACAGTAGAGAACATTATTCATTTGTTTTCATAAATTGTAAAATGTGAGACAACCACTACATATAATCTAGCAGAACTAAAAACAACACGAGCTCCTCAGCTATCAGATTCATCCAACAGCACAGCAGAAAACATTATTCATTTGTTTTCATAAATTGTAAACACAAGAGCCACAAACGAGCTTACAAAGAACATTCTTAAGACTTTTCCCTTTCCAGTCAATTATGCCCTCTCTCACAACTTCAAGTCTTCAACCCAAGAAACCTACGTTCTTAATTTGGACATTAATCATACTTGAGCTATTAATATTAAGATACCAAAAAAATCCCAGTTGATTTAAGTTTTTAATATATTTTGATTTATACTTATATATTATATATTATATAATTAAGCATTACATAGATATGTTAAAGAGACACTTGTCAACATTTTAGATTGTCACTTGTCACAATTCTAAGCTATTTTATTGAAGGTTTTGGTTTTTGCATGTTTATAATATATATGTATATAGTAATGACTATTTTAAAAATTGACACGTGTCATAATGTTAAGCTTCCACTTGTCAACTTTTCAAACAATCTTGACTAGCTATTATGTGATAAATGATATCCAAAATATTAATAATTTGACTCATGTCATAACTTCAAATTGTCACTTGTCAGAATTCTAAACTATGCCCTTGAATGCTTATGCTTTTATATATGCATATACTTCATAAAAATTTAGGTATTATATTATAAGGATAAAGCTTTCCTCTAAATTAGATTGGAAAGGAAATTCGTCAAATCTAATTTATTAAACTGATATATGTCCAACATTCTTTACCTTGAACCAACCCTTAATCACAAATTAAGGTAAGCTGTTTCTAAATAATGACTATTAAAATTATAATTTGAAAACTTTTTTGTTTAACTACATGGATATATCTATTATTATCAGACAGAAAATTAAGCAATGTGCCTATCCAACTAGCTAGTAATAAGAAACATATTTCTGGTCAGGTGATACACAATGATAAGAGTCATGTGATCGGTCCATGAGTCCTGTTGATTATGTTGTGTGTAAAAATATAATCCCCGACATGTCTTGTGAAATGATAAGATATAATTGCCGACAAGTATGGTCTGGTTTTATATATACAATGATAAAGTTTTTTGAAGGAATTATTATGAACTTCAGTCTCGTACATTATAGATGACATTCATTCTCCACCAACAGATACAGCCGCAGCCAGTTGTGCATACCACTCTCCTCATGATAATGAAGAGAATAAATGGGCCAGTCGAACTCAGGAGAAGGCAAGCCATGCATCTTTGCTGGCAGCCACATTAGGATTCAAAGGGGATTTCCTGATTTTTATCCTGGCAATCAATAATTGGAATTTAATGCATGGCAGATTGCAGCAGTAATATCAGACATGCTAAACAAAATCTATGAAATGAAAGATATAACAATGCTATACAATCATGCAAGAATATTGTCTTTAAAGGTTGATTTGTGCCTCTCAAAATATATACTTTCCATAATTAGACTATAGTGTATACTTTTGTTAAAGGCATACTTCCAAAAATGAAGGCTAATAAAAGGCACAGAGAAAATTAAATGCTTATCTGCAATTTCATGAACCTGGAAACTGGTTTTATGGAACCAACAACCATTACAAGGATAGTAATACCTAATTGCCACAAGGATAAGTCCTAATAACCTATTTGAGGCACAAACCATTTAGGTCTTTATTATTATTATTTTTTTCCTTGAAGATTATTGGTGTAAAAAATAATGAAGAAAGTATAAATCTGTCAGATAGCTGACTCAACTGATCCAAACTGATGCATTATAAAGTAGTTGTTACTTGTTAGCTAGTTAATGTCATCAAATTCTATTTGCATTTTTCTAATTCAAGTTATAAAATCTTAGTTACAAGTCCCCTAACCTCCTTCTCTTCATCAAGTACTGAAACCACCCCAAAAGGCCAAACTATTTTATTTATTTATTTATTTTTGGCCTTTTGGCCTTTTGGGGGTGGCCACACCACCCCCTTGGCCAAAATGAGGTGGTCCGGCCACCCCATTTTCCAGCCACCCCTTTCATTTTTTATTTTATATTTTTAATAGTTTGAGTTTTTTAATATTTTTATTTTTTAAATTATTGATATTTTTAATAATTAATTAATTTTATATTATTTCTTTAAAAATATTACTTTTTTATTGCCATGGGAAGATCTCAACCTTCCATCCAAACTACTGCAGGTAGTTTAATTGGAATCACCGCATGTAAGCATCGCCCTATCAAACTACCAAGGTGTGCCAAAAATGCTATTTTTCATTATATTCCTATAATACCCTTATTCTCTTAATAAAATAAAAAACAAAACTATTTTTTCAACAAAAAAAAAAAAAAAACCCTAGGGGTGGATAAATACAAATACAAATACAAATACAAATACAAAAAAAAAAAAAAAAAAAAAGAAAAAAAAGAGAGAGGTTTTTTTAGGATAAATAAAAAATTAGTCATTGTGGTTGACCTAAATTACAAATCGCTCGTGCGGTATGAGAATAGGGATAAATGCAAAATTACACAATGTTGTTGGCCTAAATTACAAATTGCTCAATGTTGTATGTAAATGAACTCAAAGGTCCCTAGAATATGCCAAAAAAATAATTTAGTCCTTTGGGGGTGGCTTGCGAGCCACTCCCTAAGGTGGCGGGGGCGGGGGCGGGGGCGGGGGTGAGGGCGGCTCGCTGCCACCCCAGATGTGGCCAGCACCTTTGAGGTGGCTTGCAGGCCACCCCTTTCTTTTTTCTTTTTTTTTTTCAAAAAAAAAATTTAGTTTTGTAGTTTTTTATTTCAATTTTTAAGAGAATAAAGCTATTATAAGAATATAATAAAGAAGTGGTGTTTTTGAAACACTTTAGTAGTTTAATGTATCACTTTAACACAATTTAAACTTCATGTGATTATTTCAAAAACGACTTTTTATTTGTTTATATTTTTTCCATTTTTCTTGTTTGCGCGTTTTCCTGTTATATATGTCTGTGTTGCATATATTACTTTACATGTGTACTTTTGTTTTGTTTTTTTGTTTTCTTTGTTTGAGAATAAGGAAAAAGAAGAAAAAGTTTTTGTGAGCGCTAATTATCACAAGCATAGAGTTTGAAACATCAATATCACATATAGATCACATATATATATATATAGTTGATGATGTACGTGACTGAATTTGATATGAGTATTTGATGATCTTGACGGATTATATATGTGCATTATATTTGTGTTTCATGATTGATTTTTGTACTTATTAATATAAATTAGTTTATATTATTATATTTCTAAATAAATAGCCATACATTTTCTACACGTTGGCTCACATACTTTTCTCTCTCTCTCTCTCTCTCTCTAAACACTCCCACAACTCAATCCTCTGAGCAACGCACTGAAGTGAAGCTTAACGAGGGAAGCAGCAGCAGCCAGCAGGTACGTACCATCTGTTTCTCGTCTCCCTTGCGTTCTTTTTACTGAAAATGAAAAGGAGGGAAACCTTTGCATGTGCATGGCAGCCTCCTTCTCGGATCCTCGATCTTGTCTAGCCGGAAACCAGCCACCCCTGGCTGCCGGGTGGCCAATGAAATGAACCGATTCCTTTTTTTACGTCTATTTTCAAGCCCCAAACCACCACCCCTTCGAGACCGCTTCTTTCTTTCTAAGTGAGGGATTTTTTGAGTGAGACACGTGTATTTGATCTCTTAGCAACCAAACAGGGGATTAAAGAGGTTCTTTTTTTATTTTATTTGTTAATTCTTAGCAACCCAATGAAATTTGATTTCGGATAAATTTGGAGAAGAGATATGATATAAAACTTACATCATTCAATAGAAATTTGACACATTAGGTAAAAATACCAAATATAATAGAGATTAAAACATCGTATCTTCAATTCAAATCAATACCATTTACTTCCACCAACGAATTTCTCACCCACCTCCGAGTCCCAGACACCAGAATCTCCAAAGCCAACCGGTGGCTTTAATGGTTTTGGCGGTGGTTTTGTCAATAAATATTTTATCTATGAGGTATTTTGTTAAGACAAAGAACATTATTTAGGTGCAAAACATCAAATTTACCACATGACTTGATTGATATTATTCTCACAAACTTTTGGTGTTAATTTTGCCTACTCGAACTAAAAGTCTTTTTAAAAAGACTTTGGAAGTTGAATGAGTGCAATGCTAACAAAATGCTAGTCCCTAATACATGATAATGAGTCTCAGAGAGTTTGCATGATGAGTTATTGTCATACAAGTACTGATGAAATATCCTTCTCGAACTTCTATGTTGTTCATCTTTATATTCTCAATTTCACACCTTACTTATCCAGTTGCCCCTAGTTTAGATTAAACACACGCCAAGTTGGATTGCCATGCTAGCGCATTTTTATGCCATGCTAGCACATTTTATAAAAATGAGAAATGCTACGTAGGTCCTTCTCTCATCCTTTTTCATCCTTCCTTTAACTATCATTAGATCAACCTTCACTTAGGTGGGTTCCTAGGGCTACTCAAGCCCTAGCAGGTGACTTAGGCAGTTGTCTAGGGCCCTCAACTAATAATTATACAATAAATATTTTTTTCGTAAATAATATTTTAAGGCTCTAATATGGTAAAAAGTTAATAAATAGTATCTAATTAAGGCCCCAATTAATAATTGTACAATAAAATTCTTTCTAAAAAAATATTTTAAGGCTCTAATATAGTTCTTGGTTCATTTTTGTTGAATTGAGTTTGGACAACCTTGTAGATCTTAACTCGAGCTCCATCTAACATAATTCTTATTTTAGTCGAATTTGAACCATTAATACTTGTCTCGACTCGACTCAATCACGTCCCTAATGGTAAGGTTTGTAATCATGGCTTCACGAGTTCTAACTCAAAAGGCTGCGCGCATGGGTTTCTTTTGTTAGGATTGTAGCATGGCACTCCTTTCCCAGCCAAGTGAACCACATTTCATGGCTTATGGAATGAAGAGAAATAAGCTAGCATCTAGTAATTAAGAAGGAAACTCATGTTGGTTTTCCTTGCTCACCTCGTCTAGCTAAAACTGGGGTAGGAAGGAGGCCACTGTATTGCCTGCAGAGCCACTGACAAAAGAGGATCTTGTCGGATACTTTGCCTCAGGGTGCAAGCCTAAGGAGGAATGGAGGTATGTAATTCATGCAGATTCATGGCATTGTGCCAATTATACTTCATCTACACTACTTGTCAATTGATGCTCTTTATGTCCTTGCAGAATAGGAACTGAGCATGAAAAGTTTGGTTTTCAGATGAGGACTTTATGTCCCATAACATATAAGCAAATACAAGAGTTACTCAATGGTGTTGCTGCAATATATGATGAATGGGGCAAAATAATGGAAGGTGACAACCTTATAGGACTTAAAAAGGTAAACGTTTACTTTTATTATTGTCAATAATATTGAACTTGTATTAGAATATTTGTATATGCCAACTAGACTTTTTTAATTTGTTCTTTGATATGTGGCTTAATTAAACCAATACATGATTGTGGAACAGGGTAAGCAAAACATATCATTGGAGCCTGGTGGCCAGCTTGAGCTGAGTGGTGCACCTGTCAAAACATTACATGAAACTTATACCGAGATTAAATCACACCTATATATATCAAGTCAGTTGAAATACTTTGTTATGTATAGCAGTCGAGTCTATATATAAGATTATGTATGAGAAGTACTAGAGTACATTTGTGGTTTAGTAAGGGTGCGGATCCTCGTTACTAGGCTGCTCGAATTTCATAAAAAAATTGGGTAGCCTAAAAGAGGGTGCTACGGGGTTTATTTGCCTAGGGCAGGTGGGCCTCACAACCCTACTCTCTTTGACTGTTTGAATTTCAATAACATGCATCTCAATTCGTTTTGTACAACCATGGGCCACTCTATTCCCTAATGGCTATTCTAATATATGTTACTAATTTATAGATTGATATCTTGTGATTATTATCACATACCTGGCCTAGGAGACTTGAATATTCAATGAAAAATTAATATTTTTTTGCTTTAGGATTTTTTTTTTCCTTCAATTTATGTTTATCTATTAACTCTTTTGATCTCATGAATAATTTAATTTGTATGTTAGTGAACTAAAGAATAGACTTCGTGTGTTAATTTTTTTATAGGTGAAAGCTGTTGCAACAAAAATGGGAATTGGATTCTTAGGAATAGGTCTCCAGCCCAAGGGAGGACTTAAGGACATGCCTAGGATGCCCAAGGCATCCATTGTTTTGATCAATTTCATTTCTGTAAACTTGTTTCTTGTACTAGCTAGATTCCCCATCGTGTCCCTTTAAGCTTTGCTTTCTAATTTGCATATTGCATTTACTGATAAGAGTGATTTGATTCAGCCAAATCAAGAGATTTTATCGAGATACTTTGCTAAAGTTGGCTCATTTGGACTGCATGCAATGCATAGGACATGCACTGTTCAGGTTAGAAGAATTTTACTCTTTTGATTGTGAGGCCTTTGAAAAGCATGCTCTTTCCAATATAATTAAGCATATTTCTACATGTTTCAAGTGAAGAATGATGCAAATCGAAATTCAAATCTTATAGGTTAATCTAGATTACAGTTCAGAAGCTGACATGATCAGGAAATTTCGTGCTAGTCTTGCTTTGCAGCCTGTGAGAAACTTTGATATATCCCTATGTTTTTGCTAGACAACTTATATATATATATATATATATATATATATATATATATATGATTCTATGGGATCTAACTAGTGTAACAAATAAGACAGGTAGCAACAGCACTATTTGCAAATTCACCTTTTGCTAAAGGAAATCCAAATGGTTATCTCAGCTTGAGAAGATTTCCAAAAGTAACTCAAGTTCTTTCTTTCATGTATATTAGTATTATTTTTTCTCATGGGATTTTGTATTTATTTTTATTGTTTAAACAGCCATTTCTGGACTGGCCATGAAAAAGTCGTACTGGCATGCTACCCTTTGTTTTGATGACTCCTTTGGGTAAGTTCCTCGTAAAATATTAGTTTATTTTATTTCACAAGTGGAATAAAGTACAAATCTAACTTGTAAAAATCTCTCTCTCACACTCCTCCCAAGTGTTTCCCACCTTTCTCTTATTATCAATACTCTCAAAACCCTTTTATATCATGTGTTAAAAATCAAGGATTTTTTTGTCTTAAATTTTCAATCCAGAATGTGGCCTATTTATAGGCAACATTTTGAGCTTCAATTCGTTTGAACGGGCCTCTTTCTCATTTGAATAAGATTTCCTTAGCCACTGAAAAATTCAAATTTAGGCGCCAATTTTTCATCGACACATATCTTCCGTCGAATGAGCCTCTTTGTCATTTGAAGGAACTTTCCTTAGTCATCAAGAAATGAAATTTCGGCATTCTGACATGTGGAAAACCATTCTCTTTCAAATGAGATGGATCTCTTTTGAATGAATAGCTATAGTTTGCGCATGTGACAATAAATCGGCCATAACTTTTGTTATAAGTCTCAGAATCATGCATATGACCCCAATTTGGGTTCAAAATCCATCGATTTGTAAGAAATACTTGGTTCTTTTGTGATGGCTACGGCTCTCTTTGTTAGGAAATTAATCCTATTTTTCAAAACTCGTGAGATGTGAAAAATAAGAAGAATGCGAAATAACAAAGATAAACAATCATACATGATATAAAGATTTAAGTGGTTCGGCTTAACAAGTATACATCCACTGGCAGAGACGAACCAAAGAAAATCCACTATCAAAAGATGGAGTACAAAAATAGTAGAGAGAAAATTACTCAGATCCCAAAGTCCCAATACACTCAAATCTCACTATCACGCAATAGAGATTATTCTCAAAATAGAATACAAAAGACAGATGTACAAACTCTTCTTTTGCTGAAACAGATGGCAGCTGATCTCTATTTTGTTCTCTCACTCTACAGCACATTTTTCTTCTGATCACTTGTTTTTTGCTCCTCCAAAAACTACCAAAAAGAAAAACACCGTTGCTGCCCTTAATTTGAGCATACTTTCTCAGATTCTCTCTTTTTCTCCACCCTTGGGTGCTCACATATATTCACGGTTTGGCACTCCACTGATGCTCTATATCTTAGCATACTACAACACAAAGGCCATGCCTTTATATAATGCAACTCCAATACGTGGGAGTTGCATTATACGTGGGAGAGAAAACCAACTCCAAGTTGGTCAAGTATTTCTAATACCCTTTGGACAAGGAAAGCTTCAATAAGTCCAATTCCATATAGGACAAGAACAAGCACTTCCTTTAAAGGACAAATCGACGAGTCCCACAAGCACATTGATGGCTTTAAGTCACATACCACAACACTCTTTTCCCTGTCTCTTTCTTCTTAAATTCTCTATCATATGTTTTGAGAATAACTTAAGTGTTTGTACATAATTTACTATCTTATTCTGCCATCTCCAATTTTCTAGTTTCTTTTAGCTTTTATTTTCCTAAGTATTACGTACACCGAGTGTCCAAGTGTCACTTGTTCTAAATATTTACATATATACAGAAATTTTCTTCACAATAAGGGTTGTCATCAAGCAGTACTCTTATTCTACTAAGCAGCAACTTATATAGTTTCTACCTATTTGTTATCGCATCAGTATTGAGAAAATTTTGTGGTTCTACTTAAAGGAAAGTTCTTTTTTATTAGATCGAGTTTTATTTGTAAGTAAAATTGATTTTGTTTATGCTTAACTTTTGGTGTAGGTTTGATCGGTACGTTGATTATGCTCTTGACGTTTCAATGCTTTACATTTACAGGAAAAAGAAATATATATATTGACTGTGCTGGAATGTCATTCCGGGTTTCCATCTATCCTTTCTAGTCTGTTGAAATAAGGCTTTCATCTGTAGCCATATATATATATATATATGTTCTTCTTTTATCTCTTTTATTAAATCTAGAGAATACTTTCATCTGAAGCTAGTAATTAATTAAGTCGAGAAATAATGTTTGTTTTACAGGATTTTATGGCAGGAAAACTCTCTTGTCTACCGGGTGAATTGCCAACCATCAATGATTGGGGGAATCATTTGGCAACATTATATCCTGAGGTGATCAAGTCTCTGAATTTTCAAATTTGCCTAATTTTTGTGCCTAACTTGAGCTGTAAGTTATCTTTGTTCAGGTTCGGATGAAGACATACTTAGAGATGAGGGGTGCTGATGCAGGGCCTCTAGCAATGTTATTGGCTTTGCCAGCATTTTGGGTAATGCCCTATATATATACGATCTGCTAATACATATATAATCACCCATCTACTTGTACATTAATTAATTATACTAATGTTAGGTAGGTTATTGGCTTTGCCAGCATTTTTTTTATCAACTTTCTCATTCTCATTTTCTTCTAAATGTCAGGTAGGTTTACTATATGATGAGGTTTCACTTCAAAATGTTCTACACTTGATAGCTGATTGGACCACAGAAGAACGAGAGATGTTGAGGAATAAGGTAATACAAATATGAGACAATAAGCAACTTAAATGATGATCATCAACATGGCTAACATAACTGCAAAATTCTGTTTAATAGGTCCCTAAGATTGGTCTAAAAACACCACTTCGGGATGGATTGCTAAGCCATGTTGCTGAAGATGTTGTCAAGTGGGCGAAGGTGTATAACTTTGGCATGATGGATTTTGTTTTTGTCTCTGCTGTTATCACTCAAGGCATTATATATATATATAAACCTATATATTCTTCTGCAGGATGGCTTGGAAAGAAGAGGCTTTGAAGAATCAGGGTTCCTTGATGAGGTGGCCGAGGTGGTAAAAACAGGTGGGAAAACAAAGAGAAATATTATTTTTTTCATCTCTCATCCATTTCCGGTCATCTATATTTTTCAAATCCACCATTGAGTAACGTGGGTTCTACAGATTCAATGGTGGATTATAGGAGATCAATGGAGGAGTATTATATTAAATTACCAATTGTATCAAATTTTAAGTGGTTAGAAAATACTAATTTTAGTCATTTAACTAAATTCTAACAACATTTGCATTGTTGTTTTAATGATGATTTTGTCATGTGTTCATGTTGGATGGTGATCATCATTCATCCAATGCATGGCAGGTGTGACACCTGCTGAGAAGCTTTTGGAGATGCACCAAGGGAAGTGGGGACAATGTGTGGATCCTGTCTTTCATGAGCTACTCTATTGATCAACTCAATAATTAGGTTCACCAACATCCTTGGGTGCATGTACTCCTAGTTGTTCCTGTTCTATAGCTATACATGTCCAAATTTATGGTCGTGTTCTTTCTTTGGCCTTTGTTGGCCCTTCCTTAAACACTTCTTGCTTCTTTGGTTGCAATCCAAAAAAATAAATCGTGTTGTATATGAATAAGATCATTAATAAAGAAAAAAGGAATATAAGATTAAACTTTGTTCAGCTTATACTAGTTGATCTTTGTAACCTCATATATCGGGTACACTAATTTAGGACTTCAATAATACAAATAGTAATGGTTTTTTTTTTTTTTTTGAAATATATATATAAGGATTAAAACTTTAAAAAAAAAAAAAATAGTTTTTAAAGAAAAAGTTGTCAATTCCTTCCGGAATAGCTATTCTCTTATTACTATTCTTGTATATAAGGGATTAGTGATTCTTACAGGAATAACTATTCATAGGAATAAATCCTTACCAAACAAAAGATTGACTATTCCATAGAAATAGCCATTCTATTCCAAGGGTCTATTCCACAAACCAAACTGGCCCACAAGTGTATCAGATTTTTTCGAATACATGTTAGCCAAATTGAAGACACTAAAAAATAACATGTTTTGGCCTTTGGAGGTGCCACGCAGGCTTTTTTGGAGAAGCCTTTTCTTTTCTTCAAAGAAGATTTTCTTTTGTGTGGTGGCCGGTAAGATTTGAATGTATTTGAACTTTAAGATTTAACTTTTTTTTTCTTCACTATTTTGTATTCCATCTTTGATAGTGAATTTATTTTTGCACGATCGTCTCCACTTAAAGAACGTATCTCACATTGCGGGAACTACTTACATTTTGGTGTTCTATGATTTTTTGTCTTACCCAAATTGTGATCTTTGCACAACATTAACAATGTCAAAGCAGCAGGATTTTATATCTAACTGATTTATTAGATAGTCCTCACACATGCATTTTCAATTAAAATTTACAAATAACAAGCACAAGTGTAGGCTCATTCTACTAATATTAGGGTGATATGACAATGGGGCTTCTCACTGTATGATTTCTATTTTCTTCAACCCAGACAAGTTCTCCAAATGAAACCTCTCTTTTGACATTCCCTCCATAAGTTATAGTTACTGTATATGACTGCTTCTCATACTTCCTTCCAAAGATCAATGTCTTTGGTGAAACCATCACTGTTGACCCTGTTGGTGATGTCACCGTTGCCTTGTAAGTCACGGCACCTTCTCCAACATTAGTTACTGTTCTTTGAAATTTTTGAACAGTTGATTCTCTTAAAACAAACGCTGGATAGTTGAAATCAGAAGATGGAATTGAGCAATTATAATTTTTTGACCCTGTAAAGCTCTCAATTTGCTTCTCAGTAAAGTTCATAGAGCACAAGAGATTCACATAATCTTGTGGAGTTGCATCGTAAATTAAACCTGGGTCAAGTGCTTGATTTGGGCGAATCTGACCAGCTCCCATGACAAAGGGTGAAGCAATTGAGTTATTCATGTTATCCTTAATTGGGCTATGAGTATTATCATATGGGTCTGCAATTGTCATAATGGCAGATCTAATTAATGGCGGTAGGACTCCATTGTGGGTGTGCTCCTTTTAGAAGTGCAGCTACTCCAGCAGCATGCGGGCAAGCTATCGACGTCCCAGACAAAATGTTGTGATGTGTCCGTAAGCCTCTCTGGCCTCTACTAATTTTTCTATTTGGGGGCCATGCAGCCAATACTAGTGAGCCAGCTGGTGCCATTACATCCGGTTTCAAGATAGCTGAAAAATTCGATAAAATTGGAATGATACAGAGAAGCTTAGCATAACCTGATCTGTGCCAGGATGAAACGCATAAATCGATAAGTAGCCCAAATTTTATTCATAAAAAATAAAAAATTAAAACGAAAGAAAAGCAAGATACCTGGAAATTGTGAAGGACCTCTTAATGCACTAGCAGCTACAGCTGGTGTAGGCTTAATTTATCCCTAGAATGGTTTGGAAGAATGTCATGTTAGCCAAAGGCGTCTGAGTGGATTCTATGAATTCGAGTAATTCCACTGCGTCAATTGATGTGATTAGCATACAGGGACAGGGTGTGTCAGATATAGATTCTATTTCAGATGAAATTGAATTATTCACAATAAATACAGCTCCTAGTGGATTTGACCAAACGATATTTTCAATTTGTTTTGAAATAGGAAGATATCCATTGCAAATAATTATGCCATAAGGGATGTCTGACAACACCTTGTCACACATCATTCGACACTTGTCATAAACCAATGGGAGATTTTATCTTGATGCATTGCCAAAGAAAATGGTCCATCCAGTAATGGCCAACCCATTTTCAAGAGCCAAAGTCCCAGCATACCAACGATCAATGGTTCCTGCCGTGGCGGTTAAGACCCATGGGTAATCATTGCTTATGATTTGATTACCTGAGCTTCTATAATTTCCAGCTGAATTTGAAACCAGCACTCCTTTCTCCATAGCACCAAATGAAGCTCTTGCTAAAGGATCCTTATGTAGTGGCTTTTTCTTTGGATTATCCATAGACATGGAAATTACATCAACGCCATCAGAAATGGCTTGTTTCATAGCAGCAACTGCATCAGAGGTGTATGTTCCCTCGTCCCAAGAAACCTTGTAAATGGCTAGCCTAGCCCGTGGTGCAACACCTTTTGCTACTCCAGAAGCATACCCAAAAAAAGTAGCACCATTTACATAATTTCCTGCAACAATGGAGGCAGTATAGGTCCCATGCCCACTAGTATCCCTAGCAGAATTCATGCTAATAGTGATGTGTTAGGGGTGAACACCAATTTCAGATGCTCAGCGAAATTAATCTACCCCTCTTTGTGCAAATTAAATAGTAACACAATAGCAAAATAATAATCAAGCAAACCCACAAGCAAGACACCAAGATTTTTACGTGAAAAACCCTCCAATGCGAAGGTAAAAACCACGGGACCTAGTCCAGTTAAATCTTCCACTATCAACAATAATGAGTTTACAATTTGTCTTCCCTAGAGAAATATCTAGAGATTATCACCACATCAAGAATACATGCATTCTTGGATTAAACATAAATTCATCACCCTAAAGTGGATTCCAATAATAATAAAGAAAGATCTCACCAAGTAGGTATTTGCAACCAAGTGATTGGAGAGGAATTCCAACGATCGACACCAGTCAATACGTAGCACTCGTCGTCAAGAGCAACACTCTAAAATTGCATCAAGATCGGACCACAAACGAACCTCCAATCTCTGACAGATGTGAATAGGCGAAACCCTTTTTTTCTCCTTTTTCTTTTTCTTTCTCTCCTTGCGCCGCACTCTCCCTGTACGCAGCACTCCTCCTTTTTCCTTTTTATTATTTTTGTCTTACGTGTCTCACTTAAACACTCACCATGTATTAGAATCTTACTACAAACAAAACTCCTTGTTTTGTTGTAGCCTATGTGGTCCCCACATAAGAGGGACCACCCAACAAATCTCCCCCTCCCGACTATGTGGGGGGCTCCACCAAGCCCGCCGCGCTTCTGCAAATTTCAAGCTTTTGCATAGGCAACGATTTAGTCATCATATCTGACCCATTATCATCAGTATGGATTTTCTCAATCTGTAACAGCTTATCCTCCAGTGCATCACGAATCCAATGACATTTAACATCAATATGTTTCGATCTTGAACGGAAAGTTGAATTCTTACTGAGATGGATGGCACTCTGATTGTCACAGTAAAGCACATACCTCTCTTGCTGTAAACCCAGTTCTTGTAAGAACTTTTTCATCCATAACAATTCTTTAGCCGCTTCAGTAATAGCAATGTACTCTGCCTCTGTGGTAGACAAAGCAACACACTTCTGCAATCTGGACTGCCATGATACTGCTCCCCCTGAATAAGTAATCAGGTACCCTGAAGTAGATTTTCTAGAATCAATATCCCCAGCCATATCTGCATCTGTAAACCCATCAAGCACCTGTTGACCACTGCCGAAGCACAAACATACTCTCGAAGTACCTCTGAGATACCTGAGAATCCATTTCACAGCTGCCCAATGTTCTTTACCAGGATTAGAAAGGAACCGACTAACAACTCCAACTGCATGAGCGATATCAGGCCTCGTACACACCATGGCGTACATCAAGCTACCCACGGCTGATGCGTAAGGCACTTTCTTCATTTCATCTTTTTCTTTCTCACTTGTAGGACTTTGTTTTGAACTCAACTTCAAATGCCCTGCAAGTGTAGAGCTCACCGGTTTTGCTTTGCTCATGTTGAACCTGTCCAATACCTTCTCGATATAACTCTCTTGTGATAGCCACAATTTTCCTTTCTTCCTATCACGAGAGATCTTCATACCAAGGATATGCTTTGCGGGTCCCAAGTCCTTCATAGCAAAGGACTTACTCAATTCTTTCTTCAATCTGTCAATTTTAGTAGTGTCACGACAAACAATCAACATGTCGTCCACATACAGCAAGAGAATAATAAATTCTCCATCAGAGAATTTCTTCACAAACACACAATGATCTGCTGTAGTTCTCTCATACCCATGATCAACCATAAAAGAATCAAACTTCTTATACCACTGTCTCGGTGCCTGCTTGAGTCCGTACAAGCTCTTTTTCAACCGACACACTAAGTGTTCTTTGCCTTTAGCTGTGAACCCCTCTGGTTGCTCCATATAAATTTCCTCCTCCAAGTCACCATGAAGGAAAGCAGTCTTCACATCAAGCTGTTCGATCTCCAAATTCATTTTGGCAGCCAAACTCAAAACAACTCTGATAGAAGACATCTTTACCACGGGTGAGAAAATTTCATCAAAATCAATGCCCTTCTTTTGACCGAACCCCTTTACAACTAGTCGCGCCTTGTACCTTGGCTGTGATCTGTTTGGTTCAATCTTGCATTTGAACACCCATTTATTCTTGAGTGCTCTCTTGCCCTTAGGCAGTTCTACCAAATCATATGTGTGATTCTCATGCAAGGATTTCATCTCGTCTTGCATGGCTTCTAACCATTGATTTTTCTGGTCATGTAGCATAACCTCTTGATAACTTTCTGGCTCTCCCCCATCAGAAAGTAACACATACTCATTAACTGAATATTTTCTGGAAGGCTGTCGGTCTCTAGTAGATCTCCTCAACTGAATCTCAGCGGCTAGTTCTGAAGAAGCTTGCTCTAGATGCTCTTCTGACTCCACACTATCAATTGTAGGCTCACCATTTTCACCAACTGTATCAACCTGTTCTTCTTGTACATCTCCCATGTGTTCATCATGCATCACACAAGGAGGAATAACTGGATCCAAATCAACACGGTATTCACTCAGAGATTCTGCCTTTTTCTGATCCAAGTCTTCAATGGTTTGATCTTCAAAGAATACGACATCTCTGCTTCGTATGATTTTCTTGTTAACTGGATCCCACAATCTGTAACCAAACTCCTCATGCCCATAACCCATGAAGATACATTGCTTGACTTTGCTATCAAGCTTTAACCTCTCGTCTCTAGGAATATGGACGAATGCCCTGCAGCCAAACACTCTCAAGTGCTTAAAAGAAACATCTTTCCCTGTCCAAACCCTTTGAGGAATGTCACCATCCAAAGGAACTGAAGGAGAAAGATTTATCAAGTCAACTGCTGTCCTCATTGCCTCACCCCAAAAATATTTAGGCAATTTTGCATGAGAGAGCATACACCTGATTCTCTCACAGATGGTTCTGTTCATTCTCTCTGCTACGCCATTATGCTGCAGAGTCTTGGGCACAGTTTTCTCAAGCCTGATCCCATGGCTTTTGCAATACTCTTCAAATGGTCCTCTGTATTCACCACCATTGTCTGCACGGACGCATTTTAACTGCCTTCCAGTTTCTCTTTCAACCTTCATATGAAAGACTTTGAACATACCCAATACCTGATCTTTGGTTTTCAAAGCAAACACACATACCTTTCTAGAGTGGTCATCAATAAAAGTCACATAATAAAGTGCACCACCTAGAGTTTTAGTGTTCATAGTGCAGACATCAGTGTGAACTAAATCAAGAATATTAGACTTTCTTGATGAAGAAGATTTTTGAAAAGAAACTCTTCTTTGTTTTCCAACAAGACAATGAATACAGGGCGTTAGTGACGTACCTTTATTATTAGGTAGGAGCTGTTCCTTGGCGAGAATCTGAAGTCCCTTCTCACTCATGTGACCAAGCCTCTTGTACCATAGCTCAGTGGAGTTTTCATTCTCAACAACAATCGCATCTCCCTTGACTAGTCTTGCAGCTGTCTTGTAGAGAGTGTTGTTCTTCTTTCCCCTGGCTAAGATAAGAGAACCCTTGCTCAGTTTCCACTGTCCACCTCCAAGGTAATTGTGGTAGCCTTCATCATCAAGTTTCCCAATAGAAATCAAGTTGAAGCGCATTTCAGGAACATGCCTAACATCCTTGAGAATCAATTTGCACCCAATGCTGATTTCTAGCTGTATATCTCTCATGCCCACAACTTTACACTTTGCTTCATTTCCCATCCTAACCCAACCAAAATCGCCACTGGTGTAGGAAGAGAAGAAATCTTTATGTGGAGTAATATGAAAAGATGCTGCTGTATCAACTACCCACGTAGATTCATCACATGCGAGATTAGCATAAGCTTCATCAAAAGCAAATACCACATCACCATCAGATGCAACTGCTGCAGTGTCTTTTTCTTCTTGACGTTCTTCGTCTTTTCCTTTCAACTGTTCCCTCTTAAACTTTCTGCAATCTCTTCTTATATGCCCAGGCTTGCCACAGTGAAAACATTTTATGTCCATTTTTGAATAGGACTTTCCTCTTGACTTGTCACGACTGTCATACCTGTGAGGTTTTCTGTTTTTACTTCTCCCCCGCCTTTCTATAACAAGTGCCTCTGAATGAGAAGAAATACCTTGCTCTTTCCTTCTTGCCTCTTCATTGAACATGCTGTCTTTTACCATACCCATAGTTATCACACCATTGGGAGCCGAATTACTGAGTGACACCACCAACGTTTCCCAACTATCTGGCAAAGAACTCAACACAAGTAATGCTTGCACCTCATCATCTAGTGCAAGTTTCATGGTAGACAACTCGTTCAACATTCCCTGAAAATTACTTAGATGCTCCGTAACACTATGCCCATCTTTGTACTTCAAATTCACAAGCCTTCTTATCACAAAGGCTTTGTTTTGAGCAGTCTTTCGTTCATAAAGACTCTCTAACTTCTGCCAAAGACCATAGGCATCAACTTCTTTGGCTACGTGATGAAAGACACTTTGATCAACCCACTACCTGATATATCCAACGGCTTTCCTATTCAATTTCTTCCAATCATCGTTGGTTACAGCAACTGGTTTAACACCTTTCAATTCAATGGGGTCAAACAATTCCTTGCAATACAAAATATCTTCCATCCTAGTCTTCCAAATTGAATAATTGGAAGCTGTGAGTTTAACCATGCTATTAGATGACTCTTCCATTTAATTCACACAAGAACTCCACACAAATAATGAACCAAAGGCTCTGATACCACTTTGTTAGGGGTGAACACCAATTTCAGATGCTCAGCGGAATTAATCTACCCCTCTTTGTGCAAATTAAATAGTAACACAATAGCAAAATAATAATCAAGCAAACCCACAAGCAAGACACCAAGATTTTTACGTGGAAAACCCTCCAATGCGAAGGTAAAAACCACGGGACCTAGTCCAGTTAAATCTTCCACTATCAACAATAATGAGTTTACAATTTGTCTTCCCTAGAAAAATATCTAGAGATTATCACCACATCAAGAATATATGCATTCTTGGATTAAACATAAATTCATCACCCTAAAGTGGATTCCAATAATAATAAAGAAAGATCTCACCAAGTAGGTATTTGCAACCAAGTGATTGGAGAGGAATTCTAACGATCGACACCAGTCAATACGTAGCACTCGTCGTCAGGAGCAACACTCTAAAATTGCATCAAGATCGGACCACAAACGAACCTCCAATCTCTGACAGATGTGAATAGGCGAAACCCTTTTTTTCTCCTTTTTCTTTTTCTTTCTCTCCTTGCGCCGCACTCTCCCTGTACGCAGCACTCCTCCTTTTTCCTTTTTATTATTTTTGTCTTACGTGTCTCACTTAAACACTCACCATGTATTAGAATCTTACTACAAACAAAACTCCTTGTTTTGTTGTAGCATATGTGGTCCCCACATAAGAGGGACCACCCAACATGATGTTGGGATTTGTAGAAATTACACCCTTATTGAAGTACCTGGCTCCAATGACCTTTGCATTACAAAAGGAGGAGTTGAAGTTTTGTCCTACCTCACATGTTCCATTCCACTTTTCTGGAAGTTTTTTAGGCATTCCTTTGTCGTTGAAGCTCTCACTCTCAGGCCACACCCCAGAGTCGATGACACCAACAATGACATCTTCGCCATATTTCGAAGTCGGCCATAGGCCTGTGGAAGGATTGAGGGAGAGGAACTCAGGTGTGTAAGTGGTATCAAGTGTGAGAATGCTATCTCTATAAGCTGAGATGAACCCCAATGATTTTCTTAAAGCCTCTAGTTCATGTGAAGAGAGGAGAGCACAAAAACCACTAAAAGCATGATCATAAGTATATAAAATTAGTGATGGTGAGGATTGGTAATTATGGAATGAGGCAGGATTTGTATACTTGAGAGAATCAATGATGGAGGAGTACCAATTGTGATGATTAGTGAAGACTTTAGGCATGAGGGATGTGTCCATGTGGACAATATATGTAGTTCTTTTCAATGAGATTGATTTAACATGTAAAGTTAGAAACAAAAACACAAGCAAGAATAAGTATGGAAGAGGAACCCCTAACCCCATTTTTGTTTTAATGACCAAAAATGTAGCTTAGATTTATTAATTATATAGACGATGCATCTATTTATTACGAAATATTGTAAGGCTACCTCTATTTAAATGTTTAACTAATTAAGTCTCTAATTGGTTATTTACAACTACATGTACTGTTAAGTTAAACTAATATTGATTACAAAACAAGTTTTCTTTTCATATGATTAGAAGGTTAATTAGACTCTTCAGATGTTAGAAACACACACTTGAATTGCATCTATTCATGGCAAGAGGGGACAAAGAAAATTTATAACTAATGTGAGATCGATTTGTACCGTGATACAATTCATTTTTCTTAAGAGATTGTCTCTAACTTAATTTATGATTTTATATAACTTGTTATGCTATATAGCAATCCACCATTTTAGCATAACAATATACTTTTTACAAGCCTAACATACCAGACAGCCCCATTCATTTTATTTCAAAAAATTAATTTGCCAATGGCGTTCCATCTTATAAGATAAATAACACTACAAATTCAAAATGGATTTTTTTCTTGACAGACAGTTTTTGACGTGTTAGGTGGTCTGACACGTCACTAAAATTTACTGATGGGTCATTATTGACGTGTGTCGGACGTTAAAATTATGGGTGTCAAAAACAGTGATTTTTTGGCGTGTTACTTTTAACACGTCAATAATTTTTTACGTGTCAAAAAGTGACACGTCAAAAAAAATTTATAACGTGTCAAATTGCCATGTCAACAAATTTTTTGACGTGTCATATTTAACACAGAACCTTTGACTCTGATACCGTCTTAAATTACCAGTTATCCCACAAGCTTAAGCTGATTGAAAATTGTAAATTTAATCACTTAATCATTAATTTAACACTAAAAACTTCATGTTTATGAATAAGCATATGGATAAAATCTCAGAACCAAGAATAAAAAGAAAGAGGGATATGGGATCTCCCCACTTGGGGGTGAATTTGGCAAATGGGGATCTATCAAGAACAATAGAATATATAGAACACTGTGGAATGACATGCGTGCGTTTATTGAATTATTTGGATGGGCACTGGAAAAATGTCCATTGTCTTTGTCATGGAAAAGTAATGTGGCCAAGAAAACCTGAAGATGATTGCAATTTAGGTAGTATTGATTTATATTAATGACATTTTATTTAATTAATTAATTAAGTAAAATATCATTATTATAGCAACGTTATATAGGAGTACTATGACTCATTCCACTATAAGCATTTCACTTATGCATTACACGTGGCATGTTTATGATCCTTCAAGAATCAATAACTTTTCAAGTCACTCTATGCTTCTTTTAATTTTTTACTTTATTTTATGATAAAGAAAAAAAAAAAAAAAAAAAAAAAAAAACCTAAGGATCAATGTGTGGGTTAATTAGTACTTTCGAATCATTAATTCTTTTACTCATAACTTGTTTGTTTATGTTAGAATATTAATTATACAATTAAATCAACTATTTCTTATATATGTGTCGAAGTTATGGGGATACACAATGACTTAACATGGTGTCAGAACAAAGGTCATAATTTTGAACCCCACCTCCGTACGTAGTATTAGAACATGTCTTTAATTAATTCAAACGTTAACTTCGTCACCACTTTCCATTTTAATTAAATATTTCACATGTTAAATCTCAATTATTACACGAGAGTTTGAGACAATCGACATATGAGAAGGAATGTTTACATCTTGAAAAAATAATTAAAACAACAATTTCCTATTAATTTCATTAAGCTTTTGGAAAAAGTGATGATTTAACATGGTATTTTAACAAATGTCCTAAATTCGAATATTGTCTTAGTAATTTACCTATCATTCAATTTAATTGAATATTTCACGTGTTAAGCCTCACTCAATAGAGAGTTTAAGCCCACACGTCACTTCTTGGGCTTAATTTAATAGAAAGTTTGAACCTAAATATAAAGAAAAGTATTAAAATATCCTACTAACTTAACCTTTTAAGATAAACAATGATTTAAAGTCTGAATAGAATACTTATCGAATTCTAACCTTTTTTTTAGCCCCAAGAGCCCGTTGTTATAACCAAACAATCAAAGGACAGAATGGATTGAAGGTTGGATTGTAAATATAATAGAATTTTCTCTTATTTGTTTAATTCATTAGTAAAAGCTTTTATAACATCATATATTGGCTTTACCCATGCAAAACTGAATATTTAGTTTCACGACTTTTCATGTGATCCATCTCTTGTGGAAATTTTGTATTAATTTCTTAATTCCCCCCTCCAATAAATTAAAAGTATGGTGACAAGTTTATACGGTTCTAAAAACATTTATGACAAGATATATGAAATCTGGTTCCTCTTGTATTAATGTGTTTTGGTTAAAAATCCAATCAATTTCGACTTCATGCATGCCTATCCGATCACTTTTAGTACGTGTTCCAAATGCCTTTAACAAATTAAACACTAAAATGAGGATTATGTTGACGAGACAAGACCTTATCTACTTGTTACACAAGATTTCTAAAATATAAGAGACCTCGAGCTCCCCTGTTATATATATATATATATATATATATATATATATATATAATGGCCCCAAAAAAGAGGAAGAAGAGCATATATATTAAGATAAAGGGATGTTGGAGGATGTTAACATTTTTTTTTAAAAAAATAGTTATTATTTTTTTAAATGGACATTTTAAGTTAGTTAGGAAAAATTACAATTTACCTCCGTAAAGTTGACAGCGTTTTTCAATTCGAACATCAAAGTTTCAATTTTTGTAATCTACCCCCCACAAAGTTCCAATTTATTTCAATTCGACCAATATTATCCTAATATTCCCATATTACCCCTGATTTTTTTTTTATGAAAAAATAAATAAATTTGAGGGTGCAAAAATGGCCAGATGACGAATTTTTTTAAAAAAAATTTTTTATAAAAAATAAAAAAAATAAAAATTATGGGCAATATGGGAAGTTTTGGACACAATTGGTCAATTTGCAAAAATTTGGAACTTTGGGGGGTGGATTGCAAAAATTGAAACTTTGATGTTTGAATTGAAAAATGCTGTCAACTTTGAGGGGGCCGGTAAACTGTAATTTTCCCAATTAGTTATTATTATTCTAAAATGCAGTCAACTAATATTATTTTTATTCTACAAAAAAAAATTATATATATATAATATTAAAATATTTAGATATCTATAGTTAAATATTTGTATAGAGTTAGAAAAATTAAGAATATTTTTCATGTAGTTGAAAATATACTTGATTCATATTTAGTAGTTTCATTTTCATGTCAGTATTTCCTCGTACTCAAGTATATATATATATATATAGTAATTAGGAAAACCATATTATAAAATATATTTCCCTCTACTATATATGCTTGGAATTATATACTGTGATTTCAATATGGGGATTTCACTACATAGGCGTTAGGATTTAAAATTTTGAATTGTTAATTTAGTGAAGCATCTCAAGAATCAGTCATTTTAGGGTTAAATACTTTATTAGTACCTAGATTTGTAGTTTTTTTTTAATTTTTTCGCCTAAGGTTCAAAAAGGGTCATAAATGGTATCTGACTTACGGGAAAAGACTAACTTAGTACATTCATTAGGTTCCGTTAGCCCAAACTAATGGAATGCCACGTGTTCTCACAAAGAAATGTCACGTGTCCTAAAAAAAATAATTAAGAAATAAAAAATTAATTAAAACAACTAAACCTTAAAAAAAATAATAAAAAATATATATTTAAAAAATTGAAAAATTCATGGGCCACCCCATGAATTTGTCAATTTTTTTTTTTTTTTTAAGGTTTAGTTTTTTTTTATTATTATTATTTTTAATTTTTAGGACACATGGCACTTTGATATGATGACACGTGTGACGAAACTTAACGGAGGTACCAAGTTGGTCTTTTCCCGTAAGTCATGTACCATTTATGACCGTTTTTGAACCCTAAGTGGGAAAAAATAAAAAACTGTAAACCTAAATATTAATAAAGTATTTAACCCTTATTTTTACTTAACTGTATATTATTAACATAGCATACCCCATAAATGAGTTTTAGTTATTTGTTTGGCCCCTATTGCTAGCTAGCAGTAAAAAGTTTAAATTCTATTTTTTTTTTTTTTCTCTCTCTCTCTTTCTATTACAATATTAATTAATTTATTAAATTCACATTTTTGTTATAAATTTAAGTTTTGAAAATAATTGATGATTTAACATGATATGATATAGAATAGAGATCCTAAATTCGAACCCTTACTTCATAATTTAACATTGATTTCAATTAAATATTCCATGTAGCGATTTAACATTTTCTTTCTTCTTTCTCGTTTTTTTTTTTTTTTTTTTTTTTTTTTTTTTTACATTCCAACCTTTGGATTATATGAGAAGCAAATTTATTTTATCACTTACATTGACAATGTGTTTATTGTGCCAATTCCCATCATAGAAAAGAAGACTTTGTCTAATTTTTACAAGAGATTAGCCATTCAATTTTCTTTATTATTATTATTTTTCCTTTTTTTCTTATTTTCTTATTATCTTTTTTTTTTTTTTTTTTTTTGGTGGGGGGGGGGGGGGGGGGTGGTGGTGTATTGGGGGGGTTCATTCTCTATATAAATTGATCACAATGGCCATTAAATTCTAAACAAAAGCTCTGGTCATTAAAGCAACAATGGAGTTTGATAGGGTTCCTTTTTTGTACTTGTTCTTTCTTGTGTCCTTCTTTCTAGCTTTCCATGCTGAATCAATGTCCTTCACTAATCACCTTCACTGGTTTTCTTCCATCATTGAATCCCTCAGGTTTACAAATCCTGCCTCTTTAGAAAGTCATCGATCCTCCCCACCACATATTCAAGATCATGTTTTCCAAGGTCTTATTACTACACTTCACTCTCAATATGAGCTTGAGGTTTCAAAGAAGCCACCAAGGTTTTCCTTTGCTTCTAATGAAAAGACTTTCACCCTTTACACCCCCCACACTTCAAGCTGTTATGGAAAAAATGTCAAATTGATTGTCATTCACGCCGGAGTTTGGCCAGAAAGCGAGAGCTTCAAAGATAATGGTATGATAAGGAAAGTTCCAAATAAGTGGAAGGGAAGATGTGAGGCCATTATTGGAGCCAGGTTCTTCAATAAGGGTTTAGTTACTAAGACACGCAGTATTAAGATTAGTAGATTGGCAATATACAAAGTCTCTTGGGATGAAGGAAGATGCTTATTTTATGTCTTTGCAGCTATGTACCAAGACATTGTTGATGGTGTTGATGTGATTTTTTTGTTTTTTACCTCCTGCACATATGCAGTGCCATCAGAAATGGATCGTTTAGCAGAAGCTTCATTTGCTGCCATGGACAAAGGCGTTAGGTTTTCAACTGTGGCAGGATATAAAGGCCATGGCACTACAAAAATTATGTGGGTTAGTAACAGTGGTTTAGTAACGTGTCACTAGGGTTAACACGTTACTAAATTTTAGTAACATGTATATAGTAACGTGTCTGGCGTATTAGGAATTTGATTGTTGCTAAATCCCGTTTAGTAACGTGTTAAGACTGACACGTTACTACTTAGTAACGTGTCAATTTTTGACACGTTACTAAGTATAGTAACGTGTCATAAACTGACACATTACTACTTAGTAACGTGTCATAAACTGACACGTTACTACTTAGTAACGTGTCAGTTTATGACACGTTACGATTTTGTGCATAAAAAAAAAAAAAAAAAAATTAAAATTAATTTCTCCAAATTTTGTTTATTTGTACACACATGATCATACATCATAAATTGCTCTCACCATACATCATCAATTGCTATCAACATACATCCATTTCTCAAGTCCTATCCCAACATTCCCCACAACATATATCCATTTCATGTCCACAAAAATTGATATATATATACAATAACATTGTTGTATATTACGTCATTGTCCACAAATAAATTATAACTATATACATATACATTAACAAAACCTTAAACATACAAGTTAAGTGATTCTCGAGTACATTACGTATAAACACCCCAACAAAAAATCTGGTGAACACCATCATAACGGGTTGACTTCTCCGCACTCACTGCAAATGATTACACAACAATTAGTCAGCAAACAAACACTCGAACAATCAATCAGGAATCATCAAGTCCTAAGCGACTAACTTCGTCAAACTATACAAACGTCATACTCAACAATATTTAACAGTAGTGAAGTGAATAAACAGACGATAAATAACTTCAACGCTATAGCTACACTGCCAACACACACCTTAGAGTACAACGCTATAGTTTCAATGATAATCCAAACTGTGAAAATGATCTAAAATTACAAAGCATATATATGATCTACGCGTATCCAGCATTTCCACAACCACAATACATATTAATTTGTATTCCTAATTCCAAGTATTTTGAGTTAAGTATATACGCTATTTATAAATATTCGATAATAACTGGCGCGAAATAAGTCATATGTATACATACGGGCTTGCTAAACCAGTGGTACAATGTCTTGATAAGCGAGACTTTTGTCCACTCGGGGTCCGTTGTGGGTGTTCGTTTTGATTGTCATCCTCAGCTTCTAGCCTTACGTCATCTACACATATTACGGTATAAATGTGTTATACACATGCATGTATTCCAAAAACATATGAACAAAGTGTGATTACCAAACAAATTTATTAACTATTAAATTGATAGCCATTTCAGAAGTTACTCGTATTACTTTAAGAGAAACAAAAACTAATATAGTTTTACCTGGTCCGCTAGCTACTGAGGACCTCACAATCGCACGGACTGGGGATTCTAAGTCTGGCGGAGCTCTAACATTGGTCACCTCTGGCTCGGAGACATGTCTCGAGCTCTCAAGCACACGAAGTCGGGCCTCATACGCCGCCATCTGTGCAGCCATAAGTGCTTTAAACTCCGCAGTAATCTCAGACCTCTGCTGTGCCAATTGTGCAGCCATATCTATCTTGTGCTGCTCCCTTTCAGCTCCGAGTGCTCTTTCAATCATTTTCGGGACATTTGAGCTTCTTGGGTTCTGTGAGAATGGTTTATAGTAAGAGTAGATTGCCGTGCGTAGGAAGAATATTCTTACTAACCCCCCGAACACGACCCGCATATTCTGGCTTAGAGTTGTGCACTTGGGCGTATACGTCGTTTGGTGCTCACCGAATGGTCCCATGAGGAGCGTCTGCCAATTCTGCAGGATCGTTTTCCACTAGCTCCTCCATCAACAACTGTAAGTTACATTACATCAAATCATTGTTATTTATGTTGTCCATCACAAATAAATTTTCTATACACAAATACAAATAAAAAGATGAAGGGTGTAAACAACATACAACTCTCTCCTCGACCACCCGATTTGGGAAGCTACCGTCTGTCTTTCGGTGAGTCTTGATGTAAGCCTTCGCTCGAGTAAGAGTTATGCCCGTATTAATTAGCTGCAATTAAAAACCCACAACACAATCCATATGTTAGTATGTATATTAAATTAATGATGACATATATATGTATATAAATGGTAAATGACAGACATACCTCCTCATTGCATAACCTTGCCAAGCTCTTCGAGCCAGTGCAGTGTGGTGTGTTATTCTTGGCTCGTATCTCTCTCATATGCTGAGCAAAGTCCTACACGTACACAACACATATACGTTATTAATTTGTGACACATCTTTATAATATTAAACTGTTACTGAAACTACACAATTGAAATTAACTTAGTAACCTACTTGATACGCGGGATCGCACCATTGCTCCAACAATATATCCACGTCTGTCGTATTGTACTCTTTAAGGAGCTGGGACATCCTTTGCTTCACTATCGCAGGCGTCTCACCTCGTTGAATATGGAGTGTCGCTCTAAAGTCATGTCTCCAACGCCTCAACTTGTTGCCCATGTCACGGAATGCGTCCTTCTTGATCGCCACAATGTCAAAGCCAGGCGGGATATAAAACTGCGTCTGCATAAGTTTCAAATTGAGAAATTATGACATGTACATCAATTAATCGTTAGTACCAGTGAGTCAAATAACTGCTATGTACAGTTGACTGTAAATTGAGAATTTCGTAACGTTTCACATACCATCAATGAGCTCCACAAGTCCTCCTTCGTGTTGTCGGGTACCTTCAACCAGTCGTCAGATATCCTAAGGAAAGCCCCGCCCCTAACAACCTTGCCCGTCACCCGTCTAAATTTTGACCCGCTTAGTCCTACTGGCTGCCACAATCCATTATACTCCATCACAATCTTTTTCCCAAGGGGGATGTCCCATACCTTGCGCGACGTATTTATATGCAACACTTCAATATTATTCTGTGAATCTGCATTGATGTTTAACACACAAAAATTAAAAAATACCAACATTAATCGGAAGTGAAATCAACCAAAACCTCCAAGACTCCTAATATGCCATTCAAACAATAATATCAAGAAATCAACCAAAACCCCCAAGACTCCTAATATGCCATTCAAACAATAATATCAAGAAATCAAACAAAACCCCCAAGACTCCTAATATGCCATTCAAACAATAATATGAGGAAATCAACCAAAACCTCCATGACTCATAATATGTCATTCAAACAATAATATCAAGAAATCAAACAAAAGCCTAAAAATTAACTCCTAATATGCCATTCAAACAATAATATTAGGAAATCAAGCAAAACCCCCAAGACTCCTAATATGCCATTCAAACAATAATATCAAGAGATCAACCAAAACCCCCAAGACTCCTAGTATGCCATTCAAGCAATAATATTAGGAAATCAACCAAAACTCCCAAGACTCCTAATATGCCATTCAAACAATAATATCAAGAAATCAAACAAAACCCCCAAGACTCCTAATATGCCATTCAAACAATAATATTAGGAAATCAACCAAAACCTTCATGACTCCTAATATGTCATTCAAACAATAATATCAAGAAATCAAACAAAAGCCTAAAAATTAACTCCTAATATGCCATTCAAACAATAATATTAGGAAATCAAGCAAAACCCCCAAGACTCCTAATATGCCATTCAAACAATAATATCAAGAAATCAAACAAAACCCCCAAGACTCCTAATATGCCATTCAAACAATAATATTAGGAAATCAACCAAAACCTCCATGACTCCTAATATGTCATTCAAACAATAATATCAAGAAATCAAACAAAAGCCTAAAAATTAACTCCTAATATGCCATTCAAACAATAATATCAAGAGATCAACCAAAACCCCCAAGACTCCTAATATGCCATTCAAGCAATAATATTAGGAAATCAACCAAAACCTCCAAAACTCCTAATATGCCATTCAAACAATAATATCAAGAAATCAACCAAAACCCCCAAGACTCCTAATATGCCATTCAAACAATAATATCAAGAAATCAAACAAAACCCCCAAGACTCCTAATATGCCATTCAAACAATAATATTAGGAAATCAACCAAAACCTCCATGACTCCTAATATGTCATTCAAACAATAATATCAAGAAATCAAACAAAAGCCTAAAAATTAACTCCTAATATGCCATTCAAACAACAATATTAGGAAATCAAGCAAAACCCCCAAGACTCCTAATATGCCATTCAAACAATAATATCAAGAAATCAACCAAAACCCCCAAAACTCCTAATATGCCATTCAAACAATAATATTAGGAAATCAACCAAAACCTCCAAGACTCCTAATATGCCATTCAAACAATAATATTAAGAAATCAAACAAAGGCCTAAAAGTTAACAAATAATATGCCATTCAAACAATAATATCAAGAAATCAACCAAAACCCCCAAAACTCCTAATATGTCATTCAAACAATAATATCAAGAAATCAAACAAAAGCCTAAAAATTAACAAATAATATGCCATTCAAACAATAATGGTTGCAGGAAATCAAACAAAAGCTAAACAAATTTGAGAAATTAAAATGGGTTTCTTCTCACTCCTATATCAAATTTCTCAAACATCAAATTTGAGAAATTTGAGTATATAGCTGCAGTATAGTATTGGAGAGGGGGAGAGTGTCGGAGAGTCACCTGGGTTCGACGCCGCCGGAGTGACAGAGGCCGCCGGGAGGGAGACAACGCCGGCCAACGTAGAAGAGAGGAAACGAGCGAGGGAGAGAGGAGGCAGGGCGCACACGTGGGAGGAGCTAGAAGCAGAAATGCAGCAATGCCGGAGGAGAACCAAACGGCCGGAGGAGGAAGAGAGAAAAAAAAACTGTTTGGGAAGGGATACACGGTGCTGGCGCGCTGGACTGGAGGGAAAGAAAAGGAAGAAGAAAAAGAAGAGGGAAAAAAGAGGAGAACTTTGGAGGAGAAGTACTCGTGCAGGGGAAAAAAGATTCAAAAATAATAATTTTTGGCAACTTAGTAACGTGCCACACGTGGCACGTTACTAAGTTGCTAAAAATAATTTTTTTGAATCTTTTTTTTTTAAAAAAAAATATATATATAGTGTCAAAAAATGTATATTGTGTCGAAAAATATATATATATAGTGCCGGAAAAACACTTGTTGGACTAGGATTTTATTCTATAAAAAATTGTGTCGGAAAAACTTCTTCCATATGGATGTATAAAATTGTCATATACAGAGACTAAAACTATATTGTTTCGACTTGAGGAAACGAACTTAAATAAATACATAATCACATAGAAATATATAATTTGTCTTTTACATATTATAAGAAGAATTTTAAAACTTTTGGGGCCCCCCAATGGTATATGTGAGTCCACCCATGGTCATATAATTATGCTAACCCATTACTCGCTGAAATGGGTTACCAATTTTTTAATAATGTCTTTCTTGATTTTATGTATTTTTCCCTACATTTTTTATAGGGGTATTTTTATCATTTTAGTTCAAAAAGGGTTACCTTACAAACTTTTTTTGTAGTTTGAGTAGATATTAATGCAATATTTAATTTGAGAGATATTAAAAAGTGAGTGTTAGCTAGTTTCAAGATTTGTTTTTTTTCTTTCAAATTTTTAAATAAATTGACAACATGCATATACTAAAATGATTTATTTAGTTTTCATAATAATTTTGTTACATTTTATAATAACATATACTAAAGTAGCTACGAAGAGATCCAATTGTTGCTCAAGTACAAATTAAATTATTCATATTACTGCACTAGTATATAGATAAAGCTTTCCATTTGATATATTTATCATATTGTAATGATAATTAAACTATTTAATTGTGATTTTTAGAAATAATATTCTAGACTATATACAGAGTTGCTAGTATTTTTTTTAAATACATATATATATATATATATTTTTAAAATAACAAATATGTAACCAAATAATATTAATGGTATTAATTAATTTGACAAAAAATTAGTAACGTGTCAGTTTGACACGTTACAAATTAGTAACGTGCCAAAATGACACGTTACAAATTTGTAACGTGTGGAATTTCACACGTTACAAATTAGTAACGTGTCATTTTGGCACGTTACTAATTTGTAACGTGTCATTTTGGCACGTTACTAATTTGTAACGTGTCAAACTAACACGTTACAAATTTGTAACGTGTGGAATTTCACACGTTACTAAAATAATTAGTAACGTGTCACTCTTTGACACGTTACTAATCAACATAATTTTTGTAGTGTGGTTATGAAAAGTTGTGCAATGGATTCCATAAGTTAGCCATTATTTGATAGATCTCTTATATGTGTGTGTAACTAGGTCTAGTTGAAAGCTCCTTTTGGCATAGTACTACATGTCCTTGTATTACTTTTATGTCTCTCAAAATTGATGTGATTTTTTAAATTATCATTAAATTTGTGATATATATATATATATATATATAAAACTTACAATTTTTGGAGGGACATAATGGGGATATTTAGCATTACTCTTCCATGTTTCCTCTCAAATAAAGTTTAGGAGTAAGTCTTATGTGTCGCGGGGCCATATATGTTTATTGTAAAATATAAATGTACATAATCTAAATAGAGTATGTGTAAAATGCTACTTTTTTCTTATGAAGATTAATATGTTGAGAAGTCTTCTGGTAAGAAATATCACATGTTGGAACACTACTCAACCCAAAAGTTTAAACCTATAAGTTTAAGTCAAATTATGTTAGATTAACAACTCACACTTGTGGCATCTTTTCATTGTTAATTATACACTTAACAATTTCTCTCTTACGATGAGTTCATCATCATAAATCACTACGTATACGTATACGTACACTCCCCCTCAAAAGAAAGTTTCATCAATTTTATAGGCTATATCTCTAACATCACTTGTGTGAGCTATGTGGGCTATATCCATGAAAGCACATTTGTCCCTACTCCAAATGCGAAAGAGACCCACAATTCATGCATACGTACACCATCCCCTCACATGCAATTTTATCACCATATATCACTACAACCCCCTCAAATGAAAATTTTACCAATGTTATATGTTATAGGATCGCTTGAGTGGCTATGTAGGTTCGATCTATGACATATGTACAAATCCATCCGTACTTCAATTGTGAAAGGAGCCTACAATCCATACATGCGCACTATCCCTACCCCAACTGCGAAAGGAACCACTATCACCCATCAAACAAGATTACTAGTGTGGGCTATTATGTATATGACATAAGGAACCTAACTTATAAAAGCACTATTAAATTACCAGTTATCCTAAAAGTTTAAACTTTATCTTATAAGCTTAAGTTGATAGAAAGATATAAATTTAATCACTTAATCATTACTTTAACACTCCCTCTCACGTGTGGGTTCAAACTCTCTTTTAATAGGTGAGACCTAACACGTGAAACATTTAATTTAAATGGGGGGTGAATTGGCGAAGTGAATGTTCGATCTTATGACATTTGGCTCTGATACTATGTTAAATTACCAGTTATCACATAAGTTTAAGCTTTTGGGATAATTGGTAATTTAACAAACACCACCAGCAACTATAAAAGTCTCATCCTCTTGTTCCACATTGCTAAGATACAAGGAGCTTCCTATATAATGAGGCTCTTATGTACAATGAAATCATTCAATAAAAACCAAATGTAGCCTATAGGGCTTTAGTATGTAGATGTTAGCATATTACCGAACCACCATAATATTGGCTCTCTTATTTATATTTCTACTTTATATTTCTGCATTGTATTTTCTCATGGTATTTGTGGTATTGTTTGGCATTTGTGGTATTGTTACAAACACATGCCCATTTCAGCCCATAGTTGGCCCCATGTATTTTGGCCTTTGTGGTATTGTTTAAAATGCATACCTGACCTTTGTGGTATTGTTGCAAACCCAGGCTCATTTCAGCCCAGTTGGCTTTTATGTAAGACCCATAGTTGGCCCATTCAGGCCAAATGTTGCCGATGTTTCAAATTCTAGCGCCATTACCTCCAGTCTCCACTGTCATCAATCCAAAAGCAAACTCAAGATTTCATAAGTTTCCACCTTGAGTTTGAGGGGGAATGTTAAAGATAAATGTGAGTTGTCCCATATTGCCCAAGTGAAGAGAGGCTTTAGCTATTGGCTTGTATAAAAGCCCCATCTTCTTGTCAACATTGCTAAGATACAAGGAGTTTTTCTCTCCTTAACTCCTATATAATGAAGCTCTTATGTACAATCAAATCATTCAATAAAAGCCAAATGTATCCTATAGGGTTTTAGTGTGTGGATGTAGGCATATTGCTGAACCACCTTAATCTTGTCTCTCTTATTTATATTTATGTATTTCCTCATTGTATTTTATCAGCAACTTCTCTTAAATTTTCCTTAAATTTAGAAAACCAAACTACTTTTGATTCCCTATTCAAATAATCCCCGCAATAGCTTCTCTTATCATTTATATATATTCATTCAATTAAACAATAAAGGAGAGAGAGAGAGAGAGAGGGAGAGAGATAGAAATAAAGTTATTTAAATATTTTATAAATATTCTTTCAAACAAATGTTAGGTGGAAAGAGAGGAAAGAAACATCTTTTTTTATTATTATTATTAGGGGAAAATTCACTTTACCCCCTGAAGCTTCAGGGGTTTTTCAATTCGAACTCCAATGTTTAAAAATTGGCAATGTACCCCCCTAATGTTTCAAAAATTTTCAATTCAGACCATCCGTTACTAATTTCTGTCTAATTTGACGGAAATCATCCCACGTGCGTCTCACGTGAGATTTTGATGCCTTCTATTTCAATTTTGCCCTCATTAAAACCTATGAAATTACATAATTATCTTCATTAAAACCTATGAAATTGAGGGTAATTACGTAATTTCATAGGTTTTAATAAGGGCAAAATTGTAATAGAGAGCATCAAAATCCTACGTGAGGCGCACGTGGGATGATTTCAGCCCAATTAGACGAAAATTAGTAACGAAGGGTCTGAATTGAAAATTTTTGAAACATTAGGGGGTTACATTGCCAATTTTTAAACATTGGGGTTCGAATTGAAAAACTCCTGAAACTTCAGGAGGGTAAAGTGAATTTAACCCTTATTATTATTAAAATAATGGAAAGGGAACCAAAAGTGCTATCCTATTAATTGGTTCCATTAGGCTTCCCTTGGTTTAGGGAAACCAAAGAAGTTTTTTGTATAAGACCTTTTAAGAGTTTTCCCTACCATCAAGGATGGGAATAGGATTTATAGAGTCCATTGCTAGCGCGCTAATACTATGGTTTGGAACTTAGAGCATTCTCCTTCGCTCACTGTTTTACTAAAATCCTTAGTTTGGTGAGCCAAAATGCTAAAATTAATGCATATTTTTGACTCTCCATCTGGCTCCGTAATTCGGTAAGCCGAATGTAAGTACTTTGAAAAAATTAATATTAGTTTGTAAGAAATTTGTCCTCTAAAATAAGAAAATGTAATTTTTTTTTTTTTTTGGCTAAAATAAATAGTAAATTTAAATAGTAGAAAGAGAATGCTTTAATAAGGTTTTTGACGTGGACTGGCTTTGGACACTTGAAACAACACGTGAAGGAGGCTGGATATATATATTGTAATGGCTTAAAAGTAAGAATCTTCACAACCTTGTGCCATGTGCAGTTTGGTTTTTTATTCATCTCAAGACATGATTATGCCTCCATGGGCTGCTCTTTGCTTTATGGTTTCCTACGACCAAAAGAGAAAAATAATGACAGGTTTTATTATAAACAAACTACGACAAAACAAATCTTTAAAGGAACTTTCCCTTTTCGCTAAAAAATAATAATAAGGGGTAATTATTTTTTTCCCTAAGAACTACAACGTATTTTCATTTTGTCCCTATAAATTATCATCCTTATTGCCCGACCCTATGAACTATCATTTTGTACCCAAAACTCCCTTTCCGCCAGTCAAAGGCGTTAACTTAGACGGTTTATCCGTCACTTTACCTCCATAAACTACAATTCACTGTCACTTTGCCCCCTATGAACTACAACGCATTGCCACTTTGCCTCCATAAACTATAACGCATTGTCACTTTGACCATCTGAGTTAACACTTTTGACTGACAAAAGAGAGATTTTACAAAATGATAGTTCATGGCGGTCGAGCAGTAGTGTTGGTAGTTCATGGAAGCAAAATTAAAATGCGTTGTAATTCATGAGGAAAGGTAATTACCCCTAATAATAATAAAAAGTTTTCACACACTTGTATGGCTGAGGTAAAGTAATAAAAAAGAATACACACTTGCAGGGATCCTCTTAGAGCATAATAATGTCAAAATTGAAGGATATGAGATCTCCTACAATTAGTTGCTAAAATTGTGCGTAATTCAAGCAATATAATTGACTGTCTAAATTGAAAAAATTTGGTTACCAAATGATATATCAACATCTCATCCTATATATTATATATTTATTTACTAAAATTGGATATTACATAAGACGGTGACACGTTACTATAGCATTTCTCAACTATTAGTAATTCATACATCCACTTCAATTCACAACGAAATTACAATATTTTAAATTGTGGAATTGATGTAATTCATACTTGAATCAAGAATGAAGTAAGAGTGTTTTTGTCCCACAATCCTACTTGCCAAATACGTGTTTTTAAACAAAATAATAGAAAGTGTCCTATTAGAAAGTGCGTATTGAAAAAAAAAATGAAAAAAAAAAAAAAATCGTTTAAAAATATGAAAATATCAATGTTTTTGCTCGACGACCAAATTAAAGAATGAGTTTTTAAAATGAACGATTTTTAAAATTAAATTACAATTTTACGAAACTGCCTATGTTTTCATTAATTCTCATATATGTTTTAAAATCGGTAAATCAAACGGATACTAAGGCTCCGTTTACTTCGACGTAAAATGGTTTCCTTCGTAAAATATTTTCAAGAAAGCCATTTTTCTGAAAATATTTCCTGTCGAAAACATTTTACGACGTTTACCTTGCACACAGCAAATTTTTTTTTTTTTTAATATCTTTTTATATATATATTTTTTCCAATAAGGTCCCTGCCGGGACCTGCACGGGACTTGTTCGAGACCTCACAAGGACCTGCCCGGGACCCCGCCGGAACTTAACCGGGACTTGTCCGGGACCTCGTTGGGACCTACCCGGGACTTGCCCGGGACCCCACCGGGACTCACCCAAGACTTGACAGGGGCTTGACCGGGACTTGCCCGGGACTTACCTGGGACCCCGCCGGGACTTGACCGGAACCTGCATGGGACCTACTAGGACTTGACCGGGACCCCGACGGGACTTGCCCAGGACCCGCCCGGGACACGACCGGGCAAGTCCAGTCAAGTCTCGAGCGAGGTCCCAGGCACGGCAAGGTCCCAGGCAAGTCCTAAGTGGGTCTCGGTCAAGTCCCGGCGGATCCCGGTTAGGTCTCGAGCAGGTTTGGTCAAGTCTCGAGCGGGTCTTAGTCAAGTCCAAGGCAGGTCCCAAGTGGGTCCCGGGCAAGTCTCGGAATGGTCCCGGTCAAGTCCCGGGCAGGTCCCGCCGAGGTCCCGGTCAAGTCTCGGGGGTTTCCCGATCAAGTCTCGGGCAAGTCCCGGGCAGGTCCCGGGCAAGTCCTAGTTAGGTCCCGGGCGTGTCCTGGACAAGTCCCGGGCGGGTTCCGGGCAAGTCCTGGGTGGGTCCCGGTCAGGTTCTGGGCAGGCCCAGGTCAAGTCTCGGGCAGGTCTCGGGAGGGTCCCGGTTAGGTCCCGGGCAAGTTCCGGTCAAGTCTCGGGTGGGACCCGGTCAAGTCCCAACAAGGTTCTGGGCGGGTCTTGGCAAGGTCCATCGATTTAAGAATGAGATGCTCATAGTCGGAAAATGGTTTACAGTTTTTAAAAATCGTAAACTATTTTTCGAAAATTAAAGAAAAAATTTCAGTCAAAAGGAAAATATTTTCCGTTGACCATTATTTTACGTCGAAGTAAACACCGTAAAGTACGAAAATCATTTTCTGGAAACCATTTTACGTCGAAGTAAACGGAGCCTAAGAACTTGTTTGGGATTGCGTTTGAACAATTAATAAAGCTTTTAAGTCAAAAAGAGCTTTTGGACAAAACTTAATTTTTTAAGCTTTTGTTAGAAGTGCATTTTGACTATTTTTAAATTTTTTGGACCCTTAAAAGCGTTTTTAATTTTTTTTACTAAACAAATACTTTTTTCTTCAAATGAACTTTTTAAGTGTTAAAGGTACTTTTAGGTCTCTCAAACCAAATTTCAAACATATACTAAGGAATCAAGAACAATATTTTTTTTTTGATAAAAACAAAGAATAATGAACACATTCATCATAATCACCGCAAATTAAGAAAAAGCACTATAAGGCGTGGCATACAATAATTAATTGAGAACCTTGTATACATAAAAAATATTCGGTTTGGATATATTAAAAATGAAAAACACCAAATTAGTCATTTTTTTACAAGGAGAAAAAACTAAATAGGACAAAAATTTCTTGGAAATTAAATCCAAAGAATTTATTCTAATTTAGTCTCTAAAAGTGTTTTAATAATATGTGCTTCTCAGAATCTCACATGTCTTTTTAATAGTATTATTAAAAAAAAAAAAAAAAAAAAGGGCTAAATTTACTTTACCCCTGAAATTTCAGGAATTTTTCAGTTCGAATCCTAATATTTAAAAATTAGCAATATACCACCTTAATATTTCAAAAATTTTCAATTCAGAGTTACTAATTTCTGTCTAATTTGACGGAAGTCATCCCACGTGCGTCTCACCTGAGATTTTGATACCCTCTATTCTAATTTTGTCATCATTAAAAACTTATGAAATTACATAATTACCTTCATCAAAACTTATGAAATTAAGGGTAATTACGTAATTTCATAAGTTTTAATAAGGACAAAATTGAAATAGAGGGCATTAAAATTTCATGTGAGACACACATGAGATGATTTCAATCCAATTAGACGAAAATTATTAATAGAGGGTAAAAATTAAAATTTTTTTAAACATTAGGAAGTATTTTCAATTTTTAAACATTATGAAGTTCGAATTAAAAAATATCTTAAATTATAGAAAGTATATCTACTTTTCAATTGAGGGGAGCCCAAAAAAAAGGATAACAAAGTAATATCACCAAACAAATATTTATTTTGCAGTATCAATTCATTTATCCTTTCATTGCCTTTGAATGAGTACTGCTTGCATTAATTTCCCCGACAAGTTTCTCCAAAAAAAAAAAAAAAAAAAAAATTTCCCCGACAAGAGTAAACGAAAATGACAAGTAATATATTGTTGTTGGTCGTACATGATGGATTACGACATAATAATTGGCTTTAGAAATATGTTGATGTTATGGTGGGATTGGATCCGACTATTATTTAATTGGTTTTGAGAAAATGTGTCCAGTTCTCGCCGTTTAGCCCCTCCTGAACAATTTTTAATAAGTAGATATTACTATAATAACGCCCAGATAAAATAGTCACAGTGAGTCACCAAGACTGGCATTTAAATTAGAAAAAAAAAATTCAATTTTTTTTGGCGAAAAACATGAGTATTTATAAGAGTATTTTAAGTAGGGTTGCTATTTTAATTATTCAAAATATTTATTTTTTTTTAATTTTAGTTATTAATTTTTTTAATATAAATTCTAACATATTATCTATTTTTTAAAACATTATTTTTTAATTGTTTTTTAACCCTCTGTTTCATTCCTTATCTCTAGTCTCTCTCATCTCCAATGGTCATCGCCGGTGATTCTAGAGGGTTAGCATAAATGAGAATTCTAGAGGGTTAAAGACAATGGACTAAGAAAAGTTGATGTTACATGCATCTAAAAGGAGCAATTACCAAAACTAATAAAGTTGTGAATAAATTTTTTATTTAAATTGAGTTGAAGAGTTTTTTTTTTTTTTTTAATTAATTTATTATTTGTCCTTAAAGTATGTAATTCTTACGTGCAGTTTTTTAGAATAATTTCCATATTAGCTTGATTTAGTTTCCTTATACGTCTATCATCGATTCCCTACCTTAAGTAACACACATATACTGTTTACCATACTTTAATTTCACACATTTTTATTAATTAAGATTTAAGATTAACAGAGCATATGACATATATATGCTTTTAGAGCGTGTGTTAGAACATGTGATTCTCACAAGTATTTTAAAATAAAATGCATGCTCTAATGAAAAATGTCAATTTAAAAGATTGATTTAAAAAAAAAATCTTTAACCCAACTTAGAAAAAGACATGGTCCTAAACTTTTTTTCATGTGAGAACATTCACAATATGAAAAAGTAGGAAACAATTCCGTTTGACTATGAATACGAATGATTTTCTTTTTTTGTACCTTAAAAAAAGAAAGGTTTTTTTTTTTTTTTTTTTTGAAAATATTACTTTTATAAGTAAAGGTATTTTAATAATAAAAAAAAAATTACAACAATACTTCTTCTTTATTCATTTCATAAAAATAGAACGTGTTGCTCTAACAAAATAATACCATAGATACAATGAGAAATTTCTTTTATCTAAATTTAATCTATGTTTTGTTTAACTCTTTGAATGTCACCATTTCTTCAGTTTCTCAATATATAACATATTCCGACGAATCACTTATATGGCCAATGCTCGGGTCTTTCACGACTTTTTCAACTAGACAGTGATTTATGACTTTTTTATCTCTACTACAAACATGCATTCACAAATGCGCTCCATATCGTTGCCTCTATCATTTGTGACAATTTTTTCGTATACTTAATAATTCTTCCGTAGTATTAAGATAATACTTATTTTTGTTTTTGGGTAGAGGGAGTAGTTATAAAATATATTTTATGTACATACATGTATGATGGGAAAGGAGAAGCTTTAAAGCGATGACGTGCCAATATATCGGACGAGTGGACCATAAAAAGTAGTATAGTGCAGCACCACATGATTCCAGTCCCCTGGCCACCAACGAGAAAGCTGAGAGTCTGCGTCCTTCGTCCTTCCTCTCTCGCTCTCTCTCACAGTGGAAACAAGCAAACCCAGAACCACCAAACCCCTATTCGTCATCTTAAGGGCCATAGCTTTCCCATAATTCAAAGGTAATCTCTTTATTTATTCTGTACAAAGTCTAGCTCATCTTAGGTTCATTTCCATTTGCTTGGGCAAGTGGGAGCTGTTTTTTTGCATTTCATGTTGACCATGATTGTTTGATTTATGTGGAAGCCTCTTGGATATTCATATTAGCGTGCCAAGTTCTGTGTTTGTGTTTTATATGGTGATTTTGTTTTCCAATGAAATGTTTTTTGATTTGAGTTTGAATTTGCCCTGGCACTTCAAATTTTCTGGCGATAGTTTATTTATTTATTTATTTATTTTTTTGTGGTGATTATTGCATATTATGAATGTAAAACTGATCTGGGTTGGGTGATTTATATGATTGTTATTGGTTTTTGAAATCATAGACTTGTGCAACTCTCATGCATATTTGTCAAATTTACTGGTGGAAATATAAGGGCTTTATTTGACAATGAGTTTGTAAGGATGTTTTTTGTTTTGGTTTGACAAAGTGTTATGACGTTTTGAATAGCATTTTGAGTGTTTTGAGGACTATTTTGTGTTTTGAGTTGATTATTAATGTTTTGGTTTTTTTTTTTTTTTTTTTTTTTGATAAGTAATAATGTTTTGGTTTTGATAACAGAAAACAAAAGATTTGGCTTTGTTTGTTAAACCACTCTTTTTCTCAATTTTTTTTCCTGTTTTCAAAACAAAAACATTAACAAACAACCTAAAACACAAAACACTCAAAATTGTCTTCACCTTGATGTCACATCATAACACTTTTCAAACAAAAAAAGAAAAAATACCCTCCAAAAAGCATTAACAAATGGAACCAAGGTTGTTTCAATTAAAAATTGATTCAATGGGGTTATGACAGAGCTAATATTTTAATAGAGAGAAAAAAACGAAGGAATGAAAAGAATCAAACTTGCAAGTTTACCACTTCTAAGTTTACCACCACATTTGAAATTCCAATGTATTCGAATTGCCCCATTTTGCTTTGTCTACCATTGTGAATAGGCCCACATTGCAATACTTGGGAGCCATGATCATGAAGAATAATTAAAACTTAAACTGAGGCCAATCTTCAAATCCAATTCCAAATGATCATCCCTTACGATAGTCCAGTATCAGCTGGATGTGTAGTTTTAATGCATGTAAAACACAATGAAGAAATTCAACTTCCATGCGATTTCCGTGCATACCCATACATTCTTGATTCAGTTGTGTAATATAATCTTCTAGTATTTCACTGTTGGGTAAGAGGCAATTTGTCCGTGCTGGAATCACTATAGTCAGGTTTTGTTTGATTTTAATTGATTGTTTATGTTCATGATGGATGGTGGATAATTTTGGCATTATAAGTTGTAATTGAAAAGTTGTGAATGTGTTATGCAAGGGGCACAACATGGCACTCATTTCCCAGACAAGTCAATCATATTGCACCCACGCTGAAGTGTTAAGATATAAAGCTGGGAACAATGTGATATTTAGCAAGATAAACAATGTGGAGGCATCAAAAATGAAGGAACCTCGTGCTGGTTTCTTGTTTTCATCGTGTAATTCTGCCAAAAAGGCACAGATTATGCACATAGATGGCCCTGGAGTTGGATGTAAACGAGGTCATCAAGTGATTGTTGCTGCAAGCCCTCCTACTGAGGATTCTGTAATTGCTACAGAGCCATTGACGAAAGAGGATCTTGTATCATACCTTGCCTCTGGATGCAAGCCTAAAGAAAAATGGAGGTACAGTGACCAGTTCTACATTGTACTTTAATCAGAGTGGTTTTCCTATGCCATATGTCCTACTCAAAATGCTACCATGAGCTGTGTGACTGTGTCTTATTTTTCAAATGTAGTATATTTTAGTTTCAGAGACTAGTTTACTGTTTAACATGATTTACATGATTGATTATGAATTTGGTTCTATTTCTAACGTTACCATGCTGCTTTTTAGGATTGTATGAACTTTCCTTTGGTCTCGAATAGGTGATTATTGAGAGTAACTCTATAAGTCACTCTTGTATCCCTCTTGTGTCACTCTAAAAATGAGGTGTCTTTTAAAATCATCATATGATCAAAATTCAATAATGATCAATCATAAGGCCAATGGTAATTTAGAAGGCACATCGTTCTTAGAGAGACACAAGAGTGACTTCTAGCGTTACTCGATTATGTAAGTTATTCTTGTGAGCTGCAGAATTAGTTACTTTGAGCTTTACCAGATTAATTGGCAATTCCTTGTACTATGATAAAAGGTCAATAGTCATGGTTGGGATTCTATGTTTTATTTACTTAGCATATTCTCTTAAGTGACTTTCTTGATGCATTTTTCGTCTGATCTGTCCCTAAACTTTCTACTCATGGCTTTTCTTCATGCAATATTTAGGTGTCGTAGTAACTTATCAAAAATATTTAGGTGTCCTAGTATGAACTTTGTGCTATTCATTTCTTCTTTTCAGTTAACCTTGCTTTGAATTGAATTCTCTAAAAGTCTTACTATTGGTTTATGATTTTGTTGATTAGCATATCTTATTCTTTCCTTCTTTTAGAACCAATTTCTTATGTCAACACTAGTAATTTGTTTACTTAGTTATATGGTCATTGCAGAATAGGAACAGAACATGAGAAGTTTGGTTTTGAGCTTGGAACTCTACGTCCTATGACGTATGAACAAATTGCAGAGTTGCTGAATGGGATTGCTGAGAGATTTGATTGGGATAAAGTAATGGAAGGTGACAAAATTATAGGACTCAAACAGGTTAACTGCTTATCTTTTGTATGTATATCATTTTTAAACTTTGTGCATATAGTTGTCTATTTTTATCATATGAATGGTAATGCTTGAGAGTTATTTTAGAGATGTAATAGTTTTCTAATTTTGTTTTCTCAAACGAATTGTTGTTAAGGAAATTTCCAAGAAACTTTTCGATTGTTGAGAGTGAATTTTTTATGCAAAAGGGACAAAAAATTAAAATTACATTTTATGTGAGCCAGGGAAAGCAAAGCATATCATTGGAGCCTGGGGGTCAGTTTGAGCTTAGTGGTGCACCTGTTGAAACCTTGCATCAAACTTGTGCCGAGGTTAACTCACACCTTTATCAGGTTGGTTGAAACAATTATACTTTGTCATATGCATGAAAAAGCTTGTGGCAAGTTTTCAAGTATATTTTTTCTTTTCGTTTTGAAGTCTAGTGATCATAATTATCACCATCTTTGTTTCCTTTGATTCTAATATACTTCTTTTATGTCTGTTGATATCATTATACAAAATAACCTCTTGAACTTCTACAGTATTTGATGAAACCAATGAAACCCTAGCTCCCATTTCTTATGTTTTCCTTATCTGGTTCACTCGGTTCCTTGCTGTGTTATGTAAATCATTTGGAGAGAGGGAAAATGCTCAGATTTTCGAGAGCCATGAGACATCAGTGGTGAAGCTCAAATTCCAGTTTTTTTTAGAGCACTTTTTGGTTGGACAGCTTCTACAAACCCTATTGAACTTCTAAATTTGGGAATTAATTTGAGCGTTCCAACTTGTATATTACACACGTACTATTTTCCTTTGATAATATAATTACCTCTGGTATTGCTCTATAAGTATTTTTCTTTTATATAGTCAAAGTGCATGCTATTTAGAAGCGCTTTTGACAAGCCACAAAAGCAACCTATTTGATATGTGTTTTTTTGGTGGAAGCAAATATCAGACATGAAAAAGAAGTACTTTAAACAAGCAAGAAAATCAACTTATTTTCTTTTTATTTGTGTGGTTGAAATATATATATATATATATATATATATATATATATATATATATATATATATATATATATATATTCCAAAAAGAACCTTTGGTTTTTTACTTATCCAAAAAAAAAAAAAAAAAAAATTACTTGTCAAAACAAAAACCCCTTTATTAACTATTAAGGATAAGGTAGGTATTAATGGTAAAGTCTTTTCCTGCCTGGTGTTTACCACTTTTAATTATTTGTGGTCTGTTTTCTAGCTGATTAAGATTTCATTGTTGTCAAGACACATGATGTGTGTTAGGGCCAAGAGAAGAAATGACTGGGAGCACTGTACATTGTGTTTGTATTACGGGCAGTCAATATATTATTACGTTAGGTTAGATATAGTTAGGGAACAAGGAAATCTGAAAAGCTAATAATTAAAGGTGCTAAATAAGCAGCAGCCCAAGTAAAGAGGGAAAAAAAAGAAAAAGGACTTGAGCTGCTCTGAGGTCCTCTCTAGATTCTCGAAGCTTCTATCATTTATTTTCCTCCATAAACACCACATAATGCATAGGGGCACCATCTTCCAAACGACCGCACTCTGAGAGTTACCCCAGACCACCAACATGAGAACAAATCCTCCACACTATTAGGCATAACCCAGGAAAGTCCAAAGCGACTAAAGATAGCGTTCCATAAGGAACAAGCAACCTCACAATGGAGAAGAAGATGATCGACAGATTCTCCATTCAGCTTGCATAGACAACACTGATTGACCACGATAAGTTGTCTTTTCCTGAGATTGTCCATAGTAAGAATTTTCCCCAAAGCCGCCGACCAAGCAAAGAAAGCCACACTTTTGAGGGAGCCTTGGTCCACCAAATACATCTGAAATGATCTTCGATTCAAGTCATTTCATGTAATTTTTCTAAAAGACTTGGGATGATGCATATTCAAATTCAATAAATTTTGTTGTAACATTATATCATCTTATAGTCATTTTCATCATTCTTGTCCATTGTCATTTGCATCATAACCTTTTATAGCGAACATCTAAATTTGAAGTTAGGGGCTTTTTTGCCTTGTTTTTGGGAGATTTCATGAAAAGTATCTATTATATGCTCTTGAACTTATCAATTGTCTTCAAATGCTACATTTGATAGGTTAAAGCTGTTACAGAGGAAATGGGAATCGGATTTCTAGGAATTGGTTTCCAGCCTAAGTGGGGACTTAAAGACATACCTGTAATGCCCAAGGTATTTTTAATCCTCTTTCCAACTATTTCATTTCAATGAAAAAGCAAAAATTCCGGAATTGGTGAAGAGGGGGGAGGGAGTGAAGCAATTGTTGAAAGGAACCTCATGGACTGAAGTGGTAGAAACAGAGAAGACCATAATTTGTATTCAACCGCGCATATTATGATTAATTTGGCTCCTGTATTGGGATTGGCACATGGTTAAAGTTATATGCAATGAAGAATAGAATGATCATAAAAATTGGCTCATTTTTAATTTGTTGCTAATGTTTTATAATTTTTTTTATGGGGTGTCACACATCTTGTAGTGCCCCTTTTGAGAGTTAATTAATTTCGCTCCTCTAGACATGTTTCTTGAACTATCTAGACTCTACCATTTCAACTGAAGCTTTGATATCTATGAGTTGCATTTACTCGGACTGATATTGTAATGTTACATGAAAAATGCTACACTTTACAAATTTTCTCTCCAAAAGTTGGTTCGTAAGTGAGATGTCACAATCCCATGAGATCTATTATTTTGGGAAATGTGTCACCATCTCATGGGATGGTAACACATCACTTGGGAACCAAGTTATAGAGAGAAAATTTGGTAAATGTAGCATTTCTCATGTTACATATGATGAAGGGAAATTCCAGAAATTATGTTGTTAGCTACTGGTATTCAAAGCATTTGACTCTGTAACTGAAACTCCCTGAATGAATTTATTTTTACAGACATATCAACCAACTTCTCCTTGTTAGTTACCGTCCAGCAATTGACCTTTTAATAATGCCAAGATTCTTCATTCTGTAATTCATTTTACCCTTTGTACACTTCAATTACTTGCATACTGACAGAATATTTTGGCTCAGGGAAGATACGAGATCATGAAGAATTACATGCCCAAAGTTGGCTCGCTAGGACTTGATATGATGTTTAGGACATGCACTGTACAGGTGAGATGAATGTTATTATGTATGATCAGGTCGTTCTAAAGCACACAATTGAAGGCTTGCAAGATTTCATAATTTCAGACGAAAAGGAAAAACTTCTAATTCAAACCCCATCACATGTGTTCTGACTAGAAAGTGGTGCATCTTAATTCACTTTTTATAGGTTAATCTGGACTTCTTTTCTGAAGTTGACATGATCAGGAAATTTCGTGCTGGTCTTGCTTTGCAGCCTGTAAGAAACTTTGGTCCTTTCTGTTTTTGGTGGAAAGTTTTCTAATTGTATGGCAACTAACAACTATTACAAATAAGACAGATAGCAACAGCTCTATTTGCAAATTCACCTTTCACTGAGGGAAAGCCAAATGGTTATCTCAGCAAGAGGAGGTTGCCAAAAGTTCTCTTATAGTTGTTAGCTTTTATGTCTATTATTTGCTTTCTCCAGGGTTCTGAATTAATTTCTTTTCTTTTCTTTTCTTTTAAAAAAGCCACATTTGGACTGATACTGATAACAATCGTGCCGGCATGCTTCCTTTTGTTTTTGATGACTCCTTTGGGTGAGTTCCCTTCTTCTCTCTCTCTAATAATTTTCTTTTTTCAACTTATTAATAAAATATCAGTTATTGTTCTTTCTCGCCTTGAATATATCCACTAGCATTCTGTTTCTGAGCTTCTTTTGAACATTTTACTTGATCATCCATGGGTTAACATGAACTATGAGCATCAAGTTTGTTTGTTTATAAGTAATGCAATTCATCAAAAGCACAGAAGGGCACAACTCTAGTACACATGATGTATACAAGAGAAAACCCCTTTAATGATAATCCTAGGATGTGTGATCTATGCCTATACTGATATCTTCTTGCTTGTTTGGAATGAAGGATTATCATAATTGACTAGTTATAACTCAAAAGTCATACCTAAACTAGAATATTGAAGTTTATTGCCCTTCAGCAATTTGAATAAATATAATTTGATGGTCTTGCTTCTTATTGTAGAGAACGTAACTTATAAGCCACATTCTTTTACAAGGACTGTGTTGTTGGACTGTTATTTAATCTAATGCTCTGTTTGCCTTTTCAATTCCTTTTTTATTCTTTTTTTTTCACATGAATGCTGCTGCGTGAAAAGTTTAGCTATGCTGGGATACATGTTCATATACACATGAATGCATGCAGCATTCTGATTGTATCTTGGTATACACCCATCTGCATCTGTTTCCAAAGTATAGGTTTACTGTTCTATTATAGTCTCTTTTGGCATTCGTATTTGGGACTGTCATTATGATGATCAAAACTATGATTAAAAAATTAAGTTATAAGTGAGACGTCATTTCTACAAAAATAAAAAATAAAAAATATGTTCCTATGTGAGAGTTAAATCATACTTGTGTCTTTATACACGGGTACATCGTACATTAATACGTGCGTGTGTGGGTGTGTGTGCGTGTGCGTGCGTGCGTGACTCTTTGATAAGTTGAGTTTTTTCAGTTTATAAGTTACCTGTTAATGTACCGACTCTTTTATGACTTTTTTTTTCCTTCTATAAGTTACCTGTTAATGTACTGACTCTTTTATGACTTTTGTTTTCCTTTCTTTTCTTTAATGAAGGTTTGAGCAGTATGTTGATTACGCTCTCAATGTTCCAATGTATTTCGTTTATCGGCAAAAGAAGTATATTGACTGTACTGGAATGACTTTCCGGGTTTCCATCTATCCTTAAGATCTTGTAACTTAAGGCTTCCTGTAGCCATGCTCTTATTTTATTCAACATTTGTTTTCCCTTCTACTGCTAAATTTGATTTCAAATCGTCCATTTGTTCTAGAAATAAGATTTGTTCTGTTACTTTTTTGCAGGACTTTTTGGCTGGGAAACTTCCTTGTATCCCAGGTGAATTGCCAACTCTCAATGATTGGGAGAATCATTTGACAACAATATTTCCCGAGGTTCGTGCATGCCTCTCTTATCAAATTTCTTAATTTTCAGGTTTGTCTGATGTTATCTCTAAATTGATGTTGTATCTTACTTTCTTTATTCAGGTCAGGCTGAAGAGATACTTGGAGATGAGGGGAGCTGATGGAGGACCTTGGAGGAGGTTATGTGCTTTGCCTGCATTTTGGGTAGTGGCCCTCTCTGACTGTTTTTACAAAGTTAGCCTGTTTATAATCTCTCTTTGTGTATGTGTGTAACAGCTTCCTTGGTGTACATGTCATTGCTTTGTCTTTGTGACACTCTTCTGATTATTTATATTTGTCTAAGAACAAGACGCATTGCAATTTATATTCATAAAGACCCCCTTTTTCCCCTTATGCAGTTCCTTACAATATCACCACGTGTGTTTAGTTTATGTTCCCTAAAAACATGTCAGCCTGCTTTGTGTCTAACTTGTTTAAATTATGTTATAAACTGCTTTATTCCAGTGAGGTCATCTCATTGTGATCTTCTATCAAATGTCAGGTTGGTGTATTATATGATCAGTCCTTTTTTTCCCCTTATGCAGTTGCTTACAATATCACCTCGTATGTAGTTTATGTACCCTAAAAACATGTCAGCCTGCTTTGTGTCTAACTTGTTTAAATTATGTTAGAAACTGCTTCATTCCAGTGATTTCATCTCATTGTGATCTTCTATCAAATGTCAGGTTGGTTTATTATATGATGAGGTTTCACTGCAAAAAGTTCTAGACATGACAGCCGATTGGACTGCAGAAGAAAGACAGATGCTAAGGAATAAGGTAATTGAAAAAATTTATACAACAAACATCTATATCTTCTCTCTCAATTTTTTTTTTAAAAAAAAAACAAAAGAAAAGGAAGATAATGTGTGGAACTAGGCACATTAAGAAATGCTGCCTTTTGTGGTTTCTTAATCTGGCTGAGGCAAGTAAGTGATCTTTTCTATTTTGAAATTTTTTTTACAACAGACACCTCAGTTTGTCTCCTCTCCCCTCCCCCTACTATGAATTTTATACTTGATTATGTTTGTAAATGTGATGGACCCACATTTGTAGTTTGTCATAGCAGCATGTTTGTTTAGGGTTAGGGAACTTGCTATTGTTTCCTGTCTTAAGCCTAACATTTATAACTTAAGAAATATTAGCTAAAATATGAATGATAAAATTGCATCCTCTATTATTCTGTTCTATGAAACTAGCTCCAATCATATCTTTCTATGATGTTCAAGATGCCTACCTAATTACAAAATCTATTCAATAGGTTCCAAAGACTGGTCTAAAGACGCCTTTTAGGGATGGGTTACTTAGGCATGTTGCTGAAGATGTTGTACAGTTGGCAAAGGTATGTTGGGGTTACTGCAGTTGTTGCTGCTTATGTTAGATTTTATTGATTTTGTAAGAATGTACTTCTCTTCTTCTGCAGGATGGTTTGGAGAGGAGAGGCTTCAAGGAATCAGGTTTCCTGAATGAAGTGACTGAAGTAGTTAGAACAGGTACCGATTTAGACTTTCTTTTTTTAAACTTTTATTTACCCTTTTTCTCTGGTATTGGCATTCACTACCTCAATACCCTAAGGTATAGGCTTATAAATCTTAATGAATACTTCATATGTTCATTTTTTACTTCTCTTATTGTTTCCCTTATCATATATGAATATATGTTTGCTGCTCACACAAAGTTGTATGCTCGTTTTCCTCTACGTGCCTATTATGCTGATTTAGACTCTCCATCTTATTGATATCGCATAAGTTTGATAACGCCTTTGTAGCTCAACATATCTCCTACAGATTGTTTAATCTATGAATTTGATTTGAGATGATATCTTGGGTTTCTTTTACATAAAGAGTGAGAAAAGATTAGAAGCATTTAGAAATTAGGAGTTCTAAATACCATGCATCTTGTTTTTGTCCTTATAAACAAGAAATGCTTTTAGAACTTTTTTAAATGTTCAATTTTGGAAATATAAAACATGATCTGGAGATGTTCCTTAGCAAGAAATGCTTATGCAATAGTCTTCTTCAAAGGCATTCAGTTCTTGCGCTTATGATCTATTTTGCAATGATTGATCATATTCTTGTGGCAGGTGTCACACCAGCTGAGAAGCTTTTGGAGTTGTATAACGGGAAATGGGGACAGTCTGTAGATCCTGTTTTTGAGGAGCTACTCTACTGAGGTGAATTAGATTCTTGAGACACTTTGGTGGATCCTTTGGTGTGTAAAAACCTTTATTTTTCGGGTTGTAATCCTAGTTCTTATTTCAAGCTGGTTTTAACTTGTGGTTATAGATTTAACATCTTAGAGTAATAAATTGTGATGTAAATCCTCGACAGAAGGCTTCTCATGCATCTCATTGAAAATAACCAGATCAAACTCTGGTCATCTTATCTCCTAAATGCTCACAATAATTCGCTCACTTCGGGAAGAGCAGACAGTAAGTTGTTGAAACCTGTTCATTGAGTTGCCAAAATGGCAACTGAATAATGTTTATATGGTTGGTAACAAGTATTGATAGGTTGATGTCAGACACTTTTTTGTGGCACATATCATTCTGGTTATCCCTTCCAAGAACTTCAGGTCATGCCTCTTTGATGCAAGTGGCAAGCCACAAATTTTACTGTAATTTAGTCTTATTTAATTTTAGAGACAAATTTTAGTTGTTAATTTTCTGATAATATTGGTCCATGTAGTTTTATTTAGTTCCTATTAATTCATTGGGTTATATTAGATTTAATTTTCAAAGAGTCAAGTGTATTTTTGTAATTCAATAAATGGTTTTACCCAAAGTCAATTAGATTAAGGTTTCCAGGCAGACCTTAATGAAAAAAATAAAAAAAATAAATGTGGAATTGATTCTCATTGTTTTTCTTTCTCTGCCTTTAGCTTCTTTTTACTCTCACCATTTTTGTGATTATTGTTGGTTCTACATTACTCCTGCTAACTTAATAGATATGATTAAGGGATATACTTTGTTGATTCATTGCAATAATTAGCAAGAATACCAACATAGATTACATTCCAACAGTTAAACTGCATTAAGGTCAATATATGAATCATCATATCAATGTTATAGCTAGCCTATAATGATGTTCCCTGTGGTTCAAGATATTAAAATCCACCTAGCTCTATTATCTCATTGCCTGTCATGGCTGTCCACAAGCCATGTGACTACCAACATGTACCATGTGCTCCCCTCCCCAACCAGTGATTCCCTGCCATTCTTTTACAACCATATGTGTTTAAAAAGGGTTACTTTCTTTTGTCCTTTTTGTTTTCCTTCTCTGCTAGTAAAAGGTGGAGAGTTTTGGCTATTGCATCAGATTATTAGCAGAAAAATGTGTTGATTTTCTCTTTTTCCCTGGAATCTCTCTCTCTCTCTATATATATATATATATATATATATATATATAGTTGAAGAATGACTATGCTATTTATTTGGGATGGCTCTCGAGTGTAATCAATTGCTAGAATTTAGATGAACAAGGGGATGTGTCAAATCATCTTACTGGATTGATAGGTGTGTTGTTGCTGTGGAGGGAACATATTCTAATATCATTGGGCTATTATGCAGATTTGGACAGCTTATCTTGCTCTTGTTCTCATACCAACTCTTGAATATCCCACTAATAAGTTGAAAACTCTGCTCTAACAGCTCGTTTGTAGAAGCATATCCATAACTCCATCATAGCCCTCCTTTTTGAACTTTTTCACTTTTGTCTTTTAGTTAATTACTTTATATTTTAGAATAATAGCAAGATATGCCATCGAAAAAAAAAAGAAAAAAAAAAAGAGGAAATACAAGTCTATGTTTGTTAATGTGTTTTGGAGGATTTTTCCACGTTTTGTTTGAAAAAGTATTATGTTCTAACATAAAAGTTTTGAATAGTGTTTTGTGTTCTGTTGTATGTTAATATTTTTGTGTTGGGAGCAGAAAATTAGGGCTAGTAATTTTTGACACGATCTGCGAACTCAAAATGAACTAAACACGAAATAAGCGGATTATAGTTGAGGGGTTTAACCCGTTTAATTAAATTGGTTGGATTATAGTTGATCTATATAGTCTTATACTTATATCTTGACATAATCTGAATTCAACATATGGTTTTTAGGGCTGGTAACTTTTTACATGACCTAAGAACTTAATACGAATCGAACACGAAATTGGCATATTAGGATTGAGGGTTATGACTTATTTAATTAAATTAATTGAATTGGATTAGGGTTGACCTATATATCTTATACTCATGCGTCAACACGATTCAAACCCGACACATAACATTTAGGGTTAGTAATTTTTGATACAGTCCGCGAACCTGACACAAATCAAGCACAAAATTAGTAAGTTATGGTTAAAGGGTTTAACTTGTTTAGTTAAATAAGTGGGATTATGGTTGATTTATATAGCCTTATATTTATGCATTAACACGATCCAAATTCAACACAAACACTAATTGCAACCCCTATATAAAACATAAAACAGAACAAAATTTTTAACAAAACAGAGACAAGGTAGTAAGATGTAACAGGTTTTTAACATTTACTTTATCCCATACTTTTTCAGCGTAGATGACATGATTCTAATCTCCATATGTTAATCTTAGTTTTCTGCAGAGCCACATTGGATTCCACCAGCAAGTACCCAACCAGTCCTTGTGGGGTGCTGGAGAGAGAGGACCAGAAATAAGTCATTTCAGGAGATGGACTGGCGGGGGATTCTCATGCCTCTCATAATTGAGGCTTCCTACCTCTCTTTTCTCACCTTGTCTTCACCCCTATTGTATATTACCAAGACCTACCTAATTTGATCCGAAAATCATATTAACAATTGGTTTATGTACTATTTTCTATTACTTTATTATCTTAGTTTCTTTTTCATAATTTTTTACTTGCAGAGCATTTTTATCATTTCAGATCAAAAAAAAAAAATGAACAATGCATGTCACCTGCTTATTTTTCAATTGAATTTAACGCCCTCAACTAATAAAGGGGGGTTCTTTGCAACTTAAATAGTAGCTGAATGGGGTCAAGTGTTACAAATGGTAGTTTGGCGGGATAAGTGTTAAAGAGGTGTAGGTTCATAGGGGTAAGTGTATTTTCTCACAAATGTTTTGCTAATCATTTTGTAGTTTTGCTCTTATTCAAAAAGAGTATGGCTTGCATTTCGTGTCTTGTGAGCACATAACGCAAGTTAAGAGTATTACATCAGTAATTGAGAATGTGTGACACTCCCAGCTTGTATCGTGTAAGCACTTAATGGTAAAGTATATAGAAATATAAAGATAAAAGGCAAAAAAGAAAGATACAGATTAAGATGTTTCGGCCTATGGCCTACGTCCAGACGTCAGTATTTTCTTAGCAACATCTTTCCTTCACTTGATAGAAATTGTACAATAAAAATGGCCTATTCATAGTTGAATGATGCCAAGAATACAGTAAGTACATAATCAATATGTAACATATGAGAATTAAGGGAGTTACATAATCAATATATAACTTATGAGAATTAGAAGAGTTACATAATCATTATGTAACGTATGAGAATTATAAGAGTAAATAATACATTAATTTAATTCAAAACAACTATTGTACGTTGTTTCAGATGTCTCAATACTTAAAGCACAGACATAGAACATAAACGGAAGTATGTTAAAATATCAACTAGTGTGCACCATTTTGCCGACATGGGTTGTTACATGGGCAGCGGATAATGTAAAATGTTGTTGTTCATGTCATGAAAGCAAAGTATGATTCAGGAATCATACTTTGCCTTCGTGTTGATGTTAGAAAGAGACCCCTTACGTTGTTGTTATGGCTGATGAGGATGTGCTCTCTAATCTGTGGTATCTGGTCATATCACCCATTTCTGGTAACTAAAAAATCATATATTTTTGAAGTGATAAACCAATAAAAACTCAAGCTTTGCTTATAGTACAATGTTTGGTTTTTTTTTTTTTTTTTTTTTTTTTTTGAGGAAAAAAAAAAAGGATGAAAAAAAGAAGAAGCAATATTATGTCAAATAAGGGACGGAACCAAGGAAAGGTTGTACTTGAGCCGAGCTAGATAATCTGTTCAAGCGCACTTCATTTATTTTTCTAACAAATTCAAGCTTGTTCATGAGTTACTCAATTAACTTATTCATTCCATATATAAAGCAAATGTTGTGATTATATAATTTTTCATAAATTTATACTAATTGTTAGTTAATTAGTTATTGTTAAGATTTCATTATTTGAGTAATTAGATAAATTAACTCAAATTAAAAATAATCTAATCTCGAGTTTATATGCTTGTCTTATAGTATGTATATACATTTATTACACACATATATGCATACAAACAAATGCCCATATGTCTATACGAAGACTCACAATTACAATAATTCAAACTATATCTATTACATTACGAAAAGAATTCATTTATATCTTTTTAAATACTAACACGTTCTAATTCCAAAGTTAAAAGTAATAAAAATAAAATTAAACAAGTTCGGCTAGTTTCATAGACAAACTTGAAAATTTGTTCAAGCTTTGTTCGTTAAATAAATGAATCTATCTCAAGCCGAACTAATATAAGCCGAGCCTGAAGCTGTTCGTGCAAGTAATTATTCATATATAGCCCTAGGAGGGCCATCCTCTTGGATGAGAAATCATATTCGTTCCCTCAAATCATTGAGGATAAACATATTCATGAAAAGGGTGGGAACCAAGATAGGAATTGGGCATATGTTTGGAAATTAGAATCCTAATGACAGATGGGAAATCAAATAAGAGGATGGGTTGGTAATTTTCAGCTGGAATAATGCCAGAGGAACTAGCAAGCATCTTGTTGTCACCTTCCATATCCAGCTCAGAACTCTTGTTGGAGATTGACATGGCATCCTCCAAACAAACCCACATGAAAGTATTAATTGAACCTTATTATTTATTTTCTTTTTTTTTTCTTTGAGAGACAGAAACATCATAGTCTCTAGCTTCAAGCCCTATATATCTCTATGCTTCTCTAGCTTTTTATCCAAAAAAAAAAAAAAATCAACCACCTTTCTTGAAGAACACCTATTAGTTTGAAAAATGAGAGAAATTCTCCATGTTCAAGCCGGGCAATGTGGGAACCAAATTGGTAGCAAGTTCTGGGAGGTTATGTGTGAGGAACATGGCATTGATGCCACAGGAAGTTATGTTGGAGATTCTCACCTTCAACTGGAGAGGGTGAATGTTTACTACAATGAAGCCAGTGGTGGGCGCTATGTCCCCAGAGCAGTGTTGATGGACCTTGAGCCTGGCACCATGGACAGCCTGCGCACAGGTCCTTATGGGAAACTGTTTAGACCAGACAACTTTGTTTTTGGTCAAAATGGTGCTGGAAACAATTGGGCTAAGGGCCATTACACTGAGGGAGCTGAACTCATCGACTCTGTTCTTGATGTTGTTCGTAAAGAGACTGAGAATTGTGATTGCTTACAAGGTAATCCATCTTATCATTTCTTCATTTTCAGGTCATGTAACCAAATCCTGTTACTAATTATTCGGGGTTCGGATCCCGAGTAAGTAATCCGGGTAGTTAATTGTGAGAGGACTCCTTATGGGGTCTCGCGCGAGCACATGGGTTCTATAAGAGTCCTCTCACACTTGCCTAATAGGCAAGTGCACCGGATCTCAATCCGAATATTTGTTAGATTTAAAAGCACAAACTTAACCGGATGGAGAAATATCATCCAATTCAGTTTGTTAAACTGATATATGTCCAAAATGAATGAGGGATCACACGCTTTATTAAAAATGGATATGAGAATCAAATGCATTTTGAACACATATTAGTTTAATAGGCTGGATTTGAGGAAATTCCTGCAACCCAAATTAGAGAAAAACTTTATCCAACTTAACATACATACAACAGAATGAGATTGGAATGTGTCATGCTCACATTCTTTCCCATGCAATCTTGCACCAATTTTAGCCATAGCAGGCCACTACCTCAAAAACCGTCGTTTTCAGTGACCTCTTTCTTGGGTTGTACGCCAAGAAACTATTGAGCCTGACTATTTATTTAGCATATTCTCAGATATTGTTAGGTTATGCTGAGTTTCATGGATTGTTTATGTATGTGACAGGGTTCCAGATTTGCCATTCCCTGGGGGGTGGAACAGGGTCTGGGATGGGGACACTGCTGATATCAAAGATCAGGGAAGAATATCCCGATAGGATGATGTTGACTTTCTCAGTGTTCCCCTCTCCAAAGGTCTCTGATACTGTGGTTGAGCCCTACAATGCTACCCTCTCTGTGCACCAGCTAGTTGAAAATGCAGATGAGTGCATGGTCCTTGACAATGAAGCCCTCTATGATATTTGTTTCAGAACCCTCAAGCTCACAAATCCAAGCTGTAAGTGGAAGCTTACTATATATTTCGTCACATTTTTTTATGCAGTCTGTGATGTTTCTGGCTTATGAATTTTAGTGCCACTTGGAGCTTCTTTGAAAATTTGATATAATAAGCTTAAGCATATAGGTTTGAGCCTGCTAATTAATTGAACCACTCGCACTTAGAGCATATTTGGAATTGTATTTGAGAAATATATCTTTTAAGCTAAAAATTGTTTTTTGGCAAAGCTTCATTTTTAAGCTTTCGTTAAAAGTGCGTTTTAGCCATTTTTAAGTTTTTTCAACCCTTAAAAGCGCTTTTAATTTTTTTTACCAAACGGGTACTTTTTTCTTCAAACGAACTTTTTAAGTATTAAACGCACTTTTAGGCCCCTCAAACTCACACCCAAACATACCTTTAAGAAATGATCATATTAAACATACTGGGACTCTGACATGTTAATAACTCCACTTTTTCTTTCTCTAATATATATGTGCATATCTTTGCCACAGTTGGTGATCTCAACCATTTGATCTCAACAACCATGAGTGGAGTAACATGTTGCCTTCGTTTCCCTGGCCAACTAAACTCTGATCTCCGCAAACTAGCCGTCAATCTGATCCCCTTCCCACGCCTGCACTTCTTCATGGTTGGTTTTGCACCCTTAACTTCTCGTGGCTCACAGCAATACAGAGCACTCACCATCCCTGAGCTCACTCAGCAAATGTGGGACTCCAAAAACATGATGTGCGCCGCTGATCCACGCCACGGAAGGTACCTAACGGCCTCTGCTATGTTCCGTGGCAAAATGAGCACCAAGGAAGTTGATGAACAAATGATAAATGTACAAAACAAGAACTCTTCCTACTTTGTTGAGTGGATACCTCATAACGTTAAATCAAGTGTTTGTGACATTCCACCAACTGGGTTAACCATGTCTTCCACATTCATGGGGAATTCGACGTCGATTCAAGAAATGTTTAGGCGTGTTTCGGAGCAATTCACAGTCATGTTTAGGCGAAAGGCATTTTTGCATTGGTATACCGGGGAAGGGATGGATGAGATGGAGTTTACAGAGGCCGAAAGTAACATGAATGATTTGGTTTCCGAGTATCAGCAATACCAAGAGGCTGCTGCAGAGGGGGAGGAGGGGGAGGAGGAGGAGGTGGAGAATTAAGGCCATGAGTCATGGCAAGAAGAATATCTTACGTTGGAGCAAGTTCTCATTTGTTCTTTGGTTGTGAATAATGTGTTGTTTTGTGTATTTATTTATGTTGTGAATTTGTGATTGTCATTATTTATGTAAATGTGAATTTGTGAGGTGACAAAACGGAGAAAATAATGTCGTTTGTGAGTATGAATTGTATGTATATCAAAAAATTTATTGACTCTTTTATTTGTTTTTATTTTTATTTTTATTTTTTTTTAATTTGTTTCTAATTATGAAAGTTTATAGGAAATGGCAGAGATAAAAAGAGAACAATGTGACTGGCCCCATATATCATAGCAATTTCAAAACTTTCTAAAAACAAAAGAGGTTCCTGTTTACCGATAAAATTTTATAGCTATACCTTACGATGTCAGAATCTAAAGCTTAGTTTTAACTTCTTGATCATGATGATTGTCCCTACTTCTACTACAAAAATTCGAGGGTTTAATAACATTTGAATTGTGACATTTTTAGAAAATGTCACTAAATTGCAACTTGAATAGTGATGTTTGAATAGTGTTACTATTCACACACTATTCACACGCGCTTAGTGGCATGTGAACAGTAAAACGTATCAAAATTTGAAAATACTGGCGCCCAAAATTTGCATTTAAAACAACCACTCACACCCTAAAACTTCAAAAAAATTTCACTTTCACCCACACACATAAATCTAAAAAAAAAAAAAAAAAAACATGTGGCTACAAACCGGCAGCCACATGGGGAAGGGGTGGCTCGCGGGCTACCCTCAAGGCTGGGAGTCGACCCCTCTAATTTTATTTTTTAATTTAAATTTTATTTGAAAACATTTCAATATTTATTATAAATAAATTTTATATATATATATATATATATATATATATTGGTAAAAATTATTATTTTTAATAGTGCAAAATGGCGTTTGAATAGTGCAAAAGGGCACCTTTTAGAAGGTGTCGTGCGCTGTTCAAACGACAGCTTCTAAAAGGTGTCGCTTTGCTGAAAATGGCACCAAATAGTGCCTTTTTTACTGTTCAAACAGCACTATCCCCTTTTCTAGTCTATGCATTTTTTGTCATTTTGAAAAGGTCACTATTTGAATGTCACAAGCCATATAATGACCTTTTTTGGGCAAAAAATGTCATTATATGTGAGTCACAAATCCTTTGAATTTTTGTAGTGTTCTTTTGCACTTACCAAATTATCATAAATTTATAGATTCCAACATCATATATAACACTGTAGAATAGCTCAATAAAGTTGCGACAAAAATAAGAGAAAAGTTAAAAATCATACTTATTCTACTTTGCTGATGTGACACTACTAATCGAGCCACCGGGGCTTGAATTAGCCATTGTTAAAAAAAATCAAATAGTTAATTAACAGTGTCACATCATGGATTGAAATAAATATGGAATAAAAAGTCCAATATATAATATTTGAGTAAGCTACATTTTTTTCATACTACTATCTCATCCTAACATGACAATATCAATTACCTTTGTTAAAAAATAATTAATTAATTGAGACTACAATATCAGCAAAATAAAATAGTCTTAAGATAAGCCTTACTCATAAAATAATTACATAGCAATTAATTAGAAAAAAAAAAAAAAAAAAAAAAAAAAAAAAAAAAGGAGAACCAAGTACACTAGGAAGGTACAAAAACTTTTTGGTTAGTAATGGCTCTACATGACCAAACTGCAGACAAAATGATTAAGCTAAATATCAACTCCAAGATAAAGCAATAATTTTATTAGAAAGGGACAAATAATAGAATACAAAAACAGAATATTAGTCAGAGCAGCCATAACCAATTGCACTGTACATAAATTACAAGCATGGCAACAGCATCTTCTATTTCCACCCTTTGAATCCAACTCAAAACAACAGTTGAATCCTTTACAAACATATAATTTGGTCCATATCATCTTAATTATTTCCCAATGTTGTTGTATTTGAAAAGTCAGTAAAGAACAAATGAGGCAGGCTTGTGATTACATAAGCATGGAAGTGTCTCCAATACTCCCAGCAAACTCACTAAACCAACCGATCCAATAATGTTGCAAAAGAATGCTTCAAGATGACAACGACGAACCAGACATGCAAACAATTGAAAGGGACCATTTCTCTCCATTCAACCTTATGGTTTGCTTCAGGTTGTTAAAACCTTTTATCATTTTTTTTTTCCGCAAAAAGTGAGATGCCTGTGTCTGCTCATTGGTGCTCTATCTTCAGGAAAAGAGCAATTCAACAGAAGGAATATCAACCTTCATTAAATCTCAAGCATTTGCTTTCTTTTTATTTTCAAGGACAGAACCCTCATTGATCGCTACTTGAGCTTCATTCTCCTTTCCCATTACAAAAAGAGCAGCAGCTTGTAAATAGGAAGCAATATGCCAGATAGGGGATATTACTTGGGCATGCGCCGCATCATTAAGAGCTTCCTGTGGCATATCGCTCATGAGGTAACATAGACTACGGCGTGCAAAAACCGTTGGGGAAACCATGGTTCCAACATCAATGAACTGCAATAAAATGAACAATCTGTCAGCAAAATGCTGGAAATGCACCCATGAAGATGCAAAATTGCAGAGGCCGCTTTGTTTCTGCATCGCATAATTTGTCAACACATTTTTGGGGTACCACGTTATGGTGGAACCAGAAAATACATCAGTACTTGTGCAAAGCGAGCCCCAACATTATGATTTTTACCCAAAAAGTTTGTTCTCAACTTTGTTTGGCACACTCATCATTTTTATTTAACTGTTAAAAAGATAAACGGTGCTCGCAATTTTATTTTTTTTCTTTTTTGGTAATTTGAGCAGAAAACAAAAAATAATAATAATAAAAAATTAAAAAATAAAATAAAAAATTGAGATTGTAATTTGTAACATCCTTGTCTGTAACCTAAGGATATACAGATACAACTTTAGTCTGCAAGGCATAAGATTGCCAATTATAGACATTTATTCAGAAAAGTAAGCAATTCAAAAGGGCAGTTAAATCGCTTTGACCTGGGTGTAGCATTCAATTGCAGCTCTGAGATCTTTATGCCGGAAAGCAACATCACCCTTTTTCTTTGAGTTCAATGTTTCCTGCATCTGGTTGGTCCACATTTGGAATGATAGCTGCATCAGAAAGAAAAATTATAATTACAAAGGCAGACCATGAACGGAAAAACATTCTTTGCAAAATAGGAGGAATCAATGACATGCATATAAGAGGCATGATGCAGCTGCAGACAAATTTTGTATTGATAAACTTATAGATTGGGGTTAAAAATTCAACAGAGCTTTCATTTATGGCTAATAACTGTTTGACAGAGAAAGTATGATTGTATAAATTCAACAAACTACTGAAGTAAATACGCTAATACCCAATCTGTAAGCCATAACTATTAAGCACACACTTGCAATTAAAAACAATCATGAGTGGGAATAAAGTAAAAAACCCATAAAAATAGCTCACTACTGACTCTCTGTTGTTTAATAATGCGACAATTCAGTGCCAAACTTCACCACAAACCCTTGTAATATGGCAACACCAAAATAAGGACTGTATTATCAAACTATGTATTGTTAAAAAAAGAAATATATGATGTACTAAGATGCTAAATTGTAAAAAATTGATATAACATAGTTGAACATCAGTTTCAGGTTTGGATGAAGCTGATTTGCAACGAAGTAGTGGGTAGAAACTCTTCAGTTTTGGATGAAGCTTTCAAGTTTGGGGAGCTGTCCCCCAATCCCCTTGATTGGGTGTTGGTTTGCGACGAAGAGGAGGATCCTTATTCGACAGATTTTCTTCGGGTTATGGACGTCGCCCGGCCAAGGGCTAAAGGAAAAAGGCCTAGGAATAAGGGCAAAATAGAGCTGTTAAATTTAGAAAGCTCCGTTAACTATGGCAATGCTAGTGCGTCCTCCAGGAGAAGGAAGGGCAAGATTATTGTATCATAGTCTTTTGTGAAGGAATGAGGGTGTTTGGTTAGTGGCTTTGCGATGGTGTGTTTGTTTGAGGGTTTTTGGGTGGTTTTTTGGTTTTTCTGGGTGGGTGTGCTGGGGTTTTTCTTTGGGTTCGCTCTGGCCCCCTTTGTATACTCCATGTGTAATTAGGGGCGCCTCTCGCTTTTCTCCTTCTTTAATAAAACTTCTTATTACTTATAAAAAAAAATCGGTTTCAGATACTAATAGTATTTGCAAAATATTAACATGGTCCACGAGCAAAAACTATTCTGTCCAGCTGATTAGGAAAAAGTACTAAAAGCCCAAATGATTCATATAGATCATTGAGTAACCCTATAATTGTGATATATATATATATATATATATATATATATATATATATATATGTATATAAGTAAAAACAAAAGTTAATTTCCTATAATTGTGATATATAAAAAACAGACCTCAGTTGCTGCACCCTCATCGTCCTTATACCCAAGCTTTTCTAAGATCTCGTGTATAGCAGTCAAATCCATTCTTAGGCAAGCTTCACCAAGAGGTGATAGAGGTAAAGTTACATCACCATGTGGTATACCCATCAATACATGCGATGGAACCTGCAAAACAATTTCCAAAAGCTCATTCGAGCTAACAAAAAGTACCATTCAACTCTCAACAAACAACCAAAAGAATGACATCATGAGAGGGCAAGAGAGAGAGACAGAATGAAGTGTAGCCCTTCTGCCAAGTGATAGACTCCACAAGCAGATGGCGTTACACTTAGGCTAATGTCCCTGACTGCAGCCTTATCAGAAAGTCTTTTTATCCCAATAGCTATATCTTTTTTTTTTTTCTTTTTCTTTTTTTAAGTTCTAAAAGGTTTGAGTAGGTTAAAGTATTTGACAGAATGAGATCTAGAAAAACTCAGTTTCAGAAAGAATAATATGTACTTTTTCTTAAAAACCAAAGATAACTAACCTCATTTTCCTTCTGAAGAGGAATCAAAGAAGCAACTAAAGACCTTGGATTTGGACGCTCTCGGGGCTCATACTGTAAACATCGCGAAGCTAAACGTACTAATTCAGTCCCCTCATCATTTGAGAACTGGCCTTCCAAACAAGAATCAGTAAGCATTTGAAGATTCCTGTCCCGTATTAGGTCAAGTGCCTGAGAAATTATGAAAATTAGATGTGCAATTATAGCAAATTCAGAACTCTATGCTCAAATGAAAAAAGAAAAACAGAATGGCCGTAAGAGTTCCTAATAATGCAACTCATATATACTCAACCTTCTTGGGAGATCAACAAGCGGCATTTAGGAAGAACAACATTCCATTAACTGCCACTTTTTCATTTTCTCTAAAGATGTGTTCAATTGGATGGGATAGAAAAATACAGAAAAGTGGGAAGCGAAGGAGAGAGAAAAGAAAAATGGGGTGGAGGTCAACTTCCATCAGAAGATTAAACAAAACAATAAGATGAAGTGAATAATTTTCAAAGCAACCCTTAATGGGATTTACCAAATTTCAAGGCGAAGGATGTAATGGTGCTTCATGAGCACTCCCATTAGACATGACAGCCAAAGTAACTTTAAGAACCAAAATCAGATACAAACCAAAAACAGGTGTAATTACTCAACATGTTCGGGCTGCTACTGCGTGGAATCTCAAATAGGGTACAGAGCATATGCATGTGTGCAAGTACTTACTTTTCCCAGTTTCTTTCTGTTCAACTTTTCTTCCCATGCACCCACATACACTATTTTTTAATAAACTATACAGCTCTTGAAGCTGAATTTACACTAAAGTCCTTTCACAGTCCTCAAAACTGTTATTATTCATTTCTCTTCACATGCACCACAAAAGGCACAAAGCCATTGTACTTCAAAATGTTCTCACCTTTTGTTTTTGGCATTTTGTTATTCATAAACATTTTCCTAGGGGAAATTGATTTATAGGTATTTCATTCTAATTCATTTTCCCGATAATTCTCAAGTGCCATGGTTCAGACATAAGATAGGTTAATGTATTTCTTCTCATCATCTAGAGTTCAACCATCTGAAATATCATTCCAATTTTCAAAACTTGCAATCCAGTCAGCCATTCTGAACACACACGCAAAGGAGAAAGTCAAATTTATGCCAAAATAGAATCTTGTCCCTCCAAGTCTTAGGTTGTTGTTAAATTAGTCCCAATGGTTCTAATTTTAGCAATGCCAACCTTATACTTTTAAATTTTCATCTATTAAGACCTGCTACTTCTGTTAATGTGATTGCCATCTAACATCAAATGAAGTGCACATGACAATTGAAACTACATAGTATTAAGGAGAATGAAGGAGAAAAGAAAGCAAAAGGTAAAACAAAATGAACAAATATAAATAACAAAATAATACTGAGAAAAAAAAAAAAAAAAAAAAAAAAAAGAAGAAAGAGAGAGAATATGAAGAAAAAAGAAGAAACGGACAGAATGAGAGAAGGAAACAGTAGAGAAACTACAGGGGAGAGAGAGGGAGAGAGAAATTCATGATGATCTCCTGGTTGAAGAGGATGGTGCGGTAGCCAGGGAGTGCATGGGTGATGGGTTGTGCCATATGGAAGACAAGAGTAAGATGCTTACAGTGATAAGGACAAGTAACGAGAGATACAAATGAAGCTTCCCCTAAAATATGTTTACCCATACCTGATTTAGCAAACTGAAATATGTTATTCTCTACGCATCATACTCATTTCACACTGGCTGACGTGTGCTTTAAGTAACTTCTCATGTCACACTTTGAAAAAAAAAAAAAAAAACCACTTAAAACACGTCACATCAGCCGGTGTGAAATGGGTGCGAAGTGTAACATTACTCTTCTCGTTAAGATCTGAACCATATAAGAAGCAGCAGCCAAGATCAGAAATCTGCTCTCTCATGGTCCCATTCTCAATTTTCTATTTTCTTTTTTTATTTATGAGAAGTGTTTAGTGTCATTTTTTGTCCATCTTCGTACAAGAGATGTGCAAATTTTCCATTGGATAAGTGGAACCCACATGTAGGTCCCATAGATTCAATACATTTGCAAAAGAGATGGATAAGAGATGTGCAAGAAAATGAAAGCAAACATTTCTCTATATTTATATACTGCATTTTTTGTCAACTCCTTTCTTCAGAACTGCTTCTCCCGTATTCCCCTTTTCTCCATTCTCTCTCAATTTTTACATTTACTTTATTTTTTCCAATTTTATTGAAAATAGATTCCCACCATGACTGTCATCATCAACGTGAATCACATCTATGAATTTCAACACTAGGTAAAGAACCCAGTAGGCAATTTGTCAACAAACTGAGAATCTCAACCAGAAAACACACTGCTCAAGCTAGCTTGGTAAGGCTCCAAGCATTTGGGAATAGTTGCTTCTTTTTTTTTTCTTTCAATAGTTCTCGAGATTGCCAGTCACAGGTCAAGATTGGTTGATTGTGCAGTACTTGTCAAAAACCATACTCTTAAGATAATCTTAGCCCAAATTTTTCATGCCAAAAGATCTAGCACTAAAAGCCTTACACAACACAAAAATGTTTTATACTTCAACAAAGAAGCCCCAAGGTTGCATGAATTATCTAAGAAATACCTATTTGTAAGTATTTATAAACAGCAACCAGTTGGAAATGGTTCAACAATCTTTACCATGATCAACAAACTAGTGTTTTTTCTTCTTCTTCTTCTTTTTTTTTTTTTTTTTTTTTGTTTTGTTCATCATTAGTATTATTTTATGTTGTAGAGAGCCTCTCTCTCTCTCTCTCTCTCTCTCTCTCTCATTCGGTTTATGACATGGAAACTGTTAGTGAAAAAAATGTATGCAATAAACAACTATCAGAATGCACCGAGTTTGTTGTATCAAAACGTACTCGTCCAGGAGAATACTTACATGACTTGGAGGTATATGTTTTCCACTGAGAAGATCAAGCAAAAGAGTGCCAAAACTATACATTACACTTTCAGGTGTAACTCTTCCTACAGGAAAAATGAGATGTGCGAATTATGACTTATTTCGGACATAAAGTTTAGTGCAAATAATGATCATGAAATCTATGAGAATGAGAGGAAGTACATGAAGACAGAAAAATCAACAATACATGTTTTTACAATATACCAAACTTGTGTATAAAAACAAACAATATAGTAAAAAATCACAAAATGCCTTCACCTTGACATAGAACAGTTGTGTATATATGTAAGATGCACATCTCCCTATAAGTTTGTGTTATTTAAAACTCAAATAGCAAGTTTAAAACCCCAAATGATGAACAAAAATGATCATCATGTTTACACGTCTTGTCTGAGAGGGTAAGTACCTGTCCTCAAATACTCGGGAGGAGTAAATGCCAGGTTTGTGCTGTAGCTTTTCCCATCTCTACTGTTTTTCATCAAACCAAAGCATGAAAGTCTCGGGTTTCCATCCTGAGGAATAACACCAATGATGAGACTGACATATTTCAAATCCCAACTTCAACAACAAAACACAAATGGCTTGTGAGCTATAAGATAAACAGATACTAACATCGTCGAAGACAACTCTATAAGCATTCAGATCATGATAAAGAGCACGTCCTTTGCTAGTACAATATTCCAGAGCTTGTGCAAGATGCAAAGCAACCCTTAATCGCATTGCCCATTTCATAGGTTGTGTTTCCCCTGTGTCATGTAATTAAATGTCAATAATAAGTTCCAAAGAATTCACCTCCTGTGATGATCCATATGCAAATGTAAGCAAATTGGAAAGACAATAGCATGCAGCATAGAGGCATAATCAGATTCCACCACACGGTTCTGAAAGAAATAAGGAAGAAATTGCGTCATAATTTCTAGAATTGAAAATGAGTTCTGGAGAAATGATCCAGGAAGGTCCCTCTACCTTTCCCTTGTGCTCCTTTATGCAAAACATAGTTATGATTATTAACATGTGGTTTCTGTTATGGGCCACAATAGACATTGAGATGCGAAGGAATAAATGGCATTAGGGGGAAAACGTGAAAATACATGTCTTACAATCACCACCAACCCCCCAAACAAACAAACAACACACACACAACTGGAAAAAAAAAAAGAAGAAGATGAAGAAGAAGAAAGAATCAGTTGCAACCACTCACCACCAACCAGGTGTTTTTTAATCAAATCACTCAAAGCTACTATAGAGTGTAGAAATTATAAACCACACACATTCAATTGTAGATAATTAGACAAAAGAGTCAGTCCAATTAATACGTAGTTGTTTGATACATAATGAAATATATTTTTGAAATTAACCAACATGAATAGTGGGTTTGGTTATTACAGGATCATATACGATGAAATATAGAGTAGAGCTCATGCAACAACACCAAAGATAAGTTCAACAAACTTACAATGAAATAAGTGCTTTGCTAATGTATCATTGGGCATGTATTCTGCAACAAGTAACCTCTCATCAGCTTCACAGCAACAACCAAGTAAATTTACCAGTCTAAGGCTCCGGAGCTGACCAACAGCTCTGGCTTCTTCCTGAAGTAGTAAAAGCACAAAGTTAAAAGAGCTAAAGTATTGCAATGAAAACAAGATTGATACATTGTTTTGAGAAATACTTATAATACAAAATAACATGCACACAGTGAATTAGAGTTTTAACTGGACTAGTTAAGTCAATTGGCCTTAAGTTTATCACATCATTAAGCATGTGATGTGATTATGTGATAAACATTATGTATTTCTTATCTTTGCAATTAAACCAGACCATCATCATAAATGCAAAAGTTACAGCCTTGGCAGCAGTCAACAAAATTAAAGGAAACTAATTTGAAGTGGCAGCATCTCTGGTATTTCCAAATACTAATTTAACCATCAGAAAAGGGACTACTGTTTTTGTAATGGTTCCATTCTGGATACTTTGAGTCATGCATGATATGCAAACATAATAAAGCCATTAAAATCAGAGGGGCAACCAAGCATGCCCCAAACTGTGAATATTTTTTTTGATAAGTAGAGCACGGTATATAGTCCCTTCTCAAATAGACAAGTACAGAAATGTGATTGAGACAAAGAAAAACCATTCGGTGTGAAAGACTTTTTTTGATAAATAATTAATTCATTGAAAAGCGCAGCCCTAATCCACATGATGTATACAACGAAAGACCCTACTAAAGGCAAAAAGAAGAACAAAAATTCACAAATTGAGACAAAGTAGAAAACTGGAAAACATTAAAAGCCCCTGCCCAATTGAGTAGGGTCTTGACCAACACATTTTTGAGCTCGTCATGCATCTTCTCATGAAAGAATTAGTTCTAGAGGGGTTAGGGACGCCCGAAGATCAGCTACAAACAAATTTGATTAATCATATTACTACATACAGTATAATCAAGAACCTGGTCAAGATCATCTCTGGGTAACCTCTTGTGAACCTTGGAGTAAAAGCAATTGCCAAGAAAGAACATGGTGAAATTTGTGAATGAATACGTGCAATAGGACAAGAAATTTTTGCAACAAGCAAACGGGATATCAGAACGCATGGGAATCGGCACATAATTTTACTCACCAAAAATTGCCGGGCATCAGGCCAAGCTGATCTATTGAATCGTTTGACCGCAATCCGCACTTGATTTTCAAGCTTCCCTTTGTAGACCACATTTGGAGCCTTTTCCCCATGTTCAGAAACTATATTCTCCACCGCAAACCCAGATGTAGCCTGTCTAAGTTGATCAACTGTGTATTCACGAAATGTGGGCAAATCACCAACTTCATTCGTCTCCTCATTTTCTGCATGCAAACACACAGCAAACTCACACACTGCAATTGCTCTCTTGCAACAAATGTAAATGAACAAAAATCACACTTCCACTTACCAATGCTGGGGGTCTCAGCAACAGGTCCGTTATGTTCCGAACCCAAACAACACGCCGTCAGCTTGGAACACCCACAGCCCATCCCAATCCCAGAATTTAACTGCAAACACAAATAAGTCGTGAGGCGTCAACTTTTAGACTAATTTTCACAGCTCAAAGACTCCATTCACCTTGACATATGAACCCAACTTGCTCCTTACACTGAACAAACCCATAAAACAAATCTATGTATAGAATCTACTACTGTATAGTAAAACCTCATTTTCACAACAAGTAGTGTTAACTTCGAGATTTCAAGGTACACATGTGAAAGTTTGACTCCAATTTTGCTTCAACGGCTTCAAAAGCCTCAAATAAAAACAAAAATACCAATACTAACACTGAACTCAAACTAGAACAACATCAAAAAGAAGCAAGCAGTACAAGATTTAATATTCAGCATTATAGCCAAAGAAACCATACCCTTACTACGATTGAAGTCAAAGTGAACTTAGTTTGGTTGACCTTTAGCTTCACAGAATTCCCAATCCCCAGCTATGAGCTTAGACCAATCTCAGCTCTGTGAAGCTCCAAAAGCTCCTTTATTCGCATCAAGCGCACCAACCCAGATACCAAAAAAACACAAAACGAAGCGTGCGTCCTAGAGCCAATCAAAGACCGCACCTTTTAACCAAATCAAGCATCCCAAAAAGCACGAGAAAGTACTATACGGAATAGTATTGAATCCCCACCAAAAAGACACTCAAGATTGGAGCTTTGAGAACCTGAGGGAACCCAGAAATCGACTTCCTCGATTCGGTCAAAAGGAATGAAAAAGCAAGCCCAAATTTTGCCTGGTTTCTTTTCTTTCTTTGCAGTGTTTTTAGAATATATAATTGGTTTTGGAAAGTAAGAGTTAGAGAGAGAGTCTGAATCGGGGATCTTTGAGTTGTTTTGGTGCTTTTGTGTGAATGAGAAATTTGAGAGCTTTGAGATTCGGATTGGAAAATGTGGGATTACAAAAACAATTAAATAATATTTTTTTCCTATGTATCCGAGTATGCGTTTGCTGTGGGCGTGTGTCTGTGTCTGACTGCTTAGTTTTTGTTCTACATTTTTCCTATTTCCACCGACATCATCTTCTTTTTTTAATTTTTCCACACCTAAGCCCCCCACTATCAATTACATGAAATAGAAAAATATGGAAAAAAAAGGACAATGATGTTTGGTGAGAGGAAATTAATAAAAGATTTTTTTAAAAAAAAAAAAACCATAGTTCCTTTGTTTGAATTATAAAAGGTGAGACAAATATATGTGAACAAGAATGAGCTTTTTGTTTGTTAACGTGTTTTGATGGGTATTTTTTATCGAGTAACGTTATTTGATAGATAATTTATATGATTGTAACAATAAAAATTAATCTTGAGATCAGAAAGGTTTGTAAAAAAAAAATTAATAATTAATTTTTATTATTACGTCATCTCAGTCTTTTGACAGTTATATAATGCTAATAATAGTCTACTGAATAGTATTTTTCTTTTTTATTAATTTATTTGAAAAAATATTATAATGTGATATAAAAGTAAAATATGTTTTTGTATTTTTAAGAGTATGTTATGTTTGGATTTTTTATTTAAGTTTTTATTTTGAGAAAAAAAATACAATAAACAAAAATTTTAACGCAATCTTGCCTTTATAAGACCTTTTAGACGTGGAATTTTTTTTTTTTTCTGAATATTTATAGGATCAATAAAAAGAGAAATTATCATATAGGACAAGTTGCTAATTAATGTTGTCCTTCTCAAATAGGTCAACCTTCCAAATTGTTCTTGATTTCATGGACAAACAGTAGACTGTTATCAATTGAGACATCTTAAAGTACAGTTTTGTTAATTTGTTTTGGATGGTTAATTTGTTTTGGATGGTGCTTTAAAAAAAATTGTATTCTTATGCGACATAAAGGTGAAAATTGTCTGTATTTTGAGGAGGTATTTTGGGTGTTTTAAGAAGTATTTTGTGTTTTTAATTTATTTATTAATGTTTTTGTTTTAAGAACATAAATTAGAAAGAACAGGTGATACCCGTAATAGCAACGACAAAATGAAAACAATCTAAATACTTTTAAAATAACCAATAATAAAGTAACATCACAAGGAATGGTGGAAAGAACCTCCACCAAAAAGTGAAACAGATCGAACATAAAACTATAAGCTCCCAACAAGTGGGAGGAGTTCAAGGTTAAAAAGTGTATGCGTGTTGAATGATGACCTTTGAGGCACCTAACACTTTTAATAACACTGATTATTGCTTATAAAAAAAAAATACTCATATTATACCATGAGGTTGATTGTTGATACTTCAATAGGATTTCCTAATAATTGAAATTTATTCCAATTTTTGCCTTTTTGCTTACCAAAAAATTAAAATAATAATAATAATAATAATAATTAAGCTCAAGAATTACTACCTTCAACTCTGTTCTAAAGGGTGCCTTAAGGTGGAGCAGCTTTTTGTCCTTGTAGAATAAGTTTAGGTACTTCTTCCTCTCATAAAGGATTTACAAAATTTTCTTCAAACAAAGTCAATGTGTATTTATAGGACACAAAGTCAAGATTATTTGCTGCAAAAAAAAACATTGATAATTATTTTTTATGAAACTTAAAAATAAAAAAGGACAAATACAGCGAGAGAGATGGGCACCAAACCATGCTATAATTGAAGCTACAAGCCTACAAGAACCCTACTATATTCAAGAATCTCTAGATATGAAACATTCTAAATGGCAAGACATCTTATGATATTACATGCCCATAGTTGTAAGTGGCTTGTTGAGAACTTGTGATTTTAAAAATAGTAATTTTAAAATGTGTGATTTGAAGCTATGGTTTTTTAATAATGTAGTTTAGTGTTTGATAAAATTATAATTTGACCTTTAAAATTATAGTTTATCATTTAAAACATGCATTTTTAAAAACATATCTTATTGCCTACAAATTGAAAGCACTTATTTTTTAAAGTTTTTAAACTATAATTTAAAAAATAAAATAAAATACACTCATAAACGATATATTCCTTTTTTAAAAAAAAATTTGTGGAATCGCACAGCCAAGCGGATTCTAAGTATTAATAAAAATGTTTATTAATGAGTAATGCTAAAAATCCCACTTTTGACCTACTACCATTTTATTCTGCTGACGTCACAATATCAATCAACTCTTGAATTCTTATTTTAACGATGATCGATTCAAAGATTAACTAGCATTATTACGTCAAAAGGTGAAATGGTGATGAAATAAAATGTATGGTTTATAGCATTGGCTAAACATTTTTATAAACATTTTTAACAAAATTTGGAATAAATCCCTTAAAATACAAATCCCAAATTGCCCTTTAATAAATATCACAAAAAACTATTGCAACAAATTAGATTTATATCAAGTTGTAGCGACAAAGGACAGAAGATTGAGAAGACTAGGTTGGCTATGAAAGAGACGTGAAGCTTGAGGTAGAGAATTTTTCTATTTTTCATGCACTTTGTTCCAGCAGTTTATCTTTTATGGCATGCATTTTGAGTATATATAGATCATCCAAATTCTTGTATTTGTTATATTTAAAACGATAAATAACAGTGTGCTCTTCAAGCCTAATTATCACTAAAGGCTTGGTCAAGAAAAGGTTACTTGACCAAAAGATAAAGTAGAAATCTATAATAAAATGTAAAGTATAAGAAAATTGCGGAAGCGATAGAGATAAATAGAACATTAAATTTTGAGGTGATTCAACCATAGAAGTCTACATCTACCGTTAAAAATAACCCAATTATATCTTTTATTGATTGACTTAATTACATAATTGTATGACATTATCTGTTTATGAGAAAAATATGGTAGGTGTTTTCTTCTCATAAAAAACCAGACGTGTACGTGGGTCTTGCTCCCTCCTCCTTTCCCCTCCCCCCTACTCCCCTCTTCTTTTCTCCTCCTCCCTTTATTTTTTTCCCTTTCTTTTCTCAGTTTATTTTTTTTGTTTTTCCGATCAGTTCAATTGCTTCAGACATCCATTTGCTTATGTTGCGCTGCCTCCATTCTGTCTCCACCGTGTTGCGTCGTTCTTTGCCTCCCTAGAATTGATTGGGCTTTAGATCTAATTTTTCAAATCTAGATCTAGTCTCATTAACTGGTTTCGGTCAGCCACACGCTGGCTCATTGTACTCCCCTGCTCTTCAGCTGCCCATTGGTGCAAAACGGCTCTATCTCGTCCACCACCCATCGGCCAGTGCGCTTCGCCTCCCTCTCCTCAGCTGTTATAGTTGTTTGCTATTTTTTTATTTGATTTATCCTTAGATCTACTTTCATTAGCGATTTTTTTTGTGAAGGTTTTTGTCATGACCTTTGGGTCGAAGAGGATTAGTTTCAGTGTAAAGGTTTTGCTCCCATGGCCGGAAAAAATAGAAGTTGAAAATATGAGCAACTTATGTATTAGATTGAGTCTGCTTAGAGCATATCTGTTCTATAACTAAGTTTGGACATGAGTTAGTAGATATTAAAGTCATAGATAGGATATGATTGTAAGTTTTTATGTTTTGTCTCTATGACATTGTAACCTCATAGCTTTGACTATAATTTATCAGAGCTTTATATCTTGATATTTTTTCAAGAAAAAAAAATGGTAGGTGAGATAATGGGTTAGGAAAGGTAATCAATATAAACTACCATGGTAAGTACCTATAAGAAAAAATACATCAAGGCTAATATGAAAAATATCATATACATTCTAACATTCCATCAAACTCAAAGTATCAGCCTGGTTTTTTTTTTTTATTATTACTATTATTTTTTTAAATGATGGGCAACTTCTCACATGGTGTACAAGTTATTATATAGTAAACTTAGTTATTTATAAATCACATTAAGCAATATAAGGTATAGTTCATTTGACATAATCATTATGAATGCAATATATATATATATATGATGTAATAAGATAATCATGTCATAGTTAAACACCATATGGTTTACTGGATATATTAACTATCCGAGAGACCTATAATACAATACTGGTACTCCGGATATTATACTTGTATCGTCCATCACTAACAATCCGACCGAATCCAATCTCGGGTGGCCCATGTTACTAATAACGTTTGTCTATAATGACTACCAATCAAACATGATTATGACAATTACAAAACAACAATTTGATCAAAGGCTAAACAATAAAAGTAAATATTTGATCATAGACTTAACTTGTATAATAGTAAGCTCATGATTGTTATCTCATACGTACTAGTGTACCATGTTATACGATACATTTCAATTCACAGTCTCTTACATGCATTCATTTACAAACTTATCATTTTCATTATCTTGTTTATTCAGCATTCATTTCACAAAATATAGTTCATAGTAATCTAAAGTGTATTTCACGAGTGTTGTAAATACGTATGTTTGGCATATAAACTAACCATGTTATAAGGAAAGAAAATAATAACAAGTATCTATGCGAGTTTTACTCATCCATGTCGTAAGACTCCTCCACAAAAACATCATGAGGCTCTATAACATTGAAATATGAGAAAATACATAAAATTAGTCAAAAACTGGAGCTAAAACAAGCCCTAAAGCCTAATATACTCAAAACAAGTTTTCCACATGACCCTCGAACGTTCAGACAAAAAAGGTCGAACATTCGGCCACGACATCAAACATTTGATCAAAGGAGGTCGAACATTCATGCCTGGTAGAAACCCATTTATGAAATAAAAACCCATCCAACCACTCCTAGGCAAGTTATAAGATCTTAACGTGATCTCTAGCAGACTCCTAAGCCACAATAACACACTCATGTAGAAAAAGACACGTCCAACATTATCAATTTACTAATCCAATATATATATATTTTTTTTTGTGAAAAATGGTATTACTCTTTATTCATAATTGAACAAGAATACAAGAGCCTTAGCTCTACGAAAAAAGAGCATTAAGCTCTAAATGAACAATATTAAAAATAAAAGCTGGAATTTCCTCAATCCAAATATTATCTGTGTCGGTCCTAGATGTCTCCTTTGCCAAAACATGAGCTGCTTCGTTTGCTTCGCACTTGACATGGCCTATTTTCCAATGTCGAAGGGATCTCATAACCATCTTGGTGTTTTCCACGATTTGCCCATACTTTAACCAATTTTGAGTTCTCTCCCCAATGGCCTTGACTACCGATATCGAATCTCCCTCTAGCAGAATCTCAAAAAAACCAAACTCCCAACAAAATTTTGCTGCGTGCAGAGCTGCCATAGCTTCCCCCGTGACAGGTTCATGAATTGCATGGCTCGTCTTATTTTTACTAATCCAATGCTAATATAATATTAAAGCCAAAACCAATTAGAGATTCAAAGCTAAGATACAAAACTAACTAAACAATAAATAAGCAACCTATTAATATAACTAAAACAAACTAGGCTAATAAAGTTGCTTCATTTGAAGAACAAGGCACTAAGAAGAGGCTTTTTCTATTCACCAAGGCACTCTCACACACTCGATCTAAAGTAAAAATGATTAGAAATGGTGGAAATAATTAAGCTGAAGGGGCATAGGAAAAATGTGTATTTATAGAGTTGCAAGACTCTGAGAATAAGGATAAGCTTTATTCATATTATTACCACGTGTTGAACGTTCGAGATGTATCTTCCAACGTTTGGTGTACTGTTAAATTCGAATTTCATCTGGAGTCAATAAATCATAAAATCATAGATTTTTTTTTTTTTCTTTGAGGGGCATAAAATCATAGATTGTGACTTATGGGGAGATCACTATTTCATGCATGACCCAAAAAAAGAAAAATTGAAACCACGTTCGGGCAAAGTCAAGCCCATTAATTGCACAACAGGATCTAAGCAAGCCATCTCGTCCGTCCATTGTACTGCTCCTTTTAACGTACTACATCTGATCTAATCAATCGTCTCTGACACGTGTACTCGAATGAAGAACCGAGAAGGCAGTGGACCAGCAAATACCACACTCGCAGTCAACGCACCTGAAATCAACGTACACAATCACACCCGTTGATTCAACCCATCTCCGCGCGTAGAGTCCCCACTGGTCCTAGCCCCAACACGCACGGCAAGGAAAAAGACCAAAAGCAGAGATGAACAACACAACAACGACGAAATGGTACGGCCCATTTAAAGTGAGGCCTAAAAGGGCATTAAGGGCATTTCAATTTCCGTAAATTTAACCATCTTTAGACCCCTAAATATATAACCTGAAATATCCCTACTTTTAACGACCATATTCATTTTCAACCAACGAAGCCAAACTCACTTGCACAGTTCCACACTCAAAAGAGAAAGGTACGCTGAAACCCTAGAAACCACTCTCTTTGATTTTCACTAATTGCAATACTGTAATCTATTTGTAGCTATCTCTCTATATATACATACATGTGTGTATGTTTATGTATATGTATGGATATGTGAATAAGTAATGGTGTGTGTATAGGTTTTGTTGTATGTGTGGTGGGGGGTAATGGGGAAAGGGAGACCTAGGGCTGTGGAGAAGGGGGTGTTAGGGCAAAATGGTGGTGTTTCGTTATCTGGGTCATTGAATATTCCATCTGGGCCTGTGTATTACCCAACTGAGGATGAATTTAGGGACCCTTTGGAGTATATAAATAAGATTAGGCAAGAGGCTGAGAGATATGGGATTTGTAGGATAGTTCCGCCGAAGAGTTGGAAGCCCCCGTTTGCGTTGGATTGGGAGTCGTTTACGTTTCCCACGAAAACCCAGGCAATTCACCAGTTGCAGGCGCGGCCGGCCGCGTGTGATTCCAAGACTTTTGAGTTGGAGTACAGTAGGTTTTTGGAGGATCATTGTGGGAAGAAGTTGAGGAAGAAGGTGGTGTTTGAGGGGGAGGAGCTGGATTTGTGTAAATTGTTTAATGGGGTGAAGCGGTATGGTGGGTACGATAAGGTTTTGAAGGAGAAGAAGTGGGGGGAGGTTTCGTGGTTTGTGAGGTCGGCAAGGAAGATTTCAGAGTGTGCGAAGCATGTGTTGTGTCAGTTGTATCGAGAGCATTTGTTTGATTATGAGAATTATTACAATCGGTTGAATCAAAAGGCTGGTAGTGGGTATAAGAGAGGATCGCATGAGAAGAGGAAGAGTGAACATGAGGCTGAATTTTCAGGCTCAAAAAGGAGACGTAGAAGTAATGGTGGTGATAAAGTTAAGGTTTGTAAGGTAGAGGAGGAAGAGCATGATCAGATATGCGAACAATGCAGAAGTGGACTGCATGGGGAAGTGATGCTTCTTTGTGATAGGTGTAACAAGGGGTGGCATATTTATTGTCTTTCCCCACCTTTAAAGCAAGTTCCAGAAGGTAATTGGTATTGCTTAGAGTGCTTGAATTCTGACGAGGATTGCTTTGGTTTTGTGCCTGGTAAACGGTACTCATTGGAAGCTTTTAGGCGTGTGGCTGATCGCGCCAAGAAGAGATGGTTTGGGACCGTATCTGCATCACGGGTGCAAATAGAGAAAAAGTTCTGGGAAATTGTGGAGGGATTGGTGGGTGAGGTTGAAGTTATGTATGGTAGTGACTTGGATACCTCCATTTATGGGAGTGGTTTTCCACGTGCAAATGACCAGAGACCACAAACAGTTGAAGCTAAGGTTTGGGGTGAATACTGTGATAGTCCCTGGAATATTAATAACTTGCCCAAATTGAAAGGGTCAATGCTTCGAGCTGTTCATCAAAACATTACTGGTGTTATGGTGCCCTGGCTGTATATGGGGATGCTGTTTTCGGCTTTTTGCTGGCATTTTGAAGATCACTGTTTGTACTCGATGAATTATCTGCACTGGTATGTATCTAATTGTGCCTTATCTATCATTTTCATTTATTTATTTTATTTTTGTGACTATGTAACTGTGGCTCATTTTCTTTGTATTTGTTTGTCAACTTTTCTGTTTGAGAACTAGTATTTGTTTTAGAAAATGAGAGGGTGTATTTAGACGCATGACGTGATAACCCAAAAAAGTTGCTTATTACTAGTATTGAGTTATAAAAGAAAAATCCACTACATAGATTGAGATTAAATGTGAAGAAAAAACTAATGATCACATCAGTAGTGTACAATGATTAAATAAGCATCCAAAGTATTAGCTGGACCATTTTCAAGGTATGGTTATTGCTTTAGTTTTTGATTTGTTGATTTATCAAAAGCTGACTGCACCCAATTTAAACAAAAGAAAAGGGTCATTACACAATGCTGGTCCCACTTAAATGGGATCTTGGGAGGGATGTCTTGGATATGGTCGTGCCCTTCAGCATTTTTGCATGAAGTGGTGACGCCGGGCAGAACTAAGATTGTTCTGACAGCGTATAATAGCAACAGAAACTAAGAATTTAAAATAGAAAAGGGAACTCAGGAAGAGAGAAAATAACAAATAGGGAAGAGAAAGTCCATAAGTGCCTCAAATTAGCAAACAGAAAAATAACTATTAAAGACTTAAATTTAATTGATAGTATAAACTGAATTAAAAAATAACAAAGACTAGATGCCTTTGTATAGGCTGGGCACATCCTAAATTAATAAGGAAAAGGAAAAGCAAACCTAATTGGAAAAAGAAAACAAATCCTAATAGGAAAAGGAAAAAAAATCCTAATAGGAAAGGAAAAACCCAATCCTTACTTAAAAAGGAAAACTAAAACACACATGCATAATTAAAATAACAATTTTCTCAAATTCCTCCTGCATCAGTTTCTTCGGGTTGGAAAGAACTCACCCTCGAGTTAAAATCATCTTTTCCTCGATCTTTTGGATGTCCAATTAATTCTTTCCATCCCATACTTCTCAACATCAATGCAACTTGATATCGGAAGAGAAACAATTTACAACCTATCACAACATGACTGCGAATAGTATTTTGAAAATTCTTCATATCATATTGAGATATTTCAATCTTCACACAGTATTCATTTATCTTCTCCCATTCGTGCGGCATATAAATCTCCCTAAAAGGATCAACTATTTCTTCCTCTTTGAAAATAAAATTTTCCTCCACCTCTATAAGATCTTCATCATCGACATATGTATCATAAATTGGTGGAGAATTCCAATCCACGAAACATTGAGAAGGATTTTCAACGTCTTCTTCATGTTGAAACTCTTCATCAACAAACTTAACTCTGAAGTCTAAGTCCTCATGTCGTTCATCCCGAACATGTTCCCAAAACAGAACAGGCTTGTGATACGGGCTCTTGAAATTGGATTTTGAATTGTGACTGTCAATATCGCAATACATCTCCAAGTTTTGCGCCGCTAGACGCTGGGTTAACTCCGCAACCTGCCTCTGCAAATCTTCAATCATCACGTTTTGTATACTGCGCTCATGGTAAGGGACTTCCTCATTCGGAACCTATCCACGTTGACCATGACCACCGGTCATGAAAAACTAATGAAAACAATTCATCGCAAGAAGGCGCTAAGCTCTTATACCAATTGACACCGAGCAGAACTAAGATTGTTCTGACAGCGTATGATATCAGCAGAAACTAAAAATTGAAGATAGAAAAGGGAACTCAAGAAGAGAGAAAATAACAAATAGGGAAGAGAAAGTCCCTGAGTGCTCGAAATAAGCAAACAGAGAAATAACTCTGAAAGACTTAAATTTAATTTGTAGTATAAACTGAATTCAAAAATAACAAAGACTAGATGCCTTTATATAGGATATGCACCTCCTAAATTAACAAGGAAAAGGAAAAGCAAACCTAATTGGAAAATGAAAACAAATCCTAATAGGAAAAAGAAGACAAATCCTAATAGGAAAGGAAAAACCAAATCCTTATTGAAAAAGGAAAACTAAAACACACATGCATAATTAAAATAACAATTTTCTCAAATTCCTCTTGCATCAAGTCGTCACTTGCGCTTGGCAGCCTGAGGCTTTTTCCATTTCACTTGACAACGGACCCTCCAAATGAACAAAAAAGTCAGATAAAAACTGAAGAATGATTTAATTGGATCCTGTGTTTGGTTTATTTTGAAGTTCTTTGCTTTTTATTTTTTTCATGTTTTTGTGTCTTTAGCCATCTCTATTTGTTAGGATTATGGCTTAGTTGAGTTGAGTTGAGCTGTCTCTCAGGGAATTTGGTGGAGTGTTGATGAATCACAGTTTAGTTTGAACTGTGATTGGCTGTACTGGTCCATTAAATTACATTGAGGTGTACTGTGCAGTTCAATTCTACCCTCTTTGGGGTTTGAAAAGATTGCCGTTGGGGTTGGTGTTTTGGGAGAAATCCAAGTCAGTTTGGCATTGGTAAACTATGTTCTTTTTTTTTGGCATTGGTAAACTATGTTCTATTCAGGGTTGTTAGAAGCAGCTATTCTTTAGATGGTGGTACTGTTGGTATAAGTGAGACTCAGAGTTTCTTTCTTTTGTCTACACATTTTGCTGCCAGGTGAATCATTAAATAGACATTCAGGTGCCCGTGATTATATTATTCTTTTATATGTGTATTTTTCACATACGTATATGTGTGTGTGCGCGTGTATAACATATGTATCTATAACAGTTCTTGTGGTTTGGATTTCTACCACTTTAGTTTAGTTTTATACAAAACAGATGCTCACTTCTCATTTCTGTGGTTGTCTCAGGGGAGAGCCAAAATGTTGGTACAGTGTCCCTGGTAGTGAAGCCCAAGCTTTTGAAAAGGTAGTTCTCAGAGTTCTTTAGAATAATGTTTGACATTCTTCTTTGGGTCCATAGGCATTTTCACCCCTTGAAATGTCCTTTCTTTCTCTTTTTATGGTATCTTTATTGTCCATCATTCATTGCAATGAAACAATTTGATGTATAATTTATGTACCTTATTAGCTTCTAGGAATTAATTCTAGTTGTATACTTCGATTTCTGTGATTTTTTTTGTTATCTCCTTTTCATATTCTTAAGAGATGCATTCCACTGTTCCTGTGGTAGTAGGTTAGTATATTACTTTGACAATTATCTAGCAGTTTCACTATTATGTGGGTCCCTGATGAATATTATGTGTTGACTACTCGGTTTCTTCTTATCAATAAAACATGCTTGTGACCAACTTATTCCACTTTCCTGTAGGTTATGCAGAAGAGTCTTCCTGATCTTTTTGATGCACAACCAGATCTACTCTTCCAGCTTGTCACCATGTTGAATCCATCTGTCTTGCAAGAACATGGAGTTCCTGTCTATAGCATATTACAGGTGTGACCTGAAATATTTTTTCATTTCCCCCTCATCCTGTTTTTGTTGTTCACCAAGTGGTAAATTAGTTGAATGGTTTGGTGAATATAAGTGTCTTATATTTTTGCTGAATAAGGTTATTCATGGGGAATATACAATAGAAACTCATAATTTTAATGTTTGCTTGAGTTTTAATTTGTGGGAGGAATGTTGAAGCGGGTTGGGTTTTGGAACTTTGAAGCAATAAGAGAGTTCAGGGTCCTTTTCTTTGTATCACCTATAGAAGAAATGGATATGAGTAGAACTGGACATTCTGGCATAGGCTGCTTGTCCAAACTGTCATATCTACATCTACTGTTTTTTATAGCATCTCCTTGTGATATTTTTTGATGATACTTAAATTTTTGGTGGCTATTGATTCATTTGTTTGAATCCTTGAAATTGTTTGATACGATTCTCTTTATGCTTGCTATCTGCCAGGAGCCTGGTAATTTTGTCATCACCTTCCCTAGATCATACCATGGAGGTTTCAATCTTGGTAGGCCACACCATTTTAGTTTTACTAGCTAGTGGTGATCAATTGAAGAGCTTTGTGCTCTATTAAATTGTAATGAATCATATGTGGCATATAATAATTATGCTTGTTCTTTTCAGGTTTAAATTGTGCAGAGGCTGTCAACTTTGCTCCTGCTGACTGGCTGCCTCATGGTGGCGTTGGAGCAGAGCGGTATCAGCAGTATCACAAAGCTGCTGTTTTGTCTCATGAGGAGCTTCTTTGCGTCGTAGCCAAGGTTGCAAATTTTGACCTGGAACTTATTTTCTTATTTAAAATTTCACGATAACTTGATATTAGGCCAATCATCAATATTTGTCTAAAAAGTTGAGTGTAACCTGCACCAATTTTTCCCCCTGTTATCATATACAATGATTGTGTATTTGTTTTTTCCTCAACATATGTAATCATTGATTGTTTATTACTTTGGATTGCTTCTCGCTCTTTGCTTCTTGAATTGAATCTTGGTATTACTCCAGTAACTTTTCTGCTTCTTCTGCTTGATGTTGTTTTGATTTTAGCAGAATGACTGCAATGGCCGAGTATCACCTTATTTGAAGAAAGAATTGCTTAGAATATATGATAAAGAGAAAAATTTGAGAGAGCAGCTTTGGAAAAATGGCATCATAAAGTCATCTCCCATGTCCCCTCGGAAATGTCCTGAATATGTGGGTACTGAAGAGGTATTTACCTTAAAGCATACACACGCTTATTGATTTTCATTTTATGAAGATATACTCTGTGGTGTTCAAAATCTCCTGGTGGGTTTTGTAGGATCCAACATGTATTATATGCAAGCAGTATCTCTATCTTTCTGCTGTTGTTTGCCGCTGTAGGCCATCTGCTTTTGTATGTCTGGAGGTATGTGACATTCATAATTCCTGACTTAAAAAATGTATATGCCAAGTGTACGTTGACATGAGCTATAAGTCTACTCTGAGTGCATCGATCTTGCTCTGAATGTTAAGTTTAAGAGAGATTGCTAATGTTGTTAAGTTGGACTTGGTGGTAAGTTTGATTGCCTCCTAAGCTCGAGTTCATTGGCAAGAAGAAATTTTCTCATAATTGCTCTGCTTTTCTGATGCTGAGTTGGAGTGCTCTTCAATTGATTGCAAAATGCGAAGTAAAATAGTGGTGCACTTGTCTCATTTATCAGTGGAAATGTGTAGGCTTTTGTTTTTGGAACCCATTCATTTTACTTTCTTTTGTGAGATATCAGTATTGTTTGTAGTTATAATTCCTTTTTGTTTTCTAAACAAATTTGAAGAAGAAAGGCTTGACTTTTCAAAAAACCGTTTATTCTAAAATTTTTCAGGTCAATTATCATGTGCAGGTTGATTGGAAATTTGGAATGCATAATAAAAAGTGCAATTAATTGCATATTTTTATAAAAACTCAATTTTCAAGAATCTCTCAACTCTGGAACTGGCTTATGTTAATCTCTCTCTCTCTCTCTCTCTTTTTCCTATTCAAAGGGGGGGAAAAGGGGGTTAGGCTTATGTTAATCTTATTCTTCATATATCCCTTCTTTTGACAATCTATTTTGTAGCCTATTTTGTTTTTGCTAAATGGTGGCTTTCTAATTGTTTTAATGGAGAACTTGATTATGAAGATGATTTGAAATTATTCTGGACTTGTTCAAAGTTTTATGATTGTAAATATCTAATGCTTGGTGCATTTGAATTATATTATCTACCATTGACCGATTATCTATGCCTCTCATGCAGCACTGGGAACGCCTCTGTGAATGCAAATCCAGTAGACTGTGTCTTCTTTATCGTCACACACTCGCAGAATTGTATGACTTGGTGCTTACAGTTGATAAATATAGTTGTGAAGAGATGGAAGAGAGTAGAAGTATAAGGAAGCAAACATCAATTTCCACTGAACTAAATACCTTGACTAAAAAGGTTTAGTTTTTGATATTTTGTTTACTACTTGATATATTGGAATTTCATTTGCTATCCGTCTGGTTGGGTTATCTTAATTATACAATTTTATAGATATGTAAATCTCAAATTCTTTTTGCCCACTCTGCTTTTGGCCCTTGATCATCACTAAGAAATATGCTGAATCAGTCTTTTAGTGTTTTACTTTTATTATTACCATGAATTTCCTCTCTGGAATATTATGATTTATTCAGACAGATAGTTTGTACAATTCCAATATACCTGTTTTTCGGAGTTGTCTAGAAGGGATTGTTGCTGGATATCCTTACCCTTTGGCCCCAATATAAATAGGCGTAAGTATTGAGTAATATAAGTCAACACCTGCACTTCAAGTAATATAATTGATATTTATTATGGCTATGATAAACTTAATCCAAAGTGGAAGTGAGATACAGTAAAAATTAGACATTTATTGTATGAATGCTACTTTCCATATTAAGTTCCTTTCATCAGAATATCCTTTCATGTCTCTGTTTTTATTGGGCTGAAAAGGATATGCTGGGTTCCAGCTCTTAAAGGTTAATTCTATTCCAAAAATGCAGGATGAGACTGGAGAGAGATATAATAAGGCCATTTAGGCAGGGCTGTAGCTTTTCAAAATGTGAAAAATTGAAGTTTCTTTGAGAATCTATTCTTGGGATGCTTCTTGAAAGCCACCAAAAAGAACGAAGCCACTTCATAAAAATTGCAAAAACCTAAAGCACCATTTTGTTTCATTTTTTTTTTTTTTTTTAAAAGAAAAAAAAAATAAAAAACACCATTTGCTTTCTAGTTATGAAGCATAAATATTTTGAATTGGATCAATACTTCCAATTGAATGAGCACGAGTAACGGATCCATGGATAAATAGGGAAGGGAGTATCTCTAATTGTAACTAAATCCTTACAGATCTGGTAGGAACTAGGAGATCACCCCTGAATGCCAAAAATGAGGGTGGTGAAGCATTGAATAATGGTGATAGTATTGTAATAATTGTGAGGTTTAGTTTTAACTTTTTATGATGTAGGAAGTATTGGTTGAAGTTATGTTTGTTTCCTTGTGCAAGTGGGATCTGTTTGTGATTACTTTTTTTTTGTTGATGAGCAGATGATGCCCTGTTAACCAGCCTTGTGCTTTAAGTGAATTACAGATCTGGTTATAATGTAGTTTGTTTCATTAAGTATGATAGGATTGATGAATTGGGGTATTTATGACTGTTTTCTTGGACCATTTGCATGTAGATCAAAGGTGGCCATGTTACTCTGGATCAGCTTGCAGCCCAATGGCTTTTGCAGTCGGGCAAGATTTTTCAGAATCCATTTTCAAGTGAAGCCTATGTTGCTGTGTTGAAGGAAGCTGAACAGTTTCTTTGGGCTGGTTCTGAAATGGATCCTGTGAGCTTTTAGCCTCCATCTTTCTGTTTTTTTCATTCTTGTTGCTCTTAAAATTGGACATTACAGCAGTAGTTTCTTAATAAAAAAGTTACACTTTGGACACAGGTACGGGACATGGTAAAGAATTTGATTGAAGCTCAGAAATGGGCAGAAGGCATAAGAGATTGTCTAGCTAAAGTTGAAAACTGGTCACGTCATTGTGGTGGGGATCTAGAGAAAATTCACTTTGAATATGTCAATGAGTTACTGAGTATCAACCCTGTGCCCTGTAATGAGCCTAGGCATCTCAAGTTGAAGGTTATTATGGTTTAGTGTGTGAATATTGTTTCCACTGTGTGGGTATCTGCCAAATTGAACTTATTGCTGTTTGTTTTCTGACATTCAGGAGTGTGCAACAGAGGCAAGACTGTTGATTCGAGAAATTGATGATGCTCTATCAACATGCTCAAAAGTACCTTTTTTAGAAAAAATTGACTATATGTTTTTATCATTTACTTTATTTTAATTTTTGAGATTATATTGAAAGTAATTGTCTTCTGGCAGCTTGCAGCATTAATTAGTTATGGTGTTTCCTTTTTCTCCATTTGTTTTGATTGATGTTTATCGCTGCAGATTTCTGAGTTGGAATTCTTGTACTCCAGAGTTTGTGGCTTACCAATTTATGTAAAAGAGAGTGAGCAATTATCACAGAAAATTACTGCAGTAAAGGTATTTCCTTTTGAACATATGCAGATTTAGTATGATATTTTTAGTTTTTTGGGTTGCTTGTCCTCCTTGTGGCAATCTGGCCAATATTTTTTCTTTTACCATTTATTTCTAATAATTTATTAGATTTTTCAATGGATAAAAGTTGCAAAATAATGTTCATATGTTGCCTGGATATCACATGATCTTGGGTGTAGGATGGGTATTCTACTTTCCATTTGCTGCTTCAGTAATATTTCTCATTTTTTAAATGTTTTTTATCATTTGTTACTTAGATGGGATTGATAGGCTCTGTTGCTTGAGAGCAGCTTAAATTCTGGTTTTCCCTTTTGTCGGATATATGGAAAACTCCTAGGGAAAGAAACTTATGGGTGCTTCCACAAGTGAAAATTAATAACTTAAAGTGCAAGAGGGGAAAGCCACAGGCAGAAAACAACTATTATGTTGAGTGGAGAGCTCCCAGTAAATTACTGGATTTTAATATGGTGAAAGGTCATGATTTTAATGCAACACACTTTTGAACTCCAGCATAACCTGGCAAGGCCTTCACAGGGTCAAGTACCTCAGAACTGTTGGGATAACCTAATTTAGTCTGGGCCTTGACACGCTTAATTAATGGCTTCAACTTCTGAGAATCCCTTTTTGCAGGATGCTCAGCAGTGAAAAGCCATGCTTCCAAACTGATGCTATGAATGGCCTAAAAACTATACTTTTTTGATAAGTAATTCAATCTTAATAGATGGGGACTACATTAGGGTTATATTTCAAAATGCTTGGGGTTTAATTTGTGAAATGTGGAAATTTTGATAATAATTCTTCACAGTTAAATGTATTTCTCTCTCCTTGACATCTGTTTTTGCCCTAAAGATTTCCACGTAGGATTGAACAATGTAAATCCTGTGGTGTCTGTACTGGTTCTTTGGGAATTGATCTTGAGTTTGGTTACGCATGGAACCTACATGCATTTTTCTTGTTTTCAAAATAATTTTATTTCGATGATTTTTTCTCAAGAAAATATCAACTTATAAACTTTACTATGGTAAAAGGTATTTGTCTTTCACTTAGTAAGCGTGCTACAAGCAAGTTCAGTTGTGGCCAAAGCCATGATACGCTAATTAAAGTAACTAGCTTTTGGATTTCATTACTCTTGTGTTTTGTATTTTTTTCCATTTGTTTTCTTTCTAATCCGGTTTATTACTGAGAACCATTAGGTCTGGATAGAAAGTGTACGGAAATGCATCACTGAGAAATGCCCTGGCACAATCGAGGTTGATATCATTTACAAGTTAGAGTCAGAGGTGATTACGATTTCTACATATTTCCAATTGCTATTATCTTCTTTTTGTCAATTTCTGTGGTTGTTTCTTTAGGTATCCACACGCTATGATCTTAATCTCAATGTTGAACAGATTTTGGAGCTTCAAGTTAAACTCCCAGAGACAGAAATGCTTTTTGATTTATTAAGGCAAGCTGAACTATGTCGTGCTCAATGTGCTGAGATTTTAAAAGGTCCTATCAGTCTAAAGGTTGGCTTTGTGGGGTTTTGTTGTCGTTTTTTGTGGTTTTAACTGTTCATTGGAGTTTAAGGCCTACCTTTTTAACCAATAACTTTTTTCAGACTATCGAAGTGCTTCTTCAAGAATTGAATGGCTGTACTGTGAACATACCAGAGTTGAAGCTTCTGAGGCAGTACCACACTGATGCACTGTTGTGGATCTCCCGGTTTAATGATGTTCTGGTGAACATTAATGAGCGGGAGGATTATCACAATGTAGTTGATGAATTAAATAGCATTGTCACAGATGGAGGATCTTTAACAATTCAAGGTTCGCTTTTGATGACATGCGACTTTTCTGTTTTAGTGTTTTCTGTTTTGGATATTTATGGAGATCATTATTAGAGTCATCATTCTTGATTTTGTTTTATATTGTTCTGATGGTGTGTTTGTTTTGAGCAGTTGATGAATTGCCTATAGCCGAGGTTGAGTTGAAGAAGGCCTGTTGCAGGGAAAAAGCTATTAAGGTAATTCAATATGAACCCATTTTGTCTTCAGGGTGTTCTTCTTTCCCCCCTCCTCCTCATGTACTTGATGGTTTTAAATTTCAAGATTACGTTAATTAAATGAAAACAACACTCTAATTTGTTTTGGTGCTTGTGTGTCAAGCATTTTTTGGAAATTCATTGGGGAACTTTATTCATTTATGCTACGTTGAAACAGGCACGCCATACTAAAATGTGTCTGGACTGCATTCAGCAACTGATGATGGAGGCTACAGTGTAAGCTTTTTTCCTTGATACCCCTAAAAAACTGGGAGTGCCAAAGGTTTTTGCTTTATATTTTTTATACAGCTTTGTGTTTCAATTTTCATTCTTTTTTCAGGCTTCAGATTGAGAGAGAAAAATTATATGTTGATATGACTGGAGTACTTGCTGCTGCTGTACATTGGGAGGAAAGAGCAAAAGATATTCTTGCACATGAGGCTCCAATGTGCGACTTTGAGGATGTCATAAGGTATTAAGTGCACTTTGCTTGTTTGTTTTTGACTTTTTGATTTTTATGGCTTATTTTGCCTGCTGGTAATAATAGTTGACATTGAACTTCTTCAGGGCTTCAGAGGACATATTTGTGATTCTGCCTTCTCTTGATGATGTCAAAGATACAGTATTAATAGCCAAGTCCTGGTTAAAAAAGTCAAAACCTTTTTTAATGTCTGCTTCGTCTTCAGCTCCCGCCTCAAGTTCTTTACTCGAAGCTAAGGCCTTGCAGGTTCTTGCTCTTTCCCGCATGTTGGTACTTTGCTTAAATTTGGACTGTATATGTGATGATATCCTCTATATTTTGTAGGATTTAGTTTCTCAGTCGAAGATTCTGAAGATATCTTTGGAAGAAAGCAGGGTACTAGAAACAGTTTTGAAGAACTGTGAGGAGTGGGAGCAAGAAGCACGTTCTCTTCTGCAAGATGCTGGGTGCATATTTGGTTCGAGTAATATAGGCGATGGAATAGTCAACTGTCTTATTTCTAAAATGGAATGTATAATTTCTAAAATGGAATGTGTCACAAAAAGTGGTTTATCTCTTGGTTTCAACTTTCGTGAGATTCCAGAACTTCAAGGTAACTGTTCTGCCCTGCAATGGTGCAAGAAGGCCCTTTCTTTCTGCTCCGGTGCTCCTTCTTTTGAGGTGAAATTTTAAACTAATTAACATGGTCATATTATATATTGATGCTTTTAGGTGTTACATGGGCTTCCTTTATTCTTTCTTCGAAGCTTTGATGATTATAAAGAAACTTGTGCTTCTTTTTGTTTGCAATTTATTTTTGTTGTTTCTAAGTGATTTGTGAAACAGTGCAAGTTGCAATTAAATTGATGTATGCCATTGTTTATTACTTCAAGAAGTGATAATGAATGAAGTATAGGTACATAAACATACTTGGGTTGCGCCCTCTGCTCTTTAATAAGATTGTTTTGATTATAAAAGAAGTGTAGATACAAAAACATTTTCTGCATTATGAGGGAATTAGTTTTGCTTTAGTATCCTCACCTTCGAGATTGTCTTAATCAAACCCCTGGGTTTTAATGCAATCAATTTTTTTTTGGAATAGAATAGTTGGGATTTGCACAACTTTATTGGTTTTGAGTTGTTTCTTCCTTGTGTGAGATAATTCAATTATGTATAGGCTTAGTCGAGTTGTATAAAATTGTTCTTCTTAGGTGTTTTACCAAGTGGTTTATTTTGATGAAGGGCTTTCTTCACATTTTATCTTGTAGGATGTTGAGGACTTGGTGAAGGATGCAGAGCAACTTCCCCATGCATGCGTGTCTGGCCCCTTATGCAGCTCATTGATTGTTGGGATCAGATGGCTTAAGCAAGCGTCAGAGGCAATCTCTTTGCCACATTTGACTTTCAAAAGATGCAAGTTGAGTGATGCTGAAGAAGTTCTTGCAGACTCTCAGGTTTTTGTGTTTGCTCATTATGTTACCTCTTCATATCTTCTCAAATCTACCATTTTATGAATTGAATGCTTAGTGTTCTATTTATCCTATTGTTTAAAGTTGATTTGTCATATAGAATTGACTTTTAGCTTTCTCTATTTGCAGAGTATTGATGTCTCCTTTCCGGTGATGGTTGGTCAACTTGAAAATGCTATCCATAAACATAAGTGAGCAAATTGATTGTCTCATTCTATTGTTTTCTTTTTGTTATTTCTAGCCTTTTGACTTGTAATACATCACTTGGGTCTGTAGTAGAACCGCACACTTGTGTAGGTATACTATGTGTGTGTGTATATATATGTAGCTTTAATTTCAAGCGTCATTTCAGATATGTAACTAAATGCTCTGATAGTGTTTTCATGCTGTGAAAGTTTTAGATGTTAGTGAAACCACTGATGCAGCTTGATTTCCACTTGAAAGTTGCAACCCGTGCTTACTAAAAAATGGTGCCCATAGGAGTCAATATCTATCCTCTCATTTTTATCTGTTTAAGTATGTTGGAAGATTATTTTGTATGTGCCTGTTGATTCTCACTGATTATGGTTTCTTTATCATTGAGTACTTTGTTATTTCTCTTTGTAGTTTGATCAGGTTCTCTTCACCTATAACCCTACTGCAGTCAAACTCAAATGAGTTTTCTTGTCACATTTGACCTTTCGTGGGGTGTTATCTTTTGTTGGATTGAGTTAGCTTGGGTTATGTTTTGTTGAATCACCACTTGTCCTAAAAGTTTAAGCTGATAAGAAAGGGTAAATTTAATCATTTAATCAACATTGTAATACTCCCCCTAAAGTATGGGCTCAAACTCCTTTTTAATAGGTTGTTCAACATGTGGAATATTTTAATTAAATTGAGGGTGAAGTGACGGAGTCGAGGCTCACACTCGAGACCTCTGGCTCTGATACTATGTTAAATTACCACTTATCCCAAAAATTTAAGCTGATAGAAGAGATGGAATTTAATTATTTAATTTATATTCTAACTCTTCCCTTCACACTTGGGTTCAAACTCCCTTTTAATTGGTGAGGCCTAATATGTGAGACATTTAATTGAAATGAGAGGTAAATAACAGAGTCGAAGTTCAAATTTAGGACGTTTGGCTCTGAGATTATATGTTAAATCACCATTTGTTCTAAAAGCTTGATAGAAAATGATAAATTTAATTATTTAATCAACAGTTTAGCATGCCTAATAGTGTAGTAAACCGTTTCACTTGTTGTGGAGGGTTGAGAGGTAGTCTTCAGTGTGCAGCTATGTGGAAGATGGTTCTGTTCTTTCTTGTGTAGTCTCTTGAGGGAAATAAATGATAGAAGTTTTGAAAACCACGAGATGACGATGGTAAAACTTAAGTCTTTGTTTTTCAAATTTCTTTACCACTGGACAACTGCCTTAGATCTTAATTTGCTTAGTTTTTCCTTTGCAAGCTAGGTGTTTCTCTTGTATACATGTACTTGGATTGCACTTTTAATAATATTTCGATTACTAATAAAAAAAATGAACACCATAGTCTTTATTATATTCTCAATGTTGTTCAAAACTAAATTGGATGACATATATTTGCCCCAATTATTCTCTAAAGATTGATGACATATATTCCCAAAGCTCACTTGACCGAGCTTTGGGAATGTATCTGATATGTTTCTCTCAATTATTTGTTGTTTTAATAGTTCTTGATGCTTATCACATTTTTAACTGTAAATGTAGGCTGTGGCAAGAACAAGTTTGTCAGTTTTTCGATAGAAAATATGAGGATCGATCTTGGTCTCTGATGTTAGAGCTCAAGGTATGCATGTGTTAGGGAAAGTTTAATTACTTGTATTGCCTTGGATAATTCTACTCATATTCTTTTTTCATGAATCCATATAAGAGTTGCGTGTTGCAAGTCTGCATGTTCATAAGTATATTGGTGGGTCTGCATGCTAATTTGTTAAAATATCAGCGAGTTCTTTATTTGAACTAAGGTAGTGTTTTCCTTCTATCTTTAAAAAAAAAAAAAAAGTTTTCAGTGAACACAAGAAAGTCTTTGCCCTGTATCATTATGCTGCATGAGATTCCCAAACCTACTTACATTTAATGGAGGTGTTGCATTTAATAACTTTGAACTCTTGTTGGGACATAGAGTTCTGTTTTCTCCTTGACCAGTACTATTTTATAAAACTGCTGGATTTTTAGTTACTTTTATGCTGGTGAATAATGTAATAATGTCCCATCTTACTGTTCTCTCTCTCTCTCTCTCTCTCTCTCTCTCTATATATATATATATATATATATATATATTTCTTTTAATTTATTGCTCCTTTATTTTCATAGGATGAACAACGTGGCTAAAAAGCTTCAGTCAGTTTGATCCTTTCTTTCTTTCTCTCTTTTTTTTTTTTTTTTTTTTTTTTGTACTTTCTTTGTTTGATTTTATGCACTGGCAAAATTGTTCTTTCTAACTTGAAGTGTGTTGGCTAACATCACTTGTACGTATCATTTGTAGCCTAATATTATGTGAGCATCTGCAGGAACTTGGAAGTGCTGTTGCTTTCAGTTGCTCAGAACTTGATATGGTTTTATCTAAAGTTGAGAAGGTTGAGAAGTGGACAAAGCGCTGCATGGATGTTTTAGGGACTTCAATTGGGGATGAGAACTCTTTGCTTCATGCTTTACGAAAGGTTTCAACCTGTCTGTCTTATCTGTTTTCTTCTACAATTTTGATGCTTTGTTCACAATATCAATTTGATATATTTAAAATGTATTTCATTGCACAGATTAAGCAGACTCTAGATAGATCTTTGTACATGTATGACAAGTCACGTGTTTTTGAAGCGAGAAATTTATGTGTCTGCTGCTCCAGTGATACTGAGAACCTGGTGATTCTTACTTGTTCAACGTGCAAGGACTGGTAAGGTATTTGCTACCTTGTTAGCATTTACTTATTTAATCTGTCTATCAAGGTCAAGATGACCAGGATTTATAATATGTATTCCACACTATAGGTTGTTATTTCAATGTCAAATTTTTCCAGTAATCATTTAAGCTCTTTTGAAGGATTTTGAGCTACATGACTCTGATTCCTGTTCTGCAGATTCCTTTCTTTCCCCACTTTCCTGTGGCTACTGAATAATCTGATAATGATCATCCCTACTACTTTAGTTGTTGTCCCATGTATCATAATTTCTTTTGTTTCTGTTTCAGTTTTTATGTTCTGGTTATCACATGTTTTAGATTTCTTTCGTACGAACAGCTATCATTTGCGGTGCCTAGGATCAATGGCAACAAATTCAAATGGTGCAGAAGTGTATATATGCCCTTATTGCCAATTTTTGGAAGGCGGATCAATTTGTCAAATTAAAGGCGGTCCTCTGGTATGCAATATATTTTTGAAGCTTCGTTCATAAGAAACCTTTGTAGCCCATCTCACTTCTTCTGTGTGTACAGAGATTTGGAGGGAAGCGTCCTGAATTACAAATGCTTGTTGAACTTCTATCTGATGCTGAAGATTTCTTTTTATGGTAATACACTGCACTATTGAGGCTCTCTATTGTTTCTCCATGACCAGTACTATTTTATAAAACCGCTGGATTTTTAGTTACTTTTATGCTGGTGAATAATGTAATAATCTCCCATCTTATTGTTCTATATATATATTTTTCTTTTAATTTATTCCTCCTTTATTTTCATAAGATGAATAACGTGGCTAAACCCTATTTTTTAATTCAATTGTCTAGTGGCTTCTCTAAATCATATTTTAGCTCATGTATTTTATGGATTGTGTATATAGTTTATTTAACTTTTTGTTATTTTATGAGTTATGAAATAATACTTGATGCATTCTATTCTTTTTTTTTTTTTTTCTTTTTTTCTTTTATTTATTTTTATTAAAATTGGCAAAACGAAGGCATCTTGTGAAGAATTGTGTAAACTTTGTTATGATGGTGAACATGCATGATATACATTTATTCTCCTCTAGCACTATATAATTTGAACTCTATTTGCTGCTATATTAGTTTTCCTTCCCCAAGTAATATTGAGATTAGCTAAGCTGGAGAATATGATTCTAAAACTAAGGTGGCAGTAGTAGGAAATATAGCAAATCAAATAAATAGAAGGAATAATTCCATTGAATCTTTGTTTTAATGGTACAATGTCTTCAGATCATACTGTGATCAAAGAATACGTTGTGTAGTTCTATGATAGCTTGTTTACTAAAATGTTCAGTTGGCGGCCTAGGTTGGATGACTTTTCTTTTTATTCCATTGGTGAGGATGAGGCCATTTGGTTGGAGAGCTTTTGAGGATGATGAGGTCTTTGAGTTGGTGAAAGTCCTAAACAGTGACAAGGCCTACAATTTTTCTATGGTGTTCTTCCAAGCATGTTGGGATGTTCCTAAAGAAGATATCATGAATGTTTTCCATGATTTATCACGCCAAAGGAATGTTTGGGTGGTATGGGGTGGGCTTTGGAAAAATATCAAGAACTGGGGGGAGTTCTCTAGTCATACTAGATTTGAGGTGGGTAATGACTCCAAAATTAAATTTTGGCATGATGTGTGGTGTGGGGACTAGTCCCTTAAGATAGCTTTTTTGGAATTATTCAGTATTGCTCGCTCTATGCTTTCGTGGCTGATTGTTTGGAAATTTCTACTGACTCTCACTAATGGATCTTTAGCTTTATTTGAGTGGCACAAGACGGGGAGGTGGATTTCTTTATCATATTTATTATTCTGTTGTACTCCTTCAGACTAAGATGAGAGGATGAAAATGAGCCTTGTTTGGCCCTTTCCAAGTAGGGCTGGTTTTGACACGACATTCGAATTTGACACGAAATTAGCGGGTTAAAGTTTTGTATAATTGGGTTAAGGTCAACCTGAATTAACCTGTTTAAAAAATGGGTCAATCCTAGGTGAACCCACTTAACTTATGGATGACTCGTTTAACCCATATACATTTAAAAAAAAAAACAAACTAAACCTAAATTAAAGTAAGCGGGTTATGCGGATTGGGTCAAATGGGTCATTCATTTATTTGAATTATTTTTCAAGTAATGAGTTAAACGGGTTGTGTTTGGGTCAATTTAACACGACTTGTTTATCATACGGGTTGTGCCACCTGTTAATTTGAATGGTTCATATTAGGGTTGAGGGGTTTGACTTATTTAAGTAAATGGATCGTGTTAGGGTTGACCCTTAACGGGTTGGTGGGTCGATTGACCTGACATGAACCCGGATTGCCGGCCTTTAAAAAAAAATAAAAAATCATTCTATAAGGTACCCTGTGAGAGTACTCATTTCCCTTGGAATAGTGTTTAGCGTAATAATGTTTCATTGAGAGCAATGTTCTTTGTTTGGTCGGCCATGCTGGGGAAGGTTCTCGCTACAGTAACTCTTGAGGAAGCGGCACATCATAGTGGTAGACTAGTGTTGCATGTGTAAACTGAGCAGAGAATTTGTTGATCATCTCTTAGTCCATTGTGAGATTGCTCGTGCTTTATGGACTTCTATTTTTAGTCTTTTTGGGTTACATTAGGTCATGCCCAGATGAGTAGTAGACCTTTTCGCTTCCCTTGGAATAGTATTTAGCGTAATAATGTTTAATTGAGAGCAATGTTCTTTGTTTGGTCGGCCATGCTAGGGAAGTTTCTCGCTACAGTTACTCTTGAGGAAGCGGCACATCATAGTGGTAGACTAGTGTTGCATGTGTAAAATGAGCAGGGAGTTTGTTGATCATCTCTTAGTCCACTGTGAGATTGCTCGTGCTTTATGGACTTCTATTTTTAGTCTTTTTGGGTTACATTAGGTCATGCCCAGATGAGTGGTAGACCTTTTCACCTGTTGGAGAGGGCAATCTAGCAGTCTTGACTCCTCATGGTGCAACTGAGTGGAAGTTGGTACTGTCCTACCTGATGTGGTGAATCTAGAGAGAAAGAAATGAATGGAGTCTTGAAGACCGTGAGAGCATGGTGCTGGAATTAAAAGCTTTATTCTTCAATACCTGTTACTAATGGACAGTTGCCCTTGATTTCATTTTTGTAGCTTTTGTGGGTTTCTTGATTTTTTTTCTCCTTATGGTTAGATTTTTCTTTTATATATCTCGTGTACTTGGGTTGTGCCTTTGTGCTTTTAATGAAATACATTTACTTATCAAAAAAAGGAAATATAGCAAGAAATGATCAGTGACAGGTTTTGGATGCAAAATACTTTTCTGTTCAAACAGATTCAACTCTAGCAGCTGAAGTTAGAGCCATCAGAGAAGTAATTAAGATGGCTTGAGAGCTTCTGTTGTGAAATTTGATCACTGAGACTGATGTCTAGTAGTTCATCGCCATCCCGTTAAATAAGAATAACCTATCAACATGGGAGTTCCTCCTATTATATATAGCATACAAATTTTAATTAACAGACTTCTGAGTTTCAAGGTTTGCTTGATTTCAAGGTGCTGCTAACACTGGGCAGTTTGTTAGCCACCAAAAACTAACTTGATGATGTGCCCTGTAACCTGGGTGTCTTCACTTCATCTTCAGTTGATTCATATATTGACTAAGGATGGCTTGCCTGATCCATCTTATATTTGGCTTTTGGTTTTCCTATGTTTTTGGTTTTGGGTCTTTTTTTCTTGTTAGGCTTGTTGATTAGCCGGATACCATGTAATTGCTTTTGCATTTACAGACAATAGAATGGTAATAAGTTGTTTTACCTGAAGTTGATTGGACTTTGAATTTTGTAACTACTATGGGGATCTGACTGTGGTAAAAAAATAATGGTTCTCCAACGGAATTTGCCACATGCTTCTGATAAGGGTTTTTTTTTTTTTTTTTTCAAAACGCTACACCTGCATTTACCTTAAACCCTTTCCTTATTAAAAAAAAAGTTTTTTATTGTTTTTTAATTAAGGTTATTTAATGGGTTACCAAATTCATAAATTTGAATCGTTTAAGGTGAATACTTCATTTATTGAGAAACTGCTGTTGGTTTTTACAGGATTGAGGAAAGAGATGTATTGAAACAACTTGTGGATCAAGCTTTGGCATGCAGAACTTGCTTGACAGAAATTCTTGATTTCGCTTTAGCTTATTTTGATAAAGATCTCGGCATTGTCTCTGAAAAGCTAACTATTGCTATTAAGGTACTTGAGACTTTACATCATTTACTGTTGATATATTAAGCTGTACGTGCATAATTGATTTTAATTTTTGTATTTTGTGAGAGAAAACCGCAATATCCTAAAATCTATATATTCTTACTCATTTGAAGTGGTTTTGTTACACAGGCCATTGAAGTGGCAGGTCTGTATGATCATCAAGGTAATTGCAACCTTGATCTGGCATTTGCAAGATACTCATGGAGATTCAAAGTCAATAGATTATTAGAGGGTTTACAAAAGCCCACGATCCAACAGGTTCAGCAGCATTTGAAAGAGGTATGTTTTATTGACTACTTGGCTTTTGGGAGTATTCTAGATTCTTAAGATGGGTTATTTGATGTAGAATTCTCTAGGGTTTTCACGAGTGGTATTTATCGAAGTGGGGTAGTTGACATGGGGATAGCATCTGCCAAGATGTCCATTGATTATTCTAAACTAAAATTTGTTCGGCTTGAGAATTACTAAATAAAAAGGAATGAGAAAGACATGGTAAATCGATTCCACTAGTACGCAGAATGATTTAATGCCTATGTTCTTCCTGCAAATTTCTTGATGTGTTGCACATCCACTGGCTTTGGCGTCTCTGGTTCTATGGAGGAACAAAGAATTGAAATCTTATGGAAAAGTGGAATAGGAGACTTGGCTAGGGCTGGAGTAATATAATTGATTTGTGTTAGTGAAGACTACTTTCAACCATTCATAGAATGGAGTAGATTCAGTTTGAGCCTATAGGTAGTTGGTATAGGCAGTCAATCCAAGCAAATCCTTATGTATTAGTTCTTATATAGCTCTCAGTAATTCTTCAGCATCCATTGTGCAGATGCTCAAGCTATTACTACAAGATGTTATTGGTTTGCTGCGGATTACTTGTTATTGAGTTTTCAGTTTGTTAAATGAGAATTTTTTGTAACACAGCTTTCCTGTGAAAATGAAATATGGTTTACATTTTTAATATATACTTCTTCATTGAAAGGGCTGCCTTTTTATTATTTGCCTTCTCTGGGACAAATAGTTGCTACTTAATCAATCAATTCTTTCCCTCCCTCCCACAAGGGGTACATTACTTTCAAATTTCTGTTCTGTATTGGACAAAACATAGTTGATTCAAACATTGGCAACGGATGACCTAGTTTGAAAGAACAAAAATGAACCTGTTGTGTTAGTACCCTAATATATATTCCTCAAGCACGAGCTTTGTCTGGGAAGATGCTTTCTGGCATGTGAGGAATACCTCTTTGATTATTTACATATATGCACATATACAGCTCTTGGTACATATATGCATATATACATATTTACATTTATGCATATATAAACTCGATCAATATTGTGTGGCAGGGTCTGGCCATGAACATTCCACCTGAAGATTACTACAGGCAAAGACTGACAGAAGCAAAGCGAATTGCCTTGCTATGGGCAGAACATGCTAAGAAGGTCTAGAAATTGCTGATTCTCTCTCTCTCTCTCTCATGCTCTCTCTCTCTCTCTCTCTCACTGGCTCTTTTGTTTTATGCACAGGTTGCAGCAGATTCTGGAGCTCTCAGCTTAGATAAAGTTTTTGAACTTATCATGGAAGGTGAAAGTTTGCCTGTTTATGTTGAGAAGGAAATTAAGGTAAAGAGATAATTGTTTTTGTGTTACGCAGAGAAGGAAATTAAGTTTAAGAGATATTTTCCTTGGCATTTAATTGATCAGCTACCGTTTGGTGGTTGCAGTTACTAAGAGCTCGAAGTATACTCTATTGCATTTGCCGAAAGCCGTATGATCAAAGAAAAATGATTGCTTGTGATCAATGTGATGAATGGTACCATTTTGATTGCATTAAATTGCGATCCCCACCAAAGGTCTACATCTGTCCTGCATGTAATCCTCAAAAAGAAGACTTATCTACAACACCATCAGTGGATCATGATAGGTAAGTTATAAGATAAAATTCCTTTTGTGAAAATTGTAATTACATCAGCATATCTTTTATTTTTGCTGTATGGTTGAGGCCTTATTTTGGGTTTGGGAATGTAAATTAGTCAATAAAACACAAAATGCAGAGCTGATAATGCTGTTTGACATGGCTTTTATGGAATATGAATGCGTTCCAAATAAGCATTTGAAGCACATCTTATCAAATGATAGAATTTTTCTTTAAATGAATAAAATTGTGAGAAAGGAGTTGGGGGTGATAAAATCTTGCCAGGGGTTTTTTGATTCTGTTGGTGACAGATTATTACCAGATTTTTTTGAAAAAAAAATGAATGAGTTATTTGTTACTTCTATCATCTATTGGAAACATAATATCATTTTTAATATTTGCATGTTCTTTCCTATTTTTAGTAAGTAGTTCGTTCTTAATGCTTTGACAGATCAATCTGTGCCAGATTGGCAGAGCCTGAAACACCTTCTCTTAAACACACGAGGTTGATAAAGAAAACAACAAAAGCTGAGTCTAGTCTAAGGGAAAAGATGCAGCCAATTACAGATCAAAATAATAGTTTGGGTATTGGGATTGAACGGATACGGTGGCGTAATCAGAAGCCTTTCAGAAGAGCAGCTAAAAAACGTGCTGAGGTTACCAGTCTCTCTCCATTTTTCCATACACAACAATAAAAATGGAAATAGATAGTTATCAATCATTTAATTTATTCAATTGATTCTTATGATTTTAGCTCAATTATCTGTTTTCAGCCCCTTAAGAAATAATGAGGATACTTTCATATTTATACGCGCTCATCTGCGCGTGAAAATTTTGAGATCCTACAGTTTGAAATTAAATTAACCTACCTGTTTTAGTCTTCCTTTTTCCTCTGATATGGTTGGTTGGTAAGCTGAAAAGATGTATGATCGATGTTGCTGTTCTCTCTCTCTCTCTCTTGGGCGTGTGAATGTCTTTGTGATGTTTAACCTCTCTGGCATCAGCTGAAGCTCCTTTTCTCACTTGGAATATTACTATACTATAGTAATTGATCAGCAAGAGAAACCAATCCTAGACAAGGCACCAGTGCAAGAGTTGGCCTCGGTGGAAATTGTTGGTTGTCTGCATCCTCAACCTGTTCCTTTGGACTTGCAAATAACTAGTGTGATGGTCTTTCGTTTTCATTCACACCATATATCAGTTTTAGTACCTGTCAAGGTGCAGCCTAGTGATCAAAGGGCGGGCTTGGGATAATCCGTAAACTCGGACATCCTGTGTTCGATTCCACATTAGGAGTTTTCCTAATACATGGTTTTGGTGAGTGGAGTCGTGTATCTAGGGTTTACTTTCCAAGAGCAGGTTTGAAGGGCCAACTTTACTATTCTCTTCGGTTGTCTCTAAGCAACTTCAAATTTGCAGGTGAAAAAGGTGGTTGAAACTAGTTATCTATGGAAAGTAAGTGCTCCATAAGTTTTGGAAGAGGGTCACCCTTAAAAGGGCAGTTAACTGTTGTATACTCTCTTATTAGTTCAACTGTCATGTGGCTGATACACTTTTTGCTGCATTGGAATTCATCATGACTTGGTTCGACAAATTATATTCTGGAGTAATCTGAAACATCTAATGCAGTAATCATTAATTACAGAGGACATTGCTGGTTACATTGCTCATCATCCATGGGATTGCAGGTTTTCGTCAACCAGTGTTTCATGTGGGAGAGGGGTTGCACGTCATAGCTGTAAGCCTTGTTTCATGTGGCATGCAATCTCTTTGAAATTATTGCTTGCTCAAAACTTTGCTGAAAGGAATGAGATCCTCTCAATTTCAAGTGAAATGTAGAGAAATCATTTCACGTTCTGCATTTTTTAAATTACATAGCAATATATTCACCATGTGGCAACATGTACACGGTTAGATCTCTAGAATCTAATTTAGACCACAATGGTTCTTTCTATGTCAAGTGAAATGGAGAGAGGATCTTTATCATTGCCGAAAAGATAGAAATCCGCTATCCGCAATCAAACTAAGCACAATATGCAAGAAGATGAGATATTCCATGACCTATGATGCCATCTATTTTAGTTGGCACAATATGAATTTCAATACAAGTAATTTCCAAATTGGATGAAAATTAAGGATCTTAATTTTTTGGTTTGGTTGAGTCAAGAAAAATACTTGTATTCTTGGGGAGGATGGGGAAATGAGGTTTTTATTAAAATTATTTACATTTTTTTTTTAATGTGAATTGTTTTATAATATTTTGTGAAAAATGTTTTATTTTGGAAAAAAGTTTTTATCCCTCCCTAATTGTAATATTTTAAAACATTTTTATATGAAAGGCCGTCAAGAATGAGGGGAGTATATCATTAGATGAATGTTTTACCCTATGAAGATAATGTTTTTCGATCTGTATTGCAGTCACATGATAGAAATGATTAATATAGAATATGAGATTCAATCTACTTAAATGGTTCTACTTGGGGTTCTTGATCTTACCTAGGCATTTTTAGTAAGAGAATCGTTACACATTTATCTCTTTTCTATCTTTTTTGTGTATTTGCTCATCTATTCTACGTAGACGGACAAGAGATGAGCAAAAGATGAAAAACAAATGATTCTCTTTTAGTAATTAAATGCTGGTAAAGTGGACTTGGTAGAGTTTATAGATCAATCTCATGGCGTTGAGTGAGTTGCCTTGGTATAACAAACTTTTATGGAAGGAGTTGTTGATTATCATAAGAGAGTTACATCGTTGGTCTTTGAGAATTTTCACAAAGATTGTAGCTCGTACATTTTCACACGGCCTAAAACAACTATCAATACAAAGAGATTCCTTGGGGTGTGATCTAGACAAGAGATTCCTTAGCATTTAGATCGCGGGGTGCATCGTAATGCACCTGAAGATTTTGTCAATGACCTCACATATCTTGCATCTACGACTGCGAAATCTTGTTCACGACTGTAGCCTGGCTTTGTCCCACCAGCATTTGATTGAACAAAAGAAGCTCCATTTTCAAAAACATCATCGACAGAGAAGAATTTCCATGAGCCCGTTTTCCCCTCACTGCTCTTTCTCCATGTGACCTGTTTCAACAATTTTGATACATAAGTAGATATATGTTAGGCAAATTAATGTGTGAGTAGCATAGTGATTGAAGGGTTAAATCCCATGCCTTCTATAATAATAACATAATGGTCATGGGAGCAGTAAATAGTTGTAAATATTTTATGAAAGTCTCTTAACAAAAAAATAATTTTTAACATTAAACTTCTAACAAATTAGTGTTACACCCAGGGACGGATCTAAAGGCCAAGGTTCGTGCCGGGTCATGAATTCTCGTTTGGTTTTGAAAACTTTATTTTAGTCTTATCCAATAAGTCATGAACTATGCAGAATTATTAATGATTTGTATGGGTTGATCCTAGGCCAACCTGGCTCGTCAGACTACACCTTTTTTTTTAAATGATGAGAAGCCTCTTGAAGGCAAGGCCCCTTTGGGATCAATTCCAGTTGGGTACACCCAGATACACAACCCTGCCTACAAGAATCATGTATCAGGTAGTTGAAGAAACTCGAACAATAAACCACGTGGTATTACACCAAACGAACGACCATTCGACTTAACCTTCGCGAGCTCTGGTTATATAAACCTTATATGATCAGTAGTTTCTAAACCTATAAGAAATTCAAAATGTTCTATATTGCTCAGTGTTGTACTTCTTTTCTTCCTATCGTCCTTTCTTCATATTGTTTTTGTGTCTCTATATATGTATATCTGTGTGTTTGTGTGTGTCTTATAAGTGCAAAGATCAAATGATAACGGAAGCATGTAGTTACCTCCTTGTTCCCTGATTTTGGTGCAATAAATAGGTTGGCTTGACTCTTAACGCTAGGAGTCATGCTCCCCCCTATGGCGTATTGCATCCAGCCCTGGTAAAGGTTGTTCACCACATGTGCATATCCATAGCGGATCCTGCAAATTAAAGTTTTTTTGTGGATAAGGCATGTATTATATATATGTGTGTGTGTGTGTGTGTGTGTGTGTGTGTGAAGCAATAATATTGAATGATGTACCTTGGCATCCGTTGGTTGCAATTAGGTCCAAAATGGTTGTACATGAGAGTAACCTTCATGTTCTTGTCCCGCATGTACCCATCATCGTGCCCAAGAAGCATGACTTTGTCCTGGTATCTAAACCAGTTGTTGGAGATGGTGATTTCTGTAGAACCCCTCGTGACATCAAGAAGACCATCACTGCACTTATACAATGTATTATGGTCTAGCCACACCTTCGATGCAGTAACCAACCTTATTGCATCTCCATCCACCTGACCCACTGCCATTATCTTTGACCCTGGACCCATCACTGAGCTTGGTGCTTGTGGCTTGCAATGGTGGATACGAAGGCCATGGATGATTATGTTGCTTTCCTTATAAATCATCAAGCATGCATTGCCGGCAATGTGAACTTCAGCCCCCCGGCCATCAATGGTTGTGAAGCTACTAATGAGAAGCGGTTTCTCAAGCTTGATATTCATGCTCCTTTGGAATGTGATCCACTTCTTCCCTCCGATCATCGTTGCTCCATATCTCAGAGTCCCTGGTTTGGGGTTCAATGGGTTGTCACTAGAATCGGTGACTACATATTGTATGAGGCCTCTTCCAATATTGTTTGTCATCTTCCCAGCAAAACCCACTGAGCATGTGGCAAGCTGTTGTCTGTTGCTCCTCCAATTGGGGTTCCATCTCCAGCACCGATCAATCACGTTCATGTTCAAGCCTGCAGCCATCTTCGTTAATCTTTTAGCAAGAGTAGCATTAGGAGTGAAGAGCATGACAATGACAAGAGGCAATGCAAAGCGCCAAAGAAAGGCAATCTTGGTAATTCCCTGCAAAGCCATAGTTATGTGCATGCAAATAGAACAGAGGAAACTGGAAAGAGGTGAGATAGTGTTGGGTTATAGATGATTTGAGTGAAGAGAAATATATATAGGTGGAATGGTTAGTGATGCTTTGAAGTTTGTTTAGTTGGTTTTAATGTACAGCAATGGGGGTGAGGGGTGTAGGACACAAAAGAAGCTTTTAGTGAGTTTAGTGGTTTTAAGGCAATTTCACATAGCTAAGAAGCCTAAGATTTCCATAGCAGCCAAACAGGTAAAGATGGATGTCATTGCTTTAATCTAGGAGTAGTTACAATTGGCAACACATACATGTGCACCATATGTCATGATTATGAGAGTTTTTTTCTTTTTCTTTTATATTATTAGCTGTTAAATGTATTTTACACGTGATTTATATTCTACTAGCATATAACCCGCACATGTGATTTTTCATTGTATTAATATATTTGATATCCACAACATGAAGAAAAGACAATTATGGCAAAGTGAGTTTTGAGATACCCCTTTTTTTTTTTTTTTTTTTTTTTACATGTCCGCACAAGAGGAGAGAAGAAAGGAATTTGAACCAATGATCTCCGCTTTATGAGGCATGGTCCCCAGCTGATTGAGTTACTCATTGAGAACTTTGAGATACTTAAAATACAACAAGCTAACAAACTCTTAATTATGTTGCCCGAAAAAATGAAAGTAAAATCCAAACTATAAAGAAATAATTAGGAGAAAATACACTTTAGCCATTTAAACTATAATTCATTTTACACTTACACCTTCAAACTTTAAAAAATAACATTAGGGCCTCCCATACTACCACCGTGTGTTAAATTATGCACTTTTTTGCATTTTTCTCTTCAAAATATCCCTAAATTTATTACAAAATAACCATTTTTTAAAAATTAAAATAATAATAATAATAAAAATAAAAACACCAAAAAGCGGTGGCCCTCCTCACAGTATCCCCCTTAATTTTTTTCAAATGGTTATTTTTATATATTTTAAGTTTTATTTGAAAAGTACACTTTACCCCCTAAGTTTGGGGCGATTTTCAATTCAACCACCAATGTTTCAATTTTTGCAATGCAACCCCCCAAACTTGCAATTTTTTTTTTCAATTTGACCAATTTCATCCAAAAATTCTCATATTGGCCCAATTTTTTTTTTTTTTTTTATAAAAAATAAAAAAGTAAAAAAAATTAGAGGCAATATGGAAATTTTTGGATAAAATTGGTCGAATTGAAAAAAATTTGCAAGTTTGGGGGGGTGTATTGCAAAAATTGAAACATTGGTGGTCAAATTGAAAATTGCCCCAAACTTTGGGGGGTAGAGTGTAATTTTCCCTATTAATAACTTCAAGAGTATTTTAGGATAAAATGCAGAATTGTCTAATTTGACACACAATAATACTATGTAGGGCTTTGTGTCACTTTTTAAAATTTGAAAACATAATTACAAAATGAGTAATAATTCAGGAGGATAAAATATATTTTTCCCAAAAAATTAATATCTCTTGTATGTCATAATTTCACCTTAACTATAACACCTTGAGGAGTTACTATAAGGACGCAATTTGATGTTATTCACATTTCACACAATGGTTTATGGTTAATAGCTTGCAAAAGTTTGTATGTAAAATAACGAGAATTCGGGGGGCTAAAATTGAATTTAAAAGAGTGTTAAAATCCCTCTTCCATCATCCCCAGAGGACAGAGGAGAGGGATAGGGATTTCAGCTTTGTTAACTTCAACGTTTTGTTATTCCTATAGAAGCGCCCGTTAAGTTGCTGCTTATTAAGTGGCACTTTTGAGGCCTTTAGATTGTTTTTAAGCCATCCTAGCCGTCCAAATTAAAAGCCTAGGGGTAATTAGCCTTAACGATGTACCATATCCCTTGATGAAGTGAAAACATGTTGTCAAAGCCGCTTTAAGTTTTAACATTTGATGCCGTAGGAGGGAATTAGATTTTCTCCATTTCATTTGGACTAGAGAACATCCAGTTAGTTAGAGTGAAAAGATATTTTTGTCCACTCAAAAAATGAAAATACACAAATACCCTTTCACTATAACTAACTGAAAATAAAATGTTCCACGTAGTAGCGTTTGTAGTGTTGTTTGTCATTATAGCAGTCTTAAATCTCAATTGTAATCTCTCTCTCTCTCTCTCTATATATATATATATATATATATGTGGGTGAAGTAAAAGAGGCACGCCGTGTGCAAATTTTTTTTTTTTTATAATTAAAAAAAAAAAAAATTTGTTTTGCATAGGCGTGCACAGCACACTGTGTGCTGTGTATCACGACTCATATATATATATATATATATATATATATATATATATATATAGAGAGAGAGAGAGAGAGAGAGAGAGAGAGCCTTAAAGCATCCACATAAGCTCTCTATTTCTAACATTTTTCTAAAAAAAAAAAAAACAAAAAAAAAGTCATTTATCAAACTCGACCAAAAGCAAATGTTATTTTATCTGATTATTTTATTTCTTTCCCTCCAGAGTTTCATCCCCTCCCATTCTACTTTTTCTCCCTTCCATTTTTCTTTTCGTCACACACAAAGAGAGCATTTCTCTATCGACCCCTCTCTCCTCCGCGAGCGGGGATCAGTGCAGTGCAGATCTACACACCACCATCTTCAAGGTCAGCCAATGCCCATTTCTCTCATCAATCGTTATTGTTCATTCATTATACTGTATTTGGCTCCTTTTTTGTTATGGTTTCAATGGTTGAATGTTGTGTTTGGGGACTGAGAATCCTCGTAGGAAAATAGAAGAAACGAAAAAAAAGATATCATCATTTTGAACCTCTGAGCTTATCGTTATCTGGGTCCTGAGTAAAATTGTTCTAGGCCTATTACTTGCTTTAGGTCCATGTTACTCATAGTTAGGATTTCATTTTCTGGTAGTTTCTTAATTTTTGTTTTCAGTAACCAAATAGGTTCTATGCCTGTTTTCTAAAGTCGAGAAAGATAAGTGAAAATGTATGCCTTGTTGTTACAGACATGTATGTATGCCCTGTTTTCTGCATTCATCAATGAAATTTCTTGAATTAAAGATGCAGTTGGGCACAATAAATAATTCCATGTATGTGAGCATTCCTCAAAGTGAGTTGCATGGTAGTTAGTTTTACCAATAAAAAATATTATGTAGTTAAAGTAGAAAAATATTTAGAGAGTTTGATATTTGGTAGTCTTAAAAAGTGACTAGCTATATCTAAAAAAGTACATTATGAAAGTTAAATTTAACTAAATTTTCAAGAGCTTGATGTGGATGCTTAACGTTAGGTTCTCTAAAGTGTTTGTGAAAATGTCACACTGAGTATTGTGACAAAAAAGTTCAATCTCCATGTGGACGTACTGTTCGCGAAAATGCTACAATGAAGCTTACACATAGAAAAAGAAGTGACCCAGCTTGTTTTGTGCCTGAAAGCTGAATACAATGCATGTACTATTTGAGTTCTTGGTTCATAATGGCGTACTCTCTAATAAAAATAAAAATAAAAATAAAAACTATTTTTTTGCATTTTTGGAAGTAAAATATCATAGCCCATGTTATTCCCTTTTGCCTTGTTAATCTGTGTAAGAGTACTACTTCACAAAGTGGCGAATAAGGGTGTTTGTTGAATGGTATGATTGGTCAGATGAGGTACGTGAAGCCCTGGAACTTGTTCCATGACTTGCTTAAGTCGAATGCCGTAGAACGAGGTCGTTTGCTTGGTTTGGATGTGGGCGACAAGTATGTGGGGATAGCTGTTTCAGACCCTTGCAATCAAATTGCCTCTCCTCTGAGGTATGTTATTTTTTTGTAGTGATGATTATACCATGAAACTGTGCTTGAGTAAGCATTTTAAAGGCCATTGAGTTAGTTTTCACGGGATGGTTTGGTTGTGTTTAGTTTCTTTGTACTCGGGGTCAGCATTTTTTTCTTTTTTCTTTTTAATAAATTTTTCTTGCCCATTAAAAATTGAAGCTTTTTCTGTTAGACAATGCCTAAATTTGGTTATTGCTTTGGCATATCCGAGCTACCTGATATTAAAGTAGTATATCCCTCTTCAGGATCTGTTTTCCATTTGATGTTTGAGTTCTCACTGAAACTTTGATTATGTTTTTTTCTATGGCATAAATGTGGGTATCTTTGGTGCTGCAGTGTTCTGCTAAGGAAGAAATCAAACATTGATCTAATGGCCAGTGACTTTCAATGTCTGGTGAGTAATTTCTGTTGGTTTTTGTTTTTACAATATTATTTTTCCATTCTTGTAAATTCAGGGTAAGAGTTTAAATGGAAATGATTGTCAGACAGTGTCATCTTAAATCACAAAAGAGTATTGTATGATCAAAAGAACTGAACAGTAATGTTACTGTTGTGGAATAACGAGTTAAATCCTATTATTATGTCATAACAAATGGTATTGTCTGTTTGGTGAACTATCAAGACTCAAGAGGCTTCCTTTTACCGCAAAAAGTTCTGTATCTTGGTAATTGGGTGTTTATGTTAAATGATTTTGAACTTTGAGCTTTCTTCAGTCCAGAGTCACGAGTCATAACTGTTTCTTCTGTTCATACACAGATCTCTGAACTCTCTCTTGTGGGCTTTGTTGTTGGCTGCCCTTTCGACAGACTGCGAACCTGTCCAGATGTGAGTTTTTCCTGAGTCATGATATATAGATTCTTGTTCTTTCCCTGATTGCATTTATCTTTCCACTTTGATTAGGCAGTGCAAGTGAAGATTTTCATTGATGATCTCTGTAAAACGAAGAAACTCGAAGGTTTGAAGTACACCTACTGGGACGAGCGCTTTACATCAAAGGTCGGTGCATATAGCTATATGAACTTTCTAATTTTCCTTTCCAAAATGTTAACAATATCACCTTTCAGTATGGTACCTGAACTACCAACGTTATCTGAGAAGGATATGTTAATTAGGGAGACCCACAAAGAGTATAATTTAGATAGGATAGAATGACAAAGGTATCCTGGATTAGTTGACAAGAATCCATAGTCGGCTACAATTTGACTGTGATTGGATTAAGAATTATTTGATAAGTTATTTGAGAAGTTATTAATGGACTGCCAATCAAAATTGGAAAATTATTATGATTTACAGATTTTGGATCTCACTGCACATTTTGTTATCCATATTCTTCCGGCTTAGTGCCAGAGTCCTGAAGTTTATGTTACTGTTTGCAGAATGTGGAATTAATGTTAAAGCCTTTGAATTTGCATCCAGTTCAAGCAAAGACAATAATTGACAAGTTTGCTGCTGTTGGAATACTCCAGGTAATGCTCTCATTCTTGTTATATGTTCCATCAAAATCAAATGGTTAAGTGTGTTTGATTGATGTAAAACACAATGGCTCCTCTCAATTCCTAATGTAAAGCACAATGGACTCATCAGTATGCTGTCAAATATAAAATTGTCAATAAATATCTTCTCTTGTAGGATTAGAGATTTACAATTTTTCGTTCAAGATTTTCCCTGGTAGGATTAGAGATTTACGTTATGAACAGTCAATATATATTGTAATTCAGCCAAGAGGTGACTAAAATGTTTGATGTTTGAAAACCTTTCATATCTTGCTTACAGAACTTTCAGCATTCTGAATATTTAGGATATTTGAAGTCTTAAATAGAAGATATTTGAGAGTATTTACGCAATGATTGATTTCAAAGCTATTTTCAGAAGAGCCATTTAGACTGTAGTGGTGAAATCTACTTATATGTGGGCATGCAGGGATACCTAGATTATGTTAACAGGAAGATGAAGTTGGAAGCGGCAGAGTAAGATGTCTCCAAATGGATGTAAGTGGCTTGTTATTCATTTGCATAATGGCATTATTTCTGAATGTTGTACTAACAAAATTTTTAATGAATCCCTACTATGTGACAGCTCAAGTGTATTTCTCATTATTGTCACTTGATTTGCCCTGAAACCAATGGCCCTACTGAAAACAAACTCATAACTTTCAAAATAATTGAATTCCTTAAATTACACATTCTAATATTTTTAAGAATGTTGCTAAAGGTGCTACAGCTTTTATTATATGTCTCTTACAAACTAACGTGGCATTCAGCGTGACCACTAAACAATTAAATTTTCTAGTCAAATGTTGTTGCTTTATTTTTTCACCTTTAAGATAGTGTCACATGAGTTTATAAGGGGGTTGTAGTAAAAGTTATAGTACTTCAAACATTTTGCTATTTTTAATCTGGTGAACTACTGCAGCTCACTAACAAGGCAAGCATTGGAAAAAAATTGGAACCACCGATGTCCGGACCGTTGGTGAAAGACGGCAACGAATCAAGTGGATCATTCAAATCTTTCCATTCCATGCTGTGTAATCTGCCGTATATTATGTTAATGAATTTTTTGGAACTTTAGGAATGTAAATTTCAATGAAATATGATTAAAATCTATGAAAAAATATAAGAGGCTTCCTCAAAAATTTCAAGTTGCAGCTATCACCAAGTTAGAATTGCTTGTACTAATCACTATTAGAAGTATCAGTATATATGCTACTCGCTACATTGGTGCTTATTCAAGTAAGAAAGACGAAAAAAAAAAAAAAAAAAAAAAAAAAGTAAGAAAGACGGAGAAAACGACAGGCACAACCGGTAGCCTTATTTCTTTCCTAAACTGGACATGTTTTAATGTTTGTGTATTTGCTCTCTTAGGCATCGAACTTTTTAACATCTTTCTTTCTTTTCGAATAAACTACGTTTGAGAAATGAGTCAAAGTTTTCTATGTTTTGGCCCATATTTTTTTTTTATAAATTCAATAGATCAACCATTAGATTTGAGGGGTCTATTATTAACTTATGTGCAGTCTACATAAATTCACAAATCTAATAGTTAATTATAAGAGAATATTGGCCAAATATGAGAAAAATATTGACCTATAGCATTTTTCATTACTTTTTGACTATCTTCTGTGCAATATCTGGAGACCTTCTTTCTTTCCTTTTTTTTTTTTAAAAAAAATAATAATAATAATAAGTGAACGATATGAAGGGATTGGGATTGGGTGCAATTATCCGACTAAATCTGATGCCAAAAGACTTAACCAATTAAATTAATGGACACCTTCGATTCAACATGGTAGATGGGTTCTAGGTCATTAATGTGTATTATTACACTCATCAAATGAGGGGCCCACTTGTCTTCGGTTGTTAAGGAACCTCAATCCGTATGTGACACTCATTTATAATATAAATCACGTGTAAAATACATTTACAACTAATAACATAAAAGAAAATGAAAAAGAACAAAACTCTCATAATCATGACATATGGTGCACATGTATGTGTTACCAATTGTAACTAGTCCTATATTACAGCAATGACAGCCATCTCTACCTGTTTGGCTGCTATGAAATCTTAGCTATGGCCTATGTGAAACTGAGGGGAGGCCTCAAAACTACTAAACTTACTAATAGTTAGCTTCTTTTGTGTCCTACATCCCCCCACCCCCATTGCTGTACATTAAAACCACCTAAACAAACTTCAAAGCATCACTAATCTTTCCACCTATATATATGTATATATATACTTCTCTTCAATCAAATCATCTATAACCCAACACCATCTCACCTCTTTCCAGTTTCCTCTGTTCTATTTGCATGCACATAACTATGGCTTTGCAGGGAATTACCAAGATTGCCTTTCTTTGGCGCTTTGCATTGCCTCTTGTCATTGTCATGCTCTTCACTCCTAATGCTACTCTTGCTAAGAGATCAACAAAGATGGTTGCAGGCTTGAACATGAACGTGATCGATCGGTGCTGGAGATGGAACCCCAATTGGAGGAGCAACAGACAACAGCTTGCCACATGCTCAGTGGGTTTTGCTGGGAAGATGACAAACAATATTGGAAGAGGCCTCATACAATATGTAGTCACCGATTCTAGTGATAACCCATTGAACCCCAAACCAGGGACTCTGAGATATGGAGCAACGATGATCGGAGGGAAGAAGTGGATCACATTCCAAAGGAGCATGAATATCAAGCTTGAGAAACCGCTTCTCATTAGTAGCTTCACAACCATTGATGGTCGGGGGGCTGAAGTTCACATTGCCGGCAATGCATGCTTGATGATTTATAAGGAAAGCAACATAATCATCCATGGCCTTCGTATCCACCATTGCAAGCCACAAGCACCAAGCTCAGTGATGGGTCCAGGGTCAAAGATAATGACAGTGGGTCAGGTGGATGGAGATGCAATAAGGTTGGTGACTGCATCAAAGGTGTGGCTAGACCATAATACATTGTATAAGTGCAATGATGGTCTTCTTGATGTCACGAGGGGTTCTACAGAAATCACCATCTCCAACAACTGGTTTAGATACCAGGACAAAGTCATGCTTCTTGGGCACGATGACGGGTACATGCGGGACAAGAACATGAAGGTTACTGTCATGTACAACCATTTTGGACCTAATTGCAACCAACGGATGCCAAGGTACATCATTCAATATTATTGCTTCACACACACACACACACACACACATATATATTCATGTCTTATCCACAAAAAACCTTAATTTGCAGGATCCGCTATGGATATGCACATGTGGTGAACAACCTTTACCAGGGCTGGATGCAGTATGCCATTGGGGGGAGCATGAACCCTAGTGTTAAGAGTCAAGCCAACCATTTTATTGCACCAAAATCAGGGAACAAGGAGGTAATTATATGCTTTCCTTGTCATTTGATTGTCTAACTAATAAGTGCATACATTACCGTTTAAGGTACTTAATTAACTATCAATTTTTTGATAGTTTGAGGAGAATATTGTTGCAATTAAAAGTTTTGGAGGGGAGATATTGTCAATTGAATAATAATTTGATGGAGGTATGTGAACGTTTTCCAAAAATAAAATTGTAACTAGAGATGAACCAGGGGGCGGGCCTGGGTCAGCCTATAATGTTTACATGATTCACTCAGATCATTAATAATTCTGAATAGTTCATGACTTTTTGGATACGAATGAAGAAAACAATTTCAAAATCAGAAGAAAGTTCATGGCCTGGCACATATACCTTGGCCCGTAGCTCCGTCCCTGGGTGTAGCAGTAATTAATTTGTTAGAAGTTTAACATTGAGAATTAATTATTTGTGAGAGACTTTCATAAAATATTTATAACCATTTGCTACTCACATATTATAACTATTATGTAATTATTTTAGTAGCTAGGTATGAGATTTAACCCTTCAATCACTATTCCACTCACAAGTGAATTTGTCTAACAGACTCATGTAACAAAATTATTGAAATAGGTAACCTGGAGAAAGAGCAGCGATGAAAAAACAGGCTCATGGAAATTTTTCTCTGTGGGGGATGTTTTTGAAAATGGAGCTTCTTTCGTTCAGTCAGGAGCTAGTGGGGCAAAGCCAAACTATAGTCCTGAACAAGTTTTTCCAGTTGCAGATGCAAGATCAGTGAGGTCATTGACAAAATCTTCCGGTGCTTTACGATGCACCTCACAATTTAGATGCTAAGTCAAAGAGGAGAAGGCCACATATCAAAAAGAAAATTGTGCAATCAGCTTGAAGGCTGAACAAAGTATATATATATATACTTTAACAATATTTATCTACAGTGCCATGGTTGACTTATTTATACTCCCTTCAATTGTTGTGTATTTGAATATTTAATATATTTTTTTTTATTTATTAGCAAGTTATTTTATATGGTAGCTAATGATCTTGAATTTATGATCTTATTTTCACTTTTAGTTTTATGGGAAAATTACAGTTTATCCCCTCAGAGTTGACAGCGTTTTTCAATTTGAACACCAAAGTTTCAATTTTTGCAATCCACCCCCTCAAAGTTCCAAATTTTTGCAATTTGACCAATTGTATCCAAAACTTTTCATATTGTCCCTAGTTTTTTATTTTTTATTTTTTATAAAAAAATTTAAAAAATATTCAGGGCCATCCCTTTGGTCATCTGGCCATTTTTATATCCTTAAATTTGTTTTTTTTTTAAAAAAAATAAAATAAAAAATAAAAATTAGGGGCAATATGGAAATTTTGGGATAATATTGGTCGAATTGAAAAAAAATTGAAACTTTAGTGTTTGAATTGAAAAAAGCTGTCAACTTTAGAGAGGTAAACTGTAATTTTCCCTAGTTTTATAAAAGAAAAGTTTATTATTTCAGTCTGAACTTATTGTTTTTCATATCAATTATTATTATTATTATTATTATTGTTAAAATAGTGGTAAATAATTATAGGATCAACTTCATACTTGGGATTGGGAAGCTACAAGTAAGACCTCCAAAAGATAGTGCCACTTGAGATGTTGGGTATGCACTGCAGGCAATTTAAACTCCATGAGGCTGCTAGAAAGGAATAAATACTTTACATTGCTAGAGACCTAAAAGAAAGAATTCTCCAGGAAAAAATTATTGAAATAAACTCCATCTAGAATGAATAATTAACCTAAAAACCAGAACAAAAACATAGACAAGAATCAACTTGTCTTCCTATGTGTAAACCTAAGGTTATTTGATATACGTCACTCCAGGTGGATTTTTCACAATGAAGATCTCTTACTTGTCTTAAATACCACGATCCCCAACCTTGTCACTTATAAGGCTACCAAAGTCACAATTCAAGTTCTAGCTTGGCCCAATAATGTTGGGGTACTGTATAAGCGGGGCGGTTATTAACCGTTAATTCTCCAAGGCTTTAAGAACTCCAAATTAAATTGCTGCAGAACGTTGAAGAGCCTCAAAGTTTGATAAAACTAGTGTTTGCCTAATGAATGAGTCAAACGATACTTTTATCTAAAATAGCTAATCAGATTTGTAAAAAACTTCCCACATTGGATTAGCAAAAAAAAAATGAATATTTGATTGGATTAGCCAAAAAAAAGGTTACATGTAGCAGCACTTTTCCAGAAAGCCATTTTATTTTTTATTATTTTTCTCACCTGTTTTCTCTTTTCCCCAAAACTTTTCCTATATTTCAAGAGATCATTATGAGAATATTCTTTCACAATTTTTAAATAAAAGATATTTCATAAATATGATTGACATTATTATGAGAATATGGTTTTCATGCTTAACATTAGCAAATAAGACATTTGAAAAATATAACCGTTGACAAATATAATGATTATAAAATACAACTGTTTCAAAAATATTATAGTTACAAAAATGATAATTTGGAAAATAATAATCATTGAAAAATTATTGTATTAAACGAATTACCATTAAAAAATAAAGAGTGAAATACGAATTTTAGAAAAGAAATAAAAATAGAATCAATAAAGAGTAAAAAAATAATATTTAAATGATATAGATAAAAATACAGCTAATCGGATATAGGAGGTCTTTAAAAATTTATTAGATAAACTAGATAAAGTAGGTTTTGAAGAGCTATTTTGAAAAAGTCAAAACTATTCATTGTCGGTATGAAATCGATTAATTAATCGACTTAACCAACGTTTATGAATCGGTAGGCAAAAATGCCCCTATCGACACCGACTGAACCGATACCCACCCCTACCTAGCATTCCCCTTAGCAAAAGGCATACATGTCAGCATCAAATTTATAAAAGAAATTAAAAAAAAAAATGTTAGGGGTCAATATTTTTCATATATTTGGCTCATCTCATCTTATAAATCAATAATTAGATTTGTGGACTTATGTGGACCGCACAAATCTAATGGTTGATCTATTAAATTTGTAAAAGAATATAGGTCAAATACGGAGAACTTATTAACCCATAACATTTCTCAATAAAAAAATCAACAAAAAGATTACAGAAAATAAAAATGGGTGGTGGCGGCGGCCACCACTCATATGTAAGAAGTGGTCACCCCTCACATTTAAGAAGGCTCGGCGACTGTTTCCTTATATGGGAAGGGTGAAGTAGTAACCCTTCATGAGGCATTTGCATCCTGTCCAAATGGACTGAAGGGGGACAAGAATCGGCTCCCCTCCTATCCATTTGGACCAAAGAGGATCCCAATCATGAAGGGGCTACCACCATTCATTTATGAGGAGGGAGGCCAACCACATTTTATGAGGAAGGGTACTTCCCCTTTATGATGCATTCTTGAGTTGATCTGAAAGGTTTTAAATTCTTCGAATTACACTTATTTATCTTCTATGTGTTTAAGCAATTAAGTTCGTAACACGACGGGGGCTGCTCCCACATAAAAAGTAGAAAAGGAAACACTCTATGGTATGACGTTTTAATTAAATTTGTGGTACGACAGTTTAGTTCGTGTAGGTGAACTACCATGACAAGGAGTCTAATTCATGATGTGGTAAATGGTCAGTTGGGATTGGATGTGGCATTTAAATGTTATGAAACATTTGAGACTTGACCCCAGCTGGCATTTTCTAATTTAAGGTGCTTGATATGACATATTTTAAATAACTTTTATTTTTTTTTTAATTTTTTAAGTGATTCACATAAAAAATCATTTCTATTTTTTTTTTAAAAAAATAAAAACATTAATAAACACCTCAAATATAAAATACTCTATAAAATACTTAAAAATTAGGGAAAATTATACATATCCCCTCAAACTATCACTCTATTTTCAATGAGTAAACTATCACTTTATTATTGTTTTTTTTTTTTTTTTTAAAAAAAAAATAGAGTTAAAAAAAAAAAGGAAAAAAAAGAATAACAATGGGATGGCCGGCTTTTTTAAAAAAAAAATAAAAAAATAAATTTTGTTTTTTTTTTTTTTTAGCTTTAATTTTGTTTTATGGGAAATTTATAAGGATATTATTGTCTTATTAAAAATATTTAAGCTTATTTTTTGTCTTTTTACTAGCCTTGAAGAGAGACGTTGATATTTTTTTTTTTTTTTTTTTCATTTATAAGGAATATTGACAAAATTAATATTTTTTGACCATGAAGACTGAAGTAGTAGATTGAAAGAGTATTTAAAATTATTTTATTTTTATATCACTTTAAAATATTTATTTAAAAAAAAAAAAAAACACTTGAGAAGATTAAGGGTGTGTTTGACAATAGACTTGTATAATGAATTTTTGAATTTTTGGTTGGAAGTGATTGATGTGATATACAGTAAAAAGAAGCATACCCCACTCCCCCATTAAACTACCACCCTATTGTTAATTTTTCCCTTAAATTATCAATTATGTTAATGTCCACCCTAAGAACAAAAATACCCTCACAAAATTAAAAACTCTTCAAATTATTTAAAAATAAATAAAAACCAATTTATAATGAGATGTTTTAAAAATTTATTTTTTAAATTAATATTTTATTATTTATTTTTATAAAAAAAATAGAAAAAGAAAAAAGAAAATTCAATTTATAAGGATTTAAAAAACTAATAATAACAATATAAGAAAAACTAAAAAAAAAAAAAAACGAAATCCAATTTATAATGATTATTTTTTTGTTTTTTTTTTAAACAAATTTTTAAAAAATTATTTAATATATATATATATGAATGATTTTTTTTTTAAAAAAAAAAGGAGAAAAAAAAACAATTTATAAGAATAATATTTAAAAAAAAATTAAAATTTTTAATTTTTTTTATGTTTTATGTGTTTTTTTTTTCCTAATTTATAAGAATCTTTTTGTCTTATTGAAACTTTATAAAGTTATTTTGTCTTTTTGTTAGCTTTAGGGGAAACATTAACATTTATTGGCAATTTAAGGAGGAGATTGACACAATTAGTAGTTTGGGAGGGACATTGACAATATAGTGTTAGTTTAAAGGGGTATATGTACTTTCCCCAAGTTAAATTTTTTGTAGTTTTGTTTTGTAGCAAGTTTTTTATTTAAATAAGAATAAAAAGTGATTAATGTGATATAAAAAGTAAAGGTCAGTTTGTGATTGCGATTTCAAGTGGGATCTAAAAATAGCAATTTTAAAATGTGATTTTTAAAAACGCAATTAAGAACTTAGCAAAATTGCCCGTAATTTAACCTTTAAAATTGTGTGTTTTTTGTTTTAAAAAAAAAATACCTTCTTACCCATAATTTGAAAACACAGATATTATAATTTTTTTAAGAACACAATTCCAAACAATCATTTTTTTTTTTTATAATTTAATTTTAATTTTTTTTTTTTTGTCTATAAAATCACAATGCAAAACAAGCCCTAACTATTGCAGTCAAGTTCTTAGTTGTGTTGTCGGATATGATTAATGAGAAACTTGAATAAAAACGAAAGAAAACAAAAAGGTTAGCTCACCTACAATTCTTTTAATTGTACTCCTCTTATTTCTTCATGTCTCCATTCAGTTAATGCCCACGTTGCCAGCACTCACCCAACTCTTGTGTCAGCCTTAAAGATTTTGATACAAATTTTCTTCCAAGTTGAGTGTGCCAACAATTAAATTGGCCTACAAGAGGAGAGTGTGTGAGTAAAGGAAGGGATAAATAGAGGTCTCATGACTCATAAATAAGAGCAAGTGGAGAATTTGCAACCGCCATTGCTGTCAACCTACATAGAACGATGCGCTTTGGGTTAGATGGACGGACGTTATGAAATTAGGAGGAAATGTAACGGAAGAGTTTATAATATATTTTTTATGAACTTAAAAGGAGTTAAAAGTGGCAAAATAAATAAATAAATAAAATGAGGGTGTTATCTGTTTTTATGCATTGACTCATAAACTTATTACAAATATCCTAAAAAATATTAATATAAAATAATTTTTAAAAAAATTAACCTAAAATTTTGAGTTCTGTCGTTGGTTTGATGACGATCTAGAGGACTTCGATAATTTGAGAATGAGAAGTTCAAACTCGAAAAATAATTTACGATTTTAAAAAATAAATTTCATGAAAGTTAAAAGAAGCATTTTCGGTCAAACCAATTTCTTTTTCAGCTAACTATTATTTTTCGTTTCACTAAGCACCAAAAAATATTTTTAAAAATTATGTCTAAACAAATAGAGTTTTATTGATTCGTGTCCTACTCAAGCATTCCACTTCATGGAAATTATCAATCAGTTTTAAGACTACCACGCGACAAACACCCAAGGCCAAGCCTCTTTCTCAAAAATCAAATATTATGTGTCATTCCATTCTAACCCTCTTTTTTTTTTTAAAAAAAAAATGTTTTTCTCATTCCCATTATCTATTTCTTTAGGGTAAAGTCTACATACCCCCTCAAATTACCACCAAATTAATAATGTACTCTTAAACTTTCAATTGTGACAATGTCACCCACAAACTACCAAAACATTGTCAATTGTGAAATATCCATATATATTTATCAATAAGACAAAAATACCCCTATAAATTAAAAAAAAAATTCAAAACGAATATATATTTTTAAATGAATATATATATTTTTTAAACGGAGATTTTTATTTAAAAAAACATTTTTTAAAATTTTGTTTTTTGTAACAAAAAAATCAAATTTTTTTTAATTTTTTTCTTATAAAAATGATTTTTTTTTTTAATTTTAAATTTGCCACCCTTTGATTTTATTTATTTATTTATTTATTTTTTAGAAGTTTTAGTATTTTTTGCTTTTATTTTACTAAGGGTATTTTCGTCATTAGGTGGAACATTAACAATTTTTGGTAGTTTAGAGGAGACATTGTTACAATTGAAAGTTTGGTGTAGACATTTTCAATTGTGTGGTAGTTTGAGAGGGTACGTTGACTTTTCCCCTTTCTTTATTATATATATCTCCCTCTCCCTCTCCCTCTCCCTCTCCCTCTCTCACTCTCTCTTTCTTTATGCTTTATCATTAATAAAAAATAAAAAAATAAAATTAAATGGCATAAAAAATAATAGATAATCAGCTAAGAATGCATTTGAAAAATCATTAATTAAAATAAAAAACAGTTTTAATTAACTATTTTAGATAAAAACTTAGAAAATCAATTGTGAGGCTCCCAGGAAAAGGTCCAATAAATAAAAATTACAATTGCAAAGTCTATCTAAAAATCAGTTTAAAAGACTCATTTGAGAAGATGAAAACTTGCACAAATATAAATCTTAGAAATAGACTAAAGGTTGAAATAAACTGTAGAGCAGTAGAATAAAAAAGTAGGAGAGAAATCTTCCAATCTAACATAATCTGTGTTTTTTTTTTTTGGTGGAGGGGTTGATTACTCATTGAATAGTTTGACTCTAGCTCCCACCATGATCAAGCACAGTACTATACTCTTACATTTAAATTATTCTATTCATTATTTAATTGTTTTTTTTTTCTTTCCCTTCTTGAACTTTGAACATTGTCTGTTTCAACTTTCCTCCTAGACTGCCACAATACCAGACACATCACCGTCCTCCTCCGCTAACATTCTTTACAAGCATATAGCAGGGTTTTAAACTAATTTTTAAGTTAAATTTAACAATTTTGGTGTTTCAACAGACCTTTTAAAATAACAATTTTTCTAAAATTTGCTACAGTAAACTTTCATTTAGTGTAGCACCTCCTAAACATTTTTTATTTTTTCTTTCTCCTCTCTCCTCTCTCTCCCTCTCCCTCCCTCTGTCTCCCTCTCTCTCCTCTATCTATAATAAAAAATAGATTAAAAAATAATATTTAAATAAAGTAGATTGTAAAATAGATAGTCTGCTGGAGTTCATTATGAAAAAGTAGTAGCTAAACTAAAAAAGTTGATTTTGAGTGGCTAAAATAGCCATCAACTGCTGGAGATACTCTAAGAGCATCACCATCAAGCTCTTTATATTTAACATTTCTCTAAATTTTTAACAAAATTTACAAAAAAAAAAATATTTATCAAACTCTTTATTTAAAGTTAAATTTAACATTTGTTTTAACTCCTCTCCGAATATAAAGACATCAAAGGTAAAAGTTTTATTCTTTTTATTTTTTTAATATTATTTTGGTTGTTAGGATGGCATTTTGGTAAATCTCTCACATGGAATCAAAGTGAGTGAGTTTCATGGTAATTATATTTATTAATAAAAAATAATATTTAATTAAAGTTAAGAAATATTTATTAAAAAGTGACTAGTTAAAAAAAAAAAAAGAGTACATTTTTTAAGTTAGATTTAGAAAAATTTTAAAGAGCCCCATGGAAATTGAAAATGCTCTGACAGGGGTAGGAAACCCAAACCAGCCAAAGTACCATTCAAAGAGCTTCTCCAATATACATTGAGAAATGCATGCATGCACTTTCCAATACCTATTTTTGATTGCTCACTTTTTGATCTGTGAGATGTATAGATTAATTTGTTTAAAATTTAAGAGAAATGTTACAAAGGTTTCACTTCTACATTATTGAGTATATATTTTTTGACGTGACAGTAAAAATTATAATTAAATTTTGAACTAATTACTATTAAATTTTAGATATAATGATAATTTTTGCTGTTACATGTTTGAGAATGTGAGAGTAAAAAATGTAAATAGTATTTCTTAAAATCTAAGAGCATCTTCGGCCGGTGTTTTAAAAGACCGATAATAACTATACTTAGCTATTATAACTCTTTTTATTTTGTCTTGAGCATAGTAGTCATTCTAAAGATTTTACTACAGTAAACTTTTATAGCACATTTTAAAATTATTTCAATCATTTCTGTCTTTCCTCGCCCAGTCTCTCTCTTTTTCCCTTAACAGATAATTAAAATTGTATAAAAATAATAATATTAAAATAAAATAAAAGAATTGAATAGATAACTTGTTAAAATTTGTATTAAAAAGTTAAAATATATATAAAAGCATTCACATCCGGCTCAACAAATATTTTAACTAAAAAAATATATTTTTCTATTTTAGTTATTCATTTTTTCAAATCACATACATCCAGCTCAACATTTTAGTTATTTACTCTCACTTTTTTATTTAAAATATTATTTATTTATCTACTTTTTTTATTCCTAAGGAAAAGAGAGAGCAATATTATTTTTATTATTAATATAAATAAAGATTTGTTGAGCTACCGTGCAAATTTACACTTTTATTATGCAAATTTGTTAGGAATTGTAGCAACTTAACAAATTTTTAGTCATTTTATTAAGTCGTACGTAAAACATTTTTTAATTACATTATTGGTTAAAAATTAAAATAGAAAAAAAAAATTAATTTATTAAGGCCAGTGTGAATGCTATGAAATAATCATTATTGGTGGAGATGCTCTAATAATAAATTTCATGATCAGGTAAAGGAGCAAGCACTTTCGGAGTAAATAGTAGCATTTCTGTATCCATTTGAGAGAGAGGGAAAGAGAAAGGGAAAGAGAAAGAGAGCGAAAGAGAGAAAAAAGAGAGAAAAAGAGAGAGAGAGAGAAGGGCTCAGTGTCCTAAGTCATGGCAATCTGATAAGGACATGTAAGTTTGGTACTTTTGGTAGGCCACCACAGTGTCCCTCCAATGCCATTAAGTCTTTCCCTTCTAATGGTCAGAGATACCCACCCCCACCCCCACCCCCACCCCCACCCCTCAAAAACCGCAAAACAATAATAAAGAAAGGAAAAGGTCTTTACTCAATGCTACTTCATACTTGCACAGTTCACACACACACACACACAAAGCCCTTTAGTTCAAAAGCTCATGTTTCAAATCGTATTTTTTTTTTCCTCCCTCAACCTCTCCGTCTTGTCTTTTTCTCTTTTCTTTTCCACCTCCTGCATTTTGCAGTCAAAACCCTAGATTTCATTTCAAATCTAGGGTTTTTGCTTTTCTTGGTGTGTTGAGTCATGATCCAGCCACTTTCATGTTGTTGGGCTCGAGTGTCTGTAGCTCTGTGAGCTTTTGATTTTTCTACATTTCTTGTGTGCATAAGTTCTGTTTTGGGTTTGTGGGGGTGGAGCTGATTCAGCTTTTAGCACCACTCTCCTTCTGTTTATTTTTGTGGGTAAAGGTCAAAAGTTTTGTTTTGATTTTCCCCATTTTAAGAAGACACCCCCCCTGTAAAACCTTGGTTTAGATTCTGTGTGTGTTTCTGATTTGATGATTTAGGGTTGAAAGGGTTCCGTTTCCCTTGTTTTTCATTATTTTTTACTGTAAAGATTCAACTTTTTCTGTTGTTTCTATAAGCTTTTCACCACTTCAAGAAAAACCCTTGTAAAACCCTTTGCTTTGAGATCTCCATTTATGCTTTTATTTTGGGTGTTAGTTTATAAATCTGCAGTTTAGTTAAATATTTGAGGCTTACGGGGTTTAAAGATACAATCTTTAGGCACTAAAATATAGGTGTTTGTGTAACAAATCAATCAGTAAATGCATGGATGGGAGGGAAGCCATGGCCTTGTCTAGTGGGTCAGCTTCATATTACATACATAGAGGTAGCGTTGGTGGGTCTGTGCCTGGAACACAGTCTGGTGTGTTACAAGTAGCACCTGGGTTCAGACCATTGTCGAACCCGGGTCATCCGGCTCAGTCCAATGCCCGGGGCAGCTCGGTTGGACCAACATTTTCAGTAGAGCCCTCACATGCCAATTTTCCTCATGGCATTCACATGGGAGTGTCTCCTGGAGTTCCATCCGGTGAGCCTGTAAAGAAGAAAAGAGGGAGACCCAGGAAATATGGTCCTGATGGCCAAGTTTCTTTGCGGTTGTCTCCTTTGTCTGCTTCCGCTAATGCTATACAAGATTCAAACACGCCTAGCCAGAAGCGGGCGAGAGGGCGGCCGCCTGGAAGTGGGAGGAAGCAGCAACTATCTGCTCTTGGTAATATTTTGTTCCTGCGTTAATTTTGATATGTTGTCACTATACTAACTGTAGTTTAACTAAATGTTTCTATTGTAATCAGATACCGGTGTTGCGGGGAGCAATTTGATTGTCATACATTGTATTATGATAATGATTGGTTACGGTTTTTTGGCTACAAATTAGGCTCTGTTTGATTTTTCTTTCTTCCCTTAAGAAAAGAAGAAATTATTTGGTGTTAGGGGGTTAATGGATATTGTCGCATTGCTTTGAACCACTTTTATCAAAAATATTTTTTGGTTAAGATGTAATAATGGCGGTACTTTTCACGTTTGTTCATAACTTCAATGCTACTCTTGTTAATTTGATTAAGGAATATAGGGATTGTTGATTAGCATATGCCAGTTCTGTTGATCTCTGAAATTCTCAATTTAAATTGTTGATTATGAGAAATGTCCTCAATGTTCTCATTAGCAAACAAAACCTCATTTAAATGAATATCTCCTAAACATGCTTCGAAGTTATAAACTTGAGGCAATTATTACAGAAATAAGAGGCCCTGGTCATGACTTGTTGCTTCCATACTTGACAGTCTTTAGTATAGCTAGAGTGACTAGTAATAGATAAATTTATGTCTTCTTTTTTTATTTTTGCATGTACATTGAGGTTTGTGGATTCTTATTCAGTTTGTTTTTTCTTTTTTGCTAGGTGATTGGATGAACAGTTCGGCTGGAGTGGCTTTTGCACCACATGTTATAACAGTTGGAGTTGGGGAGGTAGCTTATGTCCTTTCCAATTTCTTAGACATCTAAAATATGATGCGCATATTGTTCACCAATTTCCTTTTTGAGGAATTTAGAATTGTGGTTATGTACAATTATAAGTGTTGTGACATAAAAGCTACATGGATTTTTTTGTAATAGATTCAATATATATGGGGTAGTTACACACGCATATAGATTGAAATAGGACCTATAGACTTGTAGATAGGATCTGCCAAGGAAAAACAGATGAGGAAGAAAGTTACATGTACATGCAAATACGTGCATATACATATCAATCTGCTGCAAACATGTACACTTGCATGTTATCAGCCTACATCCTGTTTAATTTTGGTGTATTAGCTGTGGCTCTTACTAACGGCCTTTTATGTTGAATCTCTGGTTTGGTGGCAACCAAACACTTCACAGTTATTTCTCAGAGGCACGTGAAATCAAATCTTTAATTATTAGGGTAATTGCTTTATCTTTTTCTTTGCAGGACAGTTTTTCTTTATAAGTATTTTTCCTTGCAGGACATTGCAGCAAAAATATTATCATTTTCACAACAGAGGCCAAGGGCTGTGTGCATCTTGTCAGGCTGTGGTACAGTTTCTTCAGTAACACTACGGCAACCTGCATCTGCGGGTGTCAGTGTCATATATGAGGTTGAAACATTCAATTATATGTTCTCTCTCCCTCTCTCTCTCACACACACACACACACACAGAATTAAGTGTTCCATCATTTATGTCTTCCCTCCTCACTTGGAATATATTTCAATTCTTGAGAATTTTAGTTCTGAGGTTGAGATATGAAGTCACAAATGTCCTTTCTTTGTGCAAAAAGCCATTTCATGCAAAACCATATAGGACCCTAGTATACAGTATGGTTTGATTAGCGAACTATTGCCTATTGCACACTATTCTCTCCATTTGTATTAATTCTTATTTAGTATGGTGCTTTTCATAGTGGGTGTATTTAGTATGGTTTATACTGTTAATCGTTTTAATCATTACCAACAAATGAGAAATAAGAGCATTTGCGTGTTTGTCATTTACCCACTACAATGGCTTTGCAGCTCCATTAGTCCATTCAGAACTTGTCATTTTAGGCTAAGGTTTGAGGATTGTGTTCTGGGTGTCGGGTGTGCATATGATATGAGCTATTTTGTATGAGTTTGAGGATTGTGTTCTGGGTTTCGGGTGTGAATATGATCTGAGCTATTTTGTATGAGTTTTGGGAAAATGAGGGGATGCGATTGTTGGGAAAATGAGGAAATAGGTTAAAGGGTCAAAGGATTAGTCAGAGAAAAGGGGGTCTTTTCTATTGCAGGTTTCAGAGAATGGTGGTTTTTTGCTTTGAATGGATGAACTTTCTGATTAAAAGAAATAGTCTTTAATTCTTTTATTGGAGAAGATTTATTGAATAGTTGCTCTCCAATATTCTTTCTTGATATGTATTGTCGGTTGCTGTACTAAAATAGAGAATGCCTCCAGCAAGGACCGGGTTGGTGATAGGGGCAGAAGGGTGGTTCTGAAGGATGGTGTACGGTAGGTAAAATTGATAAATGGTGGTGGGTTCAAATTCAACAGTCTTTCTCTAGGGTTATTGAGTTTTGTTATAGTTTTATGGTGCAGTTGGGTGTTTGGACATCATGGTTTGTTTAGTTCGTTACAGATGGTTATAATGAGATCCACTTAGCCAAAGAGAAGAAAAAAGAAAAAAGGAAAAAAAGAGATGGTTATGAGGAGATCCTAGTTCGTGGTAATCAATAGGATCAGTAGCTTTTGATGAGTGTACTGAAGCTCAGAAGCAAAGGTGGTAGTGACGTGTTTAAAATGGCAGTGGTGGTGGTGAATTGTGCAAGTTGTGTTTGTCTTGTGTTAATTTAGTGCGTAAAAAGAAAAGGCATCAGTTGGTGCTCCTTTGATTGTTGAAAGAATTTCCACTGGCTGGAACTGTTGAAACTCAGGCCGGGTGTACTTCAAAACAAGAACTGAACCAGATATATATTATGGTGGACCATTGCTGCTGTTTATGAAAAGGAGAGGAAGCTATCATCTATATTAAGGTTGGATTAGCACTCAACCTAGGTTCAATGTAGCACTGTGTGAAGCTTTTTACCAACCCAACATTGTCTTTAGCTATCAAATTTTGTGCTGCATTGGCTGTAGAGATATCTACCTGTCATCAATACGGATATGGTGAATGATCATACTACTAAACAGAAATAAAAGTGGCATATGATCTTATGCACTGTTTTCCTACTTTTTTATATTCCCCCACTCGGCTCTGTGCAGTTAGTTTTCATAGTTTAACCAGTTTTTCAGGTTTTTGTCCTTATGTTACATTTCTTTTGTATATATTTTTTGAACACCTCAGAGAAAATTTGTTTGGTTTGTCTTTTGTAGGGTCGTTTCCAGATATTATGCTTGTCTGGTTCTTACCTGGTTGCTGAAGATGGCGGCCCGCGCAACCGAACAGGTGGTGTAAGTGTTTCCCTTTCAAGTCCTGATGGCCACGTTGTTGGTGGTGCTGTTGCAACACTTATTGCAGCAAGCCCAGTTCAGGTATTCTCTGGGTTGCCCTGAATTTATACATTTGATAATGTCATTTTACACGCGTGCTGCTTGTCGGCTGTGGGAATGGATGTTTATTTGCTGCGGCCTGGGGGGTGGTGGGGGCGTGGTTCATTTACATTATAGTAAATGAGTATAACATTTTGGTTTGGTGGGGATCCATTTTTTGGTCTTGAAAGCCTAATTCATGATAAATATGTTGCTCCCTGCAGGTGGTAGTTTGCAGTTTTGTACATGGCAGTTCTAAGACCAAGACCAAACAATTGGTTGGTGCCAAAGGCAATGAGATTTCTGAAGCTCATCACAGTAATAAGCTAGCTACGCCGCCTAGTGCTAGCTCTACTCAAAATTACACTCCCTCCGCAGCAAGCATTTGGCCCGTTTCACGGTCGATTGAGATGAGAAACCCCCATACCGGTATTGACTTGACGCGCGGATGAATATTTGTTGCAACAGACACATGCCAATTTTGTATATATATGTGTTGTTGTACATGAAGTGAATCTGAGAGAATTGTAACTTAACTTGTTTGCCCGTCTGCAGTAGGGTGAAGGGTTTGTGCTAACATGTTCTGTAACAAAGCCATCATTTTGGAGATTATCAGGAAGCAATCTTACTGAAAAATAGATGATATTCAGACAATTGTTGTTAAATTCTTGTGTGGGCGACTCCTGGGAATGCCTAGGCGTTCATGATCAAATTCAGTTAAAAAAAAAGAAAAAAAAAGTGTTTTATTTTGTTCTTTTTGAGGAAAACAAAAGAAAACATTGATGTTACTTTTGGAATTTGGACAAGTTCTTATTTCAAAGAGAGTACTCATCATTTTGATTTTGTTCTTATGTACTTCTGTGATGGACTTACAGATAGTATTGATCAAAGTGAGTTGGAGGAAATTTCTTTGACTTCATTAAATTGTTATAGGAGTGTAATTCTTATTTGCATTTTTAAAAATGTAAGTGGGGATTTCATGCTCCACCGATTTGGACAAAAGATTATCGAGTTTGAAGGAAAATTTTGTTCGCAATTGCGACTTTGGTTAATAGCCAAATTACGATCATGATGAACATTTCTCCAATTTGTCATTGCTTTTTGCATCCTGAAATACTTCATCCTCATCCTATCATAAATACTAATGAGTTTCGAAATCATGAAATTGAGTTATTTTAGACGTTTTTGAGTAAATATAACCAAATTGGATTCACATCCACCGAATATGTTGAAGTTTGCACTTTTTAGGAATCAAATATATTGAAGTTTGCAAAACATGATTCAATCTAAACCACTCTCTTAATATATTGGTTCTTTGAAGAAGGCTCAAATATCCAACGAGTATAAAGTTCCAATATGCAATTTTATAATACCATTTGCACGTTTTTCTAGTCACCTAAAAATAATGAGTTAGGATTCCTAACAATTTTTTAAAAATAGTAGATTATCAAATTACGTAATTTTGATTATTTTTAGACATTGAAATGCTTGAAAAATGCCATATTAAAAATGTGATATATTCTAGTTGAGAATTGAGTATACTTTCGTCAAGTTCTTACTCTCGATTTTGTTAAAAAGTTCTGAGAAAATTATCTTTTGATTTCATGAAGAAGAAGCATCTCTACACAAATGAAGAGTAAGCCTTTACGGAAGAAAATTCTTTTTAATTATCTCGCTAACATGCCACATTTTTAATATGTAGCATTTTTCAACTGTTTTAATGCTTAAGAATGACATAAATTACGTAATTTAAGAATCTACAATTTTAAATAAATTATAAGGGATCCTGATCTGATATAGAGTTTTAGTGAGAACTCAAGTTCCACAAGAGGGTGCCCGATTGCCAAAGTTTAAGAGACTACAATTTATTTAAAGTTGGACACATAAAATAAAGAAGGAAAAGCAAAAAATAAAAAAATAAAAAAAAAAAGAAAGAAAAAAGAACAAATCTGAAAATACAGAGAAATGAGTGAGGGAGGGGAAATGAGGGGTAGGGAGGAGGAAAGGGGCAAAGCCCATTTCCCACCGGCTCTCACAAATGAGGCTTTCTCACAAGGAGAAATATGAGAGTTTTTCTCTTTAGGAAGCTACATAAGAAAAATTTTCCAATCACGCTTAGTTATCCTAAAAGCATGACTCGTCCTCAAGGGGTAACTCAATTGGCTGAGGACCATGCATTATGAAGAAGAGGTCACTAGTTCAAATCTTCCTGCCACTTTTCTCTTATATGAACATGTCAAAATAATAATAATAATAATAATAATAAATAAATAAATAAAAGACTCGAATTTGCATAATTGATTCCATAATTATAATTGTTGAAACTCCATATTTAACCTTCTAATCTAGCTACAACGTGTCTACACATTTAAGTATAAATAGTTTGGTACACAATGAGATGTCCTTTTGGGTTTTGACTTGAAAAGTAAAAACAAATGGTGGACAACCCAAATAAGAGCCCTCAAACAACTCGAAAACAGTTTTATAAATCCTAAAATTATTAGGAATGAGTCAAATAAATGACCTGACCCATTGAAAAAACTAGGACGGCCGCAAATGGAGGTTTGTAAAGACAAAATTTCGTAAACAGAACAACCTACGAAGTAGTTGCGGCAAGCGAGAAGACACTTTACAGCATAAATAGAACAAGTACTAAAAAAGTTTGGTTCGGAGCCCTCGAAGAGAAGCTGCACCATGGGGTCCTAAAAAGGGCAGTACCCGACAAGATGAGCTTAGATGACACTAAAAAAAAAAAAAAAAAAAATTACTTGTGAATTTCCATAGGGCAAAAGGAGATGTCAACTATGGAGATCCATTACTGGAGAATCAAGGAATAGCTACTTAAAAAATTGAAAGAATGATAACAAAATATGGTTACCCTCTAAAACGTGTGCCCACCGAGATTCAATATAAAATTTGCAATTCACAAACATAAAGCACAACAAATCCTAAAGACATGGTAAACAAGTAATTCCATAGCTCTTGATTCAAACGATGGACTCCAAATTGACGTACAACCGAATAGACGAGAAGTAAATAAGACGAAACATAGTAACCATGACCACCTTCGACAATAGATGTTTATAAAAATAATACGGAATTTAAAAATAAGTAAGTACACAAATATTTATCAAATATAATGAAAACGAGTAATTTGATGATGAAGTGGAAACCTTTTGAATAATTTTTTAAAAGTAAAATCACTTAAGGGCAGTCAAAATCTTGGTAATTGATACATCCTTGTACCATAAAAGCGACCTACTTGTCAATTACCATAGTAGTTTTCCAAGAATCTCTAGACGATTCTTCTACTTTTACTCTTTTACTAGAACTCCGATAGGCTCAAGACTTTTTTGTGAAGAAAAACGGTTTGTGTGGTTTAACAAAATAACTATAAGACGAGAGAATTAGCTAGAGACCAGGTCTTATGAAACGGAGGTCACTATTTCGAATTTCCTTCTCCCATCCTCTTGTACGGATATATCAAAAAAAACAAAGAAAAAAAATGAAATAACTCTCCCTTAGTACACTGAAACATAACCTCTTAGTCTTCTAAATAAAGACATTTATAGTCTCTGAAAACTAGATTTATTACACCAATTAGGAGACTGAAATATGAAAAAAAAAAAAAAAAAAAAACGCGGCAGCATTCGAACGGTCCTACTCATTGTTTTTTTTTTTTTTTTTTTTGACATGTCTACACAAGAGAAAAGGGAGGGAGAATTCAAACTAGTGACCTCCACTTCATGATAGTTGAAGAACGGCAAATATAGTTTTCTCAAAGAAAATATCCATTTGGTATACAATAGATTGGCTATTCTCGATCAATTATCTTATGTTTGAAGGGCCTTTTAATGCAGGATTGGGATGCACAATAATTATAACATGGGTGTTAATTTTAAAAGAATGGCCCAAATTGTAAAAACACATAAGGAAAAAAAGAAAAAGAAAAAGAAAAAGAAAAAGGAAATGACGGTTTGCATCACAGGAGTGGCCATTAGGCCCATTAAAGTAGTCAAACAACTTTGGGTAGCTACTAAAATGGTTCGGCCATTTTTAACCCTGCAATGGCCTCGGCTGAACCACCCATGACCCATGTGAGTAAAAGAAATATTTCCCACCCTATGGCTCTTTTCCTTTCTCTTTTATGCTCCTTTTATTTAAAATAAAGGGTTAATTAATTTTTTTAGTACTTAAGTTCACTTTTTAATTTTATTTTTTTCACTTAAGTTTTAATTGTTATCACATATAGTACTAATGATTAAATACTAATTTGATACCTTCATCACTATTTTGTCAATCAAATTAACGAATTGCCATGAGAATGGTTTCGGCCATCCCTATAGCTCATGTGGAGGTGACCAGACCATTCCCAAGGGCCTTAGGAGTGGTTTAGCCACCTCAAATGACCAAAAAATGGTAGCCAAAACCACCCCCAAAGACATAGGGGGTGGTCTAGGAGTGGTTTCAAGGTGGTCAAAACTATTCTCATTGCAGTCTATTAATTTGATTGACAGAATATTAATGGAGGTACTAAACTGATATTTACTAATAAATTAAGTACCATGTGTGATACAAATAAAAACCTACAAAAAAAAAAAAAAAAAAGAAGTAAAAACCTAAGTTATAAAAAAAATAATTAACCATAAAATAATGAATCCGTGCAAGGGAATTGCACTACCAATTGGCTAGACCAAAAATCCTACAAGTGTCCCTCCTGATTCCCGACCCCACAAGATCATGGCACAGGCGGCGGGCCCACAAGATAAGCCCCGTAAAACCCTAACGCCCAACACCAAATCAATACTCGCTCAGATACATCAACTTACCCGCTCTTCGTCCACACCGTGCACAAAATCTACACTCGCGAAAACAGAACGCAGTGAAAAATCGAGGACGTGCTTTACATGGGAAGGGAAGCAGACGTCTACTGACTCCACTCCTTTCCTCCATTATATGGGAAGGGAGGAAGACGACTACTAAAAAATCAGACACCCCGGTTTCTCTCTCTCTCTAAGGAAAATCAGTAAAAAAGTTTCAAACCTCTACAAATTCTTTCGGTTTCTTTGTGAACCGCGAGCCATTTCGTACAACAAGATAAAGTATGATCCACTAACGTTCGTCGTTTCGTGTATATGGGAATGATTTTTTGTATTCGTGATATGTTTTGATTGTTGATGCTCTGTTTGGCTGTTTGGTTGCTGAGAAAATGTAGGGGAAATAAGAAAGAAACGGAAAATGTTTTTACGTGGACAAATGATATTTGTATTTTTGTGTGCTTTGTTTGGTTGGTGAGAAAATGTAGGGAAAGAGAGAAGAATATAACGTTGGGAAATTTAAAGTTTGTTTTTGTTTTTCGATGGGAGCTAGTAACGGTGATATTTTGTTTGGTGTGGATCTAATGCAGGCTGTTGGCTAGGTGGGCGTGAGGTTTTATTTTATTTTTTATTTTTCAGTTTAATCGGGAACCTTACAGAGGGTATGAATGTTGAGGCTCTTTTTTGGTTGCTGAGATTAATGGAGAAGATGAATGAAATAAAATAAAACCTTTTTAAGTGGTTAAGTGTTGATGAGTTTGATACAAGTTTTATTAGGTTTTTTTCTCTGTAACCAGAAAAAAAGATTTAATTGTTCATGTTTGGTTGGTTGTTTCGTTGCTGAGAAAATGTTGGAAAATAAGGAAATAAACGAAAAGTGTTCATACATATTACATTTTTCCAATGAAGCTGCTGAAGGCCATGTTCTCTGTTGATTTGTTGTAGGCCTTGTATATTAGTTTCTCTCTCTCTCCTCCCTCTCTGCAAATTGGAGAATAAAAAAACCACATCAATTTTAGACGTAATCTCTACGTCCTCTCTCTCTCTCTCTCTCTCTCTCTCACTTATCCATGGGTTTTTCTTGATTTCTCGGTATGGGTAGGTGTTAATTAGAGTTTTGAATAAATATTGGGTCTGGAAGGATACCTGAATGGGTTGAATCTTCAGATGTTATGAGATTGGGTTGTTGGATTCTCTTATGAGATGAACATTAGGAGAAGGGGTTGTTTGCTTTAGATTGGGTTGTTTGATTTACCAAACAGTGAGAGAATATGGGTTGAATTGGTTGGAAATTGATCGGAGAATATACATAATATTCGTTTAATATCTTCTTTTATCTTGTGAAGTTGATTGGAGATTGAGTTGTTTTAATTTTGTTCTAGCCAAGTTAGTCACGGTCGAGAATGGGTGTTTGAGTGATTTTGTTTGGTGTTTGGGTTTGTCTTGTGCACGTGGATTGTGAAAAACTTTGGAGAATATACAGAGAAGAGAAACAGAGAGGGTTGTGAGTTGAACAAATGGATAGAGAGAATGGAGATAAAAAATTAATAAAAAATAATATTTAGTTAAACTAGAGAAATATTTGGAGAGCTCCATGTTTGGTGCTCGTAAAAAGTAGTTAGCTAAAATAACAAAAGTAAATTTTTTTAGCTAAAATTTGGCTAAACTTTAAAGAGCTCATTGGTGATGCTCTAATACAGCTATTTAGCATGGTTTGATGGTTTAGTTCTTTTCATTTTGAAAACGAATCTAAAGAAGTAGCATGGTTTAAAATGGTATGTTGGGAATCATGTCTTATGAAGCAGGAGTTACTAGATCGAATATCTCATTCTCTTCCCCTTGGGCCAATTACTTATAAAGAAAAAAAATAAATAAATAAAACAAGAGTTCTCTTCATTTTGAAAATAAAAGAAGATAAGCTTAAGATTTTTATATTTTCATTTTCTTACCTTCAGTTTTCTAAATGGAACCAAGGATAATTGGATTTATGCTCTGTCCGGATGGTGAAAAAATGCTCTGTTTTCATGGAAAATGTTTTGAAAGGAAAAAACATATAACTCTGAGATATATATTACTTGTGACTTGTGGAACATAATCCACTGGAGAAGGTGCACGTCTTCGTCTAAGTTATGATTCTATGATTATCTTAAAGGCAAAATAGTGTGAAATATGATATTTCAATTCCCGTCTTTCCCTTTTTCCTTACATTGGGCAACCATTTGGAGAATCATAACTAATGGAAACAGAGAATTGAACGAGGAACACTAGTGTTTCTTCATGCTGCTCAATTTTAATCTTTTGCTTCTCTATATTTTTTAGTTTTAATGAATTGTTACTTGGGAGAAAGAAGTAGAAAAGTACAGATAAACTAGAATTTTAATCTTTGAGTTTTCCTGTTTTTCAGGTTTGAAATGTCATACCGTTTAACAAGAAAACAAAATGAAAGAGAAGAACTGATTCTCATTTACTCAATAATGATTACATTGAGCAATGCTCTGTATTTATACTAGATTATCAAGCTAACTAATCAGAAACTAATCTAACTGATTAGAAACTAATCTAACTGAATTTATTACATGTGATGCACATTTAACACGTGCATGAAGAATAACAAACCAGCTACCAGCTAACCATCTTACTAAATTGTAAAACTAACTAAATAGGTTAGTTTAATACAGTTTGATAAGCCCCCTCAAGTGAAATGTTCATCAGTATGGAAAATATTGATGACATTCAACTTGGACAACAAAGAATGAAAATCTGTGCGAGATAGAGGCTTGGTAAGTATGTCAGCCAGTTGATGCTTGGACTGTACATGTAATGTTCGAATCAAACCAGTAGCAATTTTCTCTCTCACAATGTGACAATCGATTTCGATGTGCTTGGTGAGTTCATGGAAGACAGGATTTGCAGCAATGTGAATAGCTGCTTGACTATCACAAAAAACCAAAGCTGGTTGAGGATGTTTGAAGCTGTAAATCTTTCTGTAAAGCATGTAACCAAGTAAGCTCACAAGTGACAGCAGCCATGGATCGGTACTCCGCCTCAGCAGAGGATCTTGATACCGTGTGTTGCTTCTTGGATTTCCAAGAGATTATGGAATCTCCTAGAAAAATACAAAACCCTGTGACTGGTCTGCGACTATCAAGACACCCGGCCCAATCAGAATCACAAAATGCCTTCAAATGTAATTCTGAAGAAGCTGAGAAGAAGATGCCCTGTTCAGGGGAGGATTTAATGTACCTAATGACCTTGTGTGCAGCATCAAGATGAGGCTTACGAGGAGAATCCATAAACTGACTTAACAACTGCACAAAATATGATAAATCTGGCCTTGTGATTGTCAGATAAACCAGCTTTCCCACAAGCCTTTTGTAAGTGGTTGGATCAGAAATCAATTCACCTTCTTCTTTAGACAACTTGAAATTAGCTTCCATAGGAACAGAAGAGGGTTTGCACGCAAGCATTCCACAATCATCTAAAACTTCTAAGGCATATTTCCTCTGTGATAAGGAAATGCCCTTTGCATTTCTTGCAATTTCAAGCCCTAAGAAAAACTTCAATTCTCCAAGGTCTTTCAAACTAAAAGCAGAATTGAGAAATTTAGTAAGCTCTTCTATAGCTAGGCTGTCATTACTTGCTATGACAATTTCATCTACATATACAAGTAGAATAATAAAGAGGTTTTCTGTACTTGAGTAAAAAGAGAATAGTCAAACATGGATTGAGTAAAACCATGCTGTATAAGGGTAGAAGAGAATTGAGAAAACCACTGCCTAGAGGCTTGTTTAAGACCACAGAGTGATTTCTTAAGCTTGCAAACTTTAGATGAATCCTTCAATCCAAAACCAGGAGGTAACTTCATAAAAATCTCGTCATCAAGGGATCCATGCAGAAATGCATTATTGACATCTAATTGATGAAGATGCCAATTATGGATTGCTGCTAAGGCTAGAAGACATCTCACTGTGGTTAATTTTGCAACTGGGGAAAATGTATCACTATATTCAAGACCCTCTCTTTGAGTGTACCCTTTTGCAACCAAACGAGCTTTATACCTTTCAATTTCCCCATCGGCTTTATGTTTGATTTTATAAACCCACTTGCAGCCTATAGGGTGCTTATCAAGAGACAGATCAGTAATTTCCCAAGTATCATTTGCTTCAAGTGCATTGATTTCAGTTGCCATGGCCTCACGCCATTGAGGGGAAGATACAGCTTGATGAAAAAACTGAGGTTCAACTTGGGAAGAGACAGCCAAACTAAAGTGTTTGTAAGAATAAAAAAGCATATTGTAATCAAGGAAAGAATTAAGTGGAAAGGGAATAGCTGAAACAGAAATATCACTTTTAGGATCAATTGAATTGAAAGATTGAGTAGCTGAGTTACAATGATACTGTTGCAAATATCCAGGTTTACATTTCTGCCGAGTAGACTTTCTGGGAGGAATACAAGTAGGAATCGAAACAATGGATGACTCAGGTAAAGAAACAATTGAGTCAGGTAAATGATCAACTATAGGAGATGAAACAGGAGAAATGGAAGGGGAAATGAAAGCTCTAGGGAGATTGTCTGATGCAGAAACAGGAACTGAACTATTGGGAGTTGGAACATCAGACAAGGAATGTGGAATCACAATGCAACCATCATAATTGAAGTGATGAGGATAAGCAAAAGGAAAAACAGATTCATGAAAATGAACATCTCGAGATATAACCTGAGTTTTGGAAGTAAGATCACAGAGTTTATATCCCTTAATGCCATTAGGGTATACTAAGAAAACATAAGGCTTTGCCCTAGCATCAAACTTATTTCTTTTTCGATGAAGAGTAGAAACAAAACATAAACAGCCAAACACCCTAAGATGATCATATGATGGAACTTTGGAAAACAAAAGCTCATAAGGAGACTTATTAGAAAGATTTGGAGTAGGAATTCTGTTGATAATGTGAGTGGATGTTAAAACATAGTCACCCCAAAATTGGATAGGTAAATGAGCTTGAAAACGCAGTGCTCAAGCCACATTTAGCAAATGCTGATGTTTACGTTCCACAACAGAGTTCTGTTGTGGAGTTTCAACACATCTAAGTTGATGCATTATTCCATGAGAGCTAAAGAAATCATGCATGGAAAACTCAGTGCTATTATCAGATTGAATTGTTTTTTATTTTGACCTTGAATTGAGTAATAGCTAAGCTGTAAAAGGTTTGAATGATATTACTGGTTTGAGATTTAGAATGAAGTAAGTAAACCCATGTGTATCTAGAAAAATTATCAACTATTGTAAGAAAATAGTGACTTCCATTTATTAATGAAAAAGCAAAAGGTCCCCATAAATCACAGTGGACCAATTCAAAGACAAAACATGAACTTGAGTTACTAATAGGAAATGAAAGCCTACGTTGCTTAGCTAATGGACAAACAGTACAAATTCTAGAATTGGAAATGTGACCTAACCTAAAATGCCAAACATCATAAACATAATTTTTAAAAGGACTTAACGCATAAAGATTAGCTCTACATGGAATGAAAGTCTAGACAGCAGGTGAATGTCTCCTTGATTTAGGCAGCAATAGATGAAACAAGCCACTCTTTTCTTCACCCAAACCAATCGTCCTCCAAGTGAGTAAGTTCTGTATGAAACAATGTCCAGAAAGAAAAATAATGCAGCAATGAACATTATGAAGAAGTTTACTAACAGAAATGAGATTGAATGAGAAAGATGGAACACACAAGACATTTGTGAGAATGAAGGAGTCAGAAATTTTGACAGTCCCTATGTGAGTGACTTCAACAAATTGACCATTAGGCAACTTAAAATTTTAGACACTTTTGCAGTAATGGAAATAAAAAATGATATAGAGCTAACCATATGATCTGTAGCCCCTGTGTCTATAATCCAAACATAAGTTTGAACATGCATTTGTGAATGCAAAGGTGAAAATACATAATATTGTTAGTTCAAAGAACTACAATATGAACATGAAAGATTACATGCCATATTTGAAAACAAATGATCTTGAGTAGATGAAGCAGGACCTACTTGATTGGCATAACTCACATCATGATTCAGATTCTCTTGTGGTTTGATCAGATCAAGCAACTGACGACACTGATCTGGAGTAATATGCAGTATAGGTTCTGCTTGAGATGTTTCCTGAACTTGATTAGCAGAGTAAGTAATTCTGCTTCTTGGTTTGTAACCTGGTGCATATCCATGTAACTTGTAACACTTGTCAATTGTGTGGCCAGATAAACCACAATGAGTACAAGTGGGGCGTTCCCTACGGTTATATGGCTTAGAGAAACGAATTGGAGGTTTAGGAATGGCTTTGGAAATCAAGGCAGTAGGCTCAGAATACAAAGGAATGTTACGAGAGAAAGCAACCAAACGTTGTCTTTCTTCTTGACGAACCATAGCAAAATTTTTATTAATGGATGGGAGAGGATCAATCAGAAGGATTTGACCTCGAACACTTGACAATGAATCATTTAGTCCCATGAGGAACTAGAAAATATAATCTTGATAATGAAAATCAAGAATAACTTTCAAACCACCACATGTACAAGTAGGAAGAGGACGAAAGCTAGAGAGTTCATCCCACAAACTCTTAAGCTGAGTGAAATAGGTACTTACAGAATTTGTACCTTGCTGGAGAGAAGACAGTGACCTCTTGAATTCAAACACTCGTGGTCCATTGCTGTGGCTAAACCTCTCAGTCAGATCACTCCATGCAGCAGATGCAGTGTTGAGAAACAGAACACTGTTTGCAATCTCTCGGGAAACAGAATTCAATAACCATGATAAAACCATGTTATTACAGCGCACCCAAGAACGCAGGTTAGGATCACCTACAGGTGGTTTGGGAAGACTTCTTTCCAGAAAACTAAACTTGTTCTTGGCCACCAGCGCCATATCAATTGATCGTTTCCATATGACAAAGTTGTCACAATCAAATGTTGAGAAACGAGAATAGTTCCAGGACTGTCTACATGGTGAAGAAAGTATGGACTTTCTATAGAATTCTCAGGAGTGGCTGCAGAGGATGCAGAAACCAAAAGATCATCGGCCATTGTAGGAGATTATTTGAGAAAATTTTTTTTTGGAAAGGATGTAAACAGGAAAAGCTTTGAAGGAAGTTTAATGGCGGAAGGATGAAAAATAGGGAAAGGCAAGGAACTCTTACTCAACCCAAATGGGTCTTGGGCCTAACTCAACCCAAAAGCTAGCTCAAGAGTTGAGGTTTCCCCTCACCTTATAAATGGCCTATCTCCTTAATACCCAAGCAATATGGGACTTCCAACACGCCTCCTCACGTGTGGCGGGAGGACATCCAAGCCAACTCATGCGACAATAGGTGACAGTGGGCCACAACCAATTGGGCTAGGCACGTGTGGCGGGAGGAAATCCAAGCCAACACGTGCAACAATGGGAGATGGTGGGCCACATCCAATTGAACCTGGCTCTGATACCATATTACAAATGGGTCTTGAGCTTAACTCAACCCCAAAGCTAGCTCAAGAGTTGACGTTTCCCCTCACCTTATAAATAGCTCATCTCCTTAATACCTAAGCAATGTGGGACTTCCAACACCGTTCAAAAGAAAAGGTTAGTGAGGTTGAGTTAGGGGACTATGAGTATAGATAATATAATGAGTTGAAGAAAGGCAGCCATAGGGTTAACATTTCTAATTTAGAATATAGATGTCCATACTGCCCTGGGAAGAGAAATCCAGATTACCTCTTTAAGGAGCTCTTGAACATACGTCTAGTGTTGGTAGTTCAAAGAGTAGGAGTGTAAAAGAGAAAGCGAGGCATTTATCGTTGGAGAGGTACATGAGGAGGTATCTTGATGTAAGGGATCATTCAGAACCTTCACTTGCCAAAAAAAAAGGGATCATGCAGAACCTTCCGCTCAAGCTGAATGTACCATGCCTGATGGTGATTAGGAGTTTGTGTATCCATGGAAGGGCATCATTGCAAATATTAAAACTAAACGGAAAGATGGGAAACATGTTGCTGAAAGTGGTACAAAACTTAGGGAAGAGTTGTCAAGGAATGGGTTTAATCCTGTGAAGGTTCATCCCCTATGGAATCGTGGGGGTCATTCAGGTTTAGCATCTGTAGATTTTAAAAGTGATTGGGCTGGTTTCAACAGTGCTATGTTGTTTGAGAAGAGTTTTAAAGTTCATCACTGTGGGAAGATGGAGTACTATGTAGCTAAAAATCGAGGAGATAAGTTGACTACGAATCTGGAGGCCCTATTGGTGTTTATCTCAGGAAGAATACGGATTTGAAAACTATTTATGGGAAAGAAAGAGAAGATCAAAGGAAGGCGTCAAAGCTAGTATTAAATTTAACCAATACCTTGGAGACGAAGAGCATGTCCCTGAAACAAATTTAGAACAAATATCATGAGATCAGTGCATCTCTAGATAAGGTAATGGAGGAAAAGGAGGACATTCTTAAGAAGTACAATGAAGGTATGCTTAGATTTTCTCATTTCTAGTGACGTGAATTTACTTTGATTTGTATGGTTTTCTTTACCATGCTTTGCAACAGCTTAGATTATGTTTCAATTTATGTTGCAAGAAATGAGAGAGGTGCAACAGAGGACAAATAATCGTCTTGAGAAGATCTACTCAAAGCATGAGAAGGCCACACTGCATTTGAAATCTCAGAAGCAAGAACTTGAGCAGCGTGAGAAGCAATTGCAACAATGTGAGGCTCAGAATGAGACTGAGAGAAGGAAGCTTCGTGATGAGAAAATAATGGTATTTAAATTTTTTCATATTAAGATTGTCAATTCTTAATAGATCAGCAATTTTGCCATGAAAATTTATTTTGTTATGAAAATGTAACTTGAAATAGATCGGTTCTGTTTATGGAACTCAGAATGCAGCATTGACACCCTCAGCCAGCCTATATTCATTTTTCATTTCATGGTAAAATGTTTGTGCAGGTAGCAGTGAATAGCACGTATTGGAATATTAGATGTAAAAAACTAAGAATTTTGTACCTATGAAGTTTTTTTCTCTGTCCTTCTCCTTTGATTAATAGCCCAATTTTTTCACCCCTGTATTCCTTTTCTAATAGCCATAAATATACAACAGTAATGTTTTACTTTGGTGGTTTAATGCCTTGTCAGTGTGATTTTTATTACCAGAACCGTGACTAGTCTGCATTCTCCTACGAGAATTCAAGAAACTTTTATGAAATGTGCTAACCTTTTTTTTTTTTCTTTTTTTTTTTTTAGAATGAGAGGGCTACCCAAGAGGAAAAGAAGGCTGATGAAAAAGTGTTGAGGCTGGCAGAGGAGCAAAATGTATATTTTGCATTCTATTTCCTGAATTGGATCTTTGAAAAAAATGATATAATATATAAAATCTAGAATTTTCATTATTTCGCTTGTCTTTGATTGGCAATGGCAGAGAGAAAAGGAGAAACTTCATCAAAAAATCATTGAACTAGAAAAGAAGCTTGATGCCAAACAAGCATAGGAGTTGGAGATAGAGCGTTTGAGAGGGGCTTTACAAGTAATGAAGCACATGGGTGAGGATGGGGATATGGAAGCAAAAAAAAAGATGGATGCAATTGTTGAAGAATTGAAGGAGAAGGAAGAAGAATCGGGTTTTGTGGAAGCACTAAACCAAGCTCTCATTTTCATGGAACGCAAAACTAATGATGAACTGCAGGATGCTCGTAAAGAGTTAATCACCGTATGTCACCCTCCCCTGTGTTTTTTTATTTAAAGAAAAAAACTGTTATATAAAGTTTTTATTTCAATGGATTTGTTTGGTTGTGGATTATCATGGCCTTTTTAGGGCGTGGTATGTCTTTTGGCAATGCTTCATAATTTGAGGATCTGAGATGGCCCATATTAACATCTAAACTGCCTTGCGAGATATGTGCTTCACAGGGATTGATAAATTGGATAGCCCGTGGAAATATTGACATCAAGAGAATGGGAGAGCTTGAAGCTAAGCGATTCCTCAATGCAACCAAGAGAAAATTTTCTATCGAAGAAGCAGATAAGAAAGGAGTGAAGTTGTGTTCACTATGGGAGTGTAACAGGAAAGTTACTGCCAAACCAGATTTATAAAGGAAAATGAAAGAGAAAGATAGAAAGTAAGAGACTTTGAGAGTGAAATGGATGACTTCTTCTTATTGAACAACTTGGCTAAGTCGAGATGGCTAATCTCCATACAATGCTTGTACACTTCTCAAAAGATACCCCTTCTTGTACTTAACCAGCTTTATATAAGCTTAACAATTAAGGCAATTAGGCTTACAACTGTTTACAACTAACTATAACAACTCTTACAACTAACTACCATCAACTACTATAACAACTTCCATTATACACGTGCTGCAATGCCTCCTAACAGAATTAACTGTCAGGCTCATGCTTCCTTTCCCTCCAGCTTCTCAACTCTTCTGCAGCAGCTTCTCATTCCTTCACGTGACATAGCCTTCCTCTCTAAAACACCTTGCCCACAAGGTGTGGATAAGCATGCTGTAAAGCAAACAAGTCCTCCCAAGAAGCATCATCAACAGTTTGACCAACCTACTGAACCAGAATTTCAGTAATTGCACGATTACCTTGCTTCTTACACCTTCTAGCCAAAATTTTCAAGGGTTCTGGTTGAAGGACCCCATGCACATCCACTGGAGGTAGTTTAGGAATAAGAAAATTCTTGCTACCCAACTTCAACTTCAACTTCAACTGAGATACATGAAAAACTGGATGAATTCGAGCTGCCATTGGAAGATCTAACTCATAGGCTACCTTCCCCACCCTACGAATGATTTGAAATGGGCCATAAAACCTAGGGGATAACTTCAAAGATCTTCTAGTAACCACATATTATTGTCTATAGGGCTGCAGCCTTAGATAAACCATCTGCTCTACCTCAAATTCTCTCTCTGATCTCCTCAAATCAGCATACCTTTTCATCCTCTTCTGAGCTTGCTGCAGATTGCTCCTTAACAAAGACAGAATTTGTTCTCTGGATCGAAGAACTTCATCTACAGCCTCTAACTTTGTAGTCCCTGGAATGTAGGTGAGTAACCGTGGAAGGGGAATTCCATAAACAGCTTCAAAAGGTGTCATCTTAGTAGAAGCATGCCAAGTAGTATTATACCAATACTCTGCCCATGGCGGCCAAGACAACCATTTCTTAGGCCTCTCTTGCATAAAACACCTTAAATAAGTCTCCACACACTTATTAACAATCTCAGTTTGGCCATCAGTTTGAGGATGATAACTAGTACTAAACTTCAAAGTAGTACCTTGCAGCTTGAATAACTCCCTCCAAAAGACACTAGTGAAAATAGGGTCTCGATCTGAAACAATGGAAGTAGGCATTCAATGTAATCTGATGATCTCTTGAACAAACGCTTGAGCTATTTTAATAGCTGTATAGGGATGGGAAAGAGCAATAAAATGGTCATACTTAGACAATCTGTCTACCACCACTAGGACCATTGATTTCCCTTGAGAAATTGGTAGTCCTTCCACAAAATCCATAGGCACATCAGTCCACACTCTGCTAGGAATGGGAAGAGGCTGCAACAAGCTAGCAGGAGACATATTCTCATACTTAGATTGCTGACAAACTTCACACTCTCTAATAAACTTCTTGAGATCAGTAGTCATCCCTATCCAATAAAAATCCCTCTTGGCTCTTTGCAATGTTTTTCCAAACCCTGAATGGCCTGCAATCGGGTCACTATGCACAAAATGTAAAACTTGTGCTCTTATGGCTTGAGAACTCCCAATGTAAATCCTCATCTTATAAAACAGCAAATTATCCCTAAGGAGAAACATTTTTGATAACTCACATTTCCCCCATTGCTCCATTAAAGCCTTCAGCTGCACATCAATTTCATACTCAGCCCTTAAATTATTTATCCAACTAACAGTAGGTATGGGTAGAAAAGATAATGTTAGCTAAGGTTCCCAATCATCCCTTCTTGATAGGCATCTACCATCCTATTCTCCACTCCCTTCTTGTACTCCACTGTAAAGTCATAACCAATCAACTTAGAGCATGTTTGGGTCTGCGGTTGCAGACCCAAAAAGCGCTTTTAAGGCAAGAGAAGTCCATTTGAGAAAAAATAGAGTCGTTTGGGTCAAATATTGTCATAGCGCTTTTGAGGTTTTAAACGTTCAAAACCACGTTTGAGCCAAAGCTGGAAAATGAGGCTTCTCCTCAAACGGCCTTCTCGAAGAAAGGGGCGCCGCAGTTTTAATGTAATGAAATATATGAACGGACAGAAATACACACACCAATTTCAACAAATGACAACCATACCCATACATAAACATCTCATCCCAAGCGGTTGGATCTGCTCCAAAGCGAGGGAGATCCAATTTGAGGTTTTTGCTTGGTATGTAAAATCTGGGTTTGAGGTCCTTTCATATAGAGATCTGAAGTCTTCAAGATGTAAGAGAGAGACCTCAGAAATGAGAATTAGAAAAAATAGAGAAAAAAATATAGCCGAAGATGGCATGTTAGGGAGACCTGCAGAAAAGAGACTTAAAGAAAAAATAGAGAGAAAAATGCAGCCGAAAATGGCATGTGAGGAAGACCTGCAGATGGCGTGTGAGGGGGAAAAATATAGATGAAGATGGCATATAAGGGGGTGTTTCCCCACTGCAGCAGGCGTGCTGTTACCTACAGGAGCATGTTCAGGCCTACACATGCCATGTGCAGTGTGCAGCAGGCGTGAATAGATTTATTTAATTCTTTTATTTATTTATTTACTTTTTTTTTTTTTTTTGTATTTTTTATGTTTATATCAAGGAGCATCACGTGGGTTCTGCCAAAGCTCACACACTACAACAAAGACAAATACCCGCAATCTCTCCTCCCAATGGAACACTCATCCCAAAAATTTCAACACATCACTTCTCTCTTTCTCTCTCTCTCTCTCTCGTTACAGACCAACAAAAGGGTTATGGTTTCATGAAAAATAAAGGAATTAATTTTAATCACTTAACATTCTACAGGTTATTAATTTTCATTCTGTTTACATATTTATTTTGTATTATTTATTTACTTCTTTTTTGATGAAGAGAAAAATAAAAGTGATGTTTTGAGGGATCATATATTCTTATTTTAATGATGTAAACGTGTTTATTATTTTCAATAACATTAAATGTCCTTTATGGTCATTTTTGCAACCAAAAGCACTTTCTTAGTTTTTGTTATCAAACATCAATAACTTCTCAAAAAGCACTTTAGACATGTAGTTACCAAACATGTAACAACTTTTCAATATAAGCGCTTTTGACAAAAGCTCACAGTCAAAAGCTCTACATCCAAAAGCTCTATTTTCCACCGCAATACCAAACATGCTCTTAGTGATCAATTTTTGCTGAAAAGGGATGCCCACCTTTTGTTCTAAAAGAAACTTCAGACTTTGATGCTTTGTTCTAACAATGAATGGTCTCCCAAGTAAATAAGGCCTCCATTTTTGAATAGCTGTCACTAAAGCGAACAATTCCTTTTCATTATTGGACACATGGACAGCTTTCCCTTTCAAGGCTTTACTCAAGAATCCAATTGGCCTGTTGGATTGCATTAAAACTACCCCAATGCCCATGCCACTAGCATCACATTTAATCACAAAAAGTTATGAAAAGTTAGGAAGTGCTAGAACTGGAGCTGCTGTCATGGCAGCCTTGAGTTTGTTAAATGCCTTAACAGCTAATTCCTTCCAAGAAAAAGCATTTTTCTTCAACATAGCTGTCAAATGGCCTACAATAGATCCATACCCTTTAATAAATTTTCTATAGTAACCAGTGAGTCCCAAAAATCATCTCAAAGACTTAAGAGTTTTAGGAAAGGGCCACTCCAACATAGCTTTAATCTTCTCATGGTCAGCCTTAACTCTTGAAGCAGAAATTACATGACCAAGATACTCAATTTCCTCACAACCAAACTTACACTTGGACGTTCTAGCATATAATTGATTCTTCCTTAACAAATCCAAAGTGATTCTTAAGTGTTGCTTATGAGTTTCCAAATCCTTACTAAAAACCAAAATATCATAAAAAAAAATTAAAAAAAAAAAAAAAAACTAAGATGAATTTTATGAGAAAATGTTTAAAAACTTGATTCATAAGGATTTGAAAAGTAGAGGGAGCATTAGTAAGGCCAAAGGGCATTACCAAAAACTCATAGTGACCCTCATGAGTGCGGAATGCAGTCTTATGAATATCCTTCTCAATCACCCTAATCCGATGATAACCAGATTTCAAATCCAATTTAGAAAACCATTTAGCTCCCCACAATTCATCTACAACTGGTATAGGAAATTTGTCCTTGATAGTTACCTGATTCAAGGCTCTATAATCCATACATATCCTCCAGCTGCCATCTGCCTTCCTCACAAGTAACACTAGAGAAGAGAAAGAGCTCTGACTGCATCTAATCACTCCAGATTGCAGCAACTCCTTCATAATCTTCTCTATCTCCTTCTTTTTATAAAAAGGGTATTGGTAAGGCCTCACTGAAACAGGCTGTGCACCCTCCTTCAAATGAATTGCATGATCATGAGATCTTTTAGGAGGCAATTCCTTAGGATCTGCAAAAATGTTTGCAAATTCTTCCAATAACTGAGCCATAGGACCAACTTCCTTGTTCTGATTCTTCCTAGAGTCATTCATCTGCTTCTGTTTAATCTCATCACCTAGAAGCTGCAACAAGACACCCTTGTTCTCACTCCTATTTAGTTTAAAAGATTCATCATCTTCTAACCTAAAATTCAGATTAGCAGCCAACCCTTCCAACAAACAAGTTCTTTCCTCATACACAAATTGCATAGTAAGATTAAGAAAATCTCACAATATAGGCCCTAAAGTCCTCAACCACTGAATACCAAGTACCATATCACAACAAGCCAGAGGTAAAATATAAAGATCAATAACAAAAGTATAACCTTGCAGCTTAACCTTTGTGTTCTTACATTTACCAGGACTCGCAATCTCATCTCCATTAGCTACCTTCACTTTGATAGATTCATTAACCACAGGCTGAATTCCTATTCCTTTAACTTTTTCTTGATCAAAAAAGTTATGTATGCTTCTAGAATCAAGCAAAATTATTACTTTATGATTCTTTATCATACCTACAATCCTCATGGTCTTAGGAGTAGGATTCCCAATAATGGGCATGCAAAGAAATTTTAGGAAATTCTTCTAAAAAAAAATCACCTGGGTTTGGTTCCTCTTCCCCCTCTTGCAGCTTCTCCACCTTCTTTTCAACCTCCTCAATCAAGAATAATCTTGGTGAAGCACACACATGGCCACGGCTCCACTTAGCATCACAGGTGCAACATAACCCTTTTTTCCTCCATTCCATCATTTCAACATTAGAAATTTTTTGCACTGGTAACACTGCCTTACTGTAAACAGGAGGATTAGTCTTAATCTAATTATTACCATTAGCAACATTCTCCACATTCTTTTGCTGAGCAATGAGATTGACTTTTCCCCTCAACAAACCAGTAGTCTTATTCTCACCCCCAAAATTCATGGCAGTAATATTATAAGGAAGTACATTCCATTGGGGTTTAGTGCTCTTCCTAAAATTGAACATATAATCCTCTTGCATTTTGGCTAAAGAATAAGCATCCACCAAAGTCTTAGGTTTGACCATCTTTACTGCCAATCTAATTTCATCTTTTAACACCCCCCCCCCCCCCCCCCCCCATAAAGCAACTCAGTTTATGTGTTTTAGGCATATCAACCACCCTATTGGCTAACACTTCAAACTGCTTTTTATATTCTTCCAAAAATCCTCCTTGCTTCAACTTAGACAAAGTTTCCATTGGATCATCATAAGACCCTATACCAAATCTAGTTTGTAATGCTTGAGCAAATTCATTCCAAGTAGAAAAAGAATGCGACTTATGTAATTCTTGAAACCAAATTAAAGATGTACCTTCCATATGAAAAGAAGAAATCTTCAACTTTTAAGTTTCTGGTGTAGAATAGTGATCAAAGAACTGTTCAGCCTTGTAACACCAATTCAATGGATCCTCCCCATTGAATTTTGGAAACTCCAACCGAATGGACTTAGTGTAGAATCCATCTCCTGCATGAAATTCTACACTATCTCCTGCATGAAATCCTCCACCATCTCCTGCATACCTTCCTCCTTTTGAAGTTGAACCAAAATTGGCCTCCATGGAATTAAAAGATACATTTTTATCTTTCTATTCTGTTCCCTTCTGCAATTCTTTAATGGAACTCAACAATTGATCCAACCTCTCATCCAACTTCACCTCCAAACGATCCTGCCTTGCACTTATGAAAGCAAACTGATCATCCTGCTTCTTCTCAAAACTATCTTGTCTTACATTCCTCCCTTCAAAATCATCCTTCAACTGCTTAAACTCCTTCCTAAACTGCACCAAATCAGAATTTTGCCCCATTGACCTAGTTTCCATGAAAAGAAAACAAATGGCTCTTGATACCACTTGTAACTAGGGGTGTCAACCCGGTCCGGTTTTCCGGTTTTTGGCCAAAATCGGGACCAAAACCGGGGTACCCCGGTTTTTGGATTTGGGAAACCGGAACGGGGAACCGGGTCCCGGTTAACTGGGGTCCCGGTTACCGGCCGGTTTTGGTTTTTACCCTGTCCGGTAACCCCTTTTTTTTTAAAAAAAAAAAATAGTTTTTTTTTTTTGAAACCTCACTAAAAAAAAAAAAAAAAGAAAAAAAAAAAAGAAGGAAAATAGAAATGATGAGAAGACACAAATAACCCTTTTAATTTAACTATGACAAAGAAAGAATAAGGCCTAACCGTAAATCTACACAATCATACAAAAAGTAAGTGAGATGAAATACCTAAAAACCCGGTCAAACTAATTTAAATTATTTCCTTACTTTTGAGTATTAAAAGACAAAATAACCCCAAATCAAATTCATTATTTCCTTACTAATTAAACTGGGTGAGCTTAATCCCAAAGGGCAAAATAATAATTTGGTGCCATCAAAGAAAAATCACTATTATAGAGGCATTGGTATCATAGCCATGTGTAGATCTATTCATCTTGATGTCTATTCATATATTTGTTAACTCCAGAAAACAGAATTGTAAAACAAGTATATTTTCAGATGTTATCTTTAGCAAAATCTTTGAGTTCTATGGGATGTACGCTTTGTGTCGTCAATGTGCCGTCAGCGCAGTTAGGCCGAGTAGGCTTGTAAGTCGGGAGGACACACAAATAGCTATTCTAGAACACTTAAAAACCCGATAAAGAGAAGCATTTGGAAGTAGAAAGTCTTCAATTTTGTTGTCTTGTCCTTAACAAATATTTTGAAGTATGTCTAGATTGTTTAGATCCACATCTTCTATGAGCTCTAGATCTAGTTTACCTTCTTTACCTGATATAATTAATGAAGAAGAATATAACATTCCTGAAGCAAATACAAATTTACATGATTGGAACATACCCAAGGTCCCAACCAAAGAAATTTATAAATCAAGTTTTTCACCCTTGTCTTTTAGCAATGATTACAGCGTAAAAACAGTTGAACAAGTTTATGCTTTAAATAAACATCATGATACATGTCAATTACTTTCCAAAGAAGTAATTAAAAAACTTAGAGAAAAGAAAATGAATTTCCTTTATGTAGGATTAATCCAAGTTGCGGTAAAACCCCTAGTCCGTCTAGGAATTAATGCCTCTGTACTTTTGTGTTTAAGAGATGCAAGACATAAAGATTACAGCACTAGCATGTTAGGAGTCGTTGAATCTAGTCTACATAAAGGACCAATTCATTTCAACTGTTTCCCTGACTTCACTTTAAGTTTAAGTGACCCACAGATCTTAAAAGCTTTAACTTTGAACTTAAAAATAGCAGGTTATGTTAGAAGGAAGCCAACCTTTAGCATTAATTTACAGATTTTACTATAATCAATGAAAACAAATCTTAATGTGCATGCTCTTGTTAAAAGTTCCAAAGATAAAACTTTACTTATACAGACACACTCTTGTGATGTAAATGTTAGAGTACCAAAATTAGTAGTTTGATCTGAAGTAGAACTTCCATCAGAATGGTTATTAGAAAATGAAAACATTCCAACAAAAACAGAAAATACAGCATTCGATCTAAATTGTTTACAACAATACTTAGATGGCACTGTTAGGTTAAGTTTTGATAGACCAAGAATCAGCAAACCACCCTTCATGATAAAAGAAACAGCTTTCCAGGATACACCAACAAGCCATAGAAATTCACAAGATACAAGCCGTAGAAATTCCGCCTCTTCCTTCGTTAAAATTGAACCCTTAAGAAGAGATAAAAATTTAAAGTTAAAAGGTAAGCAGGCCACCCTCCAAAAGAACCGATCTTTGTAAACTTTAAAGGATCAAAAATTTTAGCCTCCCCTTTTAAAACTTCCAAAGATGACGAAAACATAAAAAAGCTAATGGAACAAAACAATTACACAAACCAAAGCCTCATAACCATAGGAAAACAATTAGACCGAATAGAAAACAGAATTACACCCCCAATTAAAACTCAAACTGAAAAGAAAAAACCCCATTACAAACAACCCCTCTTAAAAATTTCACAACCCAAAATGTTATACTTAAAGGATAAAGGCGAAACCTGTCTTGAAAAGGTCAATAATATGCTAAAACAACTTGAAAATGTCAAGAATGACGGGCTAAAAACCCTTGAAAATGTTAAAACTGAAGCCTCCCCCTCTAAAACTGTCCAACTCATTAGAAAAGACAAACAAATAATTATATATGAAACAACAAGTGAAATACAAAGTTCAGAATCTAAACAAACTACAGATCAAGAAATACAACAAATTGAACAACAATTCAGTGAATTCCAAATTAATAGAATGATTAGACCAACGCGTAACGCCCTCACTTGGTACACTAGACCTACACCACCAGATATTCAATATGAAGAACGAAATGTTTTTAACCAATTCTCAGTCTCTACTGACAAGATTTATGAATGGAATATTGATGGTTTGTCTGAACAAGAAATTTTAAATAAATTACAGCACATGTCAATGGTTACTAATAATTACCTTACAAATTCATAAAAAACTAATGCAGAAATTGCAGCAATCACAGTCCCAAAATATAGCAATCACTGTTTCAAAATACAGCAAACATTGTTCCCAAATACAGCACTGTTCATGTCACTGTTCTGGCGGTCATTACTGTTCATCATTGTTCATGTCGGCAGTTACTGTTCATAAGCACTATTCAGCACTATTCACCCGATAGATCACTATTCATCTACAATATTCAGCACTATTCATCTACAGTATTCAGCTTTTAATTTTTATTTAAGAACGCTTCAGCTCTTGTAAACGGGACTTCAGTTTTTCTGAACTTAATTCTCTTTTCTTTTTTCCCTCTCTGATCATCTGTGAAATCTCACAAAATGTATGTCAGAGTTTCATCTATGTACAACAGAATGTTTTGTTCAATGAAAGCTTCTTTAAGCTAATTTTACAGCATCATATTTTCGTAAGTCTTTATTTTCATTATGTATATTCTTGAATTTATGGTTCCAATTGAAGTATCTTCAACATTTCATATTCATATTCATGTTTATATCTTTGTGCATCCATCTAGATATGCTGTTCATATTCAACCGAGATTATATATATATATATATAATTATTATATATAAATGCACCTGATTCTGGTTTCCCGGTTTTTACCGGGTGCCCAAAACCGGGATTGGAACCGGGGTCCCCGGTTTTTGGTTTTTTTTGCAACCGGAACTGGAACTGGCTCCCCGGTTTCTCGGTTCTGGTTCTGGTTCTCTGGTAATTTTTGACACTCCTACTTGTAGCCGAAAAGTTACTGCCAAACTAGATTTATAAAGGAAAATGAAAGAGAAAGATAGAAAGTAAGAGACTTTGAGAGTGAAATGGACGACTTCTTCTTATTGAAAAACTTGGCCAATTCGAGATGGCTAATCTCTATACAATGCACTTCTCAAAAGATACCCCTTTTTGTACTTAACCAGCCTTATATAGGCTTAACAGTTAAGGCAATTAAGATTACAACTGTTTACAACTAACTATAACAACTCTTACAACTAACTACCATCAATTACTATTACAACTTCCATTATACACGTGCTGCAATGCCTCCTAACAGAATTAACTGTCATGCTCATACTTCCTTTCCCTCTAGCTTCTCAACTCTTCTGCAGTAGCTTCTCATTTCTTCACGTGACAGGGAGGACTATCTTAGGGATCCAAGTTGGCATCCCTTTTAAGATCATCTTGGGTAAAGAAGGGAATACTAAGGTATGCCTATATGTGATAAAGAAAGATTCATGCACATGCAACTTGCCTGCTTCAATTCTGGTCATCCTGATATAACCTTTTTCTTTCAAGGTTTCCTCTTCTTTAGCATGATAATGTAGTAACTAGGACCATGACTATGTGACATTTGTAGTAGGTAATGTACTAGATTGCTGACACCTCAAGCTGCTGATTTGTCTCTAGAGCTATTGAGTTGAGTGTCCATTTATTTGATGTGGGTGGTGGTAAGACTGTCCCCTTGGTGTAACTAAACTACGTTAAGAATGTCTCGGGCTCTCTTCGCCTGTGATTCTCTTCTAAGTTTCTTTTGATTTATTTCTTTTAGTGTTTCTCATCCATTTTCAGTCAAAGTATTTCATTCTCCATATAATTTCTTTAAATGGTTTGAATTGGATATGGCTGTACAGGAAATAATTGAAGAAGAAGATGAAAAATTGAAGAATTTGAAGACTGAGTTTGGTGATGACGTTTACGAGTCTGTGACAAAAGCCTTGAAGGAAATGAATGAATACAATCCAAGTGGTAGGTACATAGTACCAGAGCTATGGAGTATTGCATATGAAAGGAAGGCAACATTAACAGGAGTAGTAGAATACCTGGTGAAGAAGTGGAAAACATTTAGACGGAAGAAACGTTGAAGGTATCTACTTTTTAGTGTAAGAGTGGATAATATTTAACACGAATCATAAACAGGTTACAGCTTTCATGGTTTCTGCCTTGTTCTCTATCTCATGCATATCTATATGAGCAACTTTAGAGTTTCTCTTTTGGTGATTACTGTCTTTAGTAGAAACAAAAGTGAAGAATGGATAGAGTAGATGGGATGATGTTAGTTTGCATTCATTTGCATTAGGGGCATCAGAGTGTTTTATTATACACACGTACCTGTGATCATTTTGTGATCATTTTTAATTACAGAAAGACTATTAGATATCTCACTTGTTAATATTCAATGCATATGTTTTCTGTTGGGATCTATATACATTGATATAGACTTATAGTTTTCCTTTAGGGTTTGAAAATTGATGTTTTAACTTTGCTTATTTCTCTCTCTCTCTCATGTCCTTGGATATAATCCTAGAGTCCAGCGATATGTTTGGCAATATGAAGAAGGGAGGGGAAGAAAAGGAAAGTGGGGAAGGGGAAAGACAAGGAAAATGTATCTGCTTTGAAGTGTTTGACTGATAGTGATTAGGAAAATTGGAGAGAAGAAAAAAATATGGTGGATTCCATATCTTTCTACGGCCTTCCATTTTCTCCCAATCTAATGTATGTTGTGGCCACCATCTACATTTCCAGAATTCAACATTGAGAGCTCAAAAAAAAAAAAAAAGGGTTGATTTAGTTCTGACAAGTGCTTTGGATTTTGAGTTTTAAAAAGAATTTTGAAACATATAAAAATTTAAAATTAATTTGGTAAGAGGACTACATTTTAAAAAAAAAAAAGAAAAAAAAAAGAAAAAAAAAAAGGTGTTATTTGTAAGGATGAATAAAAAAATATTCATTTGGTAAAGTTTTGAAGAGTGTTTCTGAATTTAAAAAAAATACAAGAAAAAAAATAGTAAAAAATAAATACTGCTAGTCAACACAATCCTGGTCGTCACAGTGGTGATCGAAATGCCACCATGAAGCTGACATACAAATAAGAGGCCACCTCACAGCCACCACCCACCCCAGCCATTAAATTTTTTTTAAAAAAAATTTCTAAAATTTTTTTAATTTTTTTTTTTTTATGTAACAACATCCTCCATACCTAATTAAAAATAAATTGTGTTTTATTTTTTCAAAGAGTTTTGCTTGTTTTGAAAAGTGTTAGTGTTAAGAACCACATCTGAAAACATATAAACAAATATTTGGAAACAAAAACAAAAAGATTTAAAATATGGGTGAAGAGTAGGTATTGTGTTTGTACTTGATAGAACAAAAAAGGTGTGAAAGAAGCTTAAAACGCAAAGTAATGGCTTTTAAAACCAACATTGGATCCAAATATAATCGTGATTTATTCCAAATTCAATGGTAATCTTAAAAACTACATTAACTTTGAGTAGATAAAAAGATGGTATGTAGCGTTACTCTAAAATGCATCTTTTTACTATCATAGATGGAGGAAGAGATGCATCACATTCAGACATAATATTCTCCAACAAACTTTATGAGTCAGTACAGCACGCATACACAAAAAAGGCAAGCTCATATCAAAAGATGATATGTAGCGTTACTCTAAAATGCATCTTTTAACTATCATACATGAAGAGATGCATCACATTCAGACATAATATTCTCCAACAAACTTATGAGTCAGTACAGCACACATACACACAAAAGGCAAGCTCATATCAAAAGCTTCAAATTTAGGATGCCCCTTCCCATGCCCCGTGCCAATGCCCAAGGCCTTAGCATTCATTCCTTCACTCCCAACAGCTTCTTGATGTCAAGCTGCAGTAATGTCGAAGCCAAAAAGAATTACATCACTTTGATGAAAGAAATATGATATCTTGCTGTAACAAGACAACTGAACTTAGAAAATCAAATTAACATCAAACTGCAAAACTGGCTTTCACCTCAAGGCTAAGAGGAGAAGTTGTGGGATAATAACGATCAACAATTTGCCCATCCTTGTTGACCAGAAACTTGGCAAAGTTCCATTGGATATCGTCCCGGAAAAATCCCCATTTGCCTAACTTCAAGAACTTATACACTGGAGCAGCATTCTCACCATTCACTTCAATCTAAAACAAGTAACAGAGCACCAAATCTCACACAGGTCACAATAACTGCAAGGTTGCAAACCTTACAAGAATAGCGATGAAAGAGCAGAAAATCATGACATTGTTTCAAACGTGTTACAGTTCAAATAACTATACAGTCGATAACACAAGAAATAAAATATTAAGATGCCATTTAACATAATGATATACTACTAGTACAGTTTAGATTTCACTTATGGCATATGAATTCATGTAACTTTGGGCTCAAACAGGTGTGCATATGTGTGCGTGCACACACAAATGCGCTGTCTGTGCATACCTTTTTCTTCTTCTTTGTAATAGAGAGTAGAACTTATTCTTGAAAAATTTCCCTACCTGTCCCATTAACCACAGGAATGCTTCAAACCAATTTTGAAGAGTTTAAAATATACTACTATTAACAGTCAGAATCTTTTTGCAAAGCAGGGCAGTTTGCACAATAGTAATTAGATCACCATATGAGACCCAAGATCAATTTTTGGAGCAGTTTATTTAAGATGTCTCTCTTTTAGGCTACTTTGTCCTGTGAATGCAGACATAAATAGCATTGACAGTAATCATAACAGGCCAAGAACTGACCATCAAACCTAAGCATGAAAGCTAGAAATATTAAAATAGACTGGTGTCTCAAAAAAGGGACACCAGTCTATTTTTCTCACCATCAGTGGCAAAGGAGGAATGAAAATTATAAGAACAGAAAAAAAAAAAAAAAAATTCTGTGCTCGCAGTGTCCCAAGAAGTGTAATTCAAAGGCAGCTGTGAGAGCGTAAAATGCAACATAATACTACTATCCTCTGATCTTTTTTGATAAGCAATTGCAAGTATTATTAAAAGGTGCAAAGGCACATCTCAGGTACACAAGATGTATACAAAAGAAATACCTAATTAAAAGAAGAGAAGAGATCTAGAAAAACTTGAAAGCTAGAAATGTTAAAATCAAAGACAGCAGCTCAATGGTATATTCTCAGATCTACCTTGTCAAAGATTGGAAATTCCGATTTGAAGCGAGTGCAGACAAACTCCGTAATCTGATCATTACTCCCTGGTTCCTCCTCGCCAAACTGATTGCATGGAAATGCCAGTATTTCCAAGCCTGCATCCACCTCCCAAGACATTATACAGAAAATATAAAGAAAAGATAAAACGTCAACATGAACTCTCAAACTAGTTATAATGCTTGAATGATAAGAAAAGATTAATGTAATGTCATACACACCAAGGGTACACGCTACAGATTGGCTTAAGTCACAAAAACATAAAATTAACAAAAAATGAACAGACAAAAAGCTTCATATATGTGCAAGGGCATTTGTTCATAGACAACAAGGAAGAGATAAGGAAGGAACTTGGATCCAAACTAAAGAAAACAGTGTTTTTGAAATTGCTTCCCAAGAATGCCATTTTTTTTTTCAACTATTTTATAAATGTAGCAGTTGTTGAAATGACACACGAAACCACAATGCAATTATGCAAAGGTTCAAAGTGCAAACCTTGATCTTTGTACTTTTCATATAGCTGATTCAACTCAATGTAATTTGAGTTGGTCATGCCACTGCAAGAACAAACAAGCGACAGTGAAGAAAGAGATGTCAAGGTTGCTTTTCATATGAAGGAAATATTCTAAGGAAGAAGATGAGGTACAAATCAACTACCTTTAACTGTATCTGTGTTATATAAGGGTTAGGTTCACAAGAATTTGAAGGGCCAAAAAAAAATTAATAAGAATACAAAGAAAAATAAAGCAGATGAAGAATACCATTTAGAAGCAACATTGACAATCAGTAGGACCTTTCCCTTGTAAGTGCTAAGATCTACGTCATTTCCCTTAGCATCCTGCAAGTTAGAGGCATTAGCATACAAATAATCAATATCATGAAATAACTAAAAGGCATCATTTTTATCAGTTCCATAGTTATTAGTTCATACTATAAATTTTTATTTTATCTATATTTTTATCTTAATCTCAACACTTTTCTTTTTTGACCAATTTGAAGAGGGGAAAGCAAATTCCACCTTAGGAGCGTAGGGCATATATTATATATAATTACCCTAAAGTGGCAGTTAGAGGCTTGCTCCTAAGACACAAAAATGGAAATAATTAGATTACCATGTTCTCTAATTGAGCAGAAGTAACTATTTTAGCCTTCTCTCTGTCTCTCTTGTTTTCTTAAGAGTCATCATATCTTCAAGCCCTCAGTTGCATCTGTCTCTTGAACTATTCTATGTAACCCATAGCACATAACTAGCTCTAAGGAACTTATTATCAAATACAAAAGCTTCTCAAAGTGTTTCCCATAGACATTGCTCCAACTCAAGGTATTTAAGCGCTGTAAATGAAACCTCAGTTCCAAATATAGTTAAATTTCAGATGAAACCCGATGGTTATTCACTGACATAAGGCTTCTTTGAGAACTCATACAACCCTCAAAATCCAATCGATTTTCTTATACAGTCCTGACTGTCAAACTATGTGCCCCTTAAATTAATTTCTACACTTTACACTCCCATCCTCTGTATTCTTTCTATTCTTTGCTCATTATGCTTTTCCTTTTTAACCAATCAAAACACCAAACCATGGGTAGCTTCTCATAAACATGATAAAAAAGTAAAACATTCAACATCCAAAATTCTTATATGGGTTGGCAGTTTTCACAAAAAAAGAGAGCATATTTAACAGGATAAAGGGACCCATTTTACAATTTGGTCTAAAAGATTCAACACCAGTTCAGAAATTTGTACTTGATTAATCAACTACTGTAAACTCTATGATTCCTAAGAAACCCAACACTGGAAAAGGCATACCCATGTAAAAAATGTTCCTATATTTTACAGAAACCGCAGCTGAAAATGATAAAGCAACATCTGTACTAGTCAACTTATCATCAAAGCCCAACATGTTGATCCAAGAGACTAACCTTGACAGTGAAGTCATAGATTGATTGTGGCTCCTTTGTGGGTTCGCTTGCCATCCTAGAATCTGGTCTGAAGAAGAACAGCACAAATGAAAAGAGCAACACACTGACAGCAACAGTTTGAGACAGCAGGGAATGATGAAGCATGTTTGCTTTTTGACTTTTCAAGCGCCAATCTTCTTACACGTGTACAATCACTCTCTCTTTGTTTTCCAAATCCCAAACACAAATATTGTCGTGGAGAGGAGAGCGAGCAAAACGATCACCCGTTTATAAAGATCAAAATGGCAGATCAAGGGTGTCGTTTCCAGATGACCCCCAGTGACATCAGTGCTAGTTTGTTCTGTTTAGTGAAACTGGCTGTTGACAAAACGATAATCTATTAATCTTGTTTTTAACTTTTTATTTTTGCTATTACATCATCAAATTAGTTTATAAAATAGCATTAAATTAGTTTATCAAATAGCATGACTCATGCACGATTGTTTCTTTTCTGTTTCTTATTGCCTTAATTTGGGTTATAGTTTCGATATCCAAATGACTATTATTTGTCGTAGCTGATCGTTATGCTCGATGTCATTAAAAACAAGAAACATTGGGTTAAACATTGGGTTAAACATGGTTGCTGCATGTCATGATATTCTTTTGGATCTTTGGTGGAAGCCAACTAAGGAAGATTAGGCTGTTGATCAAGAGCATAGAATTAGACAGAATATTTCTTATATTCATTTTCCACAATCGCATTTTGAAAATAAAAGGAGAGAGAACCGATCAAATAAAGAAATAATTTCTTTCCGCCTGTTAAGTGTACGGTGCCAAATAAATTTGTTGAGTACTATAGCAGCTAGTCATCTTTTTGGTTAAAATGGTTAGCCGGATGCAACTAGTTTTTGACCATTTTTTGCCTAATGAGAATGCTCTAAGAGGAGGCATTGTCCATACTTCATAGAAAAAAGTACAACCCAAAACACATCTTTAATTATCATAGATGGAGGAAGAGATGCATCATATTTAGACATAATATTCTCCAACAAACTTTATGAGTCAGTACAGCACACATACACACAAAAGGCAAGCTCATATCAAAAGCTTCAAATTTAGGATGCCCCTTCCCATGCCCCCATGCCCCCATGCCAATGCAGAAGGCCTTAGCATTCATTCCTTCACTCCCAACAACTTCTTGATGTCAAGCTGCAGTAATGTCAAAGCCAAAAAGTATTACATTACTTTGATAAAAGACAATATGATCTCTTGCTGTAACAAGACAACTGAACTAAGAGAATCAAATAAACATAAAACTGCAAAACTGGCTTTCACCTCAAGGCTAAGAGGGGTAGTTGTGGGATAATAACGACCAACAATTTGCCCATCTTTGTCAGCCAGAAACTTGGCAAAGTTCCATTGGATATCATCCCCAAATATTCCCCATTTGCCTAACTTCAAGAACTTATACACTGGAGCAGCATTCTCGCCATTCACTTCAATCTAAGACAAGTAACAGAGTACCATATCTCACACAGGTCACAATAACTACAAGGTTGCAAACCTTACAAGAATAGCAAGAAAAGAGCAAAAAATCATGTAAATTGTTTCAAACATGTTACAGTTCAGATAATTATAGAGTCATTAACACAAGAAAGAAAGTATAAAGATGCCATTTACCATAATGATATACTGCTATTACAATTTAGATTTAACTTATGGTATATGAAATTCATGTAACTTTGGGCTCAAAAGAGTGTGCATATGTGTGCGTGCATGCACAAAAGTGCTGTGTGAGCATATCTTATGTTTCTTATTTTTGAAACATAAGATAAATTGGCTGTATCATTACCATCATTTGATTGGAATAGGGGGAAGGCGAGGAAGACAGCAAGGGGCAGGTGGACACCACTAGTTATTGTTGTTTGGCCCTCATAGTTTGCTTGAGAATGTTAAATGACATCAGTCTACAATATGTTTATATTTATTTTTCACGAGTGAGGAATTGGTAAGATTGATGAAACAAGTAAATAGGCATTATCTACCAATCCCGTTAACCACAGGAATGGTTCAAACCAATTTCAAATTTTGCAATTAGTTTAAAATATGAGTAATGCTACGTACCACAAATATCCTACAAAGCTAATGTACTGAGGTTTAGTAGCCTTGGACTTTTTTTTTTTTAAAAAAAAAACAATGGCTGATCCGACGGTTATTAAACCTTGCCACATAAGCTTTGTGAGATATTTGTGGGATAGGTAGCATTACTCTTACAATATCTATAAGAAATGCTATGGGTCCATATTTGGCCCATCTTATCTCCATATTTGGCCCATCTTATCTTACAAATCAATCATTAGATTTGTGTACTTATATGGACTCTGCATAAGTCAATGGTGGATCACACAAATCTAATGGTTGATCTATTAAATTTGTAAGAAAATATGGGCAAAATATAAGAAACTTATTGACCCCCAGCATTTCTCTATTACTATTCAGAGTCAATCTTTTTGCAAAGCAGGGCAGTTTGTACAGTAGTAATAAGATCACCATATGAGACCCAAGATCAATTTTTGGTGCAGTTTATTTAAGATGCCTCTCTGAGGCCACTTTGTCCTGTGAATGGAAACGTAAATAACATTGACAGTAATCATAAAATGCCAAGAAGTTGGCAAGAACAGAACATCAAACCTCAAGCAGGAAAAAAACCAGTCTATTAGGTGGAATGAAAATTATAAGAACAGAAAAGAAAATTCTGTGCTCGTAGTGTTCCCAAGAAGTGTAATTCAGAGGCAGCTGTGAGAGCCTGAATGCAACATACTACTATTCTCAGATCTACCTTGTCAAAGATTGGAAATTCCGATTTGAAGCGAGTGCAGACAAACTCCGTAATCTGATCATTACTACCCGGTTCCTGCTCGCCAAACTGATTGCATGGAAATGCCAGTATCTCCAAGCCTGCATCAAGCCCCCAAGACATTATACAGAAAATATGAAGAAAATAGTAAAATGTCAACATGAGTTCTCAAAGTAGTCATAATGCCTGGATGATAAGAAAAGATTAATGTCGTACAAATGGAGGGTGCACGCTACAGATCAGCTCAAGTCACAAAAAACATAAAATTAATAATAAAAATAAAAATAAAAAAAATTAACAGACACAAGCTTCATATATGCATGTGCACAGGCATCTGTTCATAGAAAATGAGGAAGAGATATGGAAGGAAATCGGATCCACTTAGGAAAACAACATTTTTTATATTCAGCCAAGAATGTATTTTTTTCCCCCAACTAGTTTATAAATGTAGCGGTTGTTGAAATGACACACACGAAACCACAATGCAATTATGCAAAGGTTCAAAGTACCTTGATCTTTGTACTTTTCATATAGGTGATTCAACTCTACATAATTTGAGTTGGTCAAGCCACTGCAAGAGCAAACAAGTGACAGTGAAGAAAGAGATGTCGAGGATGCTTTGCATATGAAGGAAAAATTCCAAGGAAGAAGATGAGGCAATAAATCAATCAAGCAGATGAAGAATACCATTTGGAAGCAACATTGATAATCAGTAGAACCTTTCCCTTGTAAGTGCTAAGATTTACATCATTTCCCTTAGCATCCTGCAAGTTAAAGGAAGCATTAGCATACAAATAATTAATGTCATTTAAAGGAATCATTTCTCAATACTTTTCTTTTTGGACCAATTAGAAGAGGAGAAAGAAAATTCCACCTTAAGAGTGTAGCATTTAGCATGGACCTACATAAAATGCATATATTATATATAATTTACCCTAAAGTGTTAGTTAGAGGCTTGCATCTAAGACACAAAATCAAAATAATTTGATTACCATGCTCTCTAATTGAGCAGAAGTAACTGTTAGCCTTCTCTCTGTCTCTCTTGTTTGCTTAACAGTCATATCTTCAAGCCCTCAGTTCCATCTGTCTCTTGAACATATTCTATGCAATCCAAAGCACATAACTAGCTCTAAGGAACTTATTATCAAATAGAAAAGCTTCTCAAAGAATTTCCCATAGACATTGCTCCAAGTCAAGGTATTTAAGCGCTGTAAATGAACCTCAACCTCCAAATATTGTTAAATTTCAGATGAAACCCGATGGTTATTCACTGACACAATCACTCTCTAATTCACTCTTTGGTGTTTTGCCTCATTGTCTCCATGACTCATCATAGAATGCTTAACCCAGCAACACAAGGCTTCCTTTGAGAACTCATACAACCCTCAAAATCCAATTGATTTTGTTATACAGTCCTCTGACTATCAAATATGTGCTCCTTAAATTAAATTCTACAGTTTACACTCCCATCCTCTTTATTCTTTTTATTCTTTGCTCATTATGCTTTTCCTTTGTAACCAATCAAAGCACCAAACCATCACCATGGGAAGCTTCTCATAAACATGATAGATATATAAGACATTCAACATCCAAAATTCTTATATGGGTTGGCAGTTTTCACAAAAAAGAGCAAATTTAACAGGACAAAGGGACCCAATTTACAATTTGGTCTAAAAGATGCAACATCAGTTCAGAACTTTGTACTTGATTAATCAACTACTGTAAACTCTATGATTCCTAAGAAACCCAACACTGGAAAAGGCATACCCATGTAAAAAATGTTCCTATATTTTACAGAAACCGCAGCTGAAAATGAAAAAGCAACATCTGAACAAGTCAACTTATCATCAAAGCCCAACATGTTGATCCAAGAGACTAACCTTGACAGTGAAGTCATAGATTGATTGTGGCTCCTTTGTGGGTTCGCTTGCCATCCTAGAATCTGGTCTGAAGAAGAACAGCACAAATGAAAAGGGCAACACAGTGACAGCAAAAGTTTGAGACAGCAGGGAAAGATGAAACATGTTTGCTTTTTGACTTTTCAAGTGCTAATCTTCTTACACGTATACAATCACTCTCTCTTTGTTCTCCAAAGGAAAATATATTTACCACCAAAGTGGTAGTTGAGTTGGTAGAAGAACTTCTTTCATCTTTGTGGTCGTGCGTTCGAATCCGCTTGCGATAGTAGATGCGTGAACCAGATGCTACTATGAAGGGACTCTACCGGCTCACACTTTGGTGGGGTTGTGGTGACGGGCTCGCCTTCCCAGACAGTAGCTATGGCTCAAATCGGACATTCCACAGCGGATGGGAACCCTGATGGTCCCGTCCAAGAGGGGAAACTACACTAGTCGCCCATTCCGATCCTTTAAATTAAAAAAAAAAATATATATTTAAAGTCTTTAGATCAACTCGACTAAATTAAAAACTATATAAATATTTTTTTAAAAAAAAAATTAACTCTCTGGATCAATCGAAACTATAATAAATTTTTTACTGTCAAAATTTTTTAACTGCCATTAGAACCACTCAAAACTACATGTTTTACCTTATTAAAATATTAATTTAATTTAAAAAATTAAATCTAAAAAAAATAAATAAAAAAAATTGAAGGGTAGCCCCACCCCTCAACCCCTATGGGGTGGCCGCGAGCCACCATAGGGGTGGTTTACCCCAGGTGGTTTGGGGTGGCTCGCGGCCACCCCTTTCCACCCATGGGGTGGCTTTTATAGTTAGTGCATTTAGAAGGAAAGTGTTGTCTAAAAATTTTAACCTCAAAAAAATTTGGACAATTTTACACTTTTAAATGCAGTAAATAGAAAAAATTAAAGGAATTTGAAATGAAAAGAGTGTTTTTTGTGGGTGCTTGGGACAACAGTAACTCACAATTGAAGATCCAACGGTTGGAATTTAAATCATAAAAAAGGGACGCCTGAGAATAAATGTTTGTCAATAAAATTTTCTTTGCCTTAATTGAATAGAAGCTGTGAGCATTGGGTAGTGGAAAAAGCTCTCAACGTGCACGTTGAAAGCTGTCCACTGACTCCACTCATTTAAAATTTTTGAAGACCGTTCTTCTCCTGCACACGCATCTATTGTAAGCTCAATATATAAGGATTTAAAAAATGATCCAAATCGATATTTAAACTTGAGATTTTTTATCAAACGATTGGAATTTAATTCATCACAGCAGCTGTATCACGTCCTACACGCACTTATGTCCCACACGCACTTCTCTCAATGGCCAGCTGTATCTCGTCGACCGAAATCCGACCGTCCTATCTTAAAAAAAAAAAACAAAAAGATTGTGCGGCCAAATCCAAATTCAACCATCTGATCGTTTGATCTTTTAAAATAAATAAATTAGATGATCAGAACAAAATCTGACCGTCCGATCATTAAAAATAGATCGGATGGTCAGATAAAAAGGTTGTTAATTTGTATTTGACCCTTTATTTAATTTAACTACAACTTATCATTACAAATAATTATTTACCACATCAAATAATATATATTGATCATTGTTTTTTTGTTACTTTTATATATATATATATATATATATATATATATAAGCTTATACAAGCGTGCTCATGAGCCTAACCGAGTCAAGTCAAGCTTGCTTTGTTTAATATTCGAATAAAGATCTGTGTTCACAAAATATTTCGTTAATAATCGAATCGTACACGAGCCGAACTTATACAAACGAGTGTAAAAGAGCTGAGTCTGAGTGAACTTTCCTTGTTCGGGTTTGGCTCGTTTGAATTTTGCTCGAGCTGAAGGACGAGCTAAAAAATTGAGCTCGAGCTCATAATAAGTTGAGTCAAGCCGAGCCAGCTTTATATTTATTTATTTATAAATTTAAATTTTAAATACTCTTAAACGGCTCAAGAAGCGAGCTTGCATATAAGCATTTGCTTAGCCTAGCTAACAGAGTATGAAGTATGAGTTAATACAACAAGGCACTTTGTTTCGAAGAGAGAGGATATACATCTTTTATAGATAAACAAAATTGGGGATTTGTGTTTTTTTAGTAATGCGAGACAAGTTAACAAATTGTATTTAGACTGTATTGGAACAACGCCGCCTACAAAAAAAATATTTTTTCAACATCTCTCTCTTAATCTCCCTCACTAGTCACATTGCATCTTCCACCCTAACTCTCATTTCCCACTCTCTCACTCTCGCTCACTAGACAAGCAGTGAATGAGCTTGCTCACGAGCCTAATTGAGTCGAGCCGAGCTTGCTTCATTTAATATTCGAGCCAAAACTTGTGTTTATAAAGCGTTTCATTTAATAATCGAGTCAAGCATGAGCAGAATTTATACAAGCCGATCCCGAGCGAGTGACTTGCTCACTTAACACCCCTATACAAGCCCATCCCGAGCAAACAGCTTGCTTGTTTAACACCCCTACGCGTGACACGTGTTGTAATTTCATTGAAACTGATACAACACACTAACAAATTTGTCTAGATTTTTCTTTTTTATGAAATTTGATAGTAGGGATTAATTTATTATTTTTACATATATCAGGGAGCTCCTATTATGCTTAGGCTATCTTCAAACCACAAGGAGTTTATTGTAAATTAGTAAAATTACGAGGACTTATTTTATAGTTTTACTTTAATAAATTGACAACTCAATTTGAAGAAAATTTTGGTCCTATTTTCTCTTCCCTCTTGCATCTCAGGCCGCTAGAGAGTAAGCAGCCTTGGAGCAAAAAAGAATGGGTGTTTATCGGAAACACCCGTTCAAAATGCAATTGGTGGCTTATTGGATATCAGAGACTTCACTACATTGGCCCATTGGGTATCAGAAACTTCAAGCAGTTCTGAGGGCTATAAATAGGCTGCGTAGTACAAAAGGTGAATGCTTTCTCTTATATTTTGGATGTCATCGCTGGGATAATGGTTTTTGCAGGGTGTTTTTTTTTTTTTTTTTGAAAAAGTATTTTAACTTGTGATAAAAGTAAGTACTTTATATTTTAGGCTGTTTGTTATTTATTTTTTATTTTTTTAAAGAGATTTAACAAACAAAGGTGAATGTTTTTTCTTATATTTTGGGTGTTATTGCGGGAATAGTGGTTTTTTTTTTTTTTTTAAGGTGTTCTTTAGTTTCTATTTGAAAAAGTGTTTTGATGTGACTTAAAAATAAATATTTGTAAGTATTAAATTGTTTATTAACGTTTTTGTTTTGAAAATGACAAAAAAGGTAGATTTAACAAATAAAGGTGAATGCTTTGTTTTATGTTTTGGGTGTTATCGTGGGGATAATGATTTTTAGACTATTTCTTATATTTTTTTGTTTGAAAAAGTATTTTGATGTAACGTAAAAGCGAATACTTTATATTTTAAATTCTTTGTCAATATTTTTGTAATGTAAAAAAAAAAACTGAAGATTTAACAAACAAAGTTAATTCTTTTTTGTGTTTCCTGGTTTTGGATCAACCTCTCTGTGTTTTTGGTCCCTGAAGACATGTCTAAGGAAGTACAACAAGTCATCAATTGCATTTTGAATCGGTGTTTCAAACAAGCACCACTGAATCTTTGGCTTGAAAGCTGCAGCATGCTCTATCCACTTGAGATACGAGAGAAAAGAGAAAGAAGAGATTTTTCTCTTTTATTAATGTTAATGTTATTTGGGATGTGATCCTTTTTGTTTAAAGTAGTGCATTTGACGAGATCACATGAATGTTCAAAGTTTTAGGAGAAAATGAAGCTTAGATCTACGGCATTGTTTCTTTATCATTTTTTTATGTTTTTTTTATTCGTAAGTTACACACTCACACCAACATGAACCCATAACGTCACTTCCACCTTACTGCCCAAAAAAAAAAAAAAAAAACTATTAGAGATCAAATTCATTGGGTGTTTGTGCTATTTATTTATTTTGTTCTTGATGTTGCTGCATATTTTTCTTTTAATAAATTTACTTTACTTCTATTAAAGAAAAAGGGTTCTGGATAAACTTAAAATACATGAACCCAAGAACTGGTACAGATATTTGAGGTGAGTGGGGTTCCAACTTAAGATGTGCGCGTCTACATCATTCTGTACACAAATTATTTTACGCACAAAAAAGATACCAATATCCAGAGATTCACTTCATGGGTGCGGGAAGCTTCAAGCTGTTTTTGAGAGCTATAATGCTGCTTCGTACAAAAGGTGAATGCTTTCTCTTATATTTTGGGTGGCTGGGATTGTTGGGGGGTAAGTTTTTCTTTTCTGAAATGGATTAATTCACTGTAGTGGATATGACTTAATATGATCCATGACCATTTGAGTATCTTTTTTTGCTTCCTTTTTTTGGACCTACCTGTGTCTCTGTGTTTCCCTATTTCTTGTGTAACCTAGCGGTGTCTCCCAAGACTTGCTGCTTTGTGTTGATTCACGTCATATGCATGTTTGAGTTCATTTTAGGACAGGAACTCTGTAAGAGTATAAGACATATTAGCCCCATTATTTTGTGACAGTGGGTTTTATAATAAATACAAAGAAAAGATGATTTCAGTTTTCCCTGACTTCTCAGGAAAATGAATATAATAGCCCTACATTATTTCCATGAAAGAAAGTAATAGAAAAGGACATATCAAATGTTATGATGATAATGGTTGAAGTAAAGGGTTAGTTGACAAAATTTTGGAGCAAGTCCCCCCCACCCGCCCTAAAGGAAAAAAAAAATGTATAACTTTATGCTTAAAGTTTGTATGCATGATGAGCAAATTGATATAGTTGGGTACAGTCTTGGATTTTTTTAATGCTTGAAAAGGTTAATGTAAGAAATACTGATGAAATAAGGATTGGACTAATTGTATGTGCTAATTTTGCCCCTTGATTTATAATCTTTGTATTTTGGTTGTGGTGTATGTGGTAAAATCATCAATATTTTGAGAAGAAAATTTGAAGCAGTGGTGCCCATTGAAGAGACTATGAAGTTGTTAAAAGAGTAAGCAAGATCATAGAGAAGGAACAAGGGCATTTTTGTATTGAGATTAACAGCGATTTATAATATTTATGGTATCATGGTCTCCAAATGATCAGTCCTAATGAAATTTTAAATGGTGTTTGATTAAGATTTTATGACCATATATTCACCAATTCAATTCAATAAAGTACCTTCAATTTTCTATGACATTCTTCTTTTTCTGAGTTTGCAAAATCCGAGTCCTAGTTTATGGAACTGAAAATTATGAGTTTGTGTGTTGTGGGCACATGCTGCTGCTAGTACTTATAAGTTCTTGTTAATGTAACTTTTTGCATCTACTGGGAAAGCAGTCTGAATGTTCTCATTGTTGCTATAGTGTATACAGGGCTTTTGTAGATTTATGTTACCTATTTCCAAGGGCTATAAATAATTAGATATGTGTTGGTGTTCTTAAGTTTTTAATTGAAGGCGCGGTGTTTTCATCAACTATGTTTGATAGAGCTCATCTGAGAAATGTTTTACTCTGGGCACATTTTGTCACAGGAAGGACTTCAAGAGATGTGTGTGATGAAGGAGCGATGAGGAGGATGAAGAAGCTTGGTTAATTATCTATTATCTTAATATTTATAATTTTCATTTTCCAGTTTTAGTAAGGGCATTTTAGAAACTTAATTAAACCTGGAAAGGAGCAGATTTATGGATTTTATTACAAATGGGTTTTATACTATTCCAATAGGGGTTGGCTCAAGTGGTGGAATTCAGATCCCCTCCAATTCTGGAGAAATTAGATATTCTCCAATTGTTAATCGTGGCCCTTCATTTTAAATCTAATGGTCTATAAAATGCCAGCTGTTTTTGTATAACCGAGGCATTAAATGCTTGCTTTTGTTTTACCGAGGTTTAAATAATTTTATAGACCATTGGATTTAAAATGAAGGACCACGATTAACAATTGGAAAATCTCTAATTTCTCCCCAATTTGAGGGGATCCGGATCCCAAGTGGTAAGGGTCTTGATTTTGGTGGCATTCCCATCAAGCTTAAGGTTCGAATCTTCTTGGGTGCAAACAATTCATTGGGGCCAGTCCGTCGGCGAAGCCAAAGTATTACCCAACAAGAGTGGGTATATGAAGTGGCTTTGGTTTGGAGGGGTTCCTCATCATAAAAATAAATAAATAAATAATAATAATAATAATAATAATAATAAATTCCAATAGGGCTTGAGCTTGTTTTATTTATAGTCTTCGAGTTCTAGAAAACTTGCTGACTAAGTATTGGTGATAATTATAAATAGTTTGTAATAGCCTAATAGGCGTTAGGGTTTAATGGTGGTTTCCTAAATTTAATTTTTTGGAGCTGAAACTTGCTTATTTTCTTGATTATGGTTTCTAATAAAAGCGTTGTAGATTAGAGCTTTCTTCTTATGCTCTCTTGCTCGTATATTTTAAGTGAACTTGACTTAGATGTGATGAAGACGTCTTTATGTATCTGTACATGTTTATATGCCTTTATGCATGTATGTATAATATCCTCAATCTACTTCATCATTTCACATTTGAACAATTGTTTCCTCTGTTAGGCTGCTCACTGATTAATTGTGTATTTGGTCATTGTTGTCGTTCATCTCATCTTTCATCCCTTAGCAAATCAACAACAGATAACTACATTAGAAGAATGTTCTGTCACATGACCTTCCATTCTAACTCTTCTAGTATCTGATGCTTGTACAGGATCCACCTGACCTGATGGCCCTGTCATTAACTTGTGTGCCTATGTTTTCTGCTATCTATGTATATCATAATATTTGCAAGGTGGTCATAATACATGCCTTGCACCTGAATGTAAAGAACAACTTGGTTCCAAGGTCACTTTTTGCAAAGCTTGTTGAGCAGTTGTCTGCAGTCCTATGAGTTTTCAGTTCACTCTTAGTTCAGTAGTTCTGTAGAATGATTATAGTTCATCTCAAATCAGAGCTGTTCTTCAAATTATGTGGGCACATTATAATATGCATAGTTCCATGAAATGTAATTGAAGTTCTTTGTCTTCGAAAAAGGCATACACAAAGAATTGCCATTAAGGTGTTAATGCTACAAAGCACACAGCAATTCGTTCAAAGCTACCAGCTGAAGGACCAATAAGAGCAATTAATTTTCCCCCATGGATCAGCATGTTGGTCTTGGTGGGGATTTCACTGAACCAGTCTTGTACCCAATACAGGTGGCTTGATGGCACAATGACTCTGGGTGCAAGGGACATGGCTTAGATATTTCAACACTGATTCAGAGGCTTGGCCCCTACCTTGTGGAACTGTAAAAACAATCCTGGAATGCCTTTAGTTTGTTTTTCTTCTAATGCTGTATTTTCTTTTGGCAAGGTTGGTATCAGTAATAAAGGTATCTCTAAAGTCATAATTGTATTAGCTGACAAAATGTTGTTCCAAGATAGGATATTATTACAAGACCACCCTCCTAGATGTGCTTTGTGGTGGTACTTTTTGTGTTAACCTTGTGGAACTGTGAAAACAATCCTGGAATGCCTTTAGTTTGTTTTTCTTCTAATATTTTATTTTCTTTTGGCAAGGTGGGTATCAGTAATAAAGGTTTCTGAAAGTCATAATTGTATTAGCTGACAAAATGTTGTTCAAAGATAGGATATTATTACAAGACCACCCTCCTAGATGTGCTTTGTGGTAGTACTTTGTTAGCACAAAGTGATGATATAATGCACGATTGTTTCAATGACTATAATCTGTTGTAGGTGACTGTCAAGCTCGATGTCATTAAAAACAAGAAACATTGGGTTAAACATGGTTGCTGCATGTCATGTTATTGGATCTTTGGTGGAAGCCAACCAAGGAAGACTAGGCTGTTGATCGAGCACATAGAATTGGACAGACTCTTCTTGTTACTGTAACATAGATCACTATCAAAGACCAAAGTGGGGGCTTTGCCACTCTTAATGGTGAAGTTGGTCTTAATACCGTGTTCTCTGATTTACTCCGTGTTCTGGATTTTGGTAATTTTGCACTCCTGATTTTCTAGAGAAAAAGAAAACAACTCAAGAGACTCAAAACTTGAATATTGATCAGTGAATGTGACAACAAGATAATTTGTAGCTGCACTTATAGTGCCTGCTGACACTGTGGCTCAACTAGCCTAGTAAGTTTAGTGCATTTCAATGGTAACTTATACGAGTTTTGAGGCCCATGTAAAGGCATTTTTGTTCTCATCAATGGCAAACAGAGTGAACTAAACCATCCAGTAAATGTGCTCAGATGGCCTTTTCTCCACCATTTTTTTGTGATTTTCAAGTGGCAGGTGATATTTAGACAAAACTTCTTAGTGGCATCCAATCTGGCTGCTTTTTGGTTCAATGCCCCTTGTGGTAAATATAGAATTCAGGGATGCTGTTGATTTATATGATTTCATTGGATCATGGCCTTGCATCAGAGGTTGGATTGAAGGACCAAAAAAGGGGAAAGAGAAAAGAAAGAAGGCTTGGCAGGAGCCTGATTGTGGGTGGTGGTGTCCACTCAATCAAGCTACGCATTTTCACTTCATAATTTTTCAGCTGTCCATAGAAATCATGAGATGCCACACCTTGGTAGGAAGGAGGATAGGGTAAAGGGGATGTGGACCCAATTAAGTTGGACCCGGAAAAGATGAAACTTTGAACCTGGATCAATGTTTCTCACAGCTTTGCTATGCTTATACATGCTCTTTCTTTCGATCAAAATCTAGTGACTAATGCTATTTAGTAGACTATTATATGGCTACTATATAATTGGGATAACGTGTCATTCAAAATTTGCCTTTGATTTTTTTTATTTTTTTTACAAGTGTTAATCGAATGACTGATTTTCATTACCAGATCATTAAGTTGTATAGTAGTCGTATAATAGTACTAAATGACATTACTTAAATCTAGTATTAGGCAACTGTTCATATTAACCCTTACTTCTCTCATTGATTCCTAGACCAAGTATGTTACTCTTTCCACCTTTTGTATATTCTCTCTCTCCTTTTGTAGGGGGCGGTGTGCGTTCATCAATTTTCAAGCTGAAGTACTTTAAATAAAGGGAAGCACTTGAGCAGAAATGGGTGTTCAATCGTGTTCATACTAACATTTATAGAATGTCTAACCAGTAATATGAGAAAGTCAAAAAACTTAATTGTATATGGGGTTTCCTGGAAGCTCTTAACATGAACCTTTTTTAAGTCAGATGTGCTTTTACTTTGGCTTAAGCCCCTTGAGGCTTGAGCCATTTTCATGGAATTTATCTTTCCAACCTTTGATAGATTGAACTAAAGAATTTGCTCAAGCACAGGTGAGCACTCAAAAAATTTGGTACAGTTGAGAGAAAATTGTTTAAATGATAAAGGACTTTCAAGCAATAATGATTTTGTCCAGTGCTTTGGCAAAGTTAGGGCAAAGCTTTTCTAAGCAAATGATGTTATCCCAAATCATGCTATTTTCTGAGCAAAGCTTACCTTGCTTGTTCTCTTTTTACTTATTTCCCCTGCAAATTTTCCAACTTTTGTGGGCCTCTTAAAGTCCTCACAAAACCCAAGGCAGGTTAATAGGGTAGAATTGTGTCCTTTATTTTTTTTGACAGGGTAAAACGGACCGAATCCCTTGTAATTGTCTATTCTTGCAATCAGACAAGCAATTATGAAAACTCGAACATTTATTTAAGTAGGTGGATCTCATTAGGGGCCTCTCACAATAGCTATGGACTGCAATCTGGATAGGAGATTGTAGCCACTAGCTACATCCCAAAACCCAAGTTGTCAGATTGTCATGATTCTTCTTAATTTTCCCAATATATAAAAAGGGTGGAAAAGTAATATCTTAAACTCAAATCTTTCAAAATAGGAAAAGCAAACCCTTTTTGTAATTTGCTCAGGTAACAGGAGGGGTGACCAAGATCCCTAGTAATAGCTTCACATGCACACCATGGTGGCTCCCTGTTTGTCTTGTGATTCAAACCCTAGAGAGAGAGAGAGAGAGAGAGAGAGAGAGAGAATCTTTCTATTGGGGAAAGATAAGAAAAAGATGATGTTGGGGCATGTCTAGTGTATAAGGATCAAAGCCATCATAAAGACTGTTTGTGTAATGAGAAAAGGGGGGAATTGGACTCTCTCATGGTACATAAAGGGTTCTCTAATACCCAAGTAGTAACTTTGCTTTTTTCCTTTTGTGATTCTTTTGACTGCCTTCAAATTTCTCTTAGGGATATATAACTCTTTTAAACTACCACTTTCCATTAACCCTTTTAAACACTATTATAACTTAGTTTCTCACTAAGTGGAAAAGCAAACCACAGTATATAATTACATTACCTAGAAAAATAGCAGCATAACAACATCAATACCTTAATTACATTAGCTAAAATAATGAGGCACCTGACAAAATTATTAATAAAATCACAGAAGATTCTCCTGTACTTTTACAGGGAAGATTGCATCCAGTTAAAAAATACTGGAGTTCTTCTCCAATCTTGTAATCTTCACCATAAATTTTTGGGCAGGAGATCTCCAGTGTATTGAGAATTTTATTAATATATTAATATTGTTATGTGCCTACTTTTTTAGCTAATTTAATTAAAATAATAATGATGTTATATGACCCAAAATAGCAAAATTAACAAACGTTTGGACCAAACCCCATATACCCAAGGGTATCAATGGAAATCTGGATCCCTGCTTGTTGAATGTTCCCCAAAATAGAAAGTCCAGATGGGGATGGAGCAAATGCAAAACAAAAAGTTCCCACATCATTCACCGGGACTAGAAAATTTTGTGCCGGAAGGGTAAGGATTAATCCACCCGAGAAATAGAACGATACGGTTGGTACCCGAACCGTCACAAATCCGGATAGATCATAGCATGTGTCAAAAATGGATACTCCGGAGACCCGAGGAAGGTTCCTGGTTTGTGCGATATAAGCGTCGCGAAACGCCTCATAAGCCAAAGTTGGCAGCCTCGACACCGGGGTGCCGGTGTCCATAACAACCCCTCCGTCACCCAATTCGGTAAGCCGGAACACATCTTCTGAAATGGGTACCTGGGTACCTCCCACTCCGAGACCCGAAAGCCCAACATAGTAGAAACTCGTAGCCCGTGGATTCCGGAGCAAGGGGACCCACGCAACCCCCACGGGAAACGCTCCGCGCCCGAACTCCATCCACCCGGACGACCCGGTGCCCCGACTTGCCAAACAATAAGTGAACGCACCGCCAGCCTGCCCGCCAAGCTGACCCAGAAACGACATGGACCCGCCTCCAAGGCCCAATAACCCGGAGGCTCCCACGAACATGCCTCGATTCTTGTGCCCACACCCGATGGCCACATGCTGAATTGTGGTGCGACCCAACGTCAGCGTCTCGAGCACCAGCGTGCCTTTGGTGTAGGACCCGTCGGCGTAGGACACCTCGTACATACACTGACCCTTGTGGCAACCGCCGCCATCGAGGCGGTCGCACACGGCGGAGCTGCAAGAAACTCTGGAAAACGAACTGGAATGCGCCGGGTTGAAAACCGGGTCGGACTGCGGGTAACACTGGTCACAAGGCTGACACTGAACCCACACAACATCACTGCCGAGATCGATGACCATGTACTGAGTCGTCGGAGGGCTACCAACGCCTATCTGAATCACATATTCCCAGGTTCCATGATCCATGCCGGAAAGCACCTCCGACCCGAAATCATCCTCCACCTGAAAAGGAGGACCGCCACCGGAACTACCATTGCTAAGACGGTGAACAAGGCCGGCGACCCTTCTAGCGTCACGCTTCATGAGCTCGAGAAAACGGTCATGGAAGTTGGTGTGATGGGGTGCAACAATATTGTCTCTGTGCATTAATTCCAGCTTCCATTTTTTCTCATGGGTGTGTTGTGGTGTCTTGGTGGGCTTGTTGGATTTGATATCGGCGATGGTTTCTTGGACTCTGAAGTGCTGGAAATCAGGGTAGCGCGGTATGGTGTTTTTGGCGTGGTGGGTTGCCGATGAGACGGCGGAGGAGATGAGGTGGAGGTGCAGCAGCACCGCCAGCACAATGATGGGTAGTGGTGCGCGCACGGGTGGCATGGACATGGTGCTCTGGGAATTAGGCTTTTTCAGTGGCTGGTTAGCTTCGGCTTTTGGAGGTGTGGGGGTGGATTTATTTGGTTTGGGTTTTGGGGATGTGGAGAGGAAAATGGTGGGCCGGGGGGTGTTTCTGGAATTTAATGGTGTGAATGTGGTTTTTTTCTGTTTTTTTGGACTGATTTATGACTTTTTGCAAATATTCACGTGCCTTTTCTTGCTACTAGTGCAACTTTGTTACCAGCTTTTATCAATTATGGCGCGAGCGGTCTATGTTATATTTATCTCGTTAATCCTTAAATAATTAAAATTTATTGTAGTTGATATGATAGGTTTTTTTTTTTTTTTTTAAAGATTTCAAACCTTCATCGATGACAAATAATCATTCTGGGACAAATTCTTTCCCGCTTACAATATCATAGATACATGTTGAGATTTTTCTAATCCAAACTCAATCTATGACAAATCTAACAGCCTCCTAGCCAATGAATGAGTAGTTGAATGGTGTCATGTAGATTTTTATGTCAGTTTATTTGTAAGTTTAAATAATATTGTTACATTAGACATACCCGAATTTAATTGTTTAGTAGCTAATATAATAATAACAATCTTTTGTAAATATTAGACATACCCGAATTTCATTATTAATGCCAAGTACTACACCTCTATCCCATATTCTTATCTCACTCGTTTAATATGACAGTGTTTATGCTTCCCTTTTTTTTTTTTTTTTTTTTAATATTTTTTTTATATATATATATATATTTTCTAAACAAAGGCTGATTCAAGAGTTGATGAACTCTATCACATCAACCTAGTGAAATGGAGGTGAGATGAGAGTATAGTATTTAATAAAGAGTAATGCTATATATAACACTAATATCTATCTTAGTTGAGTCTTGTAACCATTTATATATTTTTAACAATTTAATAATAACTTATCCAGGGACTACTAATGTTGTATATATTTCTAAAATATTTATGAAAAATTAGTGTGGTATATATAACCTAGCTTTCTTTTCCAATAATAGGAAAAATGATTGATTGATATATATATATATAGAGAGAGAGAGAGAGAGGGAGGGAGAGAGAGAGAGAGAGAGAGCATCTTTTGTCTGTTTTCTTCTTTTTTCTCTTAACTACTGCCACACTTTAATGGCACTAACATTCCGTTCAAGACTAATGTTGTTTTGATTGTCATGCTTACAGCCATTTTATTTATTTAAATTAATTATCTGATCATATTCTATAAATTCTGTAAAGTATATAAACTTATTAGCATTACTATTAAAAGGAAATGATTTGAGAGAGAGAGAGAGAGGAAAAAGCGAAGGGCGGTCATCATCAATGATAAAATAAGATGTGCTACCTTTTCTACTTGATGCTTTTTTATGTCTGGCCCTTGAGCAACTATTGTGGCTAAAGAAAATATACCCTTGGATCCCTTATGAGGGTGCTGCTTACTAATTTCACAAGTGTTAGGTAAGTTCTTGAATATATATATATATATATATTAAAGAGTAATGCTACAAATTATGTCACAAGTATTTAAACTTGTTAACATGACGGTGCTAAAAGGGTCTGACTGATTGGCAATGACACATTAGTAAAGTGGAATAAAAGTGTGATGTATAATATTCCTATGAAAATATATATTTTTGAACCAAAAAATAAAGTTCGATCTTTATAAAATAAGACTTGACACCTCATTTATGCTTTGCATCCCATAAGAATTCTTGATTCCTCCATATTCCCTTATTGCAGCCTTGAACTAGCTAGCTACGAATGAATTGATAAATGAGAAAAAGAAAAAGAAAAACAATAATAATTAAGAAAGAAGATAAAAGAAATATTGTTGTTGAAACAAGAGTTGGACCTTGAATGGTCTCAACAATCCATGAAAAGCACAAAAGGTAGGCAATTAGAATAATATGACTTGACAATTAGTGAATTGCATTCACAACATGACATAAATGATGAAGATTGACTCGTGTGTTCAAATTCAACATGAAATTCGCCATCATTATATGTTTGCTAAAAGTTTTTATGCTTTCTTGGATCCAAGAAGATTTCCATGTTTTAAGGAAAAAAAAAAAAAAAAAAAAAAAAAACAAGGCATCCATCAAGCAGAAACTATAGTGTTTTACTATCATTTCAGTAGGTTCTATGTATCATATTTTTGGAACAAAGTGGTTCTTTATCCTCCCATATTGAACATAGACCATATTATTATTGAATTCTTAAAGTGATTGATCTAGATAAGGAGGTGTTCTTCTAAATCCATTTTATGCTGCACCCCTATCAGTCTATCATATCTCTTGTAAGGTATCATACATGTATATATATTTTGGTCAAATATTGGTGTACCGCATAATAAGCTTCCAAAAACTGCGCCTTTAATGCTCGTTAGCCGGCCGAAACAGGCCCAGTCTCAATAAAGCCTTTTATAGGCTGGCCAGACCCAACCTCACCAAGAAGGACGGGCGTACAAGTCTGTAGCCTATCCATTGCCACCTGGACTACTGACATTTCTTTATTTTTAGGGGATCAAAAATGTGAGCCTAAAAGAGTGGGAGCCACATAATCAAATCAATTTAATGCTCGTTAGCCGGCCGAAACAGGCCCAGTCTCAATAAAGCCTTTTATAGGCTGGCCAGACCCAACCTCACCAAAAAGGACGGGCGTACAAGTCTGTAGCCTATCCATTGCCACCTGGACTACTGACATTTCTTTATTTTTAGGGGATCAAAAATGTGAGCCTAAAAGAGTGGGAGCCACATAATCAAATCAATTATCCTATAAACCTCCCTCCTAACCAACACCGTGTGGGAAACACACCATAAAGAGAAGGGAATTGAGTCATTAAGAAGTATGTTCAATTCTAGCAAAATATTCTAATTCTATTTTTTATTTTTTTATTTTTTTATTTTTTTTTGAGCTCTCTTCTTTCTCCAAGACAAATTTTGACTTAAGAGTCAAAGTGAATCCCTGTTAGACCTCCAATGGGACACTTTGAACTTGATCTTCCTTGTCTTTGTGGGTTATTTTTGGTTGAGAATAAGAGGTACTCGCAAAGGTTTGATGGGAGTAATTTGATTGTTTTTTCTTTTAAAGTGCATTTGGTTCCACAATTTTGTAGACTAAAAGTGCGTTTTTAAACAAAATCGCAAAAAACATTTCGTTTAAAAGTGTGTTTAAAAAAATGGTGTTTTGTAAATGTGAAAAAATTTGCAATTTTTAATCTAAAGAAAGGGCCGAAGGGGGGGGGGGGGGGGGTTTCGAAGGCCGACCCGTAATTTTACTAAACGTTAAAATGCGTTTTAAAAATTATGTTTTCATTAACTACCTTTTTAAATTCTCTCTCTTTTTTTTAAACCGCACGTTTTTGGAGGATGAAAGTCGTATGTTTCTTTTGGGAATTGAATCATTTTCAATATATATAGAGTAAGGAAACTTTATCTGAGTAGTATATGTACCGACTTTGTGGGTTATCTTTCCTTGGCAAAGACTAATTAAAGACGAAGACTATCTATCACTGTATATTTAATTAATTAGCTCCATGAATTTGAGTGGAGCTTTAAAAGTGAAAGATAATGTGTTTTATTTGAGCTTTATGGCCGGTATTTAGCCTTTTCAAATAAAACCTTGAAAAGCTTTAGCTACAAAAAATAAATAAATAACAACATAAATAAATAACAAAGAGCCCACCACCCTTGTGAGATATTAACAAATATAATATATAAATGTAGCACTCAGTACTTGGCATGCACCAACGTACATTCAAAACTTAGGAAAAAATTTCACTTCTGATAGCTAGAAAGAGTGACACTATGAAATACTTAGACTCCTGCCCTTTTGGCTTTAGATACTGCCTTTCCGGTCTATTTTTATTTTTATTTTTTATTGCTATTGTTCAAGATATAAAGAATCGGGTCATTTTTTTATTGGTTTATTTTAGTTACAATGTATTTTTCATTTTTATTTTTTGTTGGAGATTCCATCCCTTTCGGTTTTAAATCCCATGTAACCCTTCCTTATTTGATTTTCATGAGTGTTTCAAACAAAAATCTAGAGCATATGCTTGAAATGAGTAGAGGTGAACTACTATCCTTTAGGCACTAGATTCAATTAGTAGGGAGCCAATCCCGTGTAACCTTTTTTCTTATTCAATTAGAAAAAATAATAATAATAATTAGTAGGGAGCCAAAAATTAGTTTTAGGAGGCCACTTCATACGAAAATACTAACTCTATAACGGTTTTGACAAAAGAAATGATAAAAATCACGACCCTCCAAGGCATATTAATATAGATTCATCCTTGTTTAGGATATATTGTTTGGTGTATTGGGTCACATCTAATGAACATATATCTTCTTTTCTTTTTTTTCTTTTTTTTTTTGCTTATATATATATAGGGCCATTTTTTACGCATGATCTGACCAAAACCATATGATTCTAAACAATTGATGTAGCTTTGGTTAAAGTTTGCACTTTGCACGCGTGATGTGATGCAGGCAGTAGGGCACAGGACATGCATTTACATGCATGAAAGTTGCAAGCTGTTTCTAGCTGCTACACATGCATGCATAATAATTCCAGTACATGGACTACCCCATATGCTTTATCCATGGAAAAATAAGTACAATAATAAAGGTGTGCAGGTTAGGCCCGGGCCGCGTCTTAAGAATTAGCTCGATCTGGGCGGAGCTAGGTGCACCGGTTAGGTCGACCCATCCTCATCCTCCCTCCGGCCACCACTTTCCATCTCCCTAGACCTCATTTGGAAGGCCAGGAACAACACCATCCACAATGGAAACCTAGCTACCCAATGCATTAACCTTAACCCTAGCTAGCTAGCTCTCAAACCAAATCAAATCTTCCAGCTTTTCCCATCTCCATGCTTGGCAATCCCTTGGTCCTTAATCCCCTAGCCTCCCTGGTGCCCCCCTTCCCCTGGCTTTATCAAAGTTAATTTTGATGTTTTTAACACATCCTTTTCCGCTCTTGTGGCTATTGGTAATCTTTATGATGGGTCCATCCTCTTTTCTACAGCCACATTAGGTCTCCCTTAATGTGACCCAAATGTTGGTGAGGCTATTCAATCAACAATTAGTCACCATTGGTGAATATCCTTTTTAAAGAAGACTCCTTGATTGTTATCAATCCTTAGAGCACTCACATCTTTCAACTATTCTGTTGAGCCATGTAGCAAAAAAGACCTCACAACCGACTAGTCAAAGTGACAAAGTGTGTATTGAGCTGTTACAGTTGTAGCTCAACAATCCATAGCTAATAATAATAAAAAGAATCCAATCTTGTTATCTCTCTTTTTTTGGAAATAGATAAAGTAGATAAATAAATAATATTTTAAATGAAAAAGTAAAAGTTAATAACTAAAATGTTGAACCGGATGTATGTGCTTTTGAAAAGTGAATAAGATTAAAGCAGAAAAATGTGACCGTTTAGCTAGATATTTTGGTAAGCCAAATATAAATGCTCTTAGTCTCCAATATAGTGACCTTACTACTGATTGAAGAATTCCCCATTTGTTTATTATAGTTTTGCTTTACTCATCACTTTTAGTAGCGGGACAACCATCATCAAGATTGTAGGAGCTCGATACAACATCACACATTAGGCCGTTACTGTAATGCTCCCCACTGAACATTCGGCCAGAAAGTTGGATTTGGGTTTTTAGTTTTTTGGGGTTAAATTCAAGTGAATGTTTGGTTTTTAGGTTAAGGCATACTCAAGGCCGGGGGGTTAAAAATTGAAAAAAATCGTGGACTTAACTCATCTCATAAAACTGGTTCAATAAGATAGGATTGCCCATTCTTTATAAACATGCCCAAGATTTTTTTCACATGCAATGTGAGATCATTCCTCAGCACCTTCCCTCACATGCAGGTCCTGTAGTAGACTCTGATACCATAAAGGAATTCGTGGGCGTAACTCATCTCATAAAACCGGTTCTAGAATAAAGGGCTGCCCATTCCTGATAAACATATCCAAAATTTGTGGGATTATTTCTTAGCAAAAATGACTTTCTAAGCTTAAGTAAAATGGTTGATTATTGAGATATTTAAGTCTCGAAAACTCGGAGCATAACGTACAATTACTGCCAATTTTCCTTCTGATATGTTCCCTCTACTAGACTTACCTATCGACAACCGCAGAAATCCACCTTGGTAATTTTGTGGCCTCCTATTTTTGATAGGCCTTAGTTTATTTCCTTTGTATTTGCAGTCTTTTTTTGGGTTGTATCATTTGGTTGTACTTGTTTACTATCTCATCTATAATAATATTAATAAAAGTGGGTATAAAATAAGCTGTATCATATCAATATGTGTGTGCGAGTGGAATAGAGAGACTTTTTGATGAAGGTTGGGGGATTTGTTGCAGTCGATTTTTTATGTTCGAAGAATTCAACCGAAGCTCTAATTTACCAAATTGCATTTATGTGTATTACGGGTAAAAGTTTAAGTCAATAAAAAATAATAAATTTAAACATTTAATTAATATTTTAATATTCTCTAATAAGACTGAACACGTGAAGTATTTAATTAAAATTTAAATAAACTATGAAGAATTTAATAATTTGATTAATACTAACAAAAACAATAATCATGATGTTAAGTTATGAAATCTGACACATTAATCTGATACTTGTATCTCAAAAATTTCATATTATATAAAATGGGTTGAATCTCAGACGACCTTCACCTTTAAACAAGGAAAAAGTATTAATATAAGCAAGGTACCTAGAACTTTACAAAAGAATTGATAGTGGTTTCTAATACATCATCGATCAGAAATAGATTGAAAAATACTTCTGGAACATGTATGGAATGTGGTATACTAAAGCAGTGGGCTGTTAAAAAAAAAGAAAAGAAAAAAAAAAAGTGGGCTATTTGTCTAAGGTGTTGCTATAGGGGTACTACAAGTCTACAACTTTTGTAATTTTCCTCATAAAATGACGTTAGCAGTCATAGTTAGTAAAATGATTAAACAAAAAAATATAATTTGTTAATTTAATAAATTAGAGGCCGACTTATCAATTATAAATTCCTAATCATTTCACCAATTATAGACCGTTACATTTTTTTTTTTTTTGAACAAATTATCTCTTCATTGATATAACAATCAAATGAGGCAGAATGTTCTATACAATACTAAAGATATAATTTGTGATCTTTACAATTCAAACATTATCTATGACATACACAATAACTTCTCGAGTTATTTAAGATAATATCTATAAAAAATTATTGTTTCAATCAGTTTCAAATCTACAGAAAATTCCATCGAATCACGTCTCTATCCGTTACCAGGTCTTTGATTCCCTGTCTTTTTTTTATCTCCGCTACTAGTGCTTTATTAATCGCAATCCTCTTCGCTACCTTTACCATAGTGACAATTTTTCTTTATGCTTGATAACTCCTCCATCATCGGTATATGGTTTACTCCCAGAAAAAGAACCATAAAAAAGCAAAAGATCGATTGGAAAGTAATTCTGTTATTCTTAAGGATTCGTGAAAACAAAGCTTAAGAAAACATATAAAACTTCACTCCATAGATCGCTACTAAAAGCAGATCTAGAGATAATATATTCTTATTTAAAAACAACGAAAATACAATAACAAAAACCAAACACACTATCACGCGTTCCACGCGCCACTACCAGCCAGCCACGCGTCGCTAAAAGCATCCCGAAAACCATTGACACACGCAACCTATAGACTGTTACATTGATTTGTAGTAAAAGCTATATTACTCCAGTCATTTAAACAAAAAAGCAAACAAAAAATTATGCAAAAGCAGTGGGGAAAAAACATGAAATTAATTCTAAGAGTTGAAGACCCCGTTTCCTAGATCTTTTCCTGATATTGATTACTATTTCAAAATTATTCTACATTATATTAAATCAATCACAAACTCCATTAATTATATATCTCCATAACCATTTGCATTAGGGCTTCAAGCTCAAAGTCAAAGTAGTAAAACTGATTTTTTTTTTTTTTGGCCATTAAGATTTTCAGTTTTGGGTTTAGAGCTTGTCTGAAATTACGTTAAGGAGCTTAAAAAGTATTTTTATTGATTACAAATTTGTACCATGCAAAAAATTGGTAAAAAGCTAAAAAAAAAAAATCATTTTTATTTTTCTCTAAAATAGCCCAATACGTATTTTTGAGAGAAGCTTAAAAGTGAGGCTTTTTTAAAAATATTATTTCTCACTTTTTTAATAAATAAAAGTATTATTTCTCGGCGCAATCTCAAACAATTTCTTAGTATTTTCAGAATATTCTTCTATTTTGCCTCTACATAAATAATTACAAAAATTGTTTGGAAGTGGAAGCCACTTTCTTTTTTTTTTTTTTTTTTTAGGTATGTGGAAGCTAGCTTATCCCAGAGAAAGTAGTGTTTCTTTTGTCGTAGAAACACAGGTGCAAATGTGCAATCATGCTTAGTAAAAGACAGGCTAAAATAATATTAAAAAAATAAAAAGTGAAGACAGCCTTTTTCCCTTAATGAGTGGGGTTGTTAGTCTAAAAGCAAAGATTGCTTGTAATCTGAAATTTTAACGCTACAATGGCGGCTGAGCTCATTGTTTTGGCACTATGCTAATTAGCATAAATATATATATAATAATATTAGCTTAATTAGATTTGTGTCCAAGGTAATCCAGGCTTAGGGCTTGGGGGAAATCTAGCATCTAATTAGCTACATTCACGCCTTGCTAGCCAGGCTTTGTGGCATCCCATAAACCAAAAATATGGCTATTTTGAGAATTTTAATACTCTCCATGGTTGCAATAGTGATGAATGATCACGGGTGGTAAGTGAATTTTTTTTTTTTTTTTTAAACAAAAATATCCTCTAAAAGGAATCAACAAAATGGAAATTCCAACATTAAATTTAAAGACCCAATTGGATATTATGTTTCTAATTTATTGGCATGGTACTCTAAATTTACGTCTTGTGTACACTGGACTCATGTCTTGCTCACCTACCATAAATAATGTAACAATGAGAATGGTAGTTGCTCTTTTGGCGTGCATATCTCCACTAATCCTACTTCATATGCCCTTCAATCACATTAATTGACATATATTGTTTGATTAAGAATGAAAAATCTAAGGTCGTGGGGATCGTAGATTAAGATATGGAGGATTTTTCAATTGCGTTAATGCTTGGAAATACGACAAGACCAACCAAAATATGATAGGATAGAAAAAAGGAGAAAAGAGAAGTAAGTGGGAATTAAACGTCACAATTAAACACAATAGAAAATTGGAGTTGGAGCACATAAGATACGCACGAACATTCCAATAATTGAACCATTATTACCACTAAAAGTTGCTCTTATTTTTAATCATTCCACTATCATTTTTTAAAAAATCTCTCTCTCTCACAATAATATGTGCTACGTACGCATGCAAATGGACGTATAGCAGAATTCTCAACAATCTATCACACCCATGTCACATTAGCTTATATGATGCACGTATAACATAATTTTTAACGATTTATCACACTCATGTCACATTGGCTCATATGACGTATTTAATGGACTTTCTTTTTGTTCTTAAAGCAACTTACTTAAGAAGTCACTTAGAACACACATCAATTGGTGCATGCGGCATGCATAGGTGTGAAGAGTAACATTAATGAATAATGCTACTCTTTACATTCATTTTGCACTGGCTGACATGGAGTATTTTAAGTAACTTTTTATGTCAATCACTTAAAACATGTCACATTAGCCAGTGTGAAATGAATGTAAAGAGAGAAGCATTATTAAATAGTGTATGCAACTAGTGAGAACATTTAGATAAAATTTAATTTTCTTTTTATTAGTTATAGATTTAAACCTTTAAATCACTAAAATCTATGATAAAATTTTTTCCCAAACCAGTTTGGAGGAACTATCCTCCAACCCATTTAAAATAGTGACAAGTATGCATAAACATTTAAAATGCACATTAAATTTAGTCTAAATTAATAAACTGCTATTAATGACGGTAAGAAATTCATCTTCCTTTTAAATGTTTATGGATACTTGTCACTATTTTAAATGGGTTGGAGGATATTTCCTTCAAACTAGTTTGGAGGAAATTTCTATCAATTCCATTAATGAGAACATAAGATATTATTCAATCTTGCTATATATTAGTCCCACAAATTTATAGAACTAATAATTAACAAAATTGAGTTATAAATAGAAGGCATGCACACTCTCCATATCTGAAGCACAAGCTAGCTTGCCACATAATCTCTCTAGGAGATCATCTCAACATAAATGGTGTCTTAGCTGGGTTGATTAACAGAGAGACAATATGTTTATACATATATACCATGTCGTTTTCAGAGATATCAAGAGAATCCTTCACTTTTTGCTCTATCATGAAAGTCAGATTCTAGATGAGAATTAAAGAAACTTATACAAATAGAATAATTTATTAAAGAAGTAATCCTTTGTTAGTGCAGAAATTTAAAACAGAAAATTATATGCTATTAAGGTGCATTATTGAGTTGCTTTTCTTAAGAAGTTATTTGCCCCCACAAATTCTGATGAATATTGGTATCAATGGTATGTACTTGGTTATGACAAACATTTTTTCCAGATACAATGGAGCCCATAAAAATTTTTAAAGGTTGGTTGCATTTTGCATAAAACGAAACCAATCATAACAGCACTCAGAATTTCTATTCTAGCAAGGAGAGAGAGAGAGAGAGAAATTTTAAAACTTTACAAGGATTTGAGAGAGATTAAAAAAAGAAAAAGAAAAATTGTTTCTTAGACTGGTATGTAGTGGACTATATGTTTTAATTTAGCAATTTCAATGTATGTTCAATAACATACATGTAATTTCACTATTAACAGAAAATATCTGCTAATTCTATTAGATTATAATCTTGACAGTTATAATAAATTAATAATTAACAATTATTTAATTATAACTATTAGATCATAATTGTTAGTAACAATAACTTAATCTCAACTGTTATATCAAACTTAATTTAATTTTACAGTTAACTTTACTAACGGCCAAGTAAATCCAACAGTTAGATCTACTTTAAAAGCATCATATTATCTAGAGCAAATCATTAGATAATATGATCATGAGGGATCCGGATCCCCTCATATTAGAGGGAGAATATGAGAGTGTCATATTGTTAATCCTGGCCGTTCAATCTCATCCAACGGCCTACAGCATGCCTATTGTCCCACTAAAATTAAAATAATAAAAAAATTAAAATAAAATGATAAAAAAGCTGGGGTGGCCGAAGCCACCCCCCATGGCCCTTGGGGGTGGTTCGGCCATCCCCAAGGGTCAAATCCTAATTTTTTTTTTTTTTTTTTTTGGCTCTTGGGGGTAGCTCTGGTCATGAGGTGGCTTTGGCCACCCCAATCAGCCCTTAGGGGTGGCCGAATCAAAAAAATTAAAAATTTTGGCCCTTGGAGGTGGTTGAACTACTCATTGGCTTAACTCGGGTGGCTAGCCACCCCCAGCTGCTTTTTTTTTTATTTTTTTTATTTTTTTATTTTTTATTTATCATTATATTTTAATTTTCTTTTTAAAAGTTAAATAATATTTTATTATTTAAATTTTAGTGGGACACGTGGCATGCTGCAGGCAGTTGGATGAGATTGGACGGCCAAGATTTACAATATGAGACTCTCATATTCTCTCTCTAATATGAGGGGATCCAGATCCGATCGTGACGGTCTAAAAATTAATGGTCATAATTTGATTGGTCTAAGCTCTAATGCTTCATGCTAAATGCCACGCACACGAGTGCTTGTGTATGGTGCTTTGCATTTTGCATCATACTTAAGCATATACAAGAAAATATACGTAAGTATTGTTTGCTTGCTTTAAAGCAATAACTTAATGCGCATTGGGCACTATATATATATATCAACGTTATTTTAAGCAGCTTAGCTAGTAACTTAGCAATCAAGTTCTTGATCCGTTGGATTTTTTTACAAAACGCGCTTTAGGATTGTATAAAATATGTTGGGTTTTATTTTTGTGTTGGTAAATTCTGTGTCAAAGCATGTTTTTGGTTATATAGTGTTTGGAAAGATAAATCCAATGAGAGTAGAAATGCAGGAGGAAAACAAAGAGAAAATGTAAGAGAATGAATCAAATTCGTCCTCCAACCCTTAATATACAGACTATCATGTAACTATTTATGAACAGTTGTATTGTTTCTCCTTTAACCTTTATAAAAGTTATCACCTTTCATGAAAATGATTGAAATGACAACACTTGTTATTTCAACTATTTTATTTTAGGTATGCATATATATAACATTTTCCCTGTACCATGACAAATAGCTCTAATAATGGCCATAACAGATATATATCACTCTAAGTATCTGTTTGCTATGGCGTGGAGTGCTCTCTAAGACAAAAATCAATAAAATTGTATGAAAGAAGATGACTAGTAATAGGGCTGTTTTCTTTTCTTTTGAAGTTCTCAGATTGGATACAACGTGAAAATCCATCAAAATCCATTATGGTTTATCAAAAGGATAAGTCGAGATGCAATTGAAAGTTCTTGAAATCGCTTATAAAAAAATTTTGGTTCACCTGATAACGAACCAATGTAAGACGACTTAACACCTATAAGTTCCTTTATAATCTATCCACGCTATAGACTACTTATCTTTCTAATAATATAAGACGGGGTGTTACAGTATACTATGAATAAAAATTCAGTTTTATTTGAACAAGTTATGGCTCCATTAATACAAAAGAAGTGTAGCTTTAGTACATATCCAGGAGTCAGGAGGAAAACACATTAGGAAAGATCCACATGATGATATGCTTACTCATTGTAAGAGACAGAGTAGCATTTATTTGACTAAAAGCTGAAGAGAAGCAGTTTGAAGCACTCAAGCAGTCCCCAACACCTTCTTTACGTCCTTCTGCAAAGTATAGAATGGGGGAATTAGTTAATCAGATGAGGCATTTGGTAGAAAGGGAAATGAATGTAGCGGCAGGGATGGGTTTTACCTCAATGCTGAGAGGGGAAGTTGTGGGGGCATATCGTTCAATAACCTTTCCCTCTTTATCAACCAGGAACTTCGAAAAATTCCACTTGATATTATCTCCAAATAGGCCACCTTTGCTTGATTTCAAGTACTTGTACAAAGGGGCAGCATCATTACCATTCACATCCACCTTACAGTGCAAAACATGAAGTTTCATTAGGCATTATCTCCAACTCAGATGAAAAATTACAAAAAAATAAGGAAAAACTACACTTTAGCCCCAAACTACCACTCCTTCAGCATTTACGCCTTCAAATTTTAAAACGGGACATCAAATCCTCCCATGCTATCACCACGTGTCAAATCAAACACTTCCATTTGGGAGTTAATTCTCCATTTCTCATCCATCTTTTTTTCAAATCAACCGTTGGATATGTAGAACCCACAAATCCAATGGTTGATTTGAACAATATATATATATATATATATATATATATATATATATATATATAGCAGGTCCCTTTGCATTTTTACCATTAACGTTAGATGGGTGTATAAGTTGTAACAAAAGAATTACAAGAGACTATCACTTTAATGCAGGTTCATTTAGCTCTTGTTTTATTCTTCTCAAGAGTTCATAGATAACCAGAGTCTCTAAAGCTATCTTTAAGTTTTGAGAATCCTCAAGAATATAAGTAGGAAAACACTGAATTTTATACCTTATCAAATATAGGAAACTCAGCCTTAAAGCGAGTGCAAGCAAACTCTAAAATCTGCTCATTGTTCCCTGGCTCCTGAGCTCCAAACTGATTGCATGGGAATGCCAGAATCTCCAATCCTGAACCAAGGCAGAAGCAGGATAAGTTCTCAAGCATCCAAAAGGATGACGGGAAGAAGAAAACCACAGCTAGATATGCCGAACACGATTCCAGAGAAGTTCATTAGACATAAGAAGGTATTTCCCATGTGCTTGTCTATTAGCACGGGTGTAATATGATGCCACTAAAAGAAAATTTCAAATAAATAATTCAATAAATGACCAAAACAAATCAAAACAAAGGAGCATAAAAATGAAAAGAATAAAGAAAAGGTAATGAAAGCTGACCTTGATCTTTGTACTTCCCATACAATTCACTCAGCTCAGTGTAGTTAGAATTAGTCAAGCCACTGCGTCAAAAGCTGAACGTTAAAACTATAGATAAAGCATTCCAGATAAACAGAAAGAGAGGGTAGCAGAGAGAGCCACTATCTTTCAACCACTATCCTAGCTTGAGCAACAAAGATCAAGCTCCTCTTTGGTCAATGGTTCTGGTCTAAGAACAGTTTTGCTCTATCCTATTGGATGTTTCTAAGGGAACATATATACAGCATATATATACCATTTCGACAAAAACTTTCGTACCATGAGGAAGTTGAGGAGCATAATTTATATTAGGGCTGATTTTATTCAAATCGAAATATTGGGTTTGTTTGATATATATATAAAATAAAAAATCTCAAAAAAAATTAGATGGTACTTGATACAAATTTTGAGTAAAACTTACATTTGAAAACCAACTTGTAAGGGGAGAGTACCAAAGAGCTTATATGCTTAAATTTAAAATTTTACTTAAGCCATATGGGACACTTAGAATCGTAATATACCATCACGCTTTGCAGCGAACGTCTACAACAACCCACTCTATTTCATACGTTGCCTCTTTGTGAATCGAACCCATGACATGGTGCTTGTTTTTTATACCAAATTATACAAACATTGGGTAAAACTCACCCTTAAAAACCGGCTTGCAAGGAAAATATGCCTAAAATTAATAAACACATGATTAACATTGTATTGAAGCCATGTGGGGCACTTAAGATCGTAACATATCATCCCACTTCTAAATCTAACGTTCATGGTAGCCCACTCTATCCAATAGGTTGCCTCCTCCGTGACTCAAACACCTGACATGAAATCTAATTTTGATACCAAACGATATAAACTTTAGGTAGAACTTACCCTTGAAACTGGCTTAGAAAGAGAAAGTACCTAAGAGTTTATATACATATGGTTAAGATTGTACTTATGCCATATAAGATACTTAGAATCGTAAATGTGGTTTTTGTTTTTGATTGAAAAAGTGTTATGATGTGACATAAAGGTAAAAATAGTTTTGAGTATTTTGTGTTTGAAATTTTTTGTTAATGCTTTTGTTTTTTAACTAAAAAGCAAACCCAAAGGACATTATCAAATGAACCCAATCTCATCCAATGTTTAGTCTCCACATCGAATCAAAAGACCTAAAAAAGGAAAAGATAAGAGAGAGAAGCTATAGCATACCATTGAGATGCAACATTGACGATCAAGAGGGCCTTCCCCTTGTACTGGCTGAGATCAACATCTTTTCCCCTAGCATCCTGCAAGCACGAAAGAAACAAACTGATCTCAAGGACTCTAATTCAAGGACAAACAAACTTGAGTGCTCCTTCGGACACTAAGACTCCTAAACTTTCTTTCAGTTATGCAGAAAGAGATGTATATTTTGGTTACAAGTTTGCTATGACACATAGTTGTGAAATTTAAGGATAACTATAACAATTATTAAGCAAAGGATTTAGAAGGAAATGATATGGAGATGCGATGTGATTAATCCTAAGGTTGTATGGGTTGAAGTTGTGTATTGGGTTGTGGAGAATCTTAAAGGGAAGTCTCTTCGGGTTCTATTATGTAAGCAGGTGTTTGGTGCAGTGGTTTATCATCCCTGGAAGTAGAGGAATGCCATAAGACATGGTAACAACGTGAGATCCGAAGAGCAGATCCATCATCAAATTGATTGAGAAGTGCCTACCCGTATTATATAGGCTGTGGTAAGTTTAGAGCTAATCCGGAATCATGCAGCAAATGGGGTCTGCAGGATTGTTTATGTTCCTGAGTTTGTGGCTCCGGGTCTGCAGTTTTAATTTTCTGTGTGGTTGTTTGTTTGGGTTATTCAATTTGTTTGTCATTGCTTTTTGTTTTTACGTAAGTGTTTGATGGAGTTAGGTGGTTCAGTTTTGGTTCTGCTTTGTGTTTGGCTTCTGCAATGTATTCTGCAGATAGCTTATTTTGTGGTTGCAGCCTGCAAGTGTTGTTGCTGTAGGCAACTGTGTTCCAGTTATCTTCTGGAGCGTTTGTTCTCTTTCGTGAGTTTGGTATAAAGGCAGCTTATTCATCTAAAATAAAAATAATCAAGCAAACACAAACTAAACAAGGAATTGCTAATTAAAATAAAACCCTTTAGTTAAAATTATTCATTTTATTTCATCCTTTTTCTCATCCAAACACAAGGCTACTTTGGCAGTAAAGCATTAACTGAATTCCATTATCAATACCAATTTCCCATCATTCAAGCATCCTATTCTACTCAACACAAGCATAGAATCGAACCCATTTCTTACCAAGCAAAATGTCACAGAACCATCACCCAGATGAAATTCTTCAAAAAGAACACCCAAAGAAACAAGAAAAGTATCTCCAAAGTTTTCTAAGAAAAAAAAAAACACATATATCCACCAAGGATTAAAACTAACCTTAACGGTGAAGTCGTGGACAGATGCGCTCTGGGATTGGCTTGCCATTGCACGAATCGAATGCAAACTACAGAACAGAGGCCTCGAGAACCCTGTATCAGTTGGGGGAGAGAAGCAAGAAATGGGCAAAACCTGCCAAAAACGCAACTGGGTTTGCTTGGAATTGTTCGAGATTTGCCTTGCAAAGAGAGAGGACGCAGATATGGGTCCCAAGATTTGATTTTTACGGACGAGAAAGCGAGTATACATATATCCTTTCCTTGACGAGGGACCGAGTCATCTTCGTGGGTTATATAAGAATCATAAGAGATGTGTATCCCATCGCTTACGCGTGGAGAGATGTGGACTTGTACACGTTTGAAGCTTGAAACAGAGGATCATTAACAGGTGTTGGCTTCTGAGTCAAAGCTAAATTTATGATCATTTTCATTGCATCAGAGAAGACGTCATGGTGTATGAATTGGGTGGTGAATTTTACAACTTTGGCGGCTGACACTGGTGTGTGGTGAATTTTACAACTTTGGCGGCTGACACTGGTGTGAACCGTGAAGATGAGGGCACCGGGTTACAGCTTCGTGGTCCTACGAATCTACGATTCCTATGTTGACGACATAGAGTTTGAGACGGGGCGGAGTGGTAGTTTTGGAAGCCACAATTCTGTGGTTTAAAAATGGACATGTATAAAAAGAAGAAAAATGCTGCACCCCTTCGTACTTTTACACTTTTAACTTTTTCTTTCTTTTTTTTTTTTTTTTTTTTTTTTTTTGATAATTAACACTTTTTTCTATGAACTACTAATATTTGACCTTATTAAACTGTTATTTTATGACAAAAAACCTAATTTAGTTAGTCAAAGGGATTAAAATTGACGGTCAACGAGTATGTGCAAGTCATGTGCCATTTAAAAAAAAATTTCTTTCACTTTTGTCCTCACTTCTGACCGAGAAAATGACGCTTATACCCTCCTAAACCCTAATCCAACACATGAAAACAATTTAAAATGAGGGCAAAAGTGAAAGAAAAAAATTTAAAATGACACATGGCTTGAACATAACCGTTGACCGTCAATTTTAACCTATTTGACTGACAGAAGGGAGCTTTTGTCATAAGATGGTAATTTGATGGGGTCAAATGTCATAGTTGGTAGTTCATGGAGGAAAAGTGTCAAGGCGATATAGTTCATGAGAGCAAAAAGTAATTATCCCAATTTTTTTTTTTTCTTCTAGTGTATCAATAAAAATTATAATTAATTATTAAAAAAATATTTGAATTTAATGATATTACGCAAAAAAATTATGTACTTACAATAACATGATCCTCTCCATTAATTATATTGAAAAGGTATTTTTGTTTTTTTACCTTTTGAGAGGACAAAAATATCCCTTGAATATAACTAACCGGATATCAGAGGATCCTAATGTAAGAAGGAGAGAGATGTATAAAGGGAAATTAATATATATAGATATTGGCTTTTATTGAGTCTTATAGCAAATTTGCTAAAAATACTGTAGTATTTGGCAAGAAGTTGAATTAATTTGCACAGCCGGATGTAGGAAGAATTTTGGTGATTTTTAGCAAAAGAGCTAGCCAAAATAACTAACATGTTAATTTGCAGAGGCAAATGGAAATGCTCGTGTATGAAAAGTCAAGAAGAATTTGTACTTCTGTTGAAATGGAGGCCACATAAAACATCTTTACCCTAGTACCACATGTAGTTATAGAAGAGTTTGAGTTGCTGTTTTGTAGAATTTCACACCAAGAAGTTTCAAGTAAGAGATGGCGGTCTCTAAGAGGTAGCTTAATCAGTTGGAATTATTACCTTATGATGTAGATGTCACTAGTTCGAATCTTTCTCTCACTCTTTTTGTGTGGACATGTCAAAAAAAGAAGTATAAAAAGTCGATTAAAAATCCCACAACTGCATGATGCATCTGTCTTGGGTGTTAAGTTGGACCAGAGACACTAAAGATGCGGTCTTGTCTTGAGTACCTATATGAAGACCTTGCTTCGGACACAATCAGATAAGAAAGAGTAATTCGGCAAGTTTTGGAGGCAAAGACCTACGCCAAGCACTGGCAACCCATAACTCCAAAATCTTCAATATTAAAAGCTAGAGTGATGATACAGAACACGCCAGGCATGCATGAACAGTCATGCACGCTCGGCGTGATGTTTATCATCACTCTAAAAGCCAACGCCAATACCTAACCAATTGGACAAGTTGGCCATGAGAATGAAGGGCTATGGTTGGTAAAATATATTACCAATGGACCCCACTCAAACAACTCACTATATAAAAAATAACTAAACAATATCATACCACTCTAAGAGTTTGTTTGGGATTGCGTTTGAGAAATAAACTTATAAGTAAAAAATTGTTTTTTTGACAAAATCTTCATTTTTAAGCTTTTGCCAAAAGTGGATTTTTTTTTTTTTTTTTACCATTTTTAGGTTTTTTAGATCAATAAAAGCACTTTTAATTTTTTTTACCAAACGAGTATTTTTTTCTTCAAACTAACTTTTTGAGTATTAAAAGTAATTTTAAACCTCTCAAATGCAATCCCAAACGGGCCATAAACCTACCATGTGGCAAACATCTAGGACCATATTTAGAAGCCTATTAAAAAGGGGCATGCATTCCCAAAGATGCATCCCCAAAGGGGCACACATCCTCTCCCACTCCCTTTCTATTCCGTTTTCTCTCAAAAATATCATATTTACTTAATTAATTGATAAACTAGCAATTTTTAACGACATTTTTTTTTTCTTTCTTTCTTTTTATTTTGCAGATGACCCATTGCTGATCCATTCGTACAAAACTATGCTTCAACATTAAACATTCATTACATGTCCATTACATTATAATATAGAGGAAGACCCCAATTTTCTTGGTTTTCAAGTTTGACTAGGTTTATTAAAACAAAAAATACTCATCAAAATATAAAAACAATTTTCACCTATCAATTTGATTTTAATTGTTTAGTGACTGTTGTCAAACAATATTAAAAAACTTTTGCACAAAGTCAAGTTAAGATTTTGTAATGAAAGAAATATTCAATATGAAATTGTCCCGACTATGCTTTGCATTTATAATGGGAAGAAATCAAAAAAGCAAATAAAGAACAAAATTAACCCCTTTTGGTACAATTCATTCCATTCTGTTAACCCTCTCAAGAACACTATTCATAGCTATGGAAAATGCATCTTGAAACTTCTCAAGCTGTGAGTTTGAATCCCCATATAATAAACCAGGAAGTAATTCATATACTATAAAGCTCCTCATATCCTCCCTCTCCCTGGGAGAAATTTTCATCAGCCTCTCTACTGCATTTACCTTCCTTTGCGTAACCTCTTCTTGGTCTATGAACACAGAATATTTACCATGATCTGCAGACAAATGCCATGGATACTGGTAGTAAGCTGTGAAAGGACAGAAAAATACTGGAATGCAACCAGAAACTAAAGAATCAAACACTGATTTTCTTGTTGGGCTATCCCCTGGAGGCTGCAAGCAGAAATCAGACTCCATGAAGAGCTCGATGACTGACTCAGGTTGATCACACACTCCTGAGCTGCAATTCAAGAAATGGCATACTCCATTGTCGGCGGAGTTGCACTGGTCAATTAATATCGACCTCATGTTGTCCGGTTGATCAGGCCGGGGTGCCCCGGCAAAGCTCACGAGATTTCGACGATTTGAACTGATTATTTTCAATTGCCATGAGATAATGTCATCATCTGAATGAGGATGGAAGAAGGTTGGGTGCGGAATTCCAATGTCGTTTACATGCCATGGCTGGCGTTCGATCAAGAGCTTTATAGGGTTCTGCATTTGATCAAGTTCTAAAAATCTAGTCCCCCATGGAGAACCATCATTTCTCCTAAAATCCCATGAAATCTTCCCCAACACAAAGACATGATCCTTACCAGAATTCCGAGCCCACGGCGGCTGCGTTTCCAGCCACTTTATGAGTTCTGATGACAAGGTATCCTTGACATCATTGGAAACATTCTTGAAATGCCATCTTAGTATATCTAGACCACCATAAAAAGGGACATAAAAGAGCTTGGCTTCGTTCTCACTATAAACCCTGCATGGATGCTTCAAGACCCTCGAATGAAATATTGGCTCCAGAGAGTACTGATGAGTCTGATACCATCCGCCCCCAAGCTTTGGTATTGGCTGCCCCAATGCCTCATTATCAAAATACTTGCAGAAATCCACCCATGGCACCATATCATGGCACAGACCCATCAAGTCCTTATTGAACTTCGATGGCAAATCATAAACATATATTCCCCGCCCATCACACACCGGCTGATTCTTTACCGACCTCCACGATCGATGCAGCTGCAACTGTTCCTCGACCACCTTCCTAGCGTATGCAGTCCCCTCATCTTCAGCTTGGTCTACTTCTTTTCTAATAACAGGATTACGATCACCCTGATGAGTAATGTCCACAACCTTCACAGCATCTGCAGCCTTCTTTTTACTGTCTTTATCAACTCTGTTTTGATCAGTAATAGGATTCGGGTTATCCCGAACATCATTGACAATCTCTTTGACACCGAAGTTGATGCTAGAAACGTCAGTGCTGTTGAATACAGGAATTGGGATTTTAACGTTGGCCTGAGTACCTGCAGAGAGGCAATAGAGGTTGTTGAGCTTCCGGGACGAGACGCAAACATGAATGATATTCCCAGATATAATGGTGGTGGAGGAAGACCAAAGGAAGATAAGGATTAGGAGGAGGATAGCAGCAGGGATTCGATAGAGAAAGTTGATCAAAATAGAATACCATAAGCAACATTCTCTTGCTGCTTCTACTTTTTTGGATGGCTTTGATCTCTTTTTGGCAACAGAAACTGCCATCTTTGGCAGGAGCTAGCAATGATTCTTCCTGGATTTGCTTCTGGTTTTCTAGTGGGAGGTGGTTGCGTTGTCCCCCTGAAGGAGTTTGAACATGTAAGCACGTATTATGTCTGGCTGCTGGCATGCGCACGTCAACAAACACTCTGTGTGCACGTCCAGGAAAAATTTCTGTTTGAAGGTCGTGTCCCAGCATAGAAATATATAATGTATAGGTTGACTTTGGAGTTGGTTGACATGCTGTACATGGAACCTCTCTTATCTCCATGAGAAAGAATCCAAAATATTAATAGAAATCTGGCTGAAGATGGATGTCCCAAAAAGAAAGCTTCTTTTTCTGGCCTACCGACTATCAGCCTACCAATTAAACTAAAACACCAACCACCATGCTAATTTCTCATTTATTTTATTTTATATTTTTGGGTCTAAATATAAGACCTAGATTATTTAATGCAGAATTTAAAAGGGTTTTTTTGTTTAGTGGTTTCAAAGCATGCTGTTTGAAAAAATAGTGATTTTAAAATGTAATAATGCATTTGGTAAGATCACAATTCAGCTTGTAAAAACATGCATTTTTTAACGACACTCCCTCCGGTGCAATTTGAAAAGGTGAATTTTTTTCCATTTTCAAACCGCTATTTTTTCTTTTCAAATGGGACAGTTTCCACAATTTAAACATGTAATTATCCAATAACATGTATATTAGAGCAAAGCAAACCGTAAATCCGATGGTTGAGCAAATTGAACAGATTAACCCATAAAGGCATAAACAGACCACATTTCTGTTTCACTTATTGATTCGGATTTTATCATATTGGAAAAAATATTAACATTTTTGCATGCTTAACGTACACAATGGGACCAACTATAATGGCTGCTCAAGATTCTTTTTCATGAATTTGCAGTTAATAAAAATGAAGGATATGATCAGTACAAGTAAAAACAAAAAACGGATTATTGTCATCTTCGTTAATCTTTATTCTACTTTGTAGCCAGATTGGAAAGGTACAAATTATTCACTGGGTGAAGCAGTGAAACTGGACAACAACAACAACAAACGCAATGCAGAACAACACTAATGATCTGCAACATGGGTGAAGCAGTTACATTATTATAAACCCAGGCCAGAAAACATACCAATCTCCAATTTACAGCATGCTATCAGTTCTAGCAGGCAATCGACGGAAGAAGTTGATAGGCACCGAAGGTGACCTATGGCGAAATCTCGGATGCCTCATCAGGTAGAACCCTGCCAAAGCAGCCAAAGCCTGGAATGGTGTGACATACAACACTAGTGCAGCTACAAGGCAGAATGTTACATAGATGGCTGTGGCGCGGGGATCTCGCCAACTTAACAGATTCAGAATTCGCTCCCCTTGGGTTGCCACATCGCCAACCACGGTCTGAATTTTACCAGCCACACTTCTCAATCGATCATACCTCATTCTCACCAGCTCCGGGTTCCGGCTTGTAGGGAATGTGTCAAATTCCTCATCTAGCTCATCAGGGTGCACTGCCTCAGCATAAGAGAGCTTTGTGTTCATGTGGGGAGGATACCTCGGCCGGTACCGGAAGTTCCACACCCCTATTAGAAACATATAGAGGAAAGCTGTGGGTAAAATCAGTTCTGGGAAACAAACAAGCATAAGAAAGAGTAGATGAACAAGCACTGTTGTGATAGGATTCCTCCACATGCAGATATCCCCAAACCAGTTCCCAACAGCAAATAATCCTGAGAAAACCGACATTAGCCGAAAGAAATTTGCCTTGCTTCTCCGCATGCTCCATAGGTGTGAGTCCGCATCAGACATGTATTCCACCACTTCCTTCCTAAGCGGAGGTTCTGCTCGGCCTAACCTTGCTGCCACAATGTTGACAGATTGATGGCGTAGCATGTCAAGCTGCATTATGCTAAAAGGCCTTATATAGTGCATTTTCGGCAGTAGGGGTCGTGAATATTGGCAAAGCATGTTCACAAATGAGGTGCATGAAAACCGTATTGCCAAATGCAATTCCCCCATCTTCTTAACACCGTTAGGGTGAAGAACCAGCAACGGATAAGAGTGTGTATAAATACGACCTGCTTCGAGTGTCGAGATACGTACGCGAACTTTCCCAATCTTCAGGTCCTTGTTACCATTTGACCCCTTTTCACCAAGTTGGCTGTTGTCAAATACACCTATAGTGAGAACTGTAGCTGGATCAAACACCTCCCAAGTGTACTGCTCATTGTATTTTGGACAAAGGTTGTCAACAATCGTGCGTGTCCTGACCCATTTGTGACCATACTTTGCTACACAATATGTATCTGATGTGCCCCTTCCATCCCGTGTTTTCATTGGGTGAAGCCCTACAGCATTCAATATTCCAAGTTCTAAAACTCCTATTGGTGGCTTCCAGAGCTGCTTTGCTGTAGGACGGAGATCACTGCTGTAATGAGTGGACTCATCGAGAACATGGTATCCTCCGTCTAGACAGACTCGAAGATGGATCCGGCTTGAGAACTTTTCTTTTTTCAACTGATCTACATCCACAGCAACAGGCTTTTCCAGGTTGAACCAACGGGAATGGATCATGCGATCATCAGCACGCCTGTCTACAGAGCTCAACGGTATGATGACCCTTCCAATGATTTCATCTTTGCCAGGACCTACCCGATCCTCAACTGATAGGACCAGATGATCCTCAAAGGGTTCAGCAGCTATAAACAAAAGATCCTCATTCCAAAGAGAACTCAGAGTCCGAGCCTGAACAGTTTTGGTTTTCAAGACCTGGTTACCTATCTGTGCCTTAGCATACACATCTGGGAAACGATTCTTCTCTGTTGGGACCAAGTCTTGTGCCTCAATGATATTAACACGCACATACCACAACCGTGGCGCATGATAGACTTTTGAACGTAGCACGGCAGAGGAAGCCGGTGTGCTATCAATGGGTGTAGCTGCATCAGAATGCCATGCATCAGAAAAAGCCTCATCTGCTTGGGTGCCTATCCAGACTGCAAGCATCAGCTCACCCTTAATCTTCTCTCCCTTCTTATCCTCAAGCCGGCGCCACTCTGGAGCCAAAGGGCTATCTGGTGGTACTCGTAATGGAACCTCATTGATGTCAAACCTTACAATGCCTACAAAGTCATCTTTGACTAGATCCTTGTCCTTAACTACAACTTCCATTACAGATGCTTGCATCCGATCCTTCGAAAAGGCAAAGACCTGATTCCACACTGGATTTTGCTGCTTTTCAAAGTGTTTTGTAATCCCTCTATAGTTTCCAATTCTCACTTCAACAAATGGATCAAGACTCCCTGTAACATCCATAGCAGGAAGATCACGAGCCTTAACAACCCTTACATAGAGAAAATGCATCTTTTCAACAAGATCATAAGTACTTGCAGTCTTGTCTCCGTGGATGACACGACCCCCAACAACTCTTCCACCACCAAGAAAAGGGCTTGTCTCTTTCAGTGCATACTCAACAGGTTGTGATGATGATGCAGAGTACATGCGGACTAGCTTTGAAGGCTGCGGTTCTGTTTTCATTTCCTCGGCCATATACTTGGTTGAATGAAGGGAAACTTCAGGAGCAGAAGATTGATGATGACTTTGGTTGTGATTTGGGTTAGGGAGATGATGGAAGGTGTGTCTTGTCTCAGCTTTGTTGTTAGAGTGAGTGTTTACGGTTGCACTTGGAACTGTTTGGGCATGTGCATGAGTTAAGTTTGGATCCTTATTTTGCAATGATTCGACAGCAGACATTGGAATAGAGGACTTTATGGATTGGTCGTCAGTAACATAAACTTTTAAGCCGAGCTCTCCTCTTACATGTGAGAAGATGCCACGCTTTTCCAAAGGGTAGTGCAAGACAACAGCATCAGAGTAGGGAACGAAAGAAGTTCCAGTGAGGCTAATCTTCCCAAGGAAGGACCTGGAGTTGGTAGCTTTTACATTATTGTACACATAAGCCTCAAGAGTGAGATGGTGGAGGTTGGAAGGATCAGAAATGTTGAAGTAAAAACTCTCATTCCAAACAGGGTTGAGATCCTTCTCTTTGATGGTGCTACGGAACTTTTGACCATCGAAGTAGAGCTCCACAAATGCACTAGATGAACCTAGCCCATCTTTAGGCAAGAGATTGTGGGCACTTACTATGTCCACCCCTAACTTAAGGTTGTTCATCATGATGAATATGCAGGTGGAATTTGTTGGAGAAAATGAACTAGTGGAGAGATGGAAGATAGCTACCGGTACCTGCAAAGAAGAGAATATCAATACTTGTTAGTAGTAAACTACAATAAAGAAGTGAAAATTCATTTGAATAATTAAGAGAAGGAAGGTGCCTATGAAATAAAACATCTAAATATAAAAGTAATAGAAGCAACATACACATGAAATAAAACATCCTCCTGTAGAAACAGTAGATGTATCTCAAATTGAATAATTCAAAAACAGTGAAAGAAAGAAAAGCTCATGCAGTGACTTTTGGGAAAGGAACAGAGAACTTCATAATTGCAGTAGGCAGGGGATACTTGGTTTATTCCAACCAAAGACATGGACAGCCTTTCTAAAAAGGACCTTCGAAAGGTCCTGAAATACAAGTGAACCTCAAGAATCTATCATGCAATGGAAAAGTTCTCAGAAAGTTCATTAATGGAGATAGCCGTGCCCCAGAAATCATATTTTAGTAAATTAAATGCAGTGCCATTGAAGTTCACAGATAGTTCAGACACCAAAACTAAGCACATTTCACATTCGCTAGGAAAAAACCAAGCTTCCAATATTGACACATCAAATCATGAAAAAATAATAATTCCTAGTTCAAAGATCTGCTCTTTAATTACATAGAAAATAAAATCTGCAAGTGTAGAAAGTAGACAAATCAGTGATGGTGCACCTTTGAATATTCATACCATGCAGAGAGTGATTTATCAGCATCTTTTCCAAATGCCCCCCCCCCCCCCCCCCCCCCCCCCCTCCCAAAAAAAAAAAAAAAACAGCCACAGAGAAAGATCTAAACCCAATCATTTTTGTTTTTCCTTTTGCACACATTGTCTACTGAAATTTTGGCTAAAAAAGCCAGCGATAATTTTTTTTTTTTTTAAGAAAAAAAAAAAGCACCAGCAACCAACTCTTGTCTCCAATAGAGACAAAAGAAACATAATTTATAAACACCAAACCATATAAACTATAATTTTCACCTTCTTCAAGAGCAGAATAGGAGGAAAATGACAAACACCCACAGAATCCAGACGATCTTTTATCTTCTATCTTCTTCTAACATTTTTATTTGAGATAATTTTTTACAAAAATTTGTAAAAAAATTCTCTGGGAAGCCCCAAGCCAGTCTACTCACTTGAATGACACTAAAAGCGAGCCATTGAACTAAACAATTTGTATTATATTAGACTGAGAAAGCAAACAAGCCAAGACTTTTTAATCATTTTTTTATAATAAACATGTGCAACACCCCGTCGTAGAAGGATCTTAGAAATATAAAAGCTTATTATATTTGTAAGCCACCCTTCAAATCTAAAGATCCTTAAAGCTCGCTTCACACACACGAGATTCACTGAACAGTGAAATTACACGGAAAACAAAGATTCACAGTAACTAAAACACAAAAAGCAAATCCAAAAGCATCGTTTGGTTCCCGAGAAAATGTACCAACACTGAACAAAATAAAGCGTAAACTTTCTCCATCACAGATCCTCCACGGATTTACACAACAAAGAAATACTTGAGACACACACCAAAAAAAAACAAAACAAAACAAAAAAGATTACGATACGAAAAGTGTTCCAGGGAAAATGAAGGGTTTGAAAAGTTGGGGACAAAAGAAAGAAGCAGAAGTTAAGCTTTCTGGAGACAATTTACCTCCTTTTTAGCTAAAAGGGTGAAGAACTTTCGCCATTTTCAAGAGCTCGGAAAGATCTATCAGCTCTGAACTGCATTCACCACACAGCAGAAGCACCAAACTCTGAGAGAGAGAGAGAGAGAGAGAGAGAGAGAGAGAGAGAGAGCTACGAATACAGAGTGCTGTCTCCGGAGCTGAAGGCAAAGCAAAGGTCTTTTTCAAAGTACTCCCACACCCGTTTTCCCGGTTTGTTTTTTAACTCTTTTCAAGAGAAATTATTCAGTGGGGCCGGTCTCAGGTTGATCGAGTCTGATCCATACGAGGGTCCCATGAAGGCCCTGATCTTTTGACCTCGTCCGTTGATCTACAATCCGCTGTGGTCCAGTTTGTACTTTGGCGTGTCGCAGTAGTTTTTGTTTGTTAACTTTTTCACGTCCAAAAAAAAAAAAAAAAACAAACAAACAAATAAAACAAAACAAAAATGTATCAATTTTTTATTCAATTAAAAAAAAAACTAAAAAATTCACTTTAAAACAATTTGTTTTTTTTTTTTTACTTTTCTATAAAAAAATTTGAAACTTTTATCTATTTTATATTATATTAATCACTTCCAAACAAAAAATTACTTGCCAAATTCATTACCAAATGAAACCTTTGTCTTTTATTTTCCTTAAGACGGGGGACTAGAAGTCCCCACAATACATGAATTTACAAGCGTTTTCTCAAGATGAATTGAATCATAATTTTACCCTAATCTCACCATAACAACACCTTACTCGTTGAGGCACAAAAAATTCAGACGCACTCACAATATGGGAATTCTCATACACTCCCTCAAAATGGAGAAAATTATAACTTGATCTCAACCTCACAAAACATATGATGGGAAAAATTTGATAAGTAAGAACTATGATAAGAAGGGAAAAGTACTACACATACTTTTAAGTGTTTATTTTTTAATATGTCAATAAAAGACAATCCCGTAAAATAATAAATTAAAATATATTTAATATTTAATAATAATTTTTACTTCACATCATAACAAACATTCAAACATTTGAATTGATATCCTCCCCAAACCAAATCATACGTGAGACAGTGTGGAGTAAGGCCTTTGCTAGTTGTCACGGAGTCAACCCATCATATAATTGTCACTTTAATATTTGTTATATGAAAAATGTTAGGTGTTCTTCTATGCTATGTTTGCCCCCAGCCAGGGCCGGCACTATAGCTGGAACGGCACTGTTCCAGCTACAATGCCAACTGACAGGTGGCAAAAAAAATTGACTTTTTCATCTAAATTTTTTTTTTTAAAGCAAAATATTAAAAAAAAAAAAAAAAAAAAAAAAGAGGGGAAAGATGGGATGGTTCCAACCACCCCTTAGCCAAAATGGGGTGGCCGGACCACCCCATTTTTGGCCAAGGGGGTGGCTGGAGCCACCCCTTGGCGGTATGGGGTGGCAGAAACCACCCCCAGCCCCTTAGGGGTGGTCCAGCCACCCCCAAATGCACCCGATCCTTTTTTTTTTTTTTTTTGGCCAAGGGGGTGGCCGGACCATCCCTTGGCTACGGGGTGGTTCGACCACCCCCAGATCGCCCAGGGGGTGGCTGGAGCCACCCCCTTGGCCAAAAATGGGGTGGTCCGGCCACCCCATTTTGGCCAAGGGGTGGTTGGAACCACCCCATCTTTCCCCTCATATATATATATATATATATATAATATTTTGCTTTAAAAAAAAAAAAATAAATAAATTCAGATGAAAAAGTCAATTTTTTTTGCCACCTGTCAGTTGGCACTGTAGCTGGAACCACCCCGGCCCTGGCTGGGGGCAAACATAGCCCTAGTATTCTCCCAACTGTGATGTAACTTTTAAACTTACCGTTGAATTTGAGATGACTTTTAATCTATTGGTGATTTTAAAAATCACATCACAGTTGGGAGAACACTAAAAGAACACCAAGCATTTCCCATATTATATTTCTTAATATCTAAAAATAATACATATGAATATAATAAAATTTGAGCAGTTTAATTTGAAAACAATGGCTAAGATTTGAGAAAAAAAATATATATATATATTGTAGAATATAATAGAAGTTTTTTAGAGGATTATCATCTATCTAATAATGATTAATATAAATATAAACACCAAACTGATTAATCTTAAAAGGGGTAGATTAATGATGTAGTAATTAAACAAGTAATGTGTAATATTTTTACAAAAACTTTTTGTTAATTGCGTAAGGTGTAGGTTTTCAAGAGGTAGTTCAATCGGCTAGGACCACGCCTAATGAAGCGATGATCACTAGTTTAAATCCCCCTCCCCCTCTTGTGTGGACATGTCAAAAAAAAAAAAATTGCGTAAGGTGTAGGATGGAGGATTGTGCCAAGTTGTAGGTGATCATTCTCTTTCTACGAATAGAATTCTAACCAACGTTTTAATGTGCTTTTAGAGCTGTGATAGAAACAAATTCCCAACCAGGCGCGTTTAACACGACTCCACAACAATTAAATTGATTTTTTTTTTATCAGATTTATGTTTGGTTTTTGTCAACGTAAATTGATTTTTGAAAAATATTTTTCGTTTAACCAAAAATTCTTATTTAATTTATGTAAAATGATTTCTACTTTTTAAAATTGTAAACTATTTTTTGAGTTTGAATATCTCATTCTCAAAATCAACGAATTCAACTAGGAAGTCGTTGGAACCCCACCAAAACCTGATTGGGGCATCGTTGAGACTCAAACGGAACCTGACCGAGACTCCAATAGGACCCATTGTGACCCGGCCGGGACACCGTTAGGACCCGACCAGGCCACTGCGAGACTTCATTGGGCCACCACCAAGACCTCATTGGGACACCACCAAGACCTAGACGAAACCTCGTCGAGACCCCCTGAAAACCAATCGAGACATTGCCAAGACCTAGATGAAACCTGACCAAGACACCACCTGCCGAGACCGAAAAGCACTTTTCAAAACCACATTCCAAACACCATTTCATAGGAGGTTGACGCCATTCTTTGAGTTCCTGACTGAATTGCATAATCAGCCCATCATGTCACTCACATTTAAATTTTAGAATAGTAAAAACAAATTCTCTAACTACTAATATAAAACAATATATACTTATTTGGTATTTATTAATTTACTTTTTTGTTTTATTTCTCTAGACATCCTTGATTTTGTTTATGGTCCCAAACCTCTCTTTCAGCATAATGCATTTGACTTGACCGTGGAATAATTAGGTTTTTATCCACCTTTCTGTCTTCCACCTAATTCTATCTATCAGCAATATTGATACAAACAACAAAGCAAGCAATATAAAACAATAAGATTAATGTGAAAAAAAAAAAAAAAATTAATATTTTAATATATTTTTTCACCGGTAAATATATACAATATTTTAATTGAGAATGAGTTTATTACTGTGGTTAAAACTTCATTCGGGATTTTTTAATTTCAAGTGAAATAGAGAATAATTATTTTATAACCAATAAACTTTTTCTTTTTCATCTAATGTATATATTATTATATATACATAAATTAGCTACAAATTGATTTTCAGCAAGCAGCTACAAATCAACCTAATAGATTTTTTTTTTTTTTTTTTTGAAAGTCTAATAAATTATGAAATGTCTCTAAAGCTTATAAAAAAACACATGAGTAATGTTAGGGACCATTTTTTTATTTTATTTTTTATCCTCCTAAAATGATGTGACTTTCAAAATTACCATTGGATCAAAATTTAAGTATGATTCATCTAAAATTTAATTGTGATTTTAAAAACTACATCAGCTTTAAAAGGATAAAAATAAAAATAAAAATATGGTCTCTAGCATTACTCAAAACATAGGTAGTGTTTGCCAATGGCCTGGGCTGGTACTATACCAGGCCCTTCCTCAATCCCAAAAAAAAAAAATCCTTTCACCTCAAAATTAATTTCAATATTCATATTTTTTATACCACATCAATCATTTTTTTTTTAATTATTCAGATAAAAAAATCACTACAAAACAAATTTTTTATACTTTTTCATATAAAATATATTTTTTCACAAAACATTTTCACTGAAACCAATCAAACACATATTCTTAAAAAAATGTTACAGTACCGATACTAATACCAACCCAGGCTATCGACAAACACGGCTATATAGTACAAATAACAAATTAATTTGTAATTAATTTTTGTCCGTAAAATGTCCATCCTCTCCTTTGACTGATGGTTGAATACAAGCATTAATGGGGGCTTTTATTGCCTTATTATTATTTTATTTTATTTTATTTTTTTGTTTCTGAGCTTTTGCCAGTGCCTTACGTTCAGTGAATTATAGGGATCATGGAGTCGCCTCGTGGTCACTAACTCGGAACCGTACGTGACATCAATAAGAAACCGTACGTGACATCAAATTTTTTTAAATTGTTTCTAATAATTTTAAATTTTTTTTTTTTTTTAATGAAAGGTTTTGAAGTAGAATTTTTGTCTGTTTATGAACGGAAGTTGGAGGAAGGTACATTTTCTGTTATTATCTGTAAATAATATACCATTTACGATATAAATTGAAACTTGAATTTAAAAGAATAATGTTATTAAACCACATAGACAAAAATGTATTTAACCCTCTTCTTACAAACAAATGTAGTGGGGCTCAATCACTCCAAAGCCATTTGGGATGATTTACGTCATTCTTAAATATTGGTTTTGAAAATAGTAGGCAACTCTAATGGCTATAGGCAAAGGCGGATACACACAGGGGCAGGCGGCCCTAATATATATATATTTTTTAATTATATATTTTTATGCCCAAATTTTCTACTAACTCCTATAAAATAAACCCAAATTTTATATTTTTGACACTTTAAGCCCCTATAAAACTCAGTCCAGCCCAAATTTTAATCCAAAAATCAGAGTAAACTTAAGGAATACAACTTTTTTCAAACCAGGCTACCACAATTTTGTTATTTTTTTTTTTTTGGTGTTTGTTTATTGTTGTTAGCTGCTACTATGTCGTGATTCTGTTCTGTAAAGCCTATGATGAAAGTTTTCCTGTCTGAGCAGTGAATCGTCTTCCGCAGGCCGCAACTTCATTATATTTTATTATTTTATTTATGCCCCTATTAAGATAAATTCCTGAATTAGCCACTAGCTATAAGGAAGGTTCCACTACCACCACAACCAACCGATGGGAGTGAATAAGGTGGTTGAATCACCCCTAAGCTATGATATGGTTTTTCTCGCTATGGGTCGGGGTGGTCAATTATCCCTATATTCAATTAAAAAGAATGGTGGAATCATCTAACTTTTGCAAATGGTTGAACCAACTCCAAAAGGCACTTGGGCCTTAGAGGTGGTTGGCCACCTCCTTTACCCTCTAGGGAGGCTACCCAAACCAATTTTTTTTTTTTGTGGTAAAATACAAATTTGATCCTTTTGATTTAGTACTTTATAAGAAAGCTCTTGTTTGTTTGCCAACTTTTTCTTTCTATCTTTTTTTTCTTTCCTACTCAAAAAAGTTAACCAACTTTTCTAATAAAAAACTTAAAATCTTTAAACTTTACTTCACATCAAAACATTTTTTCAACCAAAACACTTCTTAAAAAATGTTATCGATAATTCGATTCATTTTTAGTTAAGCCTTACTCTAGGGTCCTCGACTTTTTTAAAGAAACAAATTTTGTCTTCTTATTTTTTAACGATTATCAAAATGGTCATTCAGTCTATTTATTGTTTAAAAAAAAAAATTAAGAAATTTTGCTACATGTATAAAATATCATGTAATACCTATAAAACATTGCAATATTCATATTTTTATCAGGTTAGCATATCACTTTCAAACAAAAGAAAAATGAAGAAGAAGGTGACTATAAAGAAACGAGAAATAATAAAATTAATTCTTTTTTAACAATCTCAAGAATAAATTTATGAATTCACCATTGAATTTGTATGATGTCTACATAAGTTTACAAATTTAATAGTTAATCTATTAAATTTGTAAATAAAAATGATCATGCATCGAAAATCACCTATATATATGTGGGTGATGGTGGATTATATATTTACTTAATCTTTTTGTTGTCTTCATTTTTCTCTTTCTTAACTTAAACTTGTGTGGCATAGGGACATGTCCACATAATTTTTCCATTTATTTTAAATAATATTGACGTGATTGAATGATGTGACATATAAGACACGTGGTACACGCTGATAAGCCTTGACGTGACAAGTTGTTAAGTTTTTGGACGAAATATGAAGATATAGACTACTTAAGAGCTTGTTTGAGATTGCGTTTGAGAAATACAGCTTTTGAATCAAAAAAACGCTTTTGGGCAAAAGTTTCATTTTTAAACTTTTGCCAAAAGTGCGTTTAGACCATTTTTAGGCTTTTTGGACACTTAAAAGCGCTTTTAATTTTTTTTTGCTAAACAAGTACTTTTTCATCAAACGGACTTTTTGAGTGTTAAAACACTTTTAAGCTCTTCAAACGCAATCTCAAACAAGTTCTAAAAAGGTGAACAAGACAACCACAAGACAAGTATCACTTCACTTGGTGTTTAAAATCCAGATAATTATTATTATTATTATTATTATTATTATTATTTTGACATGTCCATGTATGGATGAAAAGGGGATTTAAACCTAATTTTTAAGGTATTTTATTATGTAAAATTGCTTAACTCTCAATAATTATTTTTCAATTAAATAATTGGGGATTTATTAAGACCAAAATATATTATTTTTATAAATTCAACATTTACCATCTCAGTAATTACCATGTTTTATGATAACATGTTAACTAAATTAACTCCCCCAACACCAAAGCCCCCCGCCCCCCAAAAAAAAAGAACACTTTTAAGAACCAAACCAACTGCACGGGTCGGAACTGTATACAATCTGCGCCGTCCATCCACTTGATCTTACCCAAAAGGGCGAAGAAACGGTCATCTCCGTCCACAGCTCAGTTGAAAGCTCGAAAGCCCATATAAAACGAAGAAACGTTGTTTACACTGTTAATCACAACAGGGAGAGAGATAAAGAGAAAGATAATTAAGGGAAAAGAAGCAACAAAAAAAAAAAAAAAAAATGAAGCTGAAAGTATACGCGGACCGGCTGTCACAGCCATCTCGTGCAGTTATTATCTTCTGCAAGTAATTTCATTCATTTCTTGATCATCATCTTTCGGTGTTCTCTTCAATTTCTGGGATAGTTCTATCATTATCTACTGTAATTGGAATCTGGGTTTTTGTTTTTCGGTGCTATCAGGGTTAATGGCATAGACTTTGAAGAAATCAGAGTGGACCTGTCCAAACGCCAGCAACTGGCTTCTGAGTTCAAAGGTATATATTGAAAAATAATTTCCTAATTTATGTTGAAAATAATTTCTTAGGTGAGTGGTCACTCATATCTTCATTTGAAAGAAGTAGATGACCATAGAAAAAGTTGCAGAGTAGTGGGGGCTAGCTAGAATTTTTTTTGACTGAAAACATCAATAACACAGTTGACGTGCTGTTGAGTGAACATCAATAACACAGTTGTTACAGCTAAATGTGCTATTAGGGGTTGATTCTTAATATTGAACTAATTTTTTTTTCCCATTTGATGTATTTTCAGAAATAAACCCTTTTCAGAAAGTTCCAGCTATTGTTGATGGAAGATTTAAGCTGTTTGAGAGGTAATCAAAGGTTTTTTGGCTCCCTGCTTCATCATAATTTGGTAGGGCTAAGTTGATTTCTTGAAATAAGTTTCTGTCTTGAGGAATTGGGAATTAATTATGGGGAGGAATTTTGAAAGAGGTGGTAACAGAAGCATTCTGGTCATTTCCTTTTTATTTAGATATTCTGTTCTTGTGGAGACAAGAAGGTTTATATTGGCTTTGCAATCCACCAATTCGTAGATATGTTTTCTTGATAGCAGGGACTAGGTTCTTATATTTCTCCCTCGTCTGAGTTCTTCTCTAGGATATTACTTTCATAGCTGGATGGATATCTTTCCATATCTATCTCTTATGGACTACATATTTCTACAATATCTTACATAAATTGTGTATACAAAAATTTTCACTACTAATATATGGTGAAAATTGCCATCTGAAATGGTCATGATTGTTATCATCAATAATGCTAGTCACCTTTCTAATTTGCTTTATTTTATTCTAGTCAGTTCTGGGGTACATGCATTATGGCTTTTTAATGGTCATACTTTAAACTAAAGTTTAATTTTGCATTTGTTGTTGTCCTACATTTGATTTATAGTCTTTTATTTTATTTATTTTTCTAGTGTAGTTAATAAATTGAAGGGTTAATACCATTTTGGTACCTGTGATTTGCAAGTTTTTCAAACAGCTACCAGGTTTTGAAAAGTTACAATTATGCTACCTGGGTTTGACAAAATTTTATTTTCATCACCTCGGTTAATGTTCCGTCAAAAAAAGTTAACGGTTCCTTGGCCACCTGTAGACATGGCCACGTCACTGCCTATAAAATCACACCATGTCTGCATCTAATTTAATGAGAATTGTCATATAAGAATGTTATTTAACCCTAAATTAAAATCTGCTTCATATATGCAGTTGATTTATGAATGTCTACTTATGGTTGATTATTCTGCTTTGGGCATGTGATGCTTATCATCTTTTGTGTTGTTTTACTTGTCTAATCTCCACAATGGTAGACTAGAAGAACTGCTTCTTGCAATGCAATCTGACCATATGCCTGCTTCAAAAACTCATTGACCACTTTAGGGTTTCATTTAATTATTTCTCATTTTATCCATTCATCTGTCTAATTAAATCCTTCAACCCCACCCCCCCTATTCTCTGCAGTCATGCGATTCTTATCTATCTTGCTTGTTCATTTCCTGGAGTTGCAGATCATTGGTAAGTACAGTTGCTCCCTTTTGAAGTTATTTTCCTGATTATACGTTATGAACATTGAAAATGTGGGATAGACCTGATTTAGACAAAGGATGATGCAAGTTTTGGGTGTGTGCCTGGATATGGGTTGTGTGTTGGTCTCATTCACCCTTCACTCTTATCCAACACAACTGAGGAACAGAAGCCTTGTTCGCGAGGAGTTCCTTGACTACCTGTGCTATGTTTTCTTCCTTAAATCTAGATTCACAGTCTAAATGCAAATTTCACCTTAGGATGTAAAGGAAGAAAACTGAACTACTTCAATTGGATGCGTGGATTTGACACCTTGGCACTCACACATGTGCACTGGTGTGTATATATTTTAGATTAAAATGTCGTTCAAACCTATGTGCTTCCAGTTGCAAAAATGTGATTATATCTCAGTGGCTTGTTGTGTTCTATATTTAGTTTCGATACATACATTCTGCTGCCAGTTTCAACTTCTTTTTCTGTCCATACTGTCAGGTATCCAGCTGATGTTTCTAGGAAAGCTAAAATTCATTCAGTGTTGGATTGGCATCACTCTAATCTACGCCAGGGTGCAGGTGCTTCATGCTCAACTCGAAAAAATGTTCATAGTTTTTAAGTAACATCAAATATAACCTTGCTTCTTGTTGGTCATATTTGCTATGAACAATCAAATTTTCTTTGTCACATAGAATATAATAGGGAAGTCACAGATGACTTAAGGTTGATATTTGAATTCTTCCAATAACGTACGTGAAGTGACTTCAATGTAACTTTTGTGGTACCTTGGTATCTAGTGATGTATGTGTCTAACACACACACGATACATGTTTTGTCAAGTGCCACATGTATCGATGTGATAACCTTAATATAATAATCTTTAGTATCAGAGAAAATTATTTTTTTTTACATTAAAGATAGGCTTGGTATTCATACTTGATTCTTGCACGCCAACTATCACATAGCCAATTAAAACCCCCTTTCAAAATGATCGCCTTTGGATAGGGAGAAGGTGAAGTGGGAGAATGATTTGCATTTGAGCACATCCATTTGTTGTAGGTACTTTAGACCATACCTTTGGTAATGTTAATAGTTTAAGCCATAAATCTAAACCAGGATTTCCATTTTATTGTCAGTAGTGTCCATAATCAGTTATCTCCTTCCCTCTCTGAAGCTATAGATGCCGCCATAATAGAACATGTTAATCAGGCTGTTTTTTGGGATGGCAAATCTTCTAACATGCGCATTTGTTTTCACCTATCAGCTTTTTTTTTTTTTTTGTCAGACATTAATCAGCATTGAACATCAGATATTATTTATAATTCTATTTTTTTCCTTATTGTGGTTAACATATACACACATGTTTGATATTTCAATGCACTTTATCAAGTTTTCTCTTTTCTGATGGGCTATAGCTTTTTACTTGACTATTATCATTTCAGCCGGATTGATTCTCAATGGCGTACTAGCACCTGTATTTGGCCTTCCCCTGGACCCACAAGCAGCTTCTAAAAGTGAGAAACTTGTATCCTTGTCTCTGTCAAAAATAGAGTCCATCTGGCTAAAGGGGAATGGGCGCTTCCTGCTGGGTGGCTTTCAACCATCCATTGCTGATCTCAGCCTGGTTTGTGAGATCCTGCAACTAGAGGTATATAGATGTGACTCAATGCTTTGTTGTTGTTGTTACTGGTTTTTGAATTGGCAATATATACGGAGAGAAATATTGTGGGAGAAAGGTGGATGGGAAGTCGTTCTTTAGTTTGTATACAAAAACAAAGAGATCCCAAAAATATAAGAATAAAAAAGTATTGAAGAAATAAAATATTGCAATGAATTTCCTTTTGGCTAACACTACATTTGCTAATCAAGGGAATAAAATCTATGTACACATGAAAAATTATCATATGCAAGCATTTTTATGCTACTTTTTAATGAAAGTTTGGCCTAATTACAATAAAAGATTATGTGATTGTCCTTATACCTTTAATTTAGTGTGACTGAAAATATGAATGTCGCTCTCTTTTTCTCCATTTTTTTTTTTTAATAAGAAAAAAATTTTATTTTATGCCTTAAAAAATGGCAAACATGTAAAAGATAATATTGCTTGCATTTTTGGAATATTTTTAATTTGAGCTAAAAGCAAATTTTGTTCTTTATTTCAATTAATTCCTTTGTGGTGGCATGGAAATTGTTTTTTATTGATATCACTGGATGGAAAAATATAGACGTTAAACAAGAAACTGATTATTCTAAGGAGATTACTGGGAGGGGAAATGTAAGTTAGTTTCCTTCTTAAGAAAAAAATACAGCCGAATATGTTGGGAGTGCTTATATATGGTTGTGCAGATGGAATTATTCTTGCCCTAGTCTATGTGTAGCTAGAAGTTTATTACAAATGAAAAGTTATCTAGTATGCATTATCGGTCTCATTGTTATTACTCGTTGAATTTAGCTTTTGGATGAGAAGGATCGCAGTCGTATACTAGGCCCTCACAAGAAAGTTCAGCAGTGGATCGAGGATACAAGAAATGCAACAAGACCTCATTTTGATGAAGTACATGATATCCTCTACAAAGCCAAAGCGAAATTCCAATCGCAGCGGTCAGTTGCGGCAAACGGTGAAAGAGAGTCTAGCATAAAAAAGGTGTTGCCTTCAAAGATGTGAAAAACATACTGCTGTTTCATCGAGCATTGTAAATGTCACTGTTTACAAGTTGAGCTTTGTTGCTAGATTGTGTAATAAAACTCTTCAGATTTGTCATGAGGCGGGTAGGTTTCGAATGAAATAAATGTGAGATTGATTCTAGCATTTCCAAATTGTTTAGATTTATATTTAGTTTCTCATGTACGTTGAACCATTTCATGTTGTGTCCACGTTAATGTTTTTGAAGTGAGTGTTGCCAAGAGTTCTACAGTTTTTACTACAAGTTTCTTACAAATTGACGTGGCAATCTGAGGAGGTAGGCTTGTTCATGGATATGGGTTTGTAGATGAAATTTAGTCAGTGGATAGTTAGTCATAAGTCAGACTTGAGGAGGGAGAGGGCGGTCGAGATTTTTCTTAAGAGTTGACAGGAGCCATATGATGTGGAGAACGGCAATGACAGAGACGGCAATGGCGGAGAACTTGATGCGAGAGCTTGGTAAAGGCGAGAGAGGAGGGACGGACATGGCGGCTGGTTGGTTCATTTGCTTGGAAGTCTCGGTGGCCTGGTGAACCATGATGGCCTGGCCATAGAGGACAATGGCTTGGGGGCAAAGCTTGAAAGTCCTTTCTCTAATTTGCTGTATTGAAAGTCCTTTCTCTTTGCTGTCCTTTTATTTATTTCTCTCACTTTTTGACCAGTTGATTCCACGTATGCAGTGGTGTTTTTAAAAACAATTCTTTCATTTCTTTTTCTTGTTTTTGTCCTTTTGTCTCTTGTGTTCCCACTTTCGGGTTGGTTTCCCGATACTTTATATTTCAAATGGAGTGTCGTGCTACCTTTTAAATGATTAACTTTGTTATAAACATCCAGATAGTTTATAGTTTATTGGAATTATTTATGTGTTGTCTGTTTAGTTGTTTCGGTTTCACTTTTTTTATTAGCACTGTCTTTTATGTTTGGGTTTCTTGTTGAGGCGCCCACCTCTTGATTTGGTGTTATAAACAATACTTTGCCTTATAAATCTCCCATTATATTTCTTAAGGGCCCAAAACAAACGAAGTGATCTCTATAAAACACAATCTTGTTGTCTTCTTCATACTCCCTATTTGTGTAAAAAAATAGATATTCATCTTTCGGAAGAGTTTCTTCCAAAGCTTTATCCTGAAAAGAAAACCTGAATCCAATACTCAACGTTTCACGAAATAATTTGAATAATAGGAAAGAAGTTTAATTATGTAAGGTTTCAGCTCAAAGTGTGCTGCAGTAGTTGCAGGCAACACTATGCAAGATGGAAGGATTGGTGGTGATGGGTGAGAACAACTCTCTCAGAGTCTTGGTATCCTCAACAAGACGATGTGTGTGATCACACTCCCACGCACATTCCATCTAATGGAGGTTGTGGATCAAGTCTTTGGTCTTTCAATCTGTGTGTGGGTATTGGAAAAAACGACATGGATGGAGCTAATTTTAAGCATCGTCCTTTCCTTGCATCCTTTGTTAGCTTCTAGATAAACTTCTTTCTTGGTTATTTATTTGTTTCTTTTTTCACCATTAATCAGGCATTTGATGTGTGTGTGTGGTTGGCAAAGAAGATGGTCCTAACTATATTAACACAAGGCTCTTTAGCGATACTGAACTTAGAGAATTTGGTTCTTGTATTTACGTAGTGACATATTGTTGTGCAAGGCAACAAGATGCCTATATACCATGGCCTTGAATATTGTATTTGTATTCTAAACCAAATAATCGATTTATAGGTCTCGATGGAATGGTGAAAGAAAGCTATTACCCAGTGTCTCTACTGGCCTAACTAAGGGTACTACAACTTTTACTACAAGTTCCTTACTAATTCAGGCTGAGACAAAAGATCATCGAGTCTTATAATTTTATTTAGATTTTATTAGTTTGTTGGATTACTAGTATTTAGTTTTATGTTTTATTTAATTTTTAAGAGTATTTTTTTTTTTTTTAAAAAAAAAAAAATTCAATAATGGGTTTCGTCCAAAGTCAATCAAATTAGGGTTAGTTTGCTTGCAATTTCAAAATGTGCGATCTAAAAATAGTAATTTTAAAATATACGATTTGAAAACGTAATTTTTAAAAACGTAGTTAAGCGTTTGGTAAAATCGTAGTTTAATCTATAAAATAGTTCATTTAAAAAAAAAAAGCCCTTTGCTGCGATTTAAAAACTCTATTATTATTTTTTTTTCCAATTTTTTTTAAAAATACATTCCTAAATAATACAGTTTCTGCGATTTGGTTTAAAATCGCACTTAGTCTTTGAAATCGTACTTTTGATCTCCAAAATCACAATACTAAACGCACCCTTAGTTGGTAAGTCTATTTTGGTGTCCTTCTGTACTTTGATGGGTACGGAGTTGATGAATAAACAAATTTTGTTCTTTTGAGGTGCGGCTCCTCTTGCTCTTCTCTCTTCTTCCTCTCGCCTCCCTCTCACTTTCTTTCTCTTCTCTCTTTCTAGCTTCCTCTTCTCTTATGTTTTCTTTTCTCCCTCCCTTGTTATTCTTCTCCAAATTCCTTTTCTTCTACATTAGATAGCTATTCAATTCTATTCCGCATGCTACACATACCTTATATCTAACTAGTAATATTTATACAATGCCGTCAATGTGAGTAATTATCACAGGAAAAAAAAAAAGATTATTTGGACTAAATCATTCATTAAAAAAACACAAAAGTGGAATACCAATCATGAACAAGCCGTTCATCTATTGCTTTTCTGATTTTCTTGGTGGCTTCATTAATCTTCACTGCATGACCAAGCTGTTCATCCATTGATCATTTCTCACTATACTTTATGTACATGGAATCCCAACCAGCCAATTACACTATTTACAATTTTTTCATCAATCCAGTACACTGCTAAATTGATTCCTAGAAAAATATAGAAGAAAAAAAAAAGGACATAAACCAGGATTATTGATTACTCGATCCTTATTCCATGTATCTCAAGGTTATCCAGCTTCCGGGGCCTCCTGTAGTTCTTCAACAAGAGGGAGCTGCAAACAACACTGACAGAAGAGGCTGCCATTGCAGCTCCAGCAATCCATGGAGGTAAACGGAAACCGGTTAACGGGAAAAGGACTCCGGCGGCAACTGGGATGCCAAGTAGATTGTACCCTAAAGCCCAGAAGTAGTTTAAGCGTATACGTGAGAAGGTTTTCCTGGAAAGATCAATGGCTGTTATCACATCCTCCAAGTTGTTCTTCATTAGAACAATGTCAGCTGCCTCAATAGCAATGTCTGTGCCAGCACCAATTGCCATTCCAACATCTGCTGCCACAAGTGCTGGTGAGTCGTTTATGCCATCTCCTACCATTGCCACTATGTAGCCTGAAGCCTGTGAAAGAAAAAATTCAACTTACATGATTTAAGCAACAAAAAGATATTCATGGAGGAAGAGATATATATGGCCATTATCAAGTTCATTTTAAAGAAGACAAAACCTATATTTGGATGAGTCAACACTTGGAGAAATCCTAGGTTGGTCACCAGGATATCCAATTATGGCATGTTAATTTTGTGTTGGATTCGTGTGTCAAAAATTGTTAGCTTTTATGTTGCGTGTCAGGTTCGTAAGGCATTGATATAAAACTATATAGATCAACTTTAACCCGACTCATTTAACTGAATGTGTCAAATCTTTCAACTATAACTAACCTGCTAATTTCTTATTGAGTTCGCGGGTCGTGTAAAAAATTGTAAGCCCACAAGCTTAAATTTAGTGAAAAGTTTTCTTGAAGCTAAGTTCTTTACATACCTGAAGATCCCTCACTTTCTCTGCTTTATCCTCTGGTTTGGCTTCTGCAATAACAGTTTCAATTCCTACTTCCTTGGCAATAGAATTGGCAGTTCCCCAATTATCACCTGTCACCACTATGCTCCTAATTTTCATAGACTTGAGAATGGAAATGACTTCTTGAGCACCTGGTTTAAGTGGATCAGATATGGCTACAACTCCAGCCACTTCCCCATCTATAGATACTAGGATGCCAGTTTGAGCCATCCCTTCAGCTTGTGCAAGCATTTCTTCAGCTTCCAATGGAATGGCAATGCTCTGGTCCAACATCAAGCTTTTGTTGCCCACAATTATTTCCTTGTTTTCAACAATGGCTTTCACTCCATGGCCAGTGATGGAGATGAAGTCTCTTGCTTCTGGCCAGGCAGGGTTCTCTTTATCTTCCATGAATCCCTTGGCGTGCTCCACTATGGACTTGGCTAATGGGTGCTCACTGTTCACCTAATACAAAAATATAAATCAAGCAAACATCATCAATGCATGTGTTTGGTATTGCGATTTCGCATATTAAAAGTAAGATTAAATTGAGTCGTGTTTGTGAGTGAGTTTTTAAAAACCGACGATTTTAAAATGTAGAAAAATTGTAGATAAGGGAATGCGTTTTTTAAAAATACACAATTTTAAAGGTTAAACTGCAATTTTACCTGCGTTATTAAAATGTTTTCAAACTACACATTTTAAAATCGCATGTTTTCAAATTGTAAACTCAAATGGACTTATAATACCGTTCTTGCTACAAAGATAAGCTCTCTTAAAGAGCGAGTGTTCTGCAGAAAAACAGAAAAACAGAAAACGTACCTCGGTTGCAGCAAGAAGCACATAGAATTCTCTAAATGCCATATTTTTCAAAAGTTGTGTGTTCACTACCACTGGTTTCCCAGCCGTGAGAGTCCCTGTCTTGTCAAATATAATGCAGTTCACCTACAATATAAAACAGATACACATGAAGCAAAGCTAGGACTGTTTCCAAGTCAAGTAGTTGCAATACATAAAGCATAAAAAGAGAAGAAATTTACGAAACCTCCAAGCATTTGGGTTGGTAATGAAAGTGCAATTTGAAAATGAGAATTTAAAGACGCAGTTAAGCATCGCAATTTAGCCTTTAAAACTGGGAGTCTTTAAAAATACACCCCCTTGCCTACGATTTAAAAACACAAATTTTTCTACTTTTTCAAATTGTAATTTTTTATAAATGCACTTCCAAGCGATAAATATTTTGTGATTTAGTTTAAAATTGCACATTTGATATGCGAAATTGTGGTGCCAAATGCACTATAAGTAGTGTCGATGGAATCCCATTTTGGCCATTTTCATATAAAGCAGCAAACTGATCTTGAGATGAATTTCTTCTGCTATACCTTATGTGCACTTTCTAAAGCTTGGCCGCCTTTAATCAGTACACCTTGAGATGCACCAACTCCGGTACCAACCATGACAGCAGTTGGAGTTGCTAGGCCTAGAGCACAAGGGCAGGCTATGACCATGACAGAGATCCCAAACTGAAGTGCAAGCTCAAACCTGCTCATGGAAGATGGTATCCAGGATTTTGGGTAGCTATGCAACTTCCCAGCCAAAAACCAGGCAAACCAAGTTGAAAATGAAAGCATAATGACCTGCAAAACAAAGCTATTTCTTCTCAGGAAGGCCTCTACAAATTACAAAATAATAATTAGAAGAAAAACTTGAAATCTCCGTGTCAAACGCACTAAAAATAATACTTACCAGAGGCACAAAGTATTTGGAAATGCTGTCAGCAAACTTCTGCACAGGAGCTTTCGCCATCTGTGCAGATTCAACAAGTCGAACAATCTGTGAAAGAGCACTCTCTGATCCTACTCGTGTTGCTTGAATATACAACACTCCATTCTCATTCACAGTTCCTCCAATCACCATGTCTCCCTTCCTTTTTCCCACCGGCCGTGCTTCTCCTGTTATCATGCTCTCATTCACATGGCTTTCCCCCCACAGAACATAACCATCTGCAGCCACTTTTGCACCAGGGATGATTTTAATGGTGTCATTCTTTTGTATTAACCGGCTATCAATCTCTTGCTCACTCATCACATTTCCTTCATCATCCAGAGTTAACAATATTGCTGTTTCAGGTGTCAAGTCCATGAGCTTGGCAATGGCGTCTGATGTCTTTCTCTTAGCCAAAACCTCTAAATACTTCCCAAGCAGAATAAATGAAATAAGCATTGAGCTTGTCTCAAAGAAATCTGTGCCCTTGAAATCTTTAGAGTAAGCAGCCCTTGACAATGAGTAGACAGAGTAGAAGTAGGCTGCATTTGTTCCCAAGACAATCAACACATCCATATTTGCAGAACCATGGCGCAAAGATTTATAGGCTCCAGTGTAGAATCTCCTGCCTATAATGAACTGCACTGGAGTAGAAAGCTCCCACCTCAAAAGCATACCAACACTCAACATTTTGACTACTTTTATGTCTAACACATGGTTGATTCCAGGGATATACATCAGAACCATAGATGTTAAGAACACAGGAACTGTAAAAACCAAACTCCATAAAAAGAATCTGTAATATTGATCAACTTCCTCCTGTCTACGAGCTTCTCTTCCTCCTTTTCCTTTGGGATATAGCATTGCTTTAGAACTCCTAGTTGACTCAATAACACTGATGAAAATTCTGGGTCCTGTCATATCTGGAATGTAAGAAATGGAAACTTTGTTGAGTTCAGGATATATTACTATCTCTTGAACCCCTGGGAGTGATTGGAGAGACTTTTCAATCATTCCCACAGTATGATCATCAGTGTCTAAACCATCAACTTTGAGCTCTATCTTACTTATACTATCATCCCCTGTACTGATAAGTATGGCTTCAAATCCAGCATCTTCTATGGCTTGCAGTAGTTGATTATGTCTCACAGTCTTGGGATTATGATGTACTTCTGCTTCTTCTGTTGCTAAGGCCACTTGGGCCTTCTGCACTCCAGGAATTGCTTGGAGAGCTGATTCAATGGTGGAGGAGCAAGAAGTGCAGGTCATTCCATTTATGTGTATTTTGCATACTTGATCTGCAGTGGATCTCTCATTTATGTCAACATTGATCAATGTGGCTTGAAATCCAGCATGTTCAATAGTCTCACGTATCGTTTCCTCCTATAAAATGTTAAGACAATATACAGTTCAATTACCTTGAGCAATTCTATGCAATCCAAATTTTCCAGCTAAGTGTTGGCAAATTACTAGCTAAATTAATTAGTATCAGTATATAGTAATAACATAAGCCATACAAACTTAGCTATGTTTGTTAAACGTTTTGAACTTTTGAAAACTGGGTAGGATGGCTGCTGAACCGTTAGACGGTCACCCCTCTCTACCCCAACCCCTCTCTTCCGTTGGGGTAGTAGCCATGCGGTCACCTCTATTTATTTTGTCTTATTGGAAACAATAAATCAGTTCTATGTGCACTTTCTCAAAATATTCTTATAAGGAGTGAGAAGTTTTCTAAAAATTACGCTGTGTTTTATTTTTTGCAAAGTATTTTAAGTTTTATTTTATTTTATTTTTGAAAAGTTTGTTAAAGCTTTTCCTTCTGGGTGGTGTTTTCTATTTTTCAAAATAAAAATATTAACAAACAATTTAAAATACAAAAAACTTAAAGTTGTTTTTACTTTTATGTTATATCCAAACACTTTTTGAAATCAAAATAAAAAATACCTTTTTATAGAAGTGTGTTTTTATTTTTTTTAAAAACAAATAATTTGTGGATGTTCTTGCGGGAAAGGCTATGCTAGGGCGTGTGGTTGACGCCTTAGGAGTACCTATTGATGGAAGAGGGGCTCTAAGCGATCACGAGCGAAGATGTGTCGAAGTGAAAGCCCCTAAGATTATTGAACGTAAATCAGTGCACGAACTTACAGAACAAAATCATTCCTGAGCTCAACCCCACCCCCCTCAAAAAAAAAAAGTTACCCAAACTTTTTTTATTTTTTTATTTAATTTTTAAATTAGGATGCTTCTTTGAAAAAGTAAGAAATGATTTTATAATTAAAGCACATACCTTTGGCTTTGGGCCACCAAATTAAGTAAAATGGTATGTCTGATACAGAAAAAAAAGGAAAAAAGAAACAATGATGATGAAGGATCAAGTGAAGATTGGGGCTGATGCAGATGCTATGGCCTAAATAAATAGAACCCTATATCTACTTTTGTTAAAGTATTATTTGATTTATATGAATATTTCGTATAATGGGGAACATGATAATTAGTCTCTCAATCATCTTCTAGCACTCAAGAAAGGAAAAGCTCGTGCATAGGGAAAAGAGAAAGGGCAAATAATAGAGAGCACAAGAAGTAAGTATATCTTGAATTATTAAACAACTTGATTAGGACAAAACAAGTCTCGTATTTTAAGTTGTTTGTTAATATAAATAAAATACATAATGGCTCAAACATTTTGTACAAAAATACAGCCGAATAGATTCGAATGAATTATTGTTCAATAATGAAAAGAATATGAAACAAATAAATGAAATGAGTATGAATTTGAAACAAATTTCAAATTTTGGTAAACAAAAAGAAATGAGCATGAATTTTAAAAACGAAAACACAAAAATAGTTCAAACTTAAAGATAATATGAAAAATAAATGTATACTTCATTTTATGTGGGTTTAAATTTCAAAGACAATATGATAAATTAAATGGATAAATATTATTTTATCTTACATAAGTTTTTCTTGGAAAAGATTAAAAACAAACATTACACCAAATCAAAACAAAAAATGCAAATAGTTGTAATGACGGTGAAAATCAGTCATTATAAGCTTTTATTAATTCAAAAGCTGATTTTTAATACCAAAGCATCTCAATTATATAGCAAATATACGTATAATTCAAACTCACGTTGATAGAACTCGGGTAGTAAAGGACTCGGACTTTGTTATTTAGAAGATCAAGCACGGCCTCGCGTATCCCTGGAAGCCGCCTGAGTGCCTCCTCGATCGCTCCGATAGAGGGCGAGCATGTCATTCCTTCTACCGAGAAGACGGCCTTTGCCAGCTCCAACGACCTCCCCCCCGCCTTGTAATTTTCTTTGGTTGATATGCCTCTTGGCCGGCTCTTGGCCATTGAGTTCCCCCAACAACATCTACTGCAAATGTAACTCACCAACCCCAGAGACTTTGTAGCAGCCATGAGCATAAAAGCTCTTCAATATTCTAAAAAGCAGCAAAATAATGGATTTGCTCATGGCATAATTGCAGGCATTTTATACACCAAATTTGGTCCTACCATTACTTGAGATAAATGATTGTTAATACAAATATGTGTAAGATTTCCACTAAGCCACCATGGGAGATAATATAATAAAAGTGAATTAGTAACTGATGGCTTCCACTTCCCCCACAGTACAAGGCTACGAGGCTTTTCTGGGAAATCTAGTTGGGATCTCATCTGCATGCAAAGAAGAACAAGAATCATCGTCAAAAGATTTGTCTCATATATGTTGTCTTCAACCGTTCAAAAAAAGTGATTGATAAAGGTGGAAAGAAAGGTTGTCGGGGAGTTACGTGTCTTATTCAAACAATTGATATGGTTTTTTTTTGTTGGGTTTCTTTATCTTTCTTTACGCTTAGAGGTTGAAGTTATGGTGTTTGATACGGAAGCTCGCACAATTTATGACGTTTGAATGATCAGAGAAGCCATGAATGCTCTGCTCCAACAAATAGCAAGCTCGCTTCGTGAATGGTGATAGGAAATGCAAACACAGCTTGTTTCCACCAACGAGTTGTTGATATTCAAAGATTTGAGTAATCAAATATTCTTATGGTCTCTTTAGGATTGAGGTTTCAATAAATGCAATTTAAAAATTGTATTTTCGAAATTGTAAAGACGTTTAGTAAAATATGTTAAAAAGCATTTTTTATCAAATATTTGTTATGCGAAATTGTGAGTTTGGTTTAAAATTTGCGTTTTTTCAAATAAGCAGTTCTTACCTTACTTATAGAAATCGTAGATTTTTTTTTTTCTTTCTATTTTAACTTAAGCGTTTTTTTAAATCGCAGTGGCAAACACCTTACGTTTTGCGATATCTTTTAAAAACGTAAATTATTCTTGCGAAATTGCAATCGAAAATGCACCCTTAGCTCTACATCTTATATTTAGCCCACAAAAAAGATAGATAACGATAAAAATTATTTGATCAACTATTTTCATATAGTGAATGGGTGAATCTACTATTGAATTTGTGTATGATTCACATGAGTTTACAAATTAAATGACACAGGGCCGGCTCAATAAATTTAGTGGCCTATGACGGCAATTTTAAATGGGGCCTTTTTCCTTTATTTAAATATTAATTAAATGCTAATTAGTTATATTAATCTAACGTTTGTACTAGGCCCTACGCAAATAATTAGTTATATTCCTCATATATGAAAATTCACCAATCCTTTTATGAAATGATTTTAAAGACTTGAAGCACGAGTTAGGAAATCATGAAATTAGAGAAGAGAATTTTCAAATGAGACTTTCCATCTTCGGATTATTTATTATTATTATTATTATTCCATTTTGAACTATGAGACTTTCAAAAAAAATATAGAAGGTTGGAGAAGATATGGGGATAGCATAGCATTAATATCGATTTTTAATAGTTTAATGCTATTGATTTTTAATACTATCTTTTTAAGAAACTTTTGTTTGTGTCTTGTGTATAATATTAATATTATACTATAATTGGAGGCTTTAATTAAGAGTATATTAACCATAATTAAAGACTTATTTATTTATTTAGGAAATAAATCTTTATTATTTGTTATTATTTGGAGGCTTTATTAAATTGAGAGCCTTAGGCAATTGCCTAATTAGTCTAATAATCTAGGTATGCAAAGAAAGAAAGAAAAAATAATGATTGAAAGATGATTGAGAAAATAATGTGTAAAAAAGAAACGATCATTGTAATTTGAGATGTAGGTAACTTTAATTTTTTTTTTTTTTTAATTATATCTCATAATCCACTAGTTATATTAATTATAGGGAGAAAAAAAAAGGACATCAACTATGATTTAAGTATATGATATAAGGACTTTTTCTTACCATTTGTATCCTCACCCTTTAACTCGAGTTGGGTAGCTTAAAATTTTGAAATTAATTTGCTTGTTATGAAAGGACAAAAAAAAAAGAAAAAAAGAAAAAGAAAGAATTCCGATGAAAAAAGAATGATTTCATCCACCAATCAAACTACGGCAGCAAGAAAATTAAAGAGAGATTGTACGTGAAAAAGACATGAGTTGTGACAGATCACCCATCACCCATGCGTACACAATTAATTACGTGCACGCGCAGAGTATATGCTTTAAAAACCCTCCAACTGATTACTTTAACAGCCGTTTACATTGATAATTAATGATAATAATAATAATAATTAATAACAATCAGCATTAAAAAGATTAAATGATATGACCTATTCTGGCTTAACAAAGATTCTTCAACCTTAGGAATTATGGGTTCATTTGTCTTTCAGTTTAGTTTAGCGGAGGTTTTAAAAACATGTGATAAATGCAAAATTGGTCCTTGTGGTTGGCCTAATTTACAAATCATTCACTGTGGTTTAAAAAATAATTTATAGGTCCATAGAGTAGGTCAAAATAACATTTTATTCCCTGAACTCATTTTCTGTTAAATGACTTAACAGAAACCGTTACATTGCCACATCACACCTAATAAAAATAAGATATGTGTTATTTTTTATTTATGCTTTTAAAAAATGACAAATAAGCTTTTTCACGTTATTTTGAGGCTCCAACACACACTCCACGTAAAATTAAATAAACCTAATCCCTCTATATCCCCTGTGCCGCCGTCGTCTTCATCTTCTCCAACGATTCTTGCCGTCGTATTCATCTTCGTCTTCATGTTGTCGTCTTCATCTTCCTCACAGATTCTTGCGTCCATCTTCAGGTGAGCTGTTGGGTTTCGTAGTACAACTGAAATCGCCGTTAGAGAATCGTCGGAAACGTCATGACGGTAAGCCACCTTGCTTTGGAGCTTTTTTACTTTCACCTTGATTTGAGTCGTACTACGAAACCCAACAACTCACCTAGAGATGGACACAAGAATCAGTGGGGAAGATGAAGACAACAGCATGAAGATGAAGATGAATACGACGGCAAGAATCGTTGGGGAAGATGAAGACGACGGCGGCACAGAGGATATAGAGGGATTATGTTTATTTAATTTTACGTGGAGTGTGTGTTGGAGACTCAAAAATGACGTGAAAAAACTTATTTGTCATTTTTTTAAAAGCATAAATAAAAAAGAACACGTGTCTTATTTTTATTGGGTGTAATGTGGCAATTTAAGGGTTTCTGTTAAGTCATTTAACGGAAAATGAGTTCAGGGAGTAAAATGTTATTTTGGCCTACCCTAAAGACCTATAAATTAATCTTTGAACCACAGGTAGTGATTTGTAAATTAAGCCAACTACAGGAACCAATTTTACATTTATCCCTAAAAATATAGTTAAGCATTAATTTGTTGTTGTCTATGCTTTTTAAAATGCACAAAGTATTTGGTCTTTGAAATTGTGCACTTTCCCACCGTTTTTTTTATTTTCTTCAAATGCTATATTTTTCACGATTTTATTTAAAAATACATGTTTGACTTGCTAGATCGCGTGGCCAAACTCAGTCAATATATCTTTTTATCAAATGCACTTATAAATGAATATATTTTTTGCGATTTCATTTAAAAATACGAGCTTGACTTGTGAAATCGCGCAGCCAAACTCAATCAATATATATCTCTTAATTATTTTCGTCAGCTTCACAACATAAATAACTCGGGAAATCTTCATCATCATCGTTGCCATTTAATCCATATATATCGGTCAATATTGAATAATAACTTTGTTTGATGATACTTTTTTTTTTTCTTAAAACAAAAATAATAACAAATAACTCAAAACACAAAGCATTCAAAATTATTTCATTATTAGATAAAAACATATTAACAAATAAAGTCGACTCTCCGGAGAAAATTCCTATTTCTAGAAAGTGGGAAAAAGGTAGCTTTTATTTTTTAATTTTTCTTTTTTTTTTGGATAAGTGGAAAACAAGTAGCTGGGTACAACGTACCTCAATATATGCTTGATGCTGCACATAGTGGGAGTAGATACGAACATATATATATATATATATATATAGCTGTTAAATCCCAAATCATGTCCTGATTCGATTTTCAATATTTTATTGTATATCTCTTTATATCATGCGTATGACCTTAAGATTTGAAAGCACTTTGGATGTAACTAAATGTTATAATTAAATATATATTTATTGACAAATGAAGCATATAGTAAAACATAGTTGTATTCCATATAATTACTGATCATTTCATTCTATCTTAATTAATTCCTTTACCTTTATCCCATTATTCACTATGTTTTTAGCATTTTATAACATTATTTCATTGAAGCAAGATCCGAAGTATCTGTCTTATTGGGTAGAATGATAGGAGAGAAAATAAAATTTGTTTTTTTTTTCCCTTTTTTTTTAAAAGAAAAAAACAAATAAATAGAGGAGTGCTACACATCCCAAATTTATTTATAAAAAGTTGGTTTCCAAATGATATGTTACCATCTCATGAGATTTATTATTTCGGAAAGTGTGTCACCAACTCAGGAGATGGTGACACATCATTTGAGAACCAACTTTTGAAAAACAAATTTGGAATGTACATGTAGCATTTCTCGATTCAAAAACCTCCAATTGATTTTTTATTAGGTATGATTAAGCCTTATAAGTGATTTTAGGGAATTCTAGTCTTAATTTTGACTACTTTTAGGGTAATAGTGCAAGAGAGCCCCATCTATCAGGGTGTGGTATAAAACCACATTTAACAGATTTCAATAGACATTTGACACATAAGGTAAAAACACAAAATATAATAGAGATGAAAATATCATATATTTAATTCAAATCAATCTCATAGACTTTTCCATTTGTTCTAACCCAATGCCCACCACCTATCGCAGAACCCGCCACCCACCTCCAACTCCTCAACATCGGAGTCTTTAAAACCAACCAAGATGGTAGATCCAATGACTTTATCAATGAAGTATTTTGTCAAGAGAAGGAAAATTATTTAGTGTGAAATGTTATATTATTTTTTGGTGTTTCAAGTTGAAGTGTTTACTTCCCATTGACTATTGAGGATGCAAAACACCAAATTTATACCACGACCTGATTAATTAAGGTTATAGTTTACAAATATGACTAACTCTTTTCTTAGGCCGTAGGACTCAATATTAGCTTTGGTAATATTTCATTTCCATAATAGTAAAAATTACTTATATTAGTCCCATGAGGTTTGCAATTGTACACTGCTGATTCCTAGAGCAAAAGTATCTTAAAGATCCATACCCCGTAAAAAGAAAATAAGAAGGAAATGACAGACTTTCTACGTACGACTTTTAACATTTCCAGCTTGACAGATTAAAATTGTAGGACCAACCCATTACTAACATTTGTGGTTTGTTATTTTGTAATTTCTATTAAGGACAAAATATATTTGACCAAAAAAAAAAATTACATGCTTTTTTTTTTTTTTTTAGGTCTCAAATGTTTAAAAATTAACAATATACCCGTATCAAGTTTCTGAAATTGTCGATGTGGCAATTTCGTTAACAAAATCTGTCTTCTTTGAGGGAAGAAGGCCCACGAGTACCACTCGTGGGTTTTTGGGGATGAAAAGTCTAAAATGCTTCCCTCCCAAAAAATTAAAAAAAATAAAAGTAAAGAAAAATAAAAGTGGCTACGACAATTAGGGGTGAAAATGTGGATGCATATGTGATTGTTAGCAATATTCGCATTCGCATCCACATAATGCGGTTATCACTTTTAGGTCTCTGTATCATGTGATTACTATCCACATCGGTGCGGTTATTATCCACTATTGGCATATGATGTAATATGTTTTTTAGACGTTGAAGTTATAAATCTTGCTTTTAGTAAATACGTACAAAAGGCATTATCTATAATTGAACACTATTATTCAGATCACACATGCTAATCATTTTGCTATAAATTACAACTCCAACAAACACAAAAACAAATATATCTGTAATTCAAAACATAAATTAAGTCTAAATGTAACACATTCATTAGTGAATGTTGATGGCAACATATCTACGGCAAACCATGAATGCAAATCAATACCCTTGCAAGTAGATATTACAAATCAATTAAATGTAAAATATAATGACAATTGTAATATAAGTAAAATATGATAATATAATAACCTTCGTTACTAATGAACTTCTAAGCATGAGCAAGAGATCATTCAATCATTGAATTTGAAGCTTAAATATATATGATATATATTATATTTAAAGGGAATGTGGATGCGGTTCCCTAAGCATGGCTTATCAAACCCTCTTGATCATGTGTCAGTTAAAACCGTTATATAACAATCATTCATATAATCATAGTAAATATGAAGGATTGAGTCCAATCAAAATAAAAAGCTTTCTAAGACAAGAGAAGAATTTCATAATGATTTAATATATATATAAACTTTAAAACCAAATCTATAAGTTATACAACTATCATGCATATAGAAAATCCCTAAATGAAAAATATAAATAAACTATTGTTACTTGAAAAGGGCTACATCAACACCCTATTACGAATTTAGCTGCTCAAGGTGGTGCTAGAATGACCTCCTACCATATTTATCTTCTCTTCAACTATTCAATCCTCCAAGAAGATATTTTCTGTCTAAAACTAAGCACACATCTCTTCAAGGTTGAAAGACCTATTTAGAGGGTGTAAAACAAACCCTAGAAGCCCTAAAAATCTAAGAAAAGCAGTAATTTAGTCTCATAGTTGAATTGGAAAACCTAAAAAAGCTTTCCTTATCAATTTCAGTATTTTCTGGACTTTCAATGCGAGTGTGATCGAACTCACTTGTGGTGTGCTTGAGTGCACTTACGCAAGTGTCCTGATTTGTGCTCAATCCCATCAGAAGTGAACTCAAGCCCACTTCTTCAGCATATCAAAAAATTATGTTTTAAGCCTTTGTATTCTCCCTAAGAACTGGAAAACATGAAAACAACACAAAATCAAAAAGATAATGATGCTAAGGAATTAATATATGCAAGTTAAGGGGCTTGAATGTACAATATTCAGTGTTTATCAGTTAAGTTCTTATCACAGGCAGGGAATGGGGTTCTTCTGAAAGCTGTTGTCCAAGCTATTCCAACTTATAGTATGAGTGTATTTCAATTGCCAGTTATTATGTGTAAAGAAATAAATGGGATGATGCAAAAGTTTTGGTGGGGGCATATAGAGAATGAATCCAAAATTCACTGGATGAGTTGGAAACATATAAGGTTTTTAAAATCTCAAGGTGGAATGGGATTCATATATCTAGTGATTTTCAACAAAGCCCTCTTGGCTAAACATTGTTGGAGGCTTCTACAAAACCCAAACTTTGTGGCAGCAACTATTATAAAGGCCAAGTACTATCCTTTGCTTGGAGGAGCCTATTTTTTGCTTGTGAGGTTCTAAAAAATGGACTAGTAATTTGGAGAGTGGGTGATGGTAGATATCAGGATTTGGGGCGATAGATGGCTTTCGACTCCAAGTTTGTTTAAGGTCCAATCTCTAAGACGGTTTTTATTGAAGGATGCAAGGGTGGTGGAACTTATTGACCAAGATACAAAATGGTGGAATCACAATTTAGTTCAAGCAAATTTTCCGGAGGAGGAAGCACAAGTCATTTACCAGATCCCTCTAAGCCTGACACAACCTAAAGACATATTAATCTGCAGGTGCACAATAAATGGAGAATTCTCAGTTAGAAGTGTGTATCACATAGAGAAGGAACTACAGACTATGAAGTAGGGTGGAGGATCCGATCAGCCTGATGAAGATGTGGTGTCAAAGGCAATTTGGAATTTTAAAATTCCAAATGCGACAAAAATGTTTATGTGGAGAGCATGTCACAAGCTGTTGCCTACAAGGTATAATTTACTAAGGAGTGGTGTTCAGGGGCGGACCCAAGGCAATGGTTGGGGGGGACGAATGTCCCTCCAAATTTTTTAAAAAGTGTCTTAAAATATGCATATTTATAAATTTATTCCTTCAAAATTATACTTTTGTCCCCCCAAAATTATATTTGTGTCCTTTAATTTATTTTTTTTTTTTTTAAGTTTTGCCCTCTCTTCCAACATTTTTTTTAAAAAAAACTTCAAATACCCCCATTTATTTAGTTTCCCTACATATTCAAAGCTACATTTTTCTTGGACCCAATAAATCATGTTTAGTTTATTTTGCTATTTGTTTATATTATTATATGTTTGTGATGTTATAAGATTAAATTTAAGACTTATATGCTTTTATTTTATATAAATACGCACAAACACACATACACAAAGATTATATGTATCGATGCATTTTTGTATTTATAATCTGTCTTCCTAATGTATCTAAAAAAAAAAATTCGTCCCCCCACTCTATAAATCCTAGTTCCACCCCTGGTGGTGTTGTTCTTGACATGCATTATGCCCAATCTTTGGAAGAGATGATGAAACAGTAAAACATATTTTATGGAGTTGTCTTTTTGCAAAAGATGTATCGAGTTGTGGACCAAGAAAAATACAGAAAGGTACGGGTGAGGGTTGTTCTTTCTTCCATGTAGTAGAGGAGATGTTGGGCAAATGTGAGTTTGAAGAAATGGAGGTCATGGCGGTGGTGGCCCAGAAACTATGGTTTCGAATGAATGATTTGGTACATGGGGGTGAATTTTCTCATCCTAATCAAATATTCCGAGAAGCCAATGCCTTTATTGATGTATTTAAGAGGGTCAACGCAAATGAGTGTTACGAGAAGATTCCCAATCAAGCAACCACACCAATATTATGGGGTAAGCCTCCCACATTTATGTTGAAAATAAATTGGGATGTAGCTGTGGATGAAAGTGTCTAGGCGTATTAGAATTGATATTATAGTAAGGGACCATGAAGAAATAGTATTGGTAGCTCGTAGTGTGACAAAAAATTTCTTGGTTGATTCTACTGTAGCGGAAGCTTTGGCAGCGTTATGTGCCTTGGATTTTAGTAGGGAGATGGGTTTATTCAATATAATTCTAGAGTGAGATGCCTTGCAAATTGTTAATGTGGTCAAAGCGGGGATAAAAAATTGGAGCAAATATGGTCATATAGTAGATGGAATCAAGGAAAGGATGCGTCTTTTACGGTCTTGTAGAATTGAACATGTTAATTAAGAGGGACGTGAATTTGGCTACCCATGTTTTAGCAAGCACTACAAAAAATCATTTTTTTACTGACCAGAGTTTTTTGACGTGTCATGGTGTTTGACACGTCAAAATTTTTTTTTTCTGACATGTGTTGAAGGTCAAAAACATAGGTGTCAATAATTTTTTTTTACTAACGTGTTACTGTTTGACACGACAGTAAATTTTAAAAAATTATTAAAAAAAATAATTTTTCTTTTTTTAAATTTTTTCTGGAATTTTTTTTTTCAATTAAAAAATTTATTAATTTAAATTTTTTTTCAATTAAAATAATTTTTTTAAAAAAAAAAATTCACCAATTTCATCGTTTCTCCATAGTCTAGCCCTCTCCCTCTCTTCATTTCTCCATTTTCTCACTTCTCTCTCTCTCTTCTTTTCTCCATTTTCAAAAACCCAAACCCAAAAAATCAAAAACCCAAATCAAAAAATCAACTTGAAAAATCAAAAATCCAAACGTCAAACCCAACAAATCTTCAAAAACCCAAAAAATCTTCTTATATTCTCTTCTCCCTTTTTTTTTTTTTTTTTTTTTTTTCTTCTGCTTCTCATCTTCTTTTCTTTTTCTTCTTCTTTTTCTTTTCTTTTGCTACTCTGCAGAGAGATTGAGAGAGAAGAGGGAGATTGAGAAAGGGAAAGAAGATCTGGAAAGAATAAATAATAAAAGAGGGAAAGAAGAGAGAGAAAGTTGAATGTCCAGCTCATTTTTTTTAGTGACGTGTTAGCATTTTACCACATTAGAAATTTTTGACGTGTTAAAAAACCACGTCAGTAATTACTGACCTGCCAACTTTGCCATGTTAGAAAAATATTTACTGACGTTGCATTTTTTGTCACGTCAGTAATTAGTGACGCAGCAAAAAGTTGTGTACTGTAGCTACGTCAGAAATTGATTTTTTTGATTTTTGATTTTTTTTGATTTTTTTTGATTTTTTGATTTTGATTTTTTATTTTTTTGGTAGTGAAGAGAAGCTATTTTTTGTGTTGTGGATAATGTTTGAATCGAAGAGATTCCAAATAACTTCTATATTGTAATCCGAGTGCAATCTGCCCTAGTTTGATCTTTGATTTATCAATAAAGTATATTCTATGTTCAAAAAAACATAACTTAATTAATACCTTTGACATAACTTAATTAATACCAAATATTATGTGATTGCTCAATCGTAATCAAGCAAACGTACATACGCGCGTCGACTTTTCAGATTGCTTGTAACGTAATTTCTAGAAATATTTAATAATCTTTTAGTTTATGGTTCGGCTGTTTTCTGATGTACACAATTAAATTACAATATATGTTGAGGAAGCAACCCTTTACGTAATCAGGAATCTATAAAATCATGCTTGGCCACCTCATCTATCTCAAGAGCTTAATTTTTAAGACAAGTTGATGATTTAATAGTACTATATATTATTTCAATTTGCTGCTTGTTTTGGTCTTCCAAACCAAGATAGATGTTGAAATATGATTATGAAATTATGTTGAAATAACAGCGAAAGCAAGAAAGAGAAAAAAGAGACAAAGAATTTATAGAGAAAGAAACAACCACGTGGTTTAATATTCTTAGACAGAATTTATAGAGAAAGAAACAACCACGTGGTTTAATATTCTTAGACACTTACATTTACCACTCTAATAGCCCCTAGGACTACATTATGTTCTCGTTAACTTAAATTGATTATTTACAATACATATGTTCATCTTTATAGTTGTATATATATATATATATATATATATATATATATATATATATATATATATATTGTAAATTGTAGGAATTTTATTGTAAATTAGTTCAACTATAATTAAAGACTAATTTTACTCTATTATTCTAAAAGATCGATAGTCCGACTTTGCTAAAAGATGAGTTATATTTGCGTTATTATTCTAAAAGGATTGTCAAAGTTACAACCAGAGTTCCTCAACTTGCCTTCAATATTGTATTACAAATTTTTAGTGTGTTTGAGAAAAAAGAATAAAGTCGAATAATGTTATAAAATGCTAAAAACACATAGTAAAGAATGGGAAGAAGGTAAAGGAAGATAGAATGAAAAGATCCGTAATTATATGGAATACAATTAGGTTTTACTATATGCTTCATTTTTCAATGGATGTATATATATATATTTTAAAAGTGCTTGCGAATCTCTAGATCATAAAAGATTGAAAATCGAATCATGATCAGGACATGATTTAGGATTGAACAACTATTTTCGTACCTACTCCCACTGTGTGCAGCATCCAGCATATTAGCAATATATATGGATTTTACTCAATTATCCAAAAAAAATAAAGAGAAAGAAAAAAAAGAAAAAAGAAAAAAGAAAAGCTACTTGTTTCCACTTTCTAGAGAGAGGCATGGTATGCAGAAGCTTAATAAGTAATGTTATATATCACATTAATATTTTACTATTATCATATTATGTTGTCCTTAAATTAATCATTATTAAAAAAAAATGGATCAGTCCTCATTAAGAAAAAAAAAATTAAAGATTAATTAACAATATCATATCAACATAATAAAATAGTGATATGAGATATTAGTGTGGTATATGACAATATTTTTATTCAATATTGACCGTTAGAATATATATGATTGTTGTTAGAACGGAAAATATCCCGAACCAGCAATACTGCTCGATCAACAGCCTCCTTCCTTTGAAGTATCTTCATAAGTTCATAACCTTCATCCACACTCGTGGGCTAAATCTTTTAATAAACTTGTAATGAAGGGAGAAAGGGGTGTCAACAGGCCGTCGGTCCTCTGACCATATGCAGTCCGACGCCCAAGTAAGCGTTTCAAAGCTATGAGGGAGAAAATTAAGAGACACCATGTGAGAAAGCTCCTTCTTAATAAAGAAGCCCCCTTGTTTTTGTGTAAAGGATGGTACCCGGAGAATGGAGGGGAAGGAGACCTTATAGGTCCTCTTGGGCCCTCCAGATGTAGGCTTCCCTTGAGTTATAATGAATGAAAAAAATTAGGAAATTGATTTAAATTTAAGATACGATATTTTTATTTTTATTATATTTAGTGTTTTTTTATTAATGTTTTCATCACTAATATTTTACATTACATTTTGATAGAATATGCTCTTTAAATAAACACATAAAATGCCTAAGGTTCAAGAGTCTTTTAATTTTAGACCACATCCTGATACGGGATTGCACAAATACAATGATGTATTCAATTTTTTATTTTAATGGGTTCATATATCATATGATTTTAATTAGTATTATTATTATCAATGTAAACGGGTGGTCCCATTTTGGAGGATTTCCTTAAAATAACAAAAAAAAAAAGTAATCATTGCGTTACTGGCGTACACGTAACACATCCACATTGGTGATAGGTCTGTCTCAAGTCATGTCTTTTTCGAGTGCACTCTTGTCTCTCTCTCATTTGCCAAAATGGGCGGGAAAGGTTAATGAATCTACTTTCCTTGCTCTTGTTTGATTTCCACTAATCCCCAGTCTCTTTTTAATAGATTTTTCAGTTGTTTTCCGCTAGGCTTTCATTTCATTTGTTAGCACAAATCAGACGTGCAGTTAACAGAGCTTATCAATTTAAAATGAAATAGAAAGTGTATATAAGATTTAAATTATTTAATTAACAATGTATATAAAGTCATTGTTCATAAGTTTTTTTTTTTAAAAAAAATTAAATTAAATAATGAGAAATTATATACAATATCATTAGATACATCAACATTAAATTTTGACAAGAAAATTATGGAATTCATCGTTCTTACATGGAATTAATTCCTTGGACAAAAATTTGCTACAAATTAGTTTGTAGCTAATTCATACAAACTCATCTAATAAATTTACATGTGTGCTCATAACTATTATAAAAAAAAAAAAAAAAAAAAAAAAAAAACATGTGAGAAACACGTGCTTCTCACATGTTTATGGACACATGTCACTTTATTAGATATGTTTGTATCAATTAGCTACAAACCAGTTTGTAGTAAATTTTTATCCGAATTCCTCGATCTCCTTTCCATCATTATCTAGGTTTTGTTGCCCATTTATTTGGAAACTAAAATTATCTTTTAGTGGGTTCAATTGAAAACACTTTTTGAGATTTTTTTATTTTTTATTAAAACTTCACAAAACCCTTATGAATTTTCAAGTATTTTAAAATTACTTCCTCAAATTCAAAAACTCTTAGTTTAGGGTATCGAGCTTTCAATTTTTTGTAATGTTCTCAATTCGTTAGGATTTTCTGTTAAATCTTATCAAAATTTCCAAACTACCCATGTAAAAAATTGCAAAGACTCATGCGCAAGTATTTTTTACAAATTCCATTAAGTCATGATCAACAAAGTTTGATACATTTAATTGAGAGTTTTTAAAGGTTGAGAGAATAATTGTAAAAGTGATGAAGCTTTAATAGAGTTAATTATTATTATTTTTTTAATTTTAATTTTTTTTACACAAAACAGTAATAAAGTACATATTTTTTACTTTTATATCACATCATACTCTAAAAACAAAAACCTTCAAAAATTAAACCCATAATTCCATGAGGTGATAATAATAATAATATGGGATGGTTGTGGGTGACAATGATCATTATATCCAGAAAAAAGATATCGATGGTGATAATGGTGTTCATGACAACACGGCACTAATTAATGACGTATGGCCATGTTGTTTCTGTTATGTTAGGAGAGTTAGGTATGCAAGTGCTCACTTACATATTAAGTGGTCTGGGTCCGTTTAGCAAATCTTTTCTGTTTTTACTGTTTAAGTCACTTTTTTTTTAAAAAAAAATAATAATATGGAGGCAATTAATTAAGACAATCACTGAAAGACTCTGGATCGATGACCAAGTGTACGTACGTTGGCCCAATTAACATGGTCGAACGTACAAATTAAAAATATTGGTTGACCTTCAAGTTATTATTATTTTGCTTTTAAAAATGAATACTCAAATCATTGAATCTATCAACCGCTAAATTAAATGTCAACTCGTTGGCTGGCTCAGCTAGCTAGCTGTGTTTGAGGATGATGAGAACTATCTGTTGGAGCTATAGCAGAGCTTTCATGGCTTCTTGAACCATTCAAAGGTTATCACTTGTGTGATCTTTCGAAGCATAAAAAAAATAAATACAAATAAAAATAATAATTAAAAAAGAAAAAGAAAAAGGAAGAGGTGCATGCACATTGCGCACCCAGCCAGAACTTTTATGAATAGGACACAGTCTCGACCACCTTTATGTTTTTTTTTAACCGTTAAAGACAATATAATTCATTATACGTATATGATTCTTTCTTGTTCTTCATTGCATGCAGATCATCCTATTAATTAAACTGATTTTCCAGATAGCCTAGGAAGATGTTACTTTAAATTTGTTTCTGATATATATATATATATATATTGATTAATACCGTTTATCTCAAGAAATGGTATGGTAGGACCCAGAAGAACTGGGCATTTTTTATTTTTATTTTTTTACTGTAAATTATTCCAGCATCATAGAGTATAAAATGTCTGCAATTATGCCATTTTATCATAACTAAATTATAAGCTTATATATGCTCATGGCTGCCGCAGCTACCAAGTCTCAGGCGCCGTCGACGTCGAGTTACATTTGCAGTAGATGTTGGGGGGGACGACACTTGTCGCCAAGTCCACAGAATCCGGGGCCGGCGGCCTGCAGCTCATCAACGGATACGCGCCGCCGGCCAAGAGCCATGTCAACCAAAGACGAAAACAAGGTGGCAAAGGCCCTCTTCTCAGTCAACGGAATGACATACTCTCCCTGCGCCGGAGTGATCGAGGAGGCTGTCAACCGGCTTCCGGGGATACGCAGCGCCGTCGTTGATTTTCTTAATTATAGGGCCCAAGTCCTCTACAACCCTGGTTTTGTCGACGTGAGTTGAATTACTATAGCATTTTTTTTTTTTTTTAAATAATTTCCAAGAAAAAACATATTTATCCATTTAATTTAATTACTTATCATGTTCGATCTCTTTAAAATTTAAACCCACATAAGTTTGTAGTACTACTCTTCTATTTTACTTTTCTTTTTCTTTTTTTTTTCAAATGCCTGCTCATTTGTTTTTGTTCATCACCGTTTTATTTTAAATAATTGTTATGCTTTTTTATTTTATATATTTTATTTAACTCTCTTCTATAAACTTTAAATTTTGTATAGAGATATATAGATGATTAAGTGGAAATTACTGGATTTTATGTTTATTGAAGGATATATATGATCTATGCTGATTGTGATATGCATTGAATATGATTTTCACCATTTGTATGGGTACAAAATTTTCATAGAAAATTTATTATCAGAATAAAAAATATAATTTTAAGTTTAAAAAGGTTTTCCACTTGAAAACTATACAAACATGAAGACCTTTCATTTAGGCCTTTTGACATTAATGTACAGAGAAAACCAAAAACTCGAAATTATTTTTACCTTTATATCACATCAGAACTTATTATTTTTTAAAAAAAAAACAAAACACATTAATAAACATTTATATTATGAGAGCTCTTACATTTTCATATCGTTCTCAACAATTAATGGACTCACAATATTGTAAAGGTAGAAAACACAGAGGCTTTTATGAGACTCATTTTTAGTTGTTCAATAATTCAAGATGTAACTTACTTCTTGTGCTCTCTATTAATTGGCCCCTCTCTTTTCCCTGTCACAAGCTTTTCCTTTCTTTCATGTTTTTCGTTTTCCAAAGACACTACTCCAGCAAAAACTGGAAATAAACCAGAAACTGCAAGCCTCTCACTTCTGCAACAAACTATACACTAAAATCAAATCAAGAACTTCACATGAATTCCCCACATATTTTCCCAAGTTTTACTAAATTTTCCAATTGCCAGATATTGCATGTAGATAGTAGTAGTATATATAGCACACCAGCCAAGTCTGCATAACATAGTCTTCAAAGTCTTTGTCCATAATTCCTTGAATCCCCAATACATCACATCATCCCAACGAATAAATTGATAAATTTCTTTTCTTTCTTGATTGCTAGAAGATGATTGAGAGACTTATAATGTTCCCCATTATTATTAAGAAATATATATATATATATATATATATAATACCACAACAAAAGAAGATTAAAGGGTTCTAATCCCCAATCTTCACTTGATATCCTTCATCATCATTATTTCTTTTTCCATTTTTCTGTATCAGACATACCATTTTACTTAATTTGGTGTCCCAAAGCCAAAGGTATGTGCTTTAATTATAAAATCATTACATACTTCTTCAAATGATCATCCTAAAAAAAAAAAAAAAAATAGAAATGTTTGGTTTTCATCTTTTGCCTATCTCTTGTCCATCTCATGTAGGTCCTACAGATTTAATGGTGAATTTAAAAGAAAATGAAAAAGAGATTTGTAAAAGAATGACAACCAAACACACCTCATAAAATTTTTTTAATTCAGTAACGTAATTTGCCAAAGTCCATGGAAGTCATTCTTTACCACCACTTTGCAGGAAAATTTGGATTGCATAGAATTGCTCAAGGTAATTGAACTGTATATTGGCTTGACATTTTATAGGAGGAAACAATACGTGAGACTATTGATCATGTTGGATTTCAAGCCACATTGATCAATGTTGACATAAACGAGAGATCATCCAGTGCAGTTCAGGTATGCAAAATACACATAAATGGAATGACCTGCACTTCTTGCTCCTCCACCATTGAATCAGCTCTCCAAGCAATTCCTGGAGTGCAGAAGGCCCAAGTGGCCTTAGCAACAGAAGAAGCAGAAGTCCATCATAATCCCAAGACTGTGAGCCATAATCAACTACTGCAAGCCATAGAAGATGCTGGATTTGAAGCCATACTTATCAGTACAGGGGATGATAGTATAAGTAAGATAGAGCTCAAAGTTGATGGCTTAGACACTGATGATCATACTGTGAGAATGATTAAAAAGTCTCTCCAATCACTCCCAGGGGTTCAAGAGATAGTAATATATCCTGAACTCAACAAAGTTTCCATTTCATACATTCCAGATATGACAGGACCCAGAATTTTCATCAGTATTATTGAGTCAACTGGGAGTTCTAAAGCAATGCTATATCCCAAAGCCAAAGGAGAAGGAAGAGAAGCTCGTAGACAGGAGGAAGTTGATCAATATTACAGATTCTTTTTATGGAGTTTGGTTTTTACAGTTCCTGTGTTCTTAACATCTATGGTTCTGATGTATATCCCTGGAATCAACCATGTGTTAGACATAAAAGTAGTCAACATGTTGAGTGTTGGTATGCTTTTGAGGTGGGAGCTGTCTACTCCAGTGCAGTTCATTGTAGGCAGGAGATTCTACACTGGAGCCTATAAATCTTTGCGCCATGGTTCTGCAAATATGGATGTGTTGATTGTCTTGGGAACAAATGCAGCCTACTTCTACTCTGTCTACTCATTGTCAAGGGCTGCTTACTCTAAAGATTTCAAGGGCACAGATTTCTTTGAGACAAGCTCAATGCTTATTTCATTTATTCTGCTTGGGAAGTATTTAGAGGTTTTGGCTAAGAGAAAGACATCGGACGCCATTGCCAAGCTCATGGACTTGACACCTGAAACAGCAATATTGTTAGCTCTGGATGATGAAGGAAATGTGATGAGTGAGCAAGAGATTGATAGCCGGCTAATACAAAAGAATGACGCCATTAAAATCATCCCTGGTGCAAAAGTGGCTGCAGATGGTTATGTTCTGTGGGGGGAAAGCCATGTGAATGAGAGCATGATAACAGGAGAAGCACGGCCGGTGGGAAAAAGGAAGGGAGACATGGTGATTGGAGGAACTGTGAATGAGAATGGAGTGTTGTATATTCAAGCAACACAAGTAGGATCAGAGAGTGCTCTTTCACAGATTGTTCGACTTGTTGAATCTGCACAGATGGCGAAAGCTCCTGTGCAGAAGTTTGCTGACAGCATTTCCAAATACTTTGTGCCTCTGGTAAGTATTATTTTTAGTGCATTTGACACTGAGATTTCGCAGATTAAAAATGCGATTTTAAACTAATTCGCAGAAAATATATTGTTTGGGAGTGCATCTTTAAAAATTGTGATTTAACGTATAAAAATCTGTGTTTTCAAATCATTGGTAAGGAATGTGTTTTTTTTAAAAAAGCAGGATTTTAAACGCCAAACTACTAAACACTTAACTGCGTTTTTAAAAATCGCATTTTCAAACTTGGTTTATCAAACCCAAACGGACCCTAGTATATAAGAAAAATGTTTTATCCTCTTTCTGGATTTATTTTTCTGAAGTTTTTCTTCTGATTATTATTTTGTAATTTGTAGAGGCCTTCCTGAGAAGAAATAGCTTTGTTTTGCAGGTCATTATGCTTTCATTTTCAACTTGGTTTGCCTGGTTTTTGGCTGGGAAGTTGCATAGCTACCCAAAATCCTGGATACCATCTTCCATGAGCAGGTTTGAGCTTGCACTTCAGTTTGGGATCTCTGTCATGGTCATAGCCTGCCCTTGTGCTCTAGGCCTAGCAACTCCAACTGCTGTCATGGTTGGTACCGGAGTTGGTGCATCTCAAGGTGTACTGATTAAAGGCGGCCAAGCTTTGGAAAGTGCACATAAGGTATAGCAGAAGAAATTCATCTCAAGATCAGTTTCCTGCTTTATATGAAAATGGCCAAAATGGGATTCCATCGACACTACTTATAGTGCATTTGGCACCACAATTGCGATGCTTAACTACGTTTTTAAAATCTCATATTTTCAAATTGCACTTCCATTACCAACTCAAATGCTTGGAGGTTTCCTAAATTTCTTCTCTTTTTATGCTTTATGTATTGCAACTACTTGACTTGGAAACAGTCCTAGCTTTGCTTCATGTGTATCTGTTTTATCTTGTAGGTGAACTGTATTATATTTGACAAGACAGGGACTCTCACGGCTGGGAAACCGGTGGTAGTGAACACACAACTTTTGAAAAATATGGCACTTAGAGAATTCTATGTGCTTCTTGCTGCAACTGAGGTACGTTTTCTGTTTTTCTGCAGAACACTCACTCTTTAAGAGAACTTATCTTTGTAGCAAGGACGGTATTATAAGTCCATTTGAGTTTACAATTTCAAAACATGCGATTTTAAAATATATAGTTTGAAAACATTTTAAAAACACAGGTAAAATTGCAGTTTACCTTTAAAATTGTGTATTTTTAAAAAATACATTCCCTTATCTACAATTTTCCTATATTTTAAAATCGTCAATTTTTAAAAACTCACTCACAAACGCGACTCAATTTAATATCTCACTTTTAATATGCGAAATCGCAATACCAAGCACATGCATTGATATGTTTGCTTGATATATATGTCTGTACTAGGTGAACAGTGAGCACCCATTAGCCAAGTCCATAGTGGAGCACGCCAAGGGATTCGTAGAAGATAAAGAGAACCCTGCTTGGCCGGAAGCAAGAGACTTCATCGCCATCACTGGCCATGGAGTGAAAGCCATTGTTGAAAACAAGGAAATAATTGTGGGCAACAAAAGCTTGATGTTGGACCAGAGCATTGCCATTCCATTGGAAGCTGAAGATATGCTTGCAAAAGTTGAAGGGATGGCTCAAACTGGCATCCTAGTATCTATAGATGGGGAAGTGGCTGGAGTTGTAGCCATATCTGATCCACTTAAACCAGGTGCTCAAGAAGTCATTTCCATTCTCAAGTCTATGAAAATTAGGAGCATAGTGGTGACTGGTGATAATTGGGGAACTGCAAAGTCTATTGCCAAGGAAGTAGGAATTGAAACTATTATTGCAGAAGCCAAACCAGAGGATAAAGCAGAGAAAGTGAGGGACCTTCAGGTATGTAAAGAACTTAGCTTCAAGAAAACTTTTCACTAAATTCAAGCTTACGGGCTGACAATTTTTTACACGACCCGCAAACTCAATAAGAAATTAGTAGATTATGGTTAAAGATCTGACCCATTTAATTAAATGAATCGTGTTAAAGTTGATTTATATAGTCTTATACTTATCCCTTATGAACCTGACAAGCAACATAAGGGTTGACAATTTTTGACACGACCTACGAATCCAACACAAAATTAACATGCCATAGTCGGATAACCTGGGGGACCAACCTAGGATTTCTCCAAGTGTTGACTCATCCAAATAAAGGTTTTGTCTTCTTAAAAAAGGAACTTGATGAAGGCCATATATATCTCTTCCTCCATGAATAGCTTTTTGTTGCTTAAATCATGTAAGTTGTTTTCTACATTCACAGGCTTCAGGCTACATAGTGGCAATGGTAGGAGATGGCATAAACGACTCACCAGCACTTGTGGCAGCAGATGTTGGAATGGCAATTGGTGCTGGCACAGACATTGCTATTGAGGCAGCTGACATTGTTCTAATGAAGAACAACTTGGAGGATGTGATAACAGCCATTGATCTTTCAAGGAAAACCTTCTCACGTATACGTTTAAACTACTTCTGGGCTTTAGGGTACAATGTACTTGGCATCCCAGTTGCCGCTGGAGTCCTTTTCCCGTTCACTGGTTTCCGTTTACCACCATGGATTGCTGGAGCTGCAATGGCAGCCTCTTCTGTCAGTGTTGTTTGCAGCTCCCTCTTGTTGAAGAACTACAGGAGACCCCGGAAGCTGGATAACCTTGAGATACATGGAATAAGGATCGAGTAATCAATAATCCTGGTTTTGATCCTTCTTTTGTTTTTTGTTTTTCTCTATATTTTTCTAGGAGTGAAGGTTCTCCTAGGAATCAATTTAGCAGCTGTTAAAGCTATATCTCACGACAGTATCATATGCTCCGGAAGACAGCATAGCCGATCCTCAAACTCAGCATAGCTGACTCTCAAATTCACCCTCATTCCTTGATTTCTGGTTCCTTGTTTCATGCTGCCATTTGAGCTCCTGGTTTCGTGCATGATATCATGGCTGCTTCTCAGCCTAAGATAGAAGTCTCTTATTTTCCTTCCCGAGTTTGGTTTCTGTTGTACACTACCTAGGCTGCTTTTGTACATAGGCACATGGCATTTCCTCTTTGTAATTTGCTCTCTCAGCACTACACACTGTTTTGGTAAGTTAAACAAATCAGTGCTTCTCAAATTCTATCAGTATCTTGGCTGATTGATGAAAAATTTGTAAATAGAGTGATTGGCTGATTGGTATTCCATGTACATAAAGGATTGTGTGAGAATTGATCAATGGCTCTTGTTCAGTTTGAGAGGTTGTGTGTGTGTGTGTTTTTTTTCTTGTCCTCAAAATGAGGAATATTTATTACTCCTAAAAAGAAGAGGAATAGATATTCCTTTCTTATTAGAATAGTACATTAATCTCAATCAGTTGAGACCATGCCTAATGAAACGAAGATCACTAGTTCGAACTTCCCTTCTCCTCTTGTTCGAACATGTAAAAAAAAAATAGTACATTGATTAATATCCCAACAAGTGCCTTCAATAGATAAAGACAGAGAAAACCAGTTCCTCCTCGCTCATTTGGGCCACTGAGACTTCCAAGCAAATTAACCAACCACCATGCATGCATGTCCCTCCTCGCTCGCCTTTGCCAAGCTCTTGCATCAAACCCCATCACCCACCACCTCCACCATCGTGGCAATTAGGGGTGTAAATGAGGATGCAGATACGGTTATTGGCAATATCCGCATCCACGTAATGCAATTATCACTTTTAGAGTCTTTTGGAATTTGAATAATCAAAGCACTTGTAACAAAATAACACTCAAACAGCTTGTTTTTCAGAAGATGAAAAGAAGTAAACATAACCCTACATTAAATCTAAAACGACGTCATTTTAGTGAATTTAGTTTATACTATATAAACAGTAAAAACCAATACAAAAAAATTGCACACTCAAACAATTGTCCATCTTCTCTTTAAGTAGTTTTCGTATCCTAACTTATGGCATTTAATCTTTAGTAAGTTTAATTTGATGTTAATATTAGTTTGGCCTTGTATTAGTGGCTTAATGATATTGGACATACCATGTGTTGCATGAGGCTTATATAGTACCACGTCGGAATTATGTAGGGACCTTAGGATGTGTCTGAAAGGAGGTTTAGAAGGGATTTTATATTTGAAATGGATTTCTGCCTAGAGCCGGAAATTTCAACCCCCTCTAGACGAACGTTTGGCCTCTTCTATCTGAATGTTTGATGGTTAGACAATAAGCCTATTTTGAGTGGTTTAGCTCGAGGTTAGAAACTAACGTCATGTATTTTTCTCATATTTTGAGGCTGTGTAGCCTCAAGAAGACCCTATGGAGGAATCGTATAACCCAAGTGAGTAAAACTCACACGGATACCTGTTATTATTTATTTTCGCATGGTATGATTATTTTATGTATCAAATGTGCACGTTTACAACTCACATTAAATATATTTTGATTAATGTGATCTTCATTTAGTGAAAATATACTTTTGTGAGTTGCTTACCATTTCTAAGGGATGGGATTTTTATCTTGAAAAATTCTAGACTTTCAATTATTTTGTTACTCTTTTACAAATTTTGACATGTATCGGCATGTGATTGAAGGGTGTTAAAAAAAAATTTGTAGGGGCCAACGTCTAATTTGACATGTGTCAATTTGTAAAATAGTTCTGTCTCTATTAACCAGAATTCAATGTGCTTCTTACAAAATAGGTTATCCACATAGTTTAAAGATCAAAATCCATATTTATTATATATTTTACAATCCTTACTGCATGAAAGATACATCCATTCTACAGATTCCTCTAACACCAATCTAATGTACATGGAATGCCATCTGACCAACTTTGCTCAGATGATATTTTATCTTCTTCAACCAACACACTGCCTAGATTTGTTCCTAAGAAAACATTACACCTGCATACATATATATACTGATATACACCAAACTGGATCAAAGCCATCATTAAGAATCACTCGATCCTTATTCCGCGAATTTCAAGGTTGTCCAGCTTCTTGGGTCTCTTGTAATATTTCAACAGCAGAGAACAGCAAACAACACTGACAGAAGAGGCCGCCATTGCAGCTCCAGCAATCCATGGCGGTAATCGGAATCTAGTGGATGGGAAAAGGACCCCGGCGGCAATTGGGATGCCAAGCACATTGTACCCTAAAGCCCAGATGTAGTTCAGCCGAATGTGAAAGAAGGTTCTCCTGGAAAGATCAATGGCAGTTATCACATCCTCCAAGTTGCTCTTCATGAGAACAATGTCAGCTGCCTCTATAGCAATGTCTGTTCCAGCACCAATTGCCATTCCAACATCTGCTGCCACAAGTGCTGGTGAGTCGTTTATGCCATCTCCAACCATTGCGACCACGTAGCCTTCCGCCTGTGAATGAAAATATATATAGATGTTATGACTAACAAGCCTTTGAGAATTGAGTGAACAACTTCTGAAACAATGTTCTTCTATCTACCTGAAACTCCTTAACTTTCTCTGCTTTCTGCTCGGGTTTCGCTTCTGCAACAACAGTTTCAATTCCAACTTCCTTGGCAATGGAATTGGCAGTTCCCCAATTGTCCCCTGTCACCATGATGCTCCTAATTTTCATCGACTTCAGAATCAAAATGGCTTCTTCTGCACCTGGTTTTAATGGATCAGATATGGCTAAAACTCCTGCAACTTCCCCATCAATGGATACCAGAATCCCAGTTTGGGCCATCCCTTCAGCTTCTGCTACTATTTCTTCAGCATCCACTGGAATGGCAATGTTGTGTTCCAACATCAAGTTCTTGTTTCCCACCATTATTTCCTTGTTCCGGACGATGGCCTTCACCCCATGGCCAGTAATGGAAACAAAGTCCCGTGCTTCTGGCCAGGCAGGGTTCTCTTCATCTTCTCTGAATTTCTTGCCATACTCAACAATTGCCTTTGCTAATGGGTGCTCGCTGTTCACCTGATGAAGACATTTCAAACCAACATTATTAACTGTCATCATGTATTATGGAAAATACTTTTGTCCAGCCAACTTTGTCGACTCGACGTACATGATAACCTCAACATTTTCTAGAAGAAGGCATACCTCAGTTGCAGCGATAAGTTCATAGAATTCTCCAAGTACCATATTTTTCAAGAGTCTTGTGTTAACAACAAGAGGCTTCCCAAGTGTGAGAGTTCCTGTCTTGTCAAATACAATGCAGTTTACCTGAAATATTGTTAATCAGTCCAAGAGAAGCAAATATTAGATTGCTGAGAGCCTCACGGGTATGACTTAACCTAGACCAGATGATTTTACGACTTAACCTTCCATGAGTTACTATAGCTAGACAAAGCCGACAGCATTGTCAGGTGAGTACAAACTATAATTTTTCATTTTCTTCAAAACTCCCTAGCTAGTGGATGCCAAAAAGAAGAAAGAAAAGAGAACATAGAAACTATACAAGCCTAGAATATTAGCCAATCATATGATACTTAAAATAGCCCCAAATTTCCCTCTATAAACTTGGTAATGAAGTAGAAAATAATGTTCATCAGCTTAATCACACAGCTAAGAGTCATTAGAAAGGAACCAGCATCACTTGAACAAAAATAGCAAACAGTGAGATGAGTGTAAATGCAAACCTTATGTGCACTTTCTAATGCGTGACCCCCTTTGATCAGTACACCCTGAGATGCACCAACTCCAGTGCCAACCATAACAGCGGTGGGTGTTGCTAGGCCTAGAGCACAAGGGCAGGCTATGACCATGACAGATATCCCGAACTGGAGTGCAAGCTCAAAGCTGTCCATGGAAGATGGAATCCAAGATTCTGGGTACCCATGGAATTTTCCAGATAAAAACCAGGCAAGCCAAGTTGAAAATGAAAGTATAATGACCTGTGAAAAAAATAATCCATTTGCTAACGAAAGCCTCCACAAACATCATATTGACAACTTTAAGCACTCTACAACATGACCACAGAAATGATGTAAATCAGTATATACTCACCAGGGGCACGAAGTATTTAGAAATGCGGTCAGCAAACTTCTGAACTGGTGCTTTAGCCAACTGGGCTGACTCAACGAGTCGTACAATCTGTGAAAGAGCACTCTCTGATCCTACTCGTGTTGCTTTTATGTGCAACACCCCATTCTCATTCAGAGTGCCTCCAATTACAGTATCACCCTTCCTTTTTGCCACTGGCCGTGCTTCTCCTGTTATCATACTCTCATTTACGTGGCTTTGACCCCAGATAACAAAACCATCAGAAGCTACTTTTGCTCCTGGAATAATTTTAATCACATCATTCTTTTGTATCAACCGACTGTCAATTTCTTCATCAGTCACGACATTTCCCTCAGCATCCAAGGTTAACAATATTGCTGTCTCGGGTGCCAAGTCCATAAGTTTAGCAATGGCCTCTGATGTCTTTCCTTTAGCCAAAACCTCTAAATACTTGCCAAGTAGAATAAATGAGATAAGCATTGAGCTAGTCTCAAAGAAATCAGTACCCTTGAAATCTTTAGAGGTAGTGGCTCTCAACACAGAGTAGACTGAATAGAAATAAGCTGCATTTGTTCCTAATGCAATCAAAACATCCATATTAGCAGAACCATGGCGTAATGCCTTGTAGGATCCAATGTAGAATCGCCGGCCTATGATGAACTGCACTGGAGTTGATAGCACCCACCTCAAAAGCATACCAACACTCATCATATTGACTACCTTGGTATCAAATCCATGCTTGATTCCAGGAATATACATAAAGACCATGGAGGTAAGAAATACAGGAATTGTAAAAATCAGACTCCACAAAAAGGATCTGTAGTATTGCTTAATTTCCTCCCCTCTATGAGTTTCTCTTCCTCCTCCTTCAGGATATATACTACCTTTGAAACGTCTTGATCCAGTTGAGTCAATCACGTTAATGAAAGTTCTCGGTCCTGTCATATCTGGTTTGTAAGAAAGGGATATTTTATTGAGTTCCGGAAATATTATTGTATCTTGAACGCCTGGAAGTGCTTGAAGAGACTCTTCGACTATTCTCATGGAACGACAAGTACGTACACCATCAACTTTGAGCTCTATTTTGCTTATGTCTTCTCCTGAACTAATAAGTATGCCTTCAAATCCAGTGTCTTTTATGGTTTCCAATAGCTTGTTGGAGCTCACAATCTTTGGATCATAATGAACCTCTGCTTCTTCAGTTGCTAAGGCCACCCGCGCCTTTTGTACACCATGGATTGCTTGCAAAGCTGATTCAACAGTGGAGGAGCAAGATGTGCAAGTCATTCCATTTATGCGCATTCGGCACACTTGAGTGGATCTATCATTCACCTCATCTTCAATCAATGTGGCCCCAAATCCAACATCTTCAATAGTCTCACGAATGTTCTCCACCTACATGATGTTAAATAGCAGTATAAAAGCTTATTGATTCAACTAGAAGCACATCTTTAACTTAATACAACAAGGAACCCAGAGGAAGAAAGAACATAAAATCATTATTCAACTAGAAAATGAACACTTGGCAAAATTGTCAAGAACCCAACCTTCCTAGCTAAGTTGTGAGAAAATTGACAAAGTACTATTAACACCAGCATTCGATCAGCAAGTTCTCTTGCTGAGCTGGACAATAGATTCTGAATGATTCAGTCACCACCTAAGAGTTCACTATCTGTAACAATATGATAGCAGAACGTTGTGTGACAACAAGTGGTGGATTACCAGGATGAAGAGGAGATTTTTTATGTAAAGCAAAAATTCATAATTGTAGTCAACTTTCTGGATTACAAGTTGACAACTAAACAAAGTCTTCAGAGCAACTATTTTCTATTTAACTTGGCAAAACTTGAACTTTGCTGGCATCAAACTGGCCTGTTCACCCCAATGAGCAGAATGAGCAATATCCAGTGTAGTGCAGAGTTAGTGTCCAAAAATCCAATCTAAGGGTCAACTTCAAATAGCTAGACCCTAAATCAGTCTAAACCCAACAACCCAAACTAGGTTGGGTATCAAATAAAAAGTTTCTATTTGGAACCATCAATTAAAGGAAATAGGAGCGATTATTTGTTATATGGAGCATGTTATATTTAATCACCTAGCCCTTATAACTAAATAGTACCAAGGTTTAACCCCATAGAAGAAAGAAAATTTGGAAGCCTACACATTGTATAGCCTACTGATTGTGATTTGTAAGTAACTTAATCTTATCAGCATAAAGAAAACTATTTTATCTATGGATAGTAATCAGTCTCCTGGCCTGGATGGGTTCTCAGCTGGCTTTTTTCATAAGCTTGGTTGATTGTTGGTGTGGATTTGGCAAAGGCTATTCAAGATTTCTTCAAGTTAGGCAAACTTCTTAAGGAAGTTAATGCCACTATAATAACTCTTGTTCCCAAAAAGCAGAACCCTTCAGTAATGGGAGATTATAGGCAAAAATCCTGCTGCAATGTGATGTACAAATGCATAATCAAGATACTTGCTAACAGGCTTTCTTTCTTTCTTTTTTTTTTTTTTTTTTTTTTTGATAACAAGGAACCCCTCCAAGGCAGGGACACTTTGTGTACCCACCTCTGTCGGGTAAACCTCATTTTTGCTGGGGCTGGATGCAATAATCAGTTCCAATCAAGCAGCTTTTATCCCTAACAGAAGCATCTCTGAAAATATTCTGCTTGCTCAAGAATTGGTAAGAGAACATCATAAGGAGAAAGGTAAAGCTAGGTGTGCAATTAAGATAGGTATTATGAAAGCCTACGACTTTGTAAGTTGGGATTTATGTGAATTCTGTCACGTTGATAAAGAAGGTGCTCAATGAGTTTGCTAAGATATCAGGGCTGACAGTAAATCCTAGTAAAAGCTCGGTGTTCTGCTCAGGAGTTAATAGAAGGGAAAAAGAGGAGTTGCTGAGGTGTTTACAGATGAAGGAGGGAGTTCTGCCTATTCAATACTTGGGTGTCCTGCTTATATCCAAAAACCTTTATGCAGAAGGCTGTGGGGTACTCATAGAAAAGGTGTGAATAGATTCATGGTTGTCTAAGCATTTATCATTTGCAGGAAGGTTGCAGTTGATCTCCTCAGATTTGTACAGCCTACAAGTTTTTTGGTGCAGCATCATTATTCTTCCCAAGAAGATTATAAGATTGTTGGAACAAAAACTTAATAGATATTTGGGGTCCGGCAATGACACTATCAAAACAAGAGCAAAGGTAGCTTGGGACCATATTTGTGTTCCTTAAAAGGAAGGGGGATTGGGGTTTAAGAGAGTAGAGGATTGGAACAAAGCTGCAATGTTGATGAGGCACATTTGGAACTTATTTGCTAGGGCAGGCTCTTTGTGGGTAGCGTGGGTGAAGGAATATTTGTTGAAGAGTGGGAGCTTTTGGCAAGTTAAGGTACCGCAGCTTTGCTCATGGAGTTGGAGGAAAAGTTTGAAGCTCCGTGACTTAGCTAGAAAATTTATACAATTCAGAGTTGGAGATGGGAGTAGCATCTTCATGTGGCTTGATTGGTGGCACCCAGATGGAGTGATTTATGAAAAAAGAAAAAAAAAAAAAAAAAAAAAAAAAAGGTGAAGATTATGGCAAAATGAAGATTTAAACTGACCAATGAAAATATGAAATTATGCAGAAGATGGAATTTATCGGCAAGGACGTTGGGAGCTATGAAGTCCAGTTGATGCAGTTTTTGAGAGTAGTTGTTGAGTGCAGATGTGATCTGCTGATGCAGCTGTTGTTCCAGCAGTTTATGTTGGAGTGCTCTATATTGATTAAGTTCTATTCATCCTTTATATATATATATATATAGCAGGCATTAAAACCGGACTGGACTCAAGCCAAACTTGTACTGGCATTATATTATACCCTTCTGCCTTCGGCCTCCTTAGCTTAATCCAAATTACAAACCTAAATCATTTTAGAGTACAAGACTATAAATTTCTGTGTATGTCATAATAATAGGAGACATAACATATATCTCAATCATCCTAAAGCAATCAATAGAAAAATAAAGAAAAATGTAGAAGTTTTGTATGCAAGGGAAAGAGAAGGGCCATTTAATGGCGGTAAACGTTTCTTCATTCTTAATATAAGATGATTATGAGGGCTAAAAAAATATTCCGGACATAATTCAAGCTAATATCCACCTTTTTTTTTTTTTTGGAATAAGATCCTCTCAATTTCAAATGAAATAGAGAGTATTCAGTTAGTATTTTTTATAAAAATAAATTTGTTATTTTAATTTTTTAGACAATTGTAACCCTTCAAAATACACTAACTAGATATTCTCTATTACGAGTCATTTTCACTATTTTCAAGGGAATCGTAGCTCAAGAGTCAAGAATGAATCAAAACGTAGCCATATCATTCAAAATGACTTCCACAAGAAGCTGTAAAGCATCAAATAGTATCAATCATTTTTCAAATGGAAATTTTATTAGATCAAATGAACGAGAATAATTCTTCCATTTCTTTCTGAAAACAATTCCTAAAAAAAAAATCCCATTCATTCCAAAAGAGTCGAACAAAAAAAAGATCTTGTCTTTTCATCTACCTTGTTAAAAATCAACAACAACAAAAAATATTTACACACCCATATATATGGATAGAAAGTAAAACACTTTCCCAGAGAGAAAACACTTTCTCCAGAAACAAACAGAAAACACGAAATCCAACAAAACCCAGAAATGGTTCAAGGAGCAACTTACATTGACGAAGCTAGGATAAAACAAGACATGTGCCTTGTTGTTCAAGACGTCGACGACCGCCTCGCGTATCCCCGGAAGCCGCTTGATGGCCTTTTCGACAGATCCGGCACATGCGGAGCATGTCATCCCGATGACGGAGAACAAGGCCTTGGCCTCCGGCCCCAGCTCCGCACTGCTTTCTTCCCCGGACACACCCTTTGGGTACTTTGGCATCGACGGATAGTGCGGCCGCGGCAATAGGCTCCCATGGCTCTCGTGGCCAATGCAAGCTAATGCCCACAACTTGTTTGCCATGAACGCGTTACTTGTACTACGTATATATATTTATATATGTCTGCCAGTTTTTCAAAAGGTTTTTGGAGGGTTTGCTTCTAGTTCTGCAAATTGAACAACCAAAGTTTAAATAGGAGGGGATGGAGGGTAAAGTTGAAATTTTTTATTTTTTATTTTTTTTAGTTGCGTGCAGATTGTTGACACCATTTTTTTAAGGATGTTTTTGAGGATCTACGCAATGAGAACGGTTGGTGTATGTTTGACCAAACAGGCACAACTTTTAAAAAATTCTTAAGCAATAACATTTTATATAGTCTTTTTTTTATTTGATATTTTAAAAAAAAAATGGTATTTTTCTTCATAATAATGACATTTTAAAAATTAAAAAAAAAGGACCATTTTTATGAAGAAAAATACTATTTTTATTTTTAAAAAAAAAAAACAAAATACCAAATTATAAATAAATAAATAAAAAGGCTACATAAGATGTTATTGCTTCAGAAATTTTTTTATTTTTTATTATTTAAAAAAAAACCCAAAATTGTGCTAAAATATTATGCCTTAATCATACCTCTCGATCAAAACGAGCGTTAGAAAAGGCAAGGGCTGAGGCTGAGGCTGAGGCTGAGGCTGGGTGGATCGTGGGGTGTACTACTACACTGACTTTTATGTAACGCCATGATTATAGTATTAGATGCGCAGGGTCCATGCTGATATGACCCGTACCACAGTATTTATTCCTCAACCTTCAGCTCCATTAATCACAGCATCAAATTTTTTGTAAAAGTAATAATTATAGGAGAGATGTTTGGTTTCCTTCTCTTTGTACATGGTAAGAGATGTGCAAATTTAATATTAAATTTGTGAGAGTTATACGTGAGTTTCATAGATTTAATAGTGAAGGAGAACACCTAACATATTTCTTATTAACCTTTCCAAATCATTCAACACTGTTAGCATTACTTAATTACCGACAATTTGGTGTCTCCAGCAAAGATGCTCTCACATTGGAAGGACAAACACAACAACTGATGTCATTGAAAACAAATTTTTTAGCCGTAACTTCTTGTCTTATGTTGGACAGTTTTCTTAACAAATAAAGGGCAGAGTCAACTAACACCTTAATTATGGTTTAATTACATGGTTCCAGGATCAGGGACAAAAGCACAGAGGGTTGGGGATATATGGCCCCCCTGGTTTACAATTTTTTATTTTTTATTAATATATAATTTAATAGATATAAGTTTTTGGCCTAACAATTAAGTTTGACCCGTCATTTATGCTTGTTTTAACTCTCTTAAAGAAAATCCTAATTCCGTTCCGGTTTGAAAGCTGCCGGCCGGCCGGCAACAATTAGAAGATAGTTTGTCTGTCTTAAATAGTTGCCAAGTAGTATTTTCTTATCTATAGAGTGAAATTAAGGAGTGGCTGAGGGAGGGGCACATCCATTTGTGTCTCATAAATCATGAGTGTGTCTGGGCACATAACCTAAGAGTAATTGGTCTAACTATGGACTTTTTTAAGGTCTTTTTCTTTTCCTTATCAAGATGATCCCAAATTAAAGGACCTTAGATTTGAATTGACTATAGTGCATGTTACTGTATGTGCTCAATTATATGTGTTCTTTTCAACCTTGGATGTAGGTTCTTATAAGTTGAATTACGTAAATTTTAATGTCATGTGTGATTGGCTTGTTTTATTCTATTATTTTTTTGCTTCTTTGTGATTTGAAAAAAGTATTTATCACAACATATACAATAATAAGTTGATATAATAGTGAAAATAAACGATATGTCAGCCCAGTAACTCGAGTAGGGTTCACTTTCCACCAATAATTTGATAGAAGGCTTCACAAAGGTCTTATGTTTTAATATCACTCTAAATTCGGGTCTATAAACCATCGAAGTGAAAAACCGGGGTCTCAAAGTAAAAGGTGCTAAAGCACAAAAAGTGGTGGCATGACTTTGTTTGATAACACTTTTTCTTTCTGTTTTTCAAAAAATAAAAATAAAAAAAATTAACAAACAACCCAAAACGCAAAACACTTAAAACTATTATGTCACACATCAAAAATTTTCCAATAAAAAAGCAAAAACAAAAAGCACCCTCTAACTAGAGGATTTGTCCATCACCAAAAAAAAAATCATTTTTTAAATGGTATATTATATTGTTCATCGACTTATATGGCATTGCTTCCATGGCTATTCTTAGAATATATTAGGACAAAAACAATTGATGTCATTGAATATGAAGTTTTTGGCCTCAACTTCTTGTATTATAATGGTAAAATACATTTTACCCCTGAACTATTCATTTATTTGCACTTTTAACTTCAATGTTTAAAAAGTGACACTTTACTCTCTTCCAAAACTTCCAAATTGTTGGAATTCAACTATTCTAATTTTTTTTATTTTTTTATTTTTCCAAAATTTCCCCACCCCAAGTTAAAAAAAATTAAAAAATTAAAAAATTAAGGGGTGGCCGGCCACCCCAGTTGGGCCTGGGGGTGGCTTCAGCCACCCCAGATCGGCCACCCCTTAATTTTTTTTATTTTTTATTTTTTTTAACTTGAGATGGGGGCAAGTTGGGAAAAAAAAAAAGGTCAGAATGGTCAAATTGCAACAATTTGGAAGTTTGGAAGGGTAAAATGTTACTTTTTAAACTTTTGGATTAAAAATGCAAATGGGTGGATGTTCAGAGGGGTAAAGTGTATTTTTTCCTATTATAATTTAGAGCCCATTGCTGAACAGTTTTTTTAACATAAGAGTAGAGCTAACATAACAACGCCATGTGAATTAAGAACACTTTTTTCTTAATACTCATACCTTGGATTGTGTGTGTATCGTAAATGTCTTATGTGATCATAAGGTTATCTATCAAACCCTAATTTTATTAAGTCAATAAGAAAAGTAAATTTTTTTTTTTTATTTGCTATTTTTATGAAAGTGGAGTTATAATTGAAGAAGGAAATCGGTCTTCTCTCTAAATCAGTTTGGTATATCGTTAGAAATCTAACGAGAGAAATTGATTTTTGGCGTTTATGCGCAATTATTTCAAATAGAGATTTACAAATGAAGGCATACGGACGTGGTTACAGAAAGCTGCCGGCAATAATTAGAAGATAATTAAATTGCAATGATATGTTTCAATAAAGTCTTATCTTGAATAGTTGCCAATTAATATTTTATTTTCTGTAGAGCCAAATTAAGGAGTGGCATAAGGTCATCTCCTCCAATACTTCATGAGTGTGTCTCGGCACATAACCTAGGAGTAATTGGTCCATATATGGCACCTATACATCAATATATGTAAGACTATGGATTTAAAAATAAATAAATAAAAACAAAAACTAGAATAAAACTATGGATTTTTGTAGGTCTTTTTCTTTTCCTTTCCTTCTCAAGGAGTCAAGATAATGCAGGAGGACTTTAGATTTGAATTGACTTTAGTGCATGTTTCTATGCCCAATTTCGGGACAAGATAGGTGTTCTTTCCCAAGTATGTTGATGAATACCTATTATTCCCTTCATTCCCTGTAGATATTTCGATTCCAAGAGTGTGTTTTGCATAGTAATTTTGTAGGTTAAATGCGCATTTTTAAATAAAATTATAAAAGTATTTTATTTGGAATTGTATTTAAAAAAAAAAAATGTGTTTATCTAAGTCGAGATTAGAGATTTTGTGCAATTAACTCTCCGTATTACATAATATTATATACAATTAATATAAGAAGGCAGGTGAGCCGTGCACTTCAAATTGCTCAATACCTGTCAATTATATAGAGCCACTTATCCTCTCACATTAACTATATGTATTACATGCAATACCGACAATTAATTATAACCAATTGAATTTCAAATTTGCATCAAGCTGACATTGCCAAGCTTATTTCAGGGGATTCCAATTACATGGCGGCTCGTAACTAATTGACACTAACCTTAATATAAGTTATTATAGCACCATGTTTGGCATCATTGAGCAACCTATCAACAAAGGGAACATTTGGTTTGGTATAAAAGCGTTGACTACATGTTGTTACTAATTAACCCATTAACTAGTCCAAGTGCATCCTCTAATAGTGAGCAAAACTTTTTGGAGGATGTACTTAACCCAATAAGTTCTCCGGTACATGAATAGTAAAAAATAATAAAAATAATAAAAAAAAATAGTAGTCCAAGTAAATGTTATCTCTATCCCAAAGCCTCTTGCTTTCGTGAAGTAATGTTGTACGTCAACCCCATCTCCCATTAGAGACCGAGAAATAGTTACTCTATTTTTTTTGTCTCTAGTGCACTAGGACGGAGGAAGGGGGGACTGGTATAGGTCATGCTTTCCTAATTCCTAAGAACAACAAAATTTTAAGGAAAAAAAATATTCCACCTACTGGCCCCTAACAGTAAAATTTGTTGAGCTCTGAATGCACAAAAGAGCTTTGCCTTCTTCATCTTTCTGCCCCTTTTTTTTCTTTTTTTTTTTTTATAACTTTTTAACTTTCTAAAAAATCGTCATTTCCAACAACCTCTTTCTCGAATTGTTTGCCAACAAATTATTGAGTCAACCCATTCATTTGACCTCTTCACAAATGTTAGGTTTTAGTCTTCAAAGGGTAGCTCAATCAGCAGTGGATTACGCCTCATGAAGCGGACAGAGGTCACTAGTTCGAATCTCCTTTTCTTCTACCCTTATGTGGGCATGTCAAAAAAAAAAAAAATAATGTTAGGTTTTATCTTGTATTGTGATGTTTGTATTAAATTGGTATTTGTTCTATAAGCTTAAAATGACCATTTAATGAATACTTTAACACTCTTCTTCGGGTATGGGCTTAAAAACAAGTTGAATATTTAATTTAAATACATGTGAATTGACGAAATCAAAGTTCAAACTCAAAACATTTAGCTCTAATATCATGTTAAATCACAACTTATTCTAAAAACTTAAGATGATAGAAAGATATAAATTTATTCATATGAATATTATAACAATTTGTACCGCGGTTTTCTACATGTTTCCAAGCTATGCTTAATTGCGACAAAGCAATTGCATTCATCTGCATAATTAAGTCTTATCAGTTGAGAAAATTGGATAATTTTATCTTGAAAAAACTGCAATAGAACAATAATTAATTAATTGGAACTATATATACTCCAAATTGGAAGCTAAACCATACTCTTGAAATTTGTGCTTTGTCTCGAGTAATTAACTTGACCATTGTTAAACTTGAGGTACACAATACTTTCTCATTTTTTATTTAGAATAATGTTTTTTTAGAAGACTGTTATATATATATATATATATATATATATATATATATATATATCACTCTAATACAATTAAGATGAAGTGACAGTGAAAATTAGTTATTGAATTTGAATTTGTCAAAAAAATAAGAAATAAAATAAGACTTATTTTCACTGTCATGTCATCATAATTATATGACAGTCATATAATAGTCTTCTACTAAACAATACTATTACTTTTTTATATAACTATCATATAACGAAGATGACGTGGTAATGAAAACTAATCATCGGATTAAAACTTGTCAAAAAACAAAACAAAAGAACTAACATTGATTTTCACAATCATGTGATTCTAATTATATAACAGTTTACTAAATAGCTTTACTTTTTTTACCTTATTTTATTTAGGAATGATTATGTTATGGGCCTTTGGAATCCACGACATGTCGTCATGGATTGCGTGTAAAGGACAGCTACCTACTTTGCAAATTGGACTTTCAGAGTGGGCCCCCATTTTCTTTTTTTTTTCCTATAATTATGCTACACGTTATGTTGTCATGGATTGCGTCCAGATCTGGACATCTACGTTATTGACTTTGGGCTTGGCAATAAATAAAGCCCACAGGTTGAGAATTTCAAATGGGCCAACCAGGCCCATCTGATCATTACGCCATTCTTTTGACTTTTAATTTTAATTTTTTTTATTTTTGAGAAAACCATTAAAAAATAATACCTAGAAGATATGACATGAAGACCTTATTGTAAAAATAATACCCACAAATGGTTTGTCGGCCCAACAAGCAAGCCCGCAGGCTTTTGATTTTAAAAATCCCAATTGCTTAGCACCTCATTTCTTTTTCTTTGACAAAAATAATTTTTCTTTCTGGTAAAGTTTTTTTAAAAGCCCAAAAAAAAATTTGGTTGAAGATTTTTTTTTTTTTTTTTTTAAGTATTAACCTAGTCTATTAAAGTAACACGTGTTTCTTCTTAAAAGGGATATGATCTTCTCCATTTCATAATCGAGATTTTATTTTGTTATATTTGACGATGTACATAGTGTCACGTCATTTCAACATATTCATTATGTGGTAACACTAACATATACACCATTAAATATGTAAAATATAATCTTGATCATAAAATAACTCCTCTACATTTTATTTGAAAGGGAGAGGATCTTGATCCGTTCTTAGAGCATGTGGTTCTATTTATCGCATGTGAGAATCACATACTCTAAGGGCCTGTTTGGGAGCGCGTTTGAGGGGTCTAAAATTGCGTTTAACAATCAAAAAGTCAATTTGAATAAAAAAGTATTTATTTGGTAAAAAAAATTGAAAGTGTTTTTAAAGGCCCAAAAAGCCTAAAAATGACAAAAATATACTTTTGACCAAAGCTTTTACCAAAAAGCGTTTTTTAACTTAAAAGCTCTATTTTTCAAATGCAATTCCAAACAGATTCTAAGAATACTCGTCAATTTAATAGACTAGGTCGGTAAAAAAAATTCCTTTCCTTTAAAACCTCTTTTTTCTTTCGGTAAGTTTTGATTTGAAGAACCTCTATTTGTTTGCTGGGCCAGAAAAACTTGGAAATGAACCACTATATCTTTGAACCTAGGCCTTGGTAGTTGAAACGAAACCAAAGGCCCTTGATCTTGGCATGGTATTTCTTTGAAGCAACCCAAAGTTTTGGGGGCCGATTCGCTCCTATTAAAAGTAGACATGATCCCTTATTTATATTTTGGCCCCTCAATTCAAAGACCTGAAAATAACGAGAAATGTTAGTTTTGTTAATGTATTCAATAAATTATTAAATTTACATCATCTTATTAGCTTAAGCTTAAGACAAGTGGTGATGAGTTCGAACCCTACTCCATCAATTCACATTCCTTTCAATTAAATTTTGAAGTGTTGGGCATCACCTAATAAAAAAAATGGACATTTCAATTAAATATGGTGACAAATTAATTTGAAGCAATAGGATCCTCTCCAATCTATTTTGGACCGGAGGGTATCCAGTTAATGGCCAAAATTTCTTATAAGAAATCAAAGGGCTACAAATTGAATACCTATCCTTAAAATAAAAAAAATAAAAAAAAAATATTATTTAAAGTTTAATAAAAATTAAAAATAAAAATAATAAAAGCTATAGGGGTGGCCAGACCACCCCATTGAGGTGGCCGGCCAACCCAAGGGCCAAATGAAAAAAAAATAAAAAAATAAAAAAATAAAAAAAAATAAAAATAAAAATAAAAAAAATTACAGTGTTGGCCTTAGGGGTGGTTCGGCCACCCCCCAAGGGCTGGTTTAGGATGGCCAAAGCCACCCCCAAAGGCAAACCCAAATAAATAAATAAATAAAAGTTGGGTTTGCCTTTTCGGCCACCCCCAAGGGTCACAAGGATGGCTTCGACCATTCCAAACTGGCCACCCCCAAGGCCAACACAATAATTTTTTTTTTTTTCTTTTTTGCAGTTAAAAATGGGGTGGCCGGCCACCCCTATGGCTTTTATTATTTTTATTTTTAATTTTCATTAAACTTTAAATAATAGTTTATTAAATAGTTTATTATTTTTTTATTATAAGGACAAGTGTTCAATTTGTAGCCTTTGGATTTCTTATAAAAAAATCTTGGCTATTAACTGAATACCCTTTAGTCCAAAATAGACCAGAGAGGATCCTTTTCCTAATTTGAAACCAAATTTTTGAAACAATCTTTAAAAACCTTGCATTTTTCAAAAATACTATAACTTGCAAAACAAAAGGCGCCTTGGTTTGAATGGTTACCATGAAAGTGCATATCATGTCACCCACTTACTCCATAATTGACATAAAAATCAATGATAATCTAGATTGTACTACCAAGTTGTCTCTAGAGCCAACTCAATGAAAAGCTATTTGGATGCCTCCACCTCCTTCCATTCTCCATCGTCAATATTGTCTCCTATTATCAACATCATTGACTCTTTATCGCATTCTAAATAGCCTTCATTTCTTTGCCATAAAGAGCTTAATCAGGCATCTCATTACTCAACTGTTGACCCATTACTTTTGCCTGTTTAAGAGACATATTGCAACACTCTAGTCATAAATTGAAAAGATTAATAACTTATACAAAATGAGTAGATTACAAAAGGTACTCGTGGGTGCAGGACGTCAAGAATTTAAATGAAGAGATTGTAACGCCCTAATCTCATCAGAGGAGGCGATTTTGAAAATTTTCCTTTAATCTTATCTATAAAGTCATGGACTATACATCATTATTAATGATTTGAATGAATCAACTAATTAAAAAGTCATAAGCTGACAAACCTCTCCCGTTGAATGCCGACGGTTGTATTTAGGCATTCTAATTCCACTCCAAGTGCAGCAAAGAAGCCACTATATCCCATCTCCATCCATAAATTTTGCTACAAGTTTGGCCAGAAATGCAACCAACTCTTTAGCTCTTACTACTAAACATCTTTTTCTTCGTGGCCAATTGCCATTTTAATGCTTGAAATTTTGTTGCTAGCTAAACAAGTGGTCTCTGGGGGATGTTTGTTGGGCCAATCGCCCAACTATTTGGCATGATTAGACATTATAAGTAGAACTGTAAAAGTGCTTGTTTTTTTGTTCCTTTTTTTACAACTGGGGAAGGCTCTTTCTGGCGTTCATGGATGGTTTAAACTTTTAGAAAGTGCTTGGATTTTTCTTATTCACATCTGCGCAGGCTCTTACTGGGGCATCAACAACCATCAACCTGGTGGCCTGAACCGCGGCGCTCACACTTATCCAGGTAGGTGGGTAGGTGGGCTTGGTGGAGTCTTTCTCATGAAGGGTTTGTATGCATCCAATACGGCACTTTATCCAAATTAGAAAACAAGATCCCCGCCGTGGTGACTATTTGTGTTTGTGTTAAGTTTGAGTCATATCGAGACATGGATAATAAGATTATATAAAATTCGACTTTTTTAATTAAACAGGTCAAACCCCTCAATCATAACTTATTAATTTTGTATTAAGTTTATGTTGAGTTTACAAGTTGCGTCAAAAATTGTAAACCATTATATCGTATATCAGGTTTAGATCATGTCGATGCATGATCTGGATGAAACTATAACTTTTAGTTTTTGGGGAAATTAATTTTTAAATGTTTATTTTAAAAATAATAATTTTTTTGGGGCCATCTTGTAGCATGGGGGGCCCAAGACCCCTTCAAACCATAAGGTGGTTTCGCCCCTGAATGCATAAGTATTAGAATATATAGGTTAACTTTAACCTGACTTATTCTATTAAACATGTCAGACCCCTTAATCTTAATCCATTCATTTTGTGTTAGGTTCGCATCAAATTTACGAATTATGTCAAAAATTGACAGCCTCAATCTCGAATATGATGAGTCAATCCCAAATAAAATTAGTCGAACAAAACAAGCAAGTTCATTGCACCCTATCCAAATATATATATAAACAAAGGCTATCTCGAACATATTGGACCAATCACAAATAATTAGTCATGTAATATGAGCAACTCATTGTGTCCTATCCGTTCCTGCATGTTGGGCCAATCTGTAATTGGTCTAATAATAGCGGATAAGTAATCCAGATCCAATCCATTTACAAGTCTATCATAAAGTTAAGGACGTTACAAATGGTATTAGAGCGTTCTAGAGTGTTACACAATCACCGACAATTAGTACGCATGATTAGACGGAAGTAGTTAGAAAAGTGCTTGATTTTTGAGGCATTATATATTGGCAACTGGGGTAGGCTATTACTGAGAGGCATGAAGATTGAAAAGGCGTCGCTTGGGTTCAATTAGAGGCCGATTTGAGTTTGGGTGTTGTGTTGAATCGTAATTAGTAGTGGGCCAGACCCACCGGCCCACCGCGGTGGCTTGATTGCTACGTCAGTGCTTGCGTTTTACAACTTTACATGCCAACTTTTGCTAACCTTATCAACGTCTACGTCCACCTCAGCCGTTAATTTTTTAATTTTTTTTTTCGATTTTTGGGAGCCAATGAAAATTATAATAAAATATCTGAGGACATCGACATCTGTTGCAGATACATTCCTAGAAGCTTCCCTTCTCACATGAACTAATGGGTTTTTTTTTTTTAATAATGTTAATATTTAAACTTCTTTATCACTTTTATACGACATTGATTGATTGACATAATGTATGTTAAGTGATTTACACTTGTGTTTTTTTTTTTTTTTTAAGTAGCTCAAAATATTTCGCATTAATCATTATCAACCAATATGACATGATAAAAGTGTGAAAAATAGCATTATTAATTTTTTAAGATGGAGTTGAGGTTAAAGATCAATACAAAAGATATTATCTCTCTTTGCAGGGCCGGCTCAATGGCTAGGCCATTGAGACGGTCACCTAAGGCCTCCAATTAGTAAGGTCCAAAAAAAATTTTAATTTTATTTTAACTTAAGGCCTAATTTTTTTTTTTTTTTTAATTTTAAATAAGGCCTAAAATTTTTTCCCATAAAAATTTAAGGCTTCTAAAATAAGGTCTCAATATAATAAGCTCATTGTTAAATAAGGCCATTTAAACCAAAAAAACAAATATGCCACATCAATTTTTTTGGGGTTAGTTAAAAGTTAAACTTAAAAGTCATGAAAAGAATGAAAATAATAATAATATTATTAAAATAAATATTATTTAATTAATATTTAAATATTATAAAAAATAAGGTCCAACTTCAAAAAATAAAGCCTCTAAATATATCGAGCTGGCCCTGTCTCTTTGCTCTGTTGTTAAAATTCTTTTTTTTTTTTTTAATCTTAAAAGGAAAATATAAACAAACAATTCAAATATAAAAACAGTTCTTATTTTTATATTACATAAAATAAATAAAAATTTAAAAAAAAAAAAAAAAAAAAAAAAAAAAAAAAAAAACTCTCTTCATTCAAAACATATTCATGGCATATTGTCTTTGTCATACTGCTGAAACGGGCCACAGTAGGAAGGAAACGTAGGAGAAAGTCATTCTTGAGAGTTAAAGGTATAATAATAAATAATAATAATATACCCCAAATTGGCGGGCCAGTTGTCTGTTTATTATTAGAAACTTCATTTATTATTGTATTTCATAATGAATTCAAACCATCCAGAACTTACTTCTTGATCTGCTGCACAAATACTGGAACAAAGTTGGTGACAACACGCTTTTGAACAATCTTTGGCCTAAAGAAACTGGAAAGAGACCTGACAAGGATGTCACAGAGAGAGAGAGAGTGCCGTAGACACTAGACACTTCTTCTACTTTTTGACGTGGCACTTACACGTCATCCCTCTAAAGAAATTTCTAACTTGTTCAACCAGCCTTCATGGGTGCCCCAATCGCCCCCTCAAGGGGTACAAAATGGTGCTACTACCGACACGAAAGAGTAATTAGACTTGAGATTCATTATTATTAAATTTTAATTAAATTATAATTTTGAAAGTTATCTCATACACATGAAAGGCTTCTAAAATTACTTACCGACATGCGAGTAGGGGCTGGGGGCTGCTACCACTAAATTGAGTGGTTCGACCAATTCTGTAGGGTAGTTGAGAATAATCAATGCCGACAAAGAGATGTGAGAGCGAAGTTTTTTGTTTGATGTGGCACTACTATATTACAATAAATGTTCGGTATAATTCGTTCTTAAAAATTGGGTTGTAAGGAGATGATGTCTAAAAATTTATATACACGCGATTAAAACTATACTGGGCTGATATAAGATAAGTTAAAAAAATAGAGAGAAATTAGTGACATGAAAATGACTTTAGGATTACTCATTATTGTATTGATTACTGTGAAGTGTGGAGATTACACATGGATCCAACCATGCATTGTTTTATGCAAGAATGTCTTCAATTATGTCGGTAGGGAGGGTGTTCCCAGCAAGCAGGTTGATGTATCCAATTCCAATGTGTTGTCCCAACTTACTAGTGCCTAGTGGCAAGTGTTTTAAAAAATTTATTCTATAAGGAAGATTTTCCAAATGACCCCTCTACACATGTACAAGAAGAAGGTTTTTTTAGACTCTATATATGGTGGTTTACGTAAGCTATTTGAATGGTGATATTATTGTTTGAAAGTTTTGAGGTGGGCTTCGGGTTTATCTTATGGAGCAGTGATTTATATAACACCGACGTGCATCAACAATATGCATGCCGGTGTTATAATATTATAAAATATAATTAAAATAATATAGTTAATAATGTGTGGCCTTCGTGCCATGTACAACTCTTTTATTACTTTTGACACTTGTTATACAAAAAATAAAAAAATAGCACTGTCTCATAATCCCTAAGGTTACACGTAATTTTCATTTGAGGAACAAGAAGAAAAGTTTTGTCCAATAGCTGAGGAGCTGCCATAAAACCAAGTAGGTGTTCTTATTTTTATTGTTTTAATTAAAATAACATTCTTCTTCATATGTTTTTCTTAAAGTTCAATATTGGCTTAAGATTTTTTTATTTTCCGCTGTACATATGTCACTTATGTAATAATCTCAATAGAAGATGAATCACACATCAAACAAAATCTATTTAACCATTCATCGATTACTTTTCCATTGGAGTACAATAGTTCACTTAAATAGATGTTAATCCTAATTTGTCTAACTTTGGGCCAAATTCATTATTGAATTTTAAAATTTTAAAATTAAATAAAACATAAAACTATATACTAGTTTCTTACTACCATGCGTGTACGCTGGTTTTGTGGCATGTTATAGAACTGTAGGTTATGTTTGGCAAGAGGCCGGATTAGAAAGAGGACCCATGACCCTAAACCCAACAAATTTTTTTACACTTTTTCTCTCAAAATCAACCATAACATTTTTACTTTTTACATCAAATCAATCATTTTTTATTACTATTCAAATAAAAAAATCACTACAAAACAAATTTTTTTTACTTTTTTATACAAAATATTCTTACTTTTTTCTCTTATATCAATCAAATCTGCTATAATACCGATCCACTTTCTAAGTACATTCCATTGGCAAACTATAATATATTTTTTTTGGGGTAATTAAGCCAGCAGTACTTATCACTACATTGACATGCATTTGTTTTGTTTATCCTCGGAAGACATAAACTTTTAGCTTCCAATGGGTGATAGAGTGAGACATTTTTAATTTGTATATTAGATATGCATTTTGACTTATATGTCTTTTGAGTACGTTGGATATGCATTTAGACTTGTGTTTTTCTAGGATATTGGATATGCACTATGCAATATCTCATTTTATATGAATCATAAAAAGACATTAGATTGGTTTCTTTTGAGATATTGGGGCTTCCATTTTGAAGCATTGTTTTTATCACATTGTTCTACAATCCATGTTAATAATAACATATTTGAGTTTACATTGGAAAATAAGGTTTTTAAAGTCAAAAATAACTTTTAAGAAATAATTTTATTTTTCAGTTTTTTTCTACGAGAGCGTTTTGACAATTCTTAAAGTGAAAAAAAAAAAAAGGAAAATCAAAAGAAAGGTTTTTAAAATTTTTTACCAAACATTTTAGCTTTTTGTTTGACACAGTTTTTTAGATAATAAAAGTACTCTTTAAGTTTCTTAACGCAATTTCAAATAAGCTTTAAGAAATTAGCATTTGTGATTATGGAGTGGCTTTATATCAAATAAATGGACATAACGACTCCTGAGTTCAATGTTAATATTCTTGTTGGACAAGTTATTCAACCCGAGCGCATCGTTTTCAAAGTAAAATATTTTTTTAAATTATACTTGCCCAAGTTAAAAAATGTTAGAATATTTTCTTAATCAGGCTTTCATTTATTGTGGTTTTACTTTGTTAAAGTGGGATGGCCGCAACTTAGAATGATAGGTCAAAATGTTAGTGAATGATTATCAAGTTTTATACATCTTACCCGAGTAGAAATTCAATATCTACTGAATGTGGGTAAACAATATGCTGCTACCATTTTTCTTTATACAATAATACTACTCTTCATATTAGATTTTCACAGGTATGAGAATCTAGATAGTACGTGGAATAAAATTACTCTATTTTATAATATGCTTGATTTAATAACTTTGGTTAATTAAGTATTTTTTTTTATATAATATAAGACGTCAGCAGATTTTTCTGCCCCATCCTTCCCATCTGTTGAAGACTCTCCTTGACCAGGACCTCGGTCAGTTTGTCTTTAACTACTTTTGATTTTTCCTTTTGATCATTTTCAATAAACGGTTAGGATTGGACCACGAAACAGGCTCAAAACACCAACCAATCAGCCATAGTGACGTAGTCCACGCGTCAGACGATAAGACACTGAGATAATTACGAGGAAGCTCGCACCACGCATACCGAGACCTGGCACACACAAACTGACCCTAAAAAAATATCAACGTGCAAAATAGCCACGTGTCAGGCTCCATCCATGCCAGCTTCATGCTAGCCTCAGGCTCTACATATAAATAACCAATCGTCCCTTGCTTTCTCTCCCAACCAAATTCAGTGCAACGAAAATGGAAAACCTAACGCTCACAGGTTTGTTGAAGAGAGCCGCGTTGGATTTCCCAACCCGGCGAGCCCTCTCTGTCTCCGGAAAATTCGATCTCACACACGCGCGGTTGAACGAGCTGATCGATCACGCCGCCTCTCTCTTGCTCGCCGCCGGCATCTCCACGGGTGACGTCGTCGCCCTCACCTTCCCCAACACCGTCGAGGTACAATTTTTTTTTTTTTTTACCTACCGAACAGAAACAAAGATTGTGTTGATGGCTGATTTTTATGAGTCATTTTTGCAGTTTGTGGTGGTGTTTTTGGCTGTAATTCGATGCCGAGCCACAGCGGCTCCGTTGAACTCGGCTTACACGGCGGAGGAGTTTGAATTCTATATATCGGACTCAGGCGCCAAGATTCTGATAACGCCCAAGGAAGGGAACCAATCGGCCCAAGCGGCGGCTTCCAAGCTTGGAGTCCCTCACGTAACCGCCACGCTCGGTGACGGCGAATCCAAACTCTCTCTCTCCTCCACGTCGGACGCGACCGCCGAGTCGAACTCGATCGCTGGAATTGTCAACGACCCGTCCGACGAGGCCCTCTTCCTCCATACCTCCGGGACCACGAGCCGGCCGAAGGGCGTGCCGCTCACGCAGCTCAATCTAGTCTCCTCGGTGCGAAACATCATCTCGGTGTACAAACTCACCGTGTCAGACTCGACCGTTTTAGTCCTGCCCTTGTTCCACGTCCACGGCTTGATCGCCGGCTTGCTGAGCTCGCTCGGCGCCGGAGCCGCCGCGACGCTTCCGGCCGCCGGAAGATTCTCGGCGTCGACTTTCTGGTCCGACATGCGCGCGTACAGCGCCACCTGGTACACCGCGGTCCCTACGATCCACCAGATCATCCTGGACCGCCATCTCACCCGACCCGAACCGGCCTACCCGAAGCTTCGGTTCATCAGGAGCTGCAGCGCATCTCTGGCTCCGTCGGTTATGGCTCGGCTCGAGGAGTCTTTCGGTGCGCCGGTGCTGGAGGCCTACGCGATGACCGAGGCATCTCATCAGATGGCTTCGAACCCGTTACCCGAAGACGGCGGGCACAAACCCGGGTCGGTGGGTAAACCCATGGGTCAGGAAATGGCAGTGTTGGACTTGAATGGTGTGCCCCAGCGAGAGGGTGTGAGTGGCGAGGTGTGTATCAGGGGACCCAATGTGACGAAGGGTTATAAGAACAATCCGGAGGCCAATAAGGCCGCTTTTTCGTTCGGGTGGTTTCATACTGGGGATCTCGGGTTTTTTGATTCGGATGGGTATTTGCATCTTGTGGGTCGGATCAAGGAGCTCATCAACCGTGGAGGTACTTTTCTTTACCTTCCATTCTTTTTTATTTCACTTGTTGTGTGCATGAAAAATGTGAATTTATTAGAATTGATGTCTCCTATTGAAGTTGATTACTGTTTAAGCAAACAGTTTCACATTGATGTAACATTGTAGACATTTTTTTATTTTTGATGAATATAACCATTAGAGTTGATGTTTTTTTTGTTGTTGGCCACCAATTTTACCGGCTAAATGTCCGTTTTTAAACAATATTGCGAAGAGTGTTCTATTTGGTATTAGGTTTGAAAAAAAATGGTGGCATGAAGAAAATGGTTGTTTATAAATGTGAACAAAATTCCATGTTCTCTGTTTTCGCAAACTAGGCAGGTGATTTTAAATAACATTTTGATTATCTCCGTTTTGAATCCAAACCGAAACAATTAAAAGGTGTATGTGTGTAGAGTTAGGTTTGATTATAGAATAATGTTATCCTTCACGCTTATTTATTACACTTATATTGGTTCAGTTCACTTGACGTGTTTTAAGTAACTTATTATGTTACATTGTTTGGAGATGGGGTTTTGATTTTTGTTCATTTGTTATTTAGGTGAGAAGATATCACCAATTGAAGTGGATGCAGTGCTTTTATCTCATCCTGACATTGCTCAGGCTGTTGCCTTTGGGGTTCCTGATGACAAATATGGTGAAGAGGTAAGAAGATGATCCTTTCCCTTTGGAGCATATAAATGTTTTGGGTTGTGAAGTAGTAATTAACTGTGTTGGTGTCCAAATTATGCAGATAAATTGTGCTGTAATTCCCAGAGAAGGGTGTCACATAGATGAAGCTGTGGTGCTGCAGTTTTGCAAGAAGAATCTTGCAGCTTTCAAGGTCCCCAAGAAGGTTTTCATCACTGATTCTGTTCCAAAAACTGCTACCGGGAAGATCCAAAGGCGGTTTGTGGCAGAGCATTTCATTGCTCAAATATCCACTGCCAAAGTGCCCAAGTTTGGAGCTTAAATCTTATATTCCAAACCATCATCGATTAGGGCTAGTTTCTAGTGCTGGAGGGAGAATATTCTCATGTCAATGAAACAAATATCATCCATTTACTTAATTTTATTGTGTAAAGTTAAAGGGATGTGTTAGAAAATTCTTTTGCGAGTTGTTGTTTACATGTGTTGGCTGGTTAATGACTCTTTCTTTTGTTCAATCTTTCTATTTACACGGTGGAATAAGCATCTTTGACCCAGATGCCACTGGTATAATCTGAAGGTTCCTTGATATTGAAGTTAGGTATCCATGACTTGGCCTACAATTCAGGCTATGGATTGAAGAGGGTGGACAAAGATGATCATGAAATTAAAAGAAAATAATACTACAATGAGAGGCAGTTGGGGCTCAACAAATACCCCAATAGGGCCAATACAGTCCTAACAGTAAAAGCGAAAAAGAAAAACTACAACTGATGGATCTAAAATGATTCGGTTTTATAGTTTATTGACCAAAAGGTCGAGGAGAGGACTGCTTTGACGGTGGTGGTATGTGATGTATAGTGCATCGACAATGACTGTGATAAGACATTAAGACTTGCTCTCACTTTAGTGACGAGGGGCGTGACAATGAGGTTTGAAAGGGCTCTCAGAAAGTGAAAATAGCATATATATATATATATATATATATATATTTCAGTAAAATTATTGCTTCAATTCTTAAAATAAAAAATAAAAAAATCTGTTTCATATGATCACTAAGAAACAAAGTGAAGGATAAAAGTTTTACACAAAATAAAAGCAAATGATTAAGAAAATTAAATTTAGCCTAATTAATTATAATATCTAGAGAGGTATGTAAGCATCAAGTAAAACAAATTCAAATATATGAATTAAAAAAATATATATATTAATTAACGGATTTGATAAAGGGCTTACAGGAAAGAACATGAATCAATAAATATTTTGGTTCAGTTTCATCCTAGTCCAAAACTTGTAAACTTTTTTTTTTTTTTTAATGTCTTTGACACGTGGAACAAGTTTAGGACACCAATCCATTGACCACAGCTCAATAGGAAAAAACAACAGAGTTGAATTAAGTATAGGAAAAATGTTTGTCGTGTAATAATTTCCTGAAGAATACAATGCTAATTGTCAACTACAATAAAATTTGAAACGGAATGATCTCATCAAATTGAAATTAGGGAAACCAACAAAATCTTTTATAGTGCAAAATCGTAAATATGAGAATCATAACCGGCATATTTATTTAAAAATGTGTCTTTAGAAGAGAAAAATAGAGATTTCTTTGGTTTGCAAGCTCTCAGAGTCTTAACTATTAAAATTGGGGACTTTTGAGACTTTTGCTGACGTGGCACTGGTTTCCTAGAGTTGGTTAGAGATTGTTGGTTTTCCTGTGGTTTGGAGCTACGCACTTTACTGAATTCGCACGTGAGGGTGCGTGTTTTTTTCGACGACTAAGATTCCAGTGAAGGTGTGCCGGCGCTTTCTGGTACTTGCAAATTACTTTGGTGTAATGCTCAATTGGTGATTCATGGCCAGACGAGCAAATGGGGGTCGTGGCAGGAAGAAGAATTCAAAGTTGATTGTGAAGGAGGTTTCAGTTGATTTGGATGATGCGTCACGGTCTTTGGATTGTGAGGTAGAATTGAGTGAGGACGAGGAGAATTGTGAGCTTTTGGCCAATGAAGATGTAAGTTCTTCGCAGTTGGATGTTCAGGGAGTTCCTGTTGAAAGCATCTCTGGTTTTGGTGAGAAATCTATGGAGAATGTTTATGTTCTTCCTGAGAGGGAGGTTATGAGGAGTTTTTTGTTTCGTGTTGAGGAGTCTGGGCTACGAGCTGCTTATCTTGTTAAGGTTGATCAGAAGAATATAGCTCAGGATTGGAGGCAATTGCTCAGATCGGCGAAATCTTCAGGCGCATTACAATATTTTGCTTCCTCTAGAGAAGATGGAAAAATTGTTGTGAAGCCACCAAAGGAAGCAATTGAGAAAGGTATCTCGAAATGGTCTCCCTTCTTGGTAGGTTAGTTTCTTGATAAACCTCTTCCCTACTATATTGTGAAACGTGTTGTGGATAGTCTTTGGGCTCAATATGGGAAAGTTGATGTGTTCTTGTTGGAGAATGGTTTGTACTTGTTCAGATTTGCTGGTGTAAGGACCTGAGATGAGGTTATGGAGGCAAAACTATGGCATAGAGCCAATAAACCTCTAATTTTGCAAACATGGACTCCAGGTATGTAGCTTCTTAAGATTTCTTTATCTATTGTCCCTGTTTGGATTAAGATGCATAATTTGCCAATTGAATTTTGGAATGCCACATGTTTGAGTTATGCGACTAGTGGTGTTGGCAAGCCACTTTGTGCAAATTTTGTTACTGGAGAGCAGATTAGGCTTGGTTTTGCTAGAGTTTTGGTTGAAGTTGACATGGAATCTATTTTCCCCAAAGAAATTAAAATTATTCGTGTTGATGGGGGTAAGGTAATCGTAGGTATTGAATATCCTTGGATCCCTGTAAAATGCAAGAAATGCAGGACTTTTGGTCATCTACCCCATGCATGTACCAAGGTTGAAAAGAAGGTTTGGATTCCTAAAAAATCTAAACTTGTCCAGAAGGGATGGTTATTTGGTAATGAAGAGTTATGTTCCTAGTACTGTGGCTAAAGAGCAATGAAATGTGGTTAGTAATGCCAAGAGAACCTCGGTGTCTAAAGCTCCTATCAGAGATAGTCAAAGGCATTGGACTAATTCTTTCCATTTGCTGGCTAGGGCTGATGGTGGTGCAGTGAGGGATTCATGTGCTTTTCCTAATTCTCTTCAAAATGTTATTGAAAATGCTTTGAATGAGGAGAGTGCTACTCTATTAAGGGTTAAGGGAAAGGGTAAAATGGGGAAAGAGGAGGAGGTCTTGATGAGGGGTTTCTTTCCTACTACATGAATTTTTTGATTTGGAATGTAAGGGGTTTGAATTATCCCTCTAAACAGAAGGAGGTAAAAAGTATGATCCAAAGGCATAAGATTAGTCTTATTTGTCTAATTGAAACTAGAGTGAAGGAGAACAAAGCTGAAAGGGTTAAATCTTGTATAGTTCCTAAGTGGGATTATGTTTTTAACTATGATCAGCATTTCTTGGGGAGGGTTTCGGTTTGTTGGAAGAAATCTAATTTTGAAGTGACTGTCATTGATAAGAGTGAACAGAGTATAAATTGTGGGATTAAATCTCTTAAGAACAACTATTGTTGGTTCCGTTCTTTTGTTTATAGAGCCAATAAAGGTGTGGACAGGAAGATGTTGTGGAGCAATTTAAGTTCTATGAAAGTAAGAATAACTAATAATCCTTGGATGATTTGTGAAAATTTTAATGTGGTTTAGTCTTTGGCTGAGAAGTGGGGTTCTACTAAGCTCAATTCTTATAAAACTGAGTTTGGTAAGTGCTTAAATGACCTTGAGGTTTTGGATTTGAATTTTAGTGGCTGTTTTTACATTTGGACAATAAAAGTGAGGAACCTCAGTTTGTAGCCAGGAAATTGGATAGGGTCTTAGCAAATGAATATTGGATGAGTTCTTTTGGAAAGACTATTGTTGAATTTCATTCTGGGGGAATCTTAGATCATTCTCCTGCTGTCATTTCAGCTGGCATTCTGTAAAGTTTTGGCCTTAAACCTTTTAAGTTCTTTAAGTTGGAGCATCCAAGGTTCTTGAATTGGGTGGAAGAAGGTTGGAATACTCAGGTTGAGGGGTTTCCTATGTATAAGTTTTATGTGAAGCTTAGAGCTGTGAAGGCTGTTTTGAAGGAACAAAATTTGGTTTGTTTTGGAAATCTAAAACATAGAGTTGTGCAGGCCCGTGATAACCTTTCACTTGCTCAAAAGGAGGTCATTGCTTCTTTTGGAAGGGTTGACTATTTACTTAAGGAAATAAAGAGTTTACATGCTTATGTTTCCATTACTAAGGCTAAGGAATCTTTCTTGAAGCATAAGGTTAGGAACCAATAGTTGCAATTGGGGGATTAGAATACTAGGGTAGAGGATGTTAAGCAGATTAAGCAAGTGGCTAAGAGTTTTTATACGAAGTTATTAGGTTCAAATCAGCTGCAGTTCACTGTTTCAAAGGGAACTCGTATTAGGCAGCTTATTTCTGCTGATCAAGCAACTATGTTGGAAAAGGAGGTTACTGCAGAAGAGATTAAGGATACTCTTTTTCACATGAAGGCAAATAAGGCTCTTGGTCCCGATGGTTTCTCTGCAGATTTTTTCAAGTCCGCTTGGTTTATTGTTAGTCAGGAAATAGTTACTGCCATTAAGGATTTCTTTAATTTTGGTATGCTGCTGAAGGAAGTGAATGCTTACTTTGGTACCTAAGAAGGTTAATCCTTCTGCTATGGGTGATTTCAGGCCTATTGATTGTTGCAATGTTATCTACAAGTGTTTTACCAAGATCATCTCAAACAAGATGTTGCCTCTTTTGTGAGATTTGGTTAGTATGAATCAATTTGCTTTCATCCCTTCTAGAAGTATTTTCTGAAAATGTCCTGCTAGCGCAAGAAATTGTTAGAAATTATCACAAAGACAAAGGACTTCCAAGGTGCACTTTGAAGATTGATTTGATGAAGGTTTATGATTCTGTTAATTGGGAGTGTATGATTCATTGTCTTCACTGTTTTGGCTTTCCAGAAAGACTTCTTAATTTGATTAAGGTGTGCATTACTTCTCCTAGATTTTTTGTGTGCCTCAAGGCCCTCAATGGTACTATGGTTGGTTATTTTGAGGAAAAAAAAGGGGTTGAGGCAAGGTGACCCTCTTTCTCCTTATCTTTTTGTCATAGCCATGGAGGTCTTTTCCAGGATTATGGGTGCTCATACTAGTGGCAGTTCTGGTTTTAAGTTCCATCCTATGTGTGTTAGTATGAAGCTTACTCATCTATATTTTGCAGATGATCTTCTCGTTTTCTCTGAGACTAGTCTTAGCTCTATAAATGTTATCAAGAATGTTCTGCTTGAGTTTGAGGAAGGTTTTTTTTTTTTTTTTCTAAGCAAAAAGGTGGGAAGGGGCGACCAGTGTAGTTTTCCCCCTTGGGCGTTACCATCGGGGTTCCCACCCGCTGTGGAATGTCCGGTTTGAGCCATAGCTACTGCCTGGGAAGGCAAGCCCGTCACCACAACCCCACAAAGGTGTGAGCCAGTAGAGCCCCTTCAAAGTAGCATCTGACTTGTTTGGTTTGAAATCTAATCCGTCAAAGAGTTCTTTTTATTGTTTTGGTATTTTTGATAGAATGAAGCATGCTTTGCTGGATGAGGTGGGCATGATTGAAGGTCATTTCCCTGTGAGATATCTTGGGGTTCTTCTCATCTTTTCTAGACTTTCTGCAGTTGATTATGGGTCTTGTTTAATAAAATCACTGGTTGGATAGACTCCTAGTTGACTAAGAATCTCTCTTATGCAGGCAGGCTCCAATTGATTTTTTCTGTGCTTTACAGCTTACAAGTGTATTGGATCAGTATTTTCATTCTCCCTAAAAGGGTTCTAAAAGCTATTGAACAAAAATTCAATAGATTTTTTTTTTTTGGAATGGGAGGACTGAAGGGACTGCTAAGGCCAAAGTATCTTGGTTTGATGTTTGTTTTCCTAAGAAGCTGGGTGGTTTAGGTTTGAAGAGGCTAGAAGTTTGGAATCAGTCCTCTATGCTTAGGCATGTTTGGAACCTTTTTGCTAGGTCCGGTTCCATTTAGGTCGCTTGGGTTAAAGAAAATTTGCTGAAAAAAAAAAAAAAAAAAACAAACAAACAAAACAAAACAAAAAAGAAGATTTTTTTGAGTGTTGGCAAACCTCAAAATTGTTCTTGGAGTTAGAGGAAGGTTTTGAAATTGAGGAATATTGCTAAAAGATTCTTGAGGTTTGAGGTTGGAAATGGGGAAAACATACATCTTTGGATGGATTAGTGGCACCCTGCTGGAGTTTTGTTTGAGAAATTTGGTTATAGGGTTGTTTATGATGTCCAAAGTAGTTTGGAAGCCAAGCTTTCGACTGTTATTCAAAATGGTAATTGGTTTTAGAGACTAGCTAGATCAGAGCCCTTGGTTGAGATTCAAGCAAGATTAACTGAAGTTGGTTTGGGCCCTTGTGATAAACTTGTTTGGGATGCTTCCAGGAAAAGAGTTTATGTCTGCTCTGATACATGGGAGGTCCTTAGGGAGAAGAAGGAGGAGGTTAATTAGGTGGTGTAAACTGGTCTAGTTCCTCTTGTTATTCCTAAGCTGGCTTTTATCCTATGGTTTGCTATGAAGGATAGACTTATCAAAGGGGAAAGATTGCTGAAATGGGGTTATCAGGGTGATGTTCAGTGCAGGTTTTGCCATCACCAATTGGAAAATTGTGCTCACTCGTTTTTTTGAGTGCAGCTTTAGTTGTAGAATTTGGAGATTTTGTATGATGAGGTGTAGAGTTGAAAATCCTTTTGTGAAATGGGATGACATTGTGCAACAAAGATGCAGTAATTGGGTCCACAACTCTCTCAAGTGTTTGCTCTGCCAACTGGTTCTGGGATCAATTGTCTACAACATTTGGCTCACTAGGAATGAACTCATTCATGCTGGCTAGCCTTGTACATAGGAGCAGTTTTTGAAGAAGATTGTTTGGGAAGTACGGCATAGAATTAATAGGAAAGGAAAATATCCCAGAACTAAGGAGAACATTATGCTCTGTTCCTTGTGGAATTTATCTGCAGAACTGCCCATGTAGTTGTTGGATTGCAGAGGTTTTTGCATTCTGGTGTGCTTGTTTCTGTTTTGGTGGTTTGTTCCTGCAGAACTACTTGTGTAGTTGCTGAGTTGCAGGTTGGTTTGTGTTTTTCTATTTTAGCCTTTTGTAAAGGCTTGTAATGGGGTTTGAGGTGTTGTTTTGTTTGAGTTTGAGCTTAATGAAATCTCTTATTCATAAAAATTAAAAAATTTAATTTTTTTTTTTTTTTTTTTTTTTAAAAAAAAAGGGTATCAAATCTCATCCAATATGGAACTTTTCTTGGGTTTGCTTTGGTTCTTTTATTGGCCACATGAGTGGAATTCTCCGTCTCTGGTGAAGATCTAACAAATCTAAACCCAAAGCAAAATGAAAATATCTTCAACTTCTGGTTATTTCTCGTTGAACTCTTGCAAATTTATCATTTGTAGGACTTTCCGCATTTTTTTTTTTTTTTTTTTTTTTAACATGTAAATTTGTTGGACCTACATCCAAGAGTTGGCGGGGAGGACCAATGGAGAGGAAAATAATCATTTCTCTTTTTAAAATTTAATCATAATGAAAATATTCTAAGTTTTTTGGAAAGATAGTATGAAATCTATGACGTTTCATTTTGATATATATATATATATATATATATATATATATAGAATTTTAGATTCCTCAATATGATTTTATTTGTATTTATTTGTTTCTTTATTTTATTTCAGCATTAATAACACTTGACGTATTAATAGTTGGATACCCAAAAAAAAAAAAAAAAAAAAAAAAAGGACAAAACTTTCATTCAAATTGGGTTGGAGAAATTTTCTTCAACCTACTTTATAAAAGTAACATGTATCCATTTTTTTTAATAACATGTGAGATGCACATGAGTTTTTAATAAAATTTATTTCAACTTTGCCCCTATTATTAAAAATACATGTGCATCTCACATGTTCAAGGAACACATGTCACTTTTATAGTGTAGGTTGAAGAAAATTCTTCCAACTCAGTTTGGAGGAAAACTTTGTTCAAAAAAATTATTTGATTTAAATTTCTAATATATTTAAAATTTTGCTTATATATTATATAAAACATTATAGGATACACATTCTCTTGTGATTCTACTATCATATAATATAAGATATATAATATAATATAATTTAAGAAAAATGTAAAAAATAAAAGTGAGAACAATCACACCAAATCAGAGAAAAAAAAAACCCATAACTGGCAAGACCTAGGCGAGACCCACGGACCCACAGGTTTGGTCGGCGATGAACGCCTCAAACCCCCTCGGCCGTGACCCACCTAAAAATCCGTTTCTAATGCCTCAAAACCCGTTTCTAATGATCCAAAACCCGTTCTAATGCCCTAAAACCCTTTTCTAATGCCTCAAAATTCGTTTTTGGATTCAAAACTAAAATCTAGAGATGAAAGGTTAACCCTTTAGGGCTTTTATCACTAAAAAATCTAGTATATTTTAATCTAACTTATTTTTGTGCATTTTTTATATTTTTGCTTATATGTCAATTATTGATTAAGACTTATAAAAAAAAATCTTATCATGATGGTCCTAATAAAAAGTTTACTGATTATTTTTCAGTCACAATTTGGTGTCGCACTAGATTCCGCGTTTGGATGATCATGACGGATTGACGTATCACTAATGCTAGCGTGAATCCATGTGTCACTGACGCTTACTTATCGTCTAATCAGCACCACAATTTGTCATCCATTGAAAGCTTCATTTCATATGCTTTTTTGTAATGGAATTTGACATCTCCTTTAATATTTTTAATGGTCCAAATTTAACGATGACTAGAAAATAAAAGCATTATTTTCACGGGGGAAGTAGATATTTTAGGGTGGGGGACAAAAAATAATTTTAAAAACTTTGGGGGTAAAAAATGAGTTTTAGAGAGTTATTTCTTTTAAGAGTAATTTTAAAATTTTTAGAGGAAATTAGCCCCCAAAGCTCTTCATAGTTCCCCACCTCTTATCATTTTTACAATATTCTAGGAAATTGAACTTCAAATAGCAGGTTTTCTTGAAAAAGGTAAAAGTGCTAAATTCATATAGGCAAAAATGATCCCTAGGATTGTAACTTGAACAATGTTTTTTTTTAGACCTTAATCTAAATTTTACATGCCTTTTTTTTTAAAAAAAAAAAAAAAATTAATTAATTTATTTATTTATTTTGACTAGACTGTGTAAAAATTTATGTGATAATTATATGTTTTATGCCAGTTTAATAGAGTGTGTTTTAGAAATTGCAAAAAAAGTATACATACTCTTTCAAATTACTAAGCAATTTGTAATGACTCTTCCAAACTATGAATTGAAGCAATTTCCCCCTTTCATAAATAAAAAAAAAAAAAAAATGACACAAATATCCTTCATAAAAAAATTAGAAAAAATTAAAAAAAAAAAAATGGTGACCCAGCCATTGTGGTCCGACTACCCTAAAATTGGCCAAAGCGAGTAGCCGAAATACCCCAAGGCCAAGGGGTGATTTGGCAATGGATTCTATCAAATTTCAAATGAAAGTTTAGACTGAAAAGTTATTTGTCATTTATAGTTACCATAGAGAGTTTTAAATCACTTTTTAAATCCTAAAAAACTTATTACAAATCAATGCAACTAGTGATTTTACATTTTTTCCGTTTCCAAGAGGTAACTCAATCGATTGGAGATTACGACTCATAAAGTAAAAGTCATTAGTTCGAATATCTCTCTCCTTGTGCGGAAATGTCAAAAAAAAGAAAAAAAAAAAGAAGACATTTTTCCCATAAATCAATCCATGGGCTCATTTGGGCGGACTAGCCCACGTCTAGGCTTAAACCCACAATCTTTTTATGGTTTTTAATGCTCCATCAGCTATCCAACATTCCAACGACTCATTCTGAGGCCACCAAAAAGAAAGAAACACGAGTCGTTTTTACTTTCTCTTTTACTTCGAATAATCTGCCTTTTCGCTGCAATACAAGGTTGTCTTTCCCACTGGGAGAAACTGAGTTCAATCTCTGCTCAGAAATGTAAGTTCTTGGAAAACCTCTGAAGTCTTTGACTAATTTCCTCTTATTGGTGGGCAAGATTTCTGTATTTACTTTACGTTTGAAGTATGAGAAGAAAATTTTTGATATGTAAAAACCCAGTCGAACAATTAAAAAAAGAGAACCGTTAAAGATAAGCTTGAACAGCTGGTTCTGGGGCATAATCTTTGACACCCACTTGGTCATATGGTCCAGGTTCACTAATTTGGATCAATAGATGGTGTATTTATTGTATTAAACTTGATCAGCTTCAAGAATCTGATAATGGGTGAAACTCATATGAGCTCATTTGGTTCCCAATATCCTAATATATTTCAATTGATAATTTTGCATTTTTGAATTTAGTTGAAATTGAAGAATCACTATTACTGGCTTATTAATTTAGATTCCATGATGTGTTCATGAAATTTATAGGGAATTCAGGTTATGGGATTTACAGAGAAGATTCCCTAGTGTGCCCATTTATGTATGAGTTCAAAATATGCATCTAGGGAGGGGTGACTCGGAATGCCATTTGACCTGTAGAAATTTATGATTAATAATAAAATATGGAGAGATTTTATTATTATCATATATATATATATATATATATATATATATATATATATATATATATATGGAGAGGAAAAGCAGAAGCAAAGAGAGAAGACAAACACAACAAATTTTGGGGTAGTTTGGTGAGACAACTACGTTCACATGTAAACAAGATTGAGACTGTGACTTACATTTTGCTTGTATTAGTATTGAGACATTGATGCCAATCACATATTCATGCACATGTACTCAATCCACTGCATGTTCACAGCCAAACCCTGAATAATGAATCTTAATGTACTTGAATTTGACAAGATAAGACTAATGTATTTGCATAGGTCTTTACATGATGTTATAAATTTCATTTTGGAAAATATGTTGCTCTGATGTGACTGTAGACAGAAATTGTGATAATCAATATGTTCCCTGTTAAGATAGAGAAACCCCTCAAAACAAGAAGAAAGTGAACTACCGAATGAGAATTAGAGTGATGGGATTTTCTTAAGGTGAAACTATTTATACTTTTTAATGTATTTTGACACTAGAACTACATTAAGAGATCCCAGATGTTACTTATCAGAACAAATTAAGAAATCCCAGGGTGTTATGCTGTTGCTTGCTAGGATAAAGATGAGGATATTCTTTTAGGAGTTACTAAAGTTCCCTAATCTGTTTCCAGCCAATTTCTAAAACCAGATTTCTTATTGGTGGTATAAATATGGAAGAGGGGGGCCAAATGAGGGGAAAATATGTGGCTGATATTTCCTCCATAAGAGAAGCTCAAGCACGCATCAATTCATTCATACACAAAACTCCGGTCATTTCATCTGAATCTCTGAATGCTGTTTCAGGGAGGCGGTTGTTCTTTAAATGTGAATGTTTCCAAAAGGGGTGAGATACTAAACATTTAGAAATGGTAAAAATTTTGGGCTTGTTTGATTTCTTTCAATTAATATTCCGTTCTTCTCTCCTTCCCTTTTGTATTTAACACTCCAATAACTATGGACCTTATCCTTTTCTTTTGGCTATAGTGGAGCTTTCAAATTCAGAGGTGCCTGCAATGCTGTTTTTTCTCTTGACAATGATCAAGCTGCTAAAGGGGTTGCAACTCACAGCAGGTTTGCTATAGATTCATTAGTGCTAGTACCTTGTAGTTAATTTCTTTGACCTGTTTTTCTGAATATCCCCTGATTGACTGATTGTGCCCTCCAAAATTAGTGGTAACCATGCTGCAGCATTGTCTTTGGCTGCGAAACTACGGGGAATCCCTGCTTATATTGTTATTCCAAAAGGTGCTCCAAAATGCAAAGTTGAGAATGTCATGCGTTATGGTGGTCAGGTTATCTGGAGTGAGGCCACAATGCAGTCAAGGGAGAGTGTTGCAAGCAAGGTGTTGCAAGAAACTGGTGCAGTTCTTGTACATCCATATAATGATGGGCGCATTATAAGGTACAAGGCTGACTTTTAATTTGTTTACTGGACCTGTTTCAAAGTTTGTTCCTAGGTAAGAGAAGGGTAAACAACTCTTATGAAAATCAATAGGTTTGTTCTGAACAAGTGTTACTGGAGAACCAGGATGTCTTTCATAGTTTACGCTACAAAGTAAAGGCAACATACATGTTCCTTTTTAGTGAGAGAATGTGTGTGGTAATCAAGGATGACCAAGCTGAAATCATTCAAGATTTTCCTGGCCACTAATACTCCTGCCTCACTTTTTTTTTTTCTTTTTTTTTTCTCTATTCCTTATGCAGAAATACACGTATTCAAAATGTTTGAAATTAGAATCTTTGAAACATTCTGTCAGGAAAAAAGAACAAGCAATGGACTTAAATTTTATGCAAAGAAATTTCTGGTCATTACCAACTCTAACATCTATAACTTTTTCCTGTTCTTTGGTCGTTTATTTTTTCCTGGCCAAAAACTGCAATATCTAAAGTAAAAAGAGATTCATGTGCCTGGAGAAAATGGGACTTCTAACATGAATGAGAATGCAGTGTGACACCTCTAATTGTTCTTGCAGTGGGCAGGGTACATTATCATTGGAACTTCTGGAACAAGCCCCTGATATAGACACGTTAATAGTTCCAATAAGTGGTTTGTTCAATTGCAGTTTTAGTGCCAAATTGTTAATTTCTTTCTGTTCCTGCACAATCTCTATCATAGATTTCTCTTTGTGCTGATTTTTCTAAGTTAAAAAGAAAACAAATTGTAGGAGGTGGTTTGGTATCAGGGGTGGCATTGGCTGCTAAGTCCATCAACCCCGCCATTCGAGTTTTGGCTGCTGAACCTAGGGGAGCTAATGATGCAGCTCAATCCAAAGTGGCCGGTAGAATTATAACATTGCCTGAGACCAACACCATAGCTGATGGGCTTCGAGCTTTTCTAGGAGATTGTACCTGGTAAAGAGAAATCTCATGTTATCAAAGTGATGTCTTAAAGTTAAAGATGTAGTTTCAATTTGTGTACTATTTTGTGGTGCAGGCCCATAGTGCGAGATCTTGTTGATGACATCATAACCGTCGACGACGAGGAGATAATCGAAGCCATGAAACTCTGCTATGAGATTTTGAAGGTTGTAGTAGAACCTAGCGGAGCAATAGGCCTTGCTGCTGTTTTATCTGATAGTTTCAAGAAAAACCCTGCTTTGAAGAACTGCAGCAACATAGGAATTATACTTTCAGGAGGTAATGTTGATCTTGGGGGCCTATGGGATTCATTTAGAAAATGAAAGCTAAAAACCAGTTCTTGTTCCACTGTGAACTGATGATGTCTTCTCTTTTGATGATGTAATGAAAAAATTTGCAAATTGCTTGTTATTTATTATGTACACTGTTGACAATGAATTAACCTCTGCATTTGCTTTTCCTTTTCAGTTACTGCCAGTCAAATGTTTAATATTCTCAAGAGTTCATATCTCCAATGAGCTATGCCTCTGATATTAAAGTTTCTAGGCTCATTTGCCAACGCTTATTAGGGTAGTTTTTTTTTTTAGCAGCAAAACAAAAACATTAACGATCAATGCAAAACTAGTTTTACCTTTATGTTACATTGACCTTGTTTGTTAAGCTGCAACACATTCCCCCACTCCCACGGTACTGTTCCTCAATCAGTAAAATCTGACCACGCTGTAGTGAGACATGGTAAACCGTGTATGTGACAAGCTTTGGTTTTATTAAAAGACATTTATGCCCTTATGAAAGATAGAAAAGCCTCATCATTTCTTCCTTTCAAAGGGGCAAAATAGGAATTACATAGACTTTTTATTTTCAAACCGGCAATTACATACTGTGTCAGTCTGTTTGGCCACAATCTGTACCTGATGGAGAGGCGCTCTTCCTAAGGTGTACAGTGGCGTGTAAAATCAAGGGGTTTGCCAAACACCCTCATTATAACCCTTAAAAAAAAAAGCATCATCTAAAAAGTGTTGTCAAACGAACCATAGGGATTTTGTTTTGGTTGTCTTCCTACTTTTCACTATTGACAAGAGTCAGTTGCCAGATTAAAAATATATATATATATATATATATATATATATATATATGACAGATTTGTTAAATAAAGGGGTTAATACAAATACAAATTTTTAAATAAAGGGGTTAAATACAAATAACTCATTGAGTTTTCAAAACTGACAAATCTAAAAATCTAATGGAACTTTTTGCTACGTGTACAAAAAGCTACATAAGACCTATAAAACATTGCCACGTCTCTATTATTACCACATCAGTATATCACTTATATATATATAACCCTCATTGATCAAATTTGTATTTAACCCAAAAATAAAAAGAAAATAACTATTATATCTCTTCTTTTATTAAATAGAAACCATTAGACATTTATAATATATATTTAAGCTGAATTAACATGCTCCATCAACCCTTAATTAAAAAAAAAAAAAAAAAAAAAACCAATGGTGAATGTAGCATGCTAATTCAGCGAGAATGTACGTGAGATGAATGCTAAAATGCAAAGAAGCATTTTTCTTTTTAATAAATGTTTGATTTAACTACAAAGCTCAGCAAATTTTGAGCTAAAGTAACTAGTCAGATGCAACTACATTTTCACCCAAATTTACATTTCTACTAGCCAAAATAACCTTTGACCAACCGGGCATAAATGCGCAATACTTAAGCTCAATAAGGATTGAGGCTACAAAACAATTCTTTACCATTCCAAGTGTTTGAAAATTGGAACCAACAAAACATTGGAACCAGCTACAAAGGCAAAGCAAAATGGTGCTTAGTTGGCTCGACCTTTCACAATATCCAAGCTCATCTCACTGGGATCAGTGGCTTGCAACTCAAATTGAATGCCGTCCAGTTCCCTCTTAAACCTATCCTTGGAACTAGCATAAACCATTTTATGCCTCACCTTTGCTATATCTGGTGACCTGCACTCACAATAAACATATATATAATTTGCAATGAATAAGTAAATAAACTAAGTATTCTTCTAAATTAAGTTAGGGCAAGAAAGTTGATAGTTATTTTTAGAGCACGTGATTTCATATATATTTTAGAATCACGTACTTTGTGGACAGATGCCACATGGTCTATTAATCATTTTACAAATGTATATGAAAATCCATGCTCTACAAATAATAAATTGGGTTGGGGCTATTGGGAGGAAAACTTTGTCAATTCCCAATGACTTATCTAAATTTCTATCTAAAATGGTTAACCAAAAGCTAGTTTTTTTTAGCTAGTCATTTTTCAAAGACATCATATAAATGTAAAAACTAGGACTGGCAAAATAGGTACCTAACATGACCCGTTTACGACCTGTTTATCATATGCATGTATTTTTATAATAAGGTTCTTGTAGGCGTCATAAAGAATAACCATTGTGGATGTTCTAAGTAAATATAAAGGAAAGAAACAAAATTTTCCTCCAAGCTAGATTGAATTAACATGCATTCAAAATTCATTCGATTCGAATTCTCATATGCATTCTCGAACCCACTTTGGAGGAAAGAAAGTCGTTTAGGGAGGTTGGCAATCATGATTTGTGTGACAACAAATGATCATCACACCTAACAAATAGTTAATAAGAAAAGCCACAATAATTAATTAGCTGTAAAGTGTAATTTGTGATGTGAAATAGTACCATGCAACGAAGAAAATCTTGCTTCTTTGAAAATTCTCTGTTGTTGTGAAATCATAATCATAGACTGCATAACGGCACTCATTGGCAGGCAAACTGGCGGCGAAATCCTCATAACTTTCATTAGGCTCCCCGAGCTTCTCCACCACCACCTGCTGTTGCTCAATCTTGAACACAATGAAACGGTAGCTCCTCTTTGCTTTCAGCTCCAAGAACCTCAGCTTGCAATCATCCTCCACAGCCATTCCTGATGCCGCATTTGCCTGCACAATTCATTTACTCATACATTTCTTCATTACCGCAAACTCTTATTGCTGCAGCTATATATATATATATATATATTACACTCGGAATTCATCAGGGACGGAACTAGGAACTTAACTCTAAACTCTAAAGGGGTCGGGACTGCATTGAAACCTTTTTGAAGGGACTTGCGAGGGGCCATGGCCGCTCTAGTCCCCCATTGGCTCTGTCTCTCTGACTGGGATTATATTAATTGTAAAGCACTTGATGAAACTGATATAATTAATATTAAATGTTAAAGTATTCGGGTGTGATTGATATAATATTTTTAAGCTCAAACGCATCGGTTTAAACTTCTGAATTAAAAACAGAATTCCTACGTAACATAAAGGTGAAAGTCGTTTTTGTGTTTTTCCTGGTGTTTTATGTTTTGAATTGTTTGTTAATATTTTTCTTTAGAGAACAGAGAACACATTTTTTTAACAAACATAGCTTATTTGAGAATTCTCGAAGATATATTATTCATCGGCAAGTGAGTTGATTGAGTTTGGGCTTAGAATGTCTGAATATTTTCTTTCATATTTTAGTTAGCAAAAATGCTAAAATATGAGCGAAAAGAGCAGTATCTGATTCAGCAATTTAGAAAAACATTAGGAGCAGAAAGAACAGAATAATGTATTGCTTTTTGTAGGTGTCCAATTAAAAAAAAAAGAAAAAAAAAAAAAAAAAAGAAGAAGAAGAAGAAGAGATTTTCTCAATTAAACAATCATGGGATTAAACAATCAAGCCATATTTATAATAACAAATGCAAGATTTCTCTATTGATTGATCAAAAGAAGAATAAAATAAATAAGTGCTAATCATATTATGATTTACAAATTCATCAAAAAAAAAAGAAGATTGGGAGAGGATGGAACATACCATTTTGCCACCAATGAGGAAAGGCCTTGGGAAATATGAGGAAAGGGAAGGAAAATGGAGCAAGAGGCAGAAAATGAGCTATTAGAATGAAAAAGAAAAAAAAAACGAGATCCTTGTTCTTTGGGGCACAAGAGGTGGAACTTTGAGGGAGGCTAAGATAGCGGGGGAAGGGAGATTTTGGAGAATAATTTACTTCTTGTCCGTTATGTTTTAGACTTTTACAAGCTCAAATTTTAATAATCAAAATAATTCTCTCTAAATCTTAAAAACTTTGTATCCTAATTGTAGGAATTGCAACCAAAAAAAAAAAATCTCTTAAGTGTCATTAAATTTGTTAAACGGTCGACTACTATAAAAGCTTAAGCTTGGGGTTGGCAATTTGTATTCGCAGGTTCGGATTGTGTCAATGTATGGGTAGAAGACGATATAAGTTAACCATAGTTTGACCCATTTAATCAAAAAGTCAAACTCTTTAATTCTAATTTGTTAATTTTGTATTGAGTTCGTGTCGGGTTCACGGGTCGTGTAAAAAATTAACAATCCTAAATGTTACGTGTCGGGCTCGAGTCATGTTGATGTATGGATATAATATTTTATGGGTCTATCTTAAACTGGCCTATTTAAATAAGCGAGTAAGACCTCTCAACTATAACTTGTTAATTTCGTGTTGGGTTCGTGTCGGATTTACAGATTGTGTAAAAAATTGCCATCCCTATTAAGCCTATAGAAAATGGTGAATTTAATCATTCAATAAATATTTTTACTCACTCTATCTCTCGTATTTGGGTTCAAACTTCTCATCGTGAACAATTAAAACCCAGCACTTAGAATATTTAATTAAAATGAAGGATAAACTGTGAAGTTAGTTAAAAACTGAAGATTACTACTTTTATATCATGTTAAATCATTAATTATTCCAAAAATATAAACTTATAAAAAATTTAATAATTTAATTAATACTCTCCCTCCCCTTTTTGTGTGCACATGTAAAAAAAATAAAAAAAATAAAAATTAATGCAAGACTGTTGAAAATGAAAATTCCAACTTAATTGTGCTTAACAATATTTGGTTATCATAGACTTTAGTTTTGAAAATGTAACAGAACATAGCATAGTCAAAGGAACAGGATAAAACCTAAGCAAATTTAACCATTATATTTAGTAATTCCATCTGGCCACATCACATTATGATATAACTTCCATAAGACCCTTTCCCAAATGCCAGTCCAAGGGCCCAGACGTTACAGACCTTTTGAGTGCAGTAAGAAATACGTAACACTATTTTTATAAAAACTTACCTAGAATTCCCTTTTGAAAATTGGCTCGTAAAATAATATATATAAATACATCTGATTAAGATTATGATCCTAATATGCTTAGGGCTAGCTTCATGGTTTAGGCCAATTAGATAGAGATGTCAATTCATGTTCGCGTGTCGAGTTCGAGTCATGTTAAGGTATGAATATAAATTTATATGAATTAATAATAATCCGACTCATTTAATTAAACATGACAAACCCCTAAATCCATCGATTCCAATTGAATGATTATTCTTTGGGATATATATGCTTGAAATTGATGTAATTAGCGGTTGATTTTGTCATAACCACCAATTCCAAAGATAGGGTTGGCTGTGGCCTGTGGCTGTGGGTGGTTTGCTACTTTGCTTGGCTCCCAAGGCTCAACTTCTTTTTTCTCTCTTGATGATCGTTACGTCTGCGCTGCGCTCACTTGATGACCTGTCAAATTTGCAACAGCTTTTTTTGTTGCCTTTTTCAGCTCCTCCTTCTACTCCTTTTGTGGGGCCCACTTTAATCACTGCACAACGCATGAGTAGAAACCAAGTCATCGCACAAAATCGAGTACCACATCTTCCATACTCCACCCCTCATCCAATCACTACCTTCACTTCACACAATTATATTTCCATTTTCCACGAACAATATATATATATATATATATATATATATATATATATACAAATAATATTCTTCATTACTATTTATTTTGATACCACAATTTTTATTATGAGTATAGGAATTCACTTTATTGTGTTTGATAATTTTTTATATGATTCCTAAATTTGACACAAATTTAATATAAAATTATGGTTAGAATTGATGGGTTTAACTCATATAATTAAATTGGTAAATTAGAAAGTAAAAATGACTTATAATTTTATACAGATATCTCGATACGACTTAAAATCGATACTCAAACACTTACATTAGCCACTAAAAAATTAAATTTACCTGTCAAATCTTATAGCTTAATTTTTTTACTCATATTAGACCATTTGACACTTGTATACACTGTCATATAAGTTTTGGAGGCCCTTCATCTCTCAATTTTTTTTTTTTTTTTTTTTTTTCTTTCCTTTGTTTATGGTATAAAAATAGGTTAAAAATGAATGAATTTACCATTTTCTAACTAGAATTTCATCAATCAACCCCAAGAGATAGGCTGATAATCAGTGGTGGAGCCACGTGGTACCTTGGGGGTGCCGTGAGAATTTAATTTATTTATTTTTTTTTTAACCCACGGCACCTTCAAACTTAACACACATCACATGTTTGATGTAATATCTCAATGATGTGTAGTTGGTCAAATTTTTTTTGTTTTTCTTGGAGTGATTATGGCCAGAGACCATAAAGTGCAGTTCTAGATACTTTTTTTTTTTTGTATTTCTATCTTTTTGATATAGTGTCGACATATTATATTTTTAATATATCAATTTCAGTATATATTTATGAACTTTTATAGATATTTTTTGTGATGCATATATTGTGTGAATTACCAAATTTTTAGGATGAAGAAAATTTTTAAGGCACAAAAAAAAATTTTAACGGCACCCTCAATATAAAATAGCTAGCTCCGCTACTGCTGATAATATATATTTTTTCACTACTGGACTGAAATCATAGAAATGGGTTTTTTTTAATTTTTATGTATTTTTATTTTCTCCTCTGAAACATCCCAGAACCGTATCCCACAACCAGTAACTCCCACGTAACAATATGTAGGGCAACATGGTAATTTCAGGATCTTATAAACTAATAGATTCACACCACGTACCCAATCTCCCCTAATTCCAACCCCTCACTCCACCACAAAAACACACCCCAATTTCAAAATTTTCAATTTCCCACTAAAATCCAACGGCCGTTACTATCCTGCCGTTAACTACTAACGGAGACCGTCACGTCCTAGACCACTATAAACCCCAGCCTCTCTCTACCCTCCTCTCTCACTTCACACACACACACCCGCAAACTTTCTCTCAAGCTTTCCATCACTTTCCCAAGAAAAGAAAAAAACACAGCCAGAGAAAATGCGTGAGATTCTTCACATCCAGGGGGGCCAATGTGGGAACCAGATCGGAGCGAAGTTCTGGGAGGTGGTTTGCGCCGAGCATGGGATCGACTCGACGGGTCGTTACCAGGGAGACACGGAGCTCCAGCTGGAGCGGGTGAATGTGTACTACAACGAGGCGAGCTGTGGGCGGTTCGTGCCACGCGCGGTGCTGATGGATCTGGAGCCAGGTACGATGGACAGTGTGAGATCCGGGCCGTACGGGCAGATATTCCGACCAGACAACTTCGTGTTCGGGCAATCGGGGGCGGGGAACAACTGGGCCAAGGGGCACTACACGGAAGGGGCGGAGCTAATCGATTCGGTGCTTGATGTGGTGAGGAAGGAGGCCGAGAATTGTGACTGCTTACAAGGTATGGGTTTACTTCTTGCTAAGGTTAAATGTGAGGGAAAGTGTGTTTTCTGGGGCTTTGATTGTGTTTCTCGCGTTATTGAGTTCGATGTGGGTTCTCTTTCTCTCACAGGCTCTCGACACATTTTTTGAGTGAATTCTGTTTGGTTCTCAGGAATTTTCGTTTTCTTTTTGTTTTGTTTTTTTTTTAATAAAAAAATTTTATGAGTTCTGTTTCTGTCTCTCTCTCACCGGATCATGCTCTTTTTATAAGTTAAATTCTGTCTGGTTCTCGGAAAAATGAGTGAAAGGGTAATCAAATGGACTCTGGTTTTTTTTCTTAATTATCATATTCATCTTTTTTCCTTTTTTTTTTTGTCAATTTCTCTTTTGTATCTCTATTTTTTCGGATTAAATTTTTGTTTGGTTCTCGAGTAAAAAATAGGAGTGGAAATAGAGGGAAAGTACCCTCTTCTTCTTCTTTTTATTTTTATTCTCTAAGACGTTCTGTATTTTA